>NC_060120.1:964259439-964884439 GCF_021461395.2 Schistocerca americana | reverse complement strand
TAAGCGAGGCTTGTTGAGTATTGGAACATTGCAGTGCCCATAACTCAAAACCATGAAAATGTGGACTTAAGTCGTTTTGCAAATTCACGATTCAAATACTTTCGCCGAATATGCAGCGATTTATTTTCTCCTGGCTTCTTAAGCATTTGTAACTTTCAGAGAAGCGTCATGAGTGGCGAATTTTGAGTAAAAACTACACATTTCTCTGGTTGCCATGTTAAAATTTGCTTCTTTTGCTAAAACACAGCGAAGTTTACGCAGTCTCGCCTCACTAACACGTTGTGTAGATGCAGTGGTTTATTAAGTGACGAACCACGGGAAAGTTAATTTAGTAGCTTATGAAAATGCACATTCTCCGTACAAAATAAATGTTTAGTATCTTCACTTATGCTGTTCCAAAACCCATAGCATTTCTCGTTTCGCCAGCTATCGAAGGTACTTAAAAATAGTATTCTTTCATCAAAAAAGTATGTAGTTAGTGGAATAACACGGTAGATAATGAAAGTTTTTGCATAGTAACCATATGGCAAAATAGTCTCCTCTTTGCATGCTATCATTTGCCAAAATTTCATTTCGATACCTCAAACCGTTTATAAAACATGAGGAACGTTTTGTTGAAATTTGACTCTGGCTTTATCGCTTGCGCAGTGTGATCGCAAATGAGTGTGCTACGTCAGGTCAGTTTTCTCGAGACTGGTGATAGGTAGACACCTCCACCCAAGTCTAAAGAAAAATTCAATATGTTAGCTAAATTTCATATGCTGCAGCATGTTATATAAATGCGTCAAACACAAAAACATAGTGATCTCTATTTTTCACTGCAAACTTTTTTCAAATTTCGCCCAGTGTCTTGCATTCGCATAAATATCACAATAACCATGACCATTAATGACATTATGCGCACATCATCGTGAACCTGACATAAAAGGAATAAGTAAAGCAAAAATGAATTTTTTTACCAAAGAGTTTCTGTAGAATCGTTTGAGAATGGTTGCAGAGCGTGCGCCTCGATTCCGTAATTGCCGAGTGTCCGAATTGTTCCAGACACTGTCGGCCTTCCCTTCTGAACAAACGAATGAACTCGCCCAGCACTTTGGACGAAAACTTGTCATTGCGCATCGGCCATCGTGTTCTGCGCGAGCTACATCCGTCTTCCCCAATAGCTTATACCTGAGAATTACAAACATCTTTCACTAGTTACGTTATCGTTCCAAGCCGTCAGATCCTTTTAACGCAACTTTATTTTTCTTAAGTCTTGTATATATTATCAGGCACATCACAATATCTCTCTGGACATCTCAGTTTCAAAGTCTAAGGAGCCAATCATTTTTAACTAACTTTAGATCATCTTGGTATTCCCTCCTTAGCATCTATGAGAAATCAGACAACATTTTCACAGAAATAAACTGAAAAATGCAGTGCTGAACATTAAAATTACAGCGTTATGTAGGAGAAATGAAGCAAATGTCAAACTGCATGACATGTACTTCACACGCAAAACAGTCTTAAAAAGCTTGTAAGGTTGGACACGGTAGGTTCTACTGAGAAATAAGTGTTAAGAAAAAAATTCGATCCGTTGCGCCGTTTCCAAGCTAATTAGCACTGACGTTAGCCAATCAGGCCGCTGTGTGCTCAAATTCAAGTGGCCTGTCAGATACAATTAGTGTCAGTCGTTCTCATAGCTGTTCAGCCTTTGGCTCAGATTCGATCCTTAGTATCATCCCAAGAGCAATTTTGGTATCGCTGCCTTGCCCGATTTTCAGACACCGTCTCCTGTGGGGCGCTTGAATTTATGAACCCATCGTCCCAGCTGGCTAACTTCGACGCTAATTAACTCGGAAATGGCGCGATGTGCCGATTTTTTTTCTTAATAGTTATTCCTTAGAACAGCCTACTCCGCAACAGCCTTACAAGCGTTTCAGAGTGTTAGTGTCTGTCGTGTGTAAGGAGAGATAACCCAAGGAGTTAATAATTCAGATATCGCACTTACATGTTGGCTGTTTCAGAGTTAAGCTGTTATGCACGTGTGGGGAGGGTACACGTCAACCAATGAATTTTAAAATTCGATAGTGCCATGCTCGTGACCTATCGAGACAGCGGTTTATCATTCGGCTCCGTTGCTGTTTGAGTTGACGTGTATCTCAAGTTTGTCATCCGAATAAGGAAGTAATGGTCCCTGTGGAGCAGTACTCAATACCATGTTGGCTCCACGCTGCTAGCGCCGAAAAGGCTATACTTACAGACTTGTTGTTCACTCAGCTGTGCAGTACCATACATCTACGATATGTACCGTCAGTCACAAAACGGCCTTGTTCATACCGACGAGTATCCACTTGAACAGTGTGACATCATCCGGAAAGCCACAGTTTGTCAGCACGGAGCTCATTGTTGCACTTCTCTTGACGTGGTTGCAGAGAGAGTCGAGCAAACTGGAGTGCGGAACTACAGCTCTGGACACAGGAGTGGCACCGAGTCCCAGTCCTTCGTAGAGTATCATTTGGACGTATCCGAGTGTGGAGGTTCCTAGAACAATGAACGTTATAATATTGCATTCATCTTCATTATACGGGTCTGGATGATTGCTTAAGGATATGGTATGCCACTAGATTCACAGCACGATCACCTCTGGGTTGTTCAGCCGTTAATTTGGCCAGTTGGTATTGGTTATCTGACGTAGTAAGGCTTGTAGCAGTGCTCTACCTTTGAGGTTTCCGTGACGTTATCTTTCAGTGAGACATCAAGAGACCACATGTTTTCCATGGTGTCCTAACACATGCCAGTATGACCTGACCAGCGCGTTCTCCCGGTTTCTCCACCCATTTAAAGTGTTTGGACGTGCGTTAGCGAGAGCGATGCACGTCACCACCTACCACATACTACGATTAGCGATTCAGCATAGAATCACATACCATAATTGGGCGTCCAAGCTTAGTTTCATTCGATGCACAGGATGGTTAGAGCCATAGTTGTTGCTGGACTTTGCAGCTCTATCTAGTAAATTTCTCACTTTGTACACCCCCAAATAACCTATAAATTTAGTCACGTATTTTTCCAATAGTCCGTATGCGCACAATGAGTGAAAATCTGCTATTCGTTCTACTTAATGTTGCTGTTTTAATGGTATGCAGTGTGCTTCCTCTCAACTCTCCCTGTCTCTTCAGCTCCCCTCACCTCTGTTTAGCTCAACGCCCTCTATAAGACCATACCTTCCTACCCCCTCCTTCTGACCACATCTTCTTCTCCCCCTCTCTTTCTATCTCTGTCTCCCCTCTTCCTTCTGCAGCTGCACACCACTCTTCATACCCTCCACCTTCCTCATTCATGTCCCCCTCCTCCCCTCTCTCTGTCTGTATCCTACTCCCTTCACTCTGTTCTCCTTCTCTATCCATCTCAACCTGTTCCCAGCCATGCTCATCGGCAATGTAGCTCCTGCAATACACAGTATCTGATTAAGTGGACATCTACAATCAAGGAGCGTATTTGCACAATAAATACCCTCTTCAGTTGCAGGTTACTGGCAACTGAAGCGAATTTTTATCTATAAACCCCTGAAACAAAGTTCTATAAAGCAGATTGTTACTGCTCCAACAACACATCTATCACGCAGGGGCTTGAAAATAATTTATTTGCCTCTAATGTGCAGGGTGCCATGCAATGCAGGTCGATAAAGTGGGCAATACTCGTCCAACACAACATACATGTCATGGACTGCATCCTACTCATCAGGCAGACCGAAAACAGTTCCTCACCCCTCGCATGTAGGCTGCCCCACAAAGCATGTTGATTTGGCAAGCCAGTATTGGCCCCACAAACAAGCGTGTTTTGTAGGGCAGTCTAAATTCCAGTTACACGAGAAAATGCGTTTTTGTCTGTATCTCCACTCACATTGGAGCTAGAAGGTCATAAACCACTCTATGCTGATAGTTGTGAGGCCTGCTGTTTCTTGTGAGGCCTACTGTTTCTTTGTGAAATTTGACTGAAATCAATCCCAGGGTTTGGGAGGAGACCCTGAATATACTCACATACATGCACTCTGTTTTATTTGTATGACAGATTACATTGGTATATCAAACAACTAATGAAGAAGTTGAGAGGGTACTGAATCGAATTCGTAAGGAAAAAAGTTATGGCAGAACGTTATTAAAAGAAGAGATTGGTCAACAGCACTCATCCTGATTCCTCATGGAATCATCAGTTTGGTACTGGAACACCGTTTTCAGGCGAAAAAATGTAGAAGGATTTCAACTGAAGAGAGTGACCACATTCAAATGGATGTAAGCTGCACTTGCTATGGAGAGGCTTCTGCAGTATAGTGTTGTGTACTACTTTGCACATAACAGTAAGGAGAATGGGCTACAGGTGGTGTAGCAGCTGTCGTTGTAGCCAAACTGGACAGGAGCACAAATGATTAGCTTATAAGTAAATAAAGTAAACAGCATCAATACTTAACTTGAGCTTTCTCCGAGTATATAAAGACTGTTTATACACTACTGGCCACTAAAATTGCTACACCAAGAACAAATGCAGATGTTAAACGGGTATTCATCGGACAAATATATTATACTAGAACTGACACGTGATTGCATTTTCACACAATTTGGATGCATGGATCCTGAGAAATCAGTACCCAGAACAACCACCTCTGGGCATTGAGTCAAACAGACCTTGGATGACGTGAACATGTACAGCTGCCCATGCAGCTTCAACACGATACCACAGTTCATCAAGAGTAGTGGCTGGCGTATTGTGACGAGCCAGTTCCTCGGCCACCATTGACCAGACGTTTTCAGTTGGTGATAGATCTGGAGAATGTGCCGGCCAGGGCAGCAGTCGAACATTTTCTGTATCCAGAAAGGTCCGTACAGGACCGGCAAATGCGGTCGTGCATTATCCTTCTGAAATGTAGGGTTTCGCAGGGATCGAATGAAGGGCAGAGCCACGGGTCGTAACACATCTGAAATGTAACGTCCACTGTTCAAAGTGCCGTCAATGCGAACAAGAGGTGACCTAGACGTGTAACCAATGGCTCCCCATACCGTCACGCCGGCCGATACGCCCCTATGGCGATGGCGATCATACGCTTCCAATGTGCGTTCACCGCGATGTCGCCAAACATGGATGTGACCATCATGATGCTGTAAACAGAACCTGGATTCATCGGAAAAAATGACGTTTTGCCATTCGTCCACCCAGGTTCGTCGTTGAGTACACCATCGCGGGCGCTCCTGTCCGTGATGCAGCGTCAAGGGTAACCGCAGCCATGGTCTCCGAACTGATAGTCCATGCTGCTACAAACGTCGTCGAACTGTTCGTGCAGATGGTTGTTGTCTTCCAAACGTCCCCATCTGTTGACTCAGGGATCGAGACATGGCTGCACGATCCGTTACAGCCATGAGGATAAGATGCCTGTCATCTCGACTGCTAGTGATACGAGGCCGTTGAGATCCAGCACGGCGTTCCGTATTACCCTCCTGAACCCACCGATTCCATATTCTGCTAACAGTCGTTGGATATCGACCAACTCGAGCAGCAATGTTGCGTTACGATAAACCGCAATCGCGATAGGCTACAATCAGACCTTTATCGAAGTCGTAAACGTGATGGTACGTATTTCTCCTCCTTCCACGAGGCATCACAACAACGCTCCTCCAGGCAACGCCGGTCAACTGCTGTTTGTGTATGAGAAATCGGTTGGAAACTTTCTTCATGTCAGCATGTTGTAGGTGTCGCCACTGGCGCCAACCTTGTGTGAATGCTCTGAATAGCTAATCATTTGTATATCACAGCATCTTCTTCCTGTCGGTTAAATTTTGCGTCTGTAGCACGTCATCTTCGTGATGTAGCAATTTTAATGGACAGTAGTGTAAATGAACATACCACAACAATACCCAGCTGGTACAACAGCAACAAGTTCATCTTAGGGAGAGACTCTCTTAAGTAAGGCATGAGTGATAGTCAGGACCGTGACTAGGTTGTGTCGCAGTGACGAATCCACTGTGACTGGGCCATGCCTTGTAATGAATAGACTTGTGTGGCTGCCGCCGACCATCCTATATTGCCACGGCTGAGGGCACTTGTGGTACGGAGCTGCTGGAGGTGTTTCTCAGCAGTTGTGCTCCATTGAGTGCACTGGATCCCGTATCACTGCTGTCGGCCTTTGTTGGAAACTTACGTTGCCGTTACCAGCTGTAAGACAACTGTCGGGTGATATCGATCTGCGATACCACAGACAGACTATCATGGAGAGCTGCATCAAACCAGTCTTTGGGGATGAAGACTGCAACAACAGCAACTCTAAAAGCATGGATATAAATATACTACGATTCGAGACGTCATTTGCCACACGCTTTACTATGATTTGCAGAGGTCTGCGAGCCGTGGCGGCTCATATCGATAGTGCCACTCTGCTGGTTTACCTTCCCTGCCACGGTCAGGGCGGTAAGCAGCGCCCTCTGGGGCCTACGCGAGGAGTAACGAGGCGAGGTCCTGTGAGGAGTGGTGCTTCGGGACGTAGTAGAAGACAGTTGTCGAGTTGACGCAGCGAGTGTGGTTCCGGACCTATCGCATGGAGATATACAAGTTGGCTCTGAACGGAAGGCGCCGTAGCAAGCAGTGGGAAGTGGGCGTCCTGTAATTTGTGTGAAGGAGTAACGTTTTTGCATTGGATGTCCCAGTGGTTCCCGAGAGTTACGGTGGCAGCTTTCGGAGAAGAGAATTGGTAAGAACTTGTGTCTACGCTCTTTTCCGTACGATGTTGCTGCCTGCCGTTATAAACGGGTGAAAATCAGGCGCTTGTATTGACTATACGGGAACTGGTGATGTAAAATTACATTTGTGATTGAGTCTCACTTGTACTGTGACAATTTAGAGGCGAAAACTGTGATGGTTTCATTACGTCTGGTTCTCTGTTGTGCAACTAAGGGAGTCAGTTATTTGGGGTAACTGAGGGAGCACCATTATGTTGGTCTAAGTTTGTCTGTGGCTTTGCGAATCGAAATCGTGGGGGAGTACATGTGTGAGTAATTTGCTATTGTATTGATGGTTATGTTGTAAAGACTGTTCTCTGGTGTGTTAAATCACACGCTGATTTGTATCCAATCCAAGCAGAAGTTACCATTGCTACTTGCTTATGTGCTACTGTCCTTATGATTGGCATTGTTTGTCTTTTGATTGTGGGTGTACTCACGCTTAAAAAAAATTACGGCTACTATTCATAAGGGTTGCCTAGTAAGCAAATTGCTTAAGCTTTTATCATATGCTGGTCTTTTTGCCTATCACATTGGCTTTCTATGCAGTAACTGAAGGAATGTGTATGGTGGTTCAAGATTGCAGGCTGACTAGTATTTGAACTGGTGTTGAGGTTTAGGGCGAGATCAGCATCCCGCAAACCCGCACGCTGCGCATGGTTAAATGTTCCGCTATTGGCGAGCCGGCTCTCTGTTCTTGGATTTTATAAGGATACGTGATGAGTGCATCGCTGTAGTTTGTCGCGTGCTAAATTGCAGGATGTCGGTGCCGTCCTAGGGCTAGACTTGTTATGTATGTTATGTTGAAAGGAATTAACTGTACCAAACTTAAGAGAGCGTTTAGTTTGTTTTAGGTCTGTACATGGAATGATGTTGATATTTTGTCGACTGCGGCAATAGCTTCCCGTGTGGGGAGATCCTCTGAGGGACTTGTAATGTACTGTAGCAGTGCAGTCCATCTGAAACGTGCTGCTTAAAACTTGGGACTGCAGCTCTATGATGTTATATATTACTGTTTAATCTTAAATGTCTTGGATGTAATATGGTTGTTGAGGATTATGTAATTAATTTTGATCGCTGGTTCCTTAAAGGAAGTATTTCATTTTAAAATATGTGCTCGGTCACAGCCTATTTAAATATGATTTTAACTCATCATTCAAATTTTCTCGTCTTGCTTTCTTAAAAGGCTTTCAGTTAAATTATTGCTATTTGCCTGTTTAAATGTTTGAGTGACTTAAAGGAAAAGAATATTATTTTGTAATTTGTACTGATTGTTCCTTTTGGGTAATACCTGACTTATGTGTTCAATAAATGAGTGTCTAGTCAATGGTAATCCACTGTTCTATTGCTAGCCTACCCCTTCCACTCCACAGCCTATTGAGCTGCTTTATGTGGAAATTGTGTTCAGAACACCCCTCTGACTTGACACCTCAGTCTGCTCTACGATGAGAAATGGCTAGTTGGGACAGAAGAATGCTTCCACTGTACGTCAGCCCCAGAGCTTTTTATTCCCGCGTTCCTGGCGCAGCTGGACTGGTGGGTCTTTTCGCTGCCACGTCCCGGGGGTCCAGCGGAGACGGCTTGATCCGGGATAACGAGTGGGCAGCGGCGCAGTCGCTGGCTGGCTGCCCCGTGATAAGGCCTCGCCCGCCGTCACCTGTCAGCGCGGGGCTGGTGAGCAGCCGCAGCGATTACCGCTCACCCGGCAAACACATCAGGCGTCGCGCTGCGGCGGCTGCTCTCTTCATGACACTGTCACAGCAAACACGGTCGATCCGAATTTCTGACCCCCAGTGGTATTTCTGTTGCCGAGAGGGACAACGACGCACGGCCCTTTATCTGACAGCAGTGAGATCAGTACTCGTCCTCTGCAGCTTTCGTTCGTGATTCCCTGAAGCAGATTGTTCAGAGGTTAAAACACGGGACTTTGTTACGGAAAAAAAATCAATTCAATTATGATGTGGTCTACCAACACAAGTACAAGGATAGCGTACCAATATGGACAAGAAAGGAGGCATGAAGGGCGCCAAAACAGAAATAACAATCATCCATTTATTGCCCCATTACACACGCACATCATGATACACGAGACATTATAATTGCCATACTCAATCAATAAACAATATGTATCTCAAAGGGCACACACAATGGAGTTTAAGAAATTACAATGGCACATCAACTCCGCTGTGGCAAACAGTGTTCATTATGAAGGCTGAACAATTTTACCAACGTAAGAAATAAAGAAATACTAGCATAAAATTAACTAAAATGCCTTGAAGGAAATGTTTATGAGAAGAACACTACGGCTCCGCAAGGGAGGAGGCAACACAATACTTAACTCAGGTGCACCAAAACAAACAACGGACACCAGGCCGCGCCAACAACGGACAATAAGGCACGCAACTACTCTCTCCGTTGCGGTTCCGCGCGTTCCACCCAAGTAATAGCTACCTGAAACATTTTAATACTTGGAACAGTACACCAGTGATCAGCAAATTAACAAAAAAAGCAATAACATGACATAAAAATACAATAATTTAAGAAAATCACACCATAAGACTATGAACTTAAGGTCTTCCGGTAATTAACAGATTAAATTTCTCAGTACCCAAGTTTTAATTAACGCGACAAAAATAGAATCATTTAAGTGATAATGTTACTTTAAAATAATATACAGCAGAGGACCAAGAATGGCCCGATCAGTACTCCCCAGAGAAGCAGTTCACACAAATGGTACTCCACGGCTCCGAGCACACAGCCCCATACAAAATGCAACACAACCACAGCGACCCGGCGTACTACCAGAACCCCCAGGCAGTAAACCATAATCGTACTAAGCCAAAACAAGGACCGACATTTAAAATAACGAGACCTAGCCCGGGCCGGACAACAGACCAAATCCCGGGAAATCCATAAGAAACCTCAGCCAACTTAATACCAAAACAACAATTTATGAACACTACGCAAAACACCTCTCAATCCAAAGGCTTCCGTCTAGTCGGGAAGGTGGCTCCGACCCGCTTGCTGAGGTGCTAAGCGTCGTATGGAGTGCCGAATGAAGCTTAACCTTCGTTGACGGAAAGCGGAAGCACCACAAGACAAAATAAACTCCAATCTAACTGCGCAAGGCAAACTCTAAGGAGTGCCACTCGAAGACTATGCACTTGAAGATCGAACATAAAGCACCCAGACTAACGTGCCGCTGAACGACGCACTTCCATAACCAGCGTCTAGTTGAATACGGAGAGCAGCGTAGCCCATCGATATACATCCATGGGACGGTAAACGAGGATAGCAATCCCAGCGACGGAGAGAAAGGAGGACGAAATGACATCCCGTCCCACATCGAAGGTATTTCAAACTCAGGCTCGACAAACTACAACAGGCGAGATTTTGCTCCCCTTGCGAATCAAGTTAAACGGCAGACCACGCCGCTGTCCACACTATTAACCGTAAAATCACGGTCCGGTCTTCCCATCGGGCCCCACTCGGCGTCCAGACGCAAACAGCCCCAGCCGATCCGAACTGTCTTCACGCCAAGGCAGCCACCTCTTCCTTCCTCACACGCCTCCAGCTAAGCCCTGGCCAGCGATCACACGCGGAAACAATCACCTAACGCCAAAGCGCCATCTGAGTGAAAACTCAGCACTAGCAACGATACGGACATGGAAATAAGCGAGCACCGTAACAAATTATTCTACTGGTCACCACGATTTATGATTTCTGGATTTCCTCTGAATCACTTCTGCTAAATGTAGGGGTGTTTCTGTCAGGGAATGCCACCACGATAGCTTAATTGATTTCGAAGAAGAAGCCTCCGCCTATAAATGTTACCAATATTTGTATTGAGATTGCAGTCCATGTGGGGGTTCCAATTGGATCTGAACGCATCGCAAAAAGATCGCAGAACCTTGTAAGTTCCAAGTAGTTTGTCATCGAACAGCGATAGGCGATCTGTCAGTAGTTAGTTACCGTTGTCGGAAATGGATTGCTGCTGTACGCGACTAGGACATTCAGATATACGCAGACTATTAAGGGGAAAATTGTTTTCCGCCATGTTTAACTGACCGTTTATAATGCACCTTTTCTCTGGAACTATTAACTGCAGAACACTGAAATTTTTCACACACATGTACTCTGTTTGCTAACGAATTGACGTTATGTTAAGAATAACGTAATAAAACTGTAATTTTATAAAACGTTTTTTGTGCAAATTTTAAACTAAAAAGCACATAGGGATATAGATAGAAGGTTAAAAAAGTGGGACTTCATGCATGTGCAGTAAAACAATTGAGAAGGTCGTTTACAAAACGTAAAAATTTCGAAAAACTGAAAACTGAGATAACACATGACAGCACTACGTAGAACCATTACCTTTGTCATAAAAACTGTTAGGTACGCCATAAAAATAGCGTATGCATTATATATTTCACTTTAAAACTGGCTGGTCATGGTGAAGAGTACCAAATCCGGTCTTGTGTCGTTCCCAGAAAGTATCAAATCCCAGCAGCCAATAGTTGCTCGTCTTGGTAATGATGTCACAACAACATGACCCACACTTCTTTACATGACATTGTATGTTTTAAGAGCGTATCTGGAATTTTTTATGTTCATTGTGAGTTTTTAATTTAGTTATGGAGCCAGATATGTCAGATGAGTACCGCGAATCACCAATAGAAACTCCAGAACAACAGTTACAAACTTAACAATTTTCTGCCAAAAGGTACCGAATCCATTTTCATTCATCCAGTAATAATTTAAAAAATACACATTTAACAGAGTTACTTGGCGTAATGTGTCCCATCATCTGTCTGAATATAAGAACAAATTTACAGAACATATTTGATAGTACGGTGGTCGTGAAACGATTTTTGTCTCTCCTGTTTGGCACTTTTTGGAAATAATCTCCTCAGCTTGCTCTGGGATAAATGGTTTCAGATAAAAAGTGCAATCTTAGATACAAAACATGGCCGATCGTGGTCTGCCGCAGATACTAAATCGGAATCGTTCACTTGAGGCGGCCAATATAACTGACCACCCCTCAGGATTTTAAGTCCAGCTATATGCACTGACCGCCCCTCAGAATTTTAAGTCCAGCTATATGCACGATCAGACAACAATGTAGGATGCAGATGTGTATGAAGCAAGTGCTACCATTCTTCGCGAGCCGTTACCAAGCTGTAACTGCTCGTAATATATCTAGATATAAAATCGCTACCTCGAGACCCCTCGATGTCTTGCTTTTTTTAGACCGTATTTTGGAAGTCTGCTAAAATTATGCCTGATGGAACCTCAAAGATAATTCGCTTCACTATCCGACGCACCAGTAACAGCGACAACTTCCAGAAAAATTTCCTCCAAACAGCTCGTGGCTGCGTCAGGATCAGTTCACGGTCGACAGTTTCCTCGCCCTACAGCGGCCGCCAGGCACCGGCTGTCGACCATAAGCCACTCGCCGCCTGAAACCAGGCACTGCCCGACCTGATGAACGTCGCGATGTGAAATTATTATCAACTGTCGTTTCTTTATTTGCCGTTCTAGTATTTGTCTTGTAGTTACATATTGGATTCTGCGTGCTTGAAACTTACGAATGTTCTTCAGGAGTTGCAAATCAGTGTCTCAAGTGGAAAAAGGTTTAAGATTTGTGACACATTATTCGCCGTAGGTTTAATTGTGGAGTGAAGGCGATAAAGGCAGTTCGGATTTTCTCTGTTGTGTGTCGGGTGAGTACTTTTGGGGAAAGATCTCAGAAAAGAACTTTTTTTCTCAAAAATGATCGTTCTGGCATGAATGATGTTGCACATTTAGGTCTCAATAACAGACAGGTGTCATGAACTGTGATCATTTAAACGTTGTGCGATTTTTGCATTATATCATTCAATATACAAGGTTAAGAAGTTGGGAGTACGAATGCTGCATGCTCTAATTCAAACCAATAAATGTAAAAACGGATGACTATTACCGCATTTTTCCTTAAACGTCATTAGTTCGCTCTTTGAGGATTATTATGCAGTATTATTAATGGTGATGAGTTATGCTGCCCTTAGGTTACCTTCTTAAGGAGAAATTAATGGCTGAGTCCCAACAAAAGACATGCACTCGAGCAAATGGCAGTGTGAACTTTCATCTACATCCAGTGGCTTAAAAAATGAGTCGTGCATTATGCAGAACTCCCCATGGACCTCCCAATCGCAGCTGGTATTTTTTTACCAACAACTGACGCACCTTTCGGTCGCAGTGTAAACAAAAAACACCTACAAAACTTCATCACGTGTTGCAGCTATAAGATAATGCGCTCTGCTGATTTCACGAACAAAACTTTCCAGGAGTTTCTTTTAAAATTATTTCCTTCCATAATTAATCTCAAATGTTTACCATTCTCGCTCCTTATCGAAAAACCGTCATCAAAACACTTTTCTGGACGAAAATGCACTTAAGGCATGGTTTGACGACATCTTTAACTCGGATCAAGTAGAATTCTACTTGTGTGGAATCGGTGAACCACCTGCGTATTGTCAGACTGTTTGAGATAATGTGAGAGACTAGCCTGTTGACGATCAATTTTTCTCTGATGTAATCTGACGGAAAACGCTATTACAATATGCAGTGTACTGATAAAAATGAAATACTGCTAACCACGAAAACTGTACACCGAAAGTCTATTGTAGCAAAACATAAGGTGTCCATATCACAAACGAATCTATATCAGCAACAATTAGTGAGATATTACTCACACTGGACTACGAAACGGTCTGTGTTTACTTCATGCCCGAGCAACTTTCAAGCAGTATAGAAATGTGGCATCTCAAATATAGAATAAATAAGCTTTCCTTATTGATTTTCAATCTGGTTGTCTGTAGCTTTATCGGAAAACTGATAAAAATCTGGCCATCAGCGAGACGAAACGCGAGCCAAAGCAGCCTTCCCTTCACAGGCCATGAGGTAGCGAAGAGCTACCAAGCCACAGTAATCGTCTCTCCCTTGTTGCCCCAGAGATGGCTATGACAGCTAAATCGTACAAATATCAACGTTATTAAACTCTAGATTACCTGCAATTCCCATGTGGAACGACTCTCCTGGGCTCAAAATCATAAACTGTTAATCTTATTTCACACTTTTAGTGCAAATCATTCAGATTATTCAAAATAATGATCGGTATATATCAAGTAAATTCTGCGCCATCCAGGAAATAACTCGTGTTCACAGAGTTGCCAAATACATCCTACACTTTGGCCAAGATTCAGTTACACTAATAACAGGAAGAATACCAGCCGATGTGTTCCTTGAGTCGCGTGTCAAGTGACTGAAGAATCTACAGAGGATTGGAATACCAGTAGCATTTGTCACTGAGTCTTATCAGCGTTTCTGTAACAAGGTTTAGGGAGTAGAGTGTAATTACTAGTACTCAAATGCGGCGAGTGCTAAATAAACGTCAGAAATACTGTTTCTCTATTTTCAGTATAATGAAAAATATAATGCTTATCACCCGACGCGATTCACATTTTTGGAGATTCTCCACTGTTTATACTATCGATGCTGTAAGTAGGCAACACTTTTTTTTGTAGTATATTTCTTGAGATCACTATAATTGTCACTATCCCTAATAGAGAGGAATTAAGAGGTGACAACTCAGCGTTGATTGCAGAACGTGAACATCCATAAGGAGAGTTCGTAAGCTACAAATAACAAGGGTTGTGTCCCACCACTGCCCTGGCGTTTCCAGAAACGTCTTCAGTCTGGATTCACACTGGAGTAGAATTGTCTCCAGTGATGAGTCCCGCTTCGAACTGAGCCCCGATGACCAGATTGTCTGACGGCGCCCCAGACAGTTGTGGGGGTACCATCCTAATTGTCGCCCGCTACACGGAGCGACAACCAGGAGCGATAGTCTGGAATGGCATTTTATTTCATATCAGGCCCTTTCCACTGTCATCCACGGCACCCTTGCAGCACGGCGGTATGTCGACGGTGTTCTACGCCCCGTTTCGTTGCCCTTCATAACAAACCATCCTAGGCCTACATTTCAGCACGATAATGCCCGCCCGCACTCTGAGAAAGTTTCTGTGTTTCTGAGCTTTCAAAAGCATACCTTGGTCAGCAAGGTCTTCGGATCTCTCAAGAATTGAGAGCGCTTGGAGCATTATGAGCCGAGCCCTACAATCAGCTCGGTATTTTGATTAGGTGTGGCCGAGCGGTTCTAGGCGCTTCAGTCTGGAACCGCGCGACTGCTACGGTCGCAGGTTCGAATCCTGCCTCGGGCATGGATGTGTGTTATGTCCTTAGGTTAGTTAGGTTTAAGTAGTTCTAAGTTCTAGGGGACTGATGACCTCAGATGTTAAGTCCCATAGTGCTCAGAGCCATCTGAACCATATTTTGATTATCGTACCCATTGGACAAAATTTGGCACGACAGCAGGATTTCCAACAACTCAGCCCATCAATGTCAAGCCCAATAACTGCTTGCGTAAGGGGAAGAGGTAGACCATAACGTTATTGTCTTGCTCGATTTGTGAAACTCATGCTATTGAATAAACATCCAATTTTTCTGTAATTGTGATGTGGTTTGTTGTCTGTGTATATACATCACATCCAACGGTTTCCGTCCAGTTAGGATAATTCCTTCGTGGTGCCTCTATCTGTCCCCCCCCCCTCTCTCCCTCTCTCACCCTTTCTTTTCCTCGGGTGTACATGTCCTCGACTTGTTTCCATATTCTATTGATCGTTCTGTGCAGGACGCGTGAAATGCAATTGAGGCAATTTACTGTCACGTAGCATAACATCATCTCATTTCTGTATACAGATAGCACTTCTTGATATGATTTAATAATACTGTGATCTGGATAGAACCAGTACTAAAGTTACACTGATTTATCTTCTTCGTGCATTAGTGTAACAGGCCCGTAATGACAGTCCTCTATAGTGCATCAGAGTCTTTTCCGTAGCTGTGTAGGCATTTAGCGTAGACCACTACAGTCCCAATTTCTTAAAGATTCGAAGTGGCATGTACAAACTGGCACCAAACATCTGATTAGATAAGTATCAATGTATTAAATATTTGACGTTAAGCATGCAAACGACAAAAAGTTAGAGCGGTTTGAAACTACGTTTTAATTTTGCTTGAAGCCGCTAAGGACTCTCTTTATGAAACTCTGGATGGGTATAGACTGGGTAATTTGCACTTCATTTTAATTAAAATCTAGTTTTTCACACATATCAATATTCATGACGTGGTATCTCCCAATCAATGATATAATTTTGGAGGCACTTTCGGAGGTATATGTGGATCATGTCTGCAAAATGCGTTGGGAATATAGCAACAAAGAAGGAATAAATTAAAACGTCGTGCCTGATACGGTAGTTTTAGACATGAACAGTGAAAATATAGTAAGTGATAAATTTCTTTCTTTTCATCCTTATGTATGGGAAGCTGTACGAGAAAAAGTTTTTAAAGTTTTGAAATTACGTGTAACAGTTTGTTGCAAGTCACTAAAACTCTCATTCTGAAATATCAGATTAATCTGGTACCGGTATTTGAGCGGCGAATTACGCTACCTCAAGGCTTATACTCAGAAGACGACCAGCAGACATCTTTAATAAGGATTTTGACCAGTCTTATGTTGTAGAGGAATTCTTACTGAGTACTTGTTTGGTGTCTTTTTATGCGACGGCCCCTAAGTTCCTCACAAAATCGATGCTGAAGTAATATAGTAACCTCCTATACCCTTAACGTTAACATTACTCGAGCAAGCTAGAGTAGGGGGAACGGCTAAGATTCCCGGGTGCTTCGTTGTCAATACTAGTTGAAACCTTGCACGCACTTTATTCTCAGTTACATCGCACAGAAGATCATTAAACACTATATGTTATTACTGAAGCAGGTGAAACTACTCACCTCCATTTAGATGTATATTCTACAATTAATGTCAATTAAAACGGCTGCCAGCAACAATCGACTTACATAGACTCCTCTCGCAACAGGAGCAATAACCGCCCCTGTGCAGGAAAAAGATCTGAACAAGATTAGTCATTGCTTCACATCATAGTATACTGTAACTGTGAAATGAAAGATATTCCTTTAAGTGAGATTTGGTTGGATTTTTCAAAAAACAACTGATGAGTTGATTAGTAAATTAAAAATGTAAGTGTGATCTGCAAGAAATCAGTGAGATGTTAAAATACGTCATTCTTCCGTTCCTGGTGCAACAAAAATTTCTATACCTAAATGATTCGTGGGAACGGTGGACTGATCAGATACCACAGGATCAAATCTTTTCAATTTGTACAAAAGAAATTGTAAATGCTCCTGACTTGCTAAAGACCAATAGAGAAATCACTTAGACGGAAGCTTCCACAAAAATACTTCCTTTAATTATGGATCAGTTTAGCGCAGGGAAGTGATGAAATACTAGTGGTTCGTATCGAAGTTGCGAAGACAGAACAATGTTTTTCAGTTAAAACGAATTGCGTTTTCCGGTAGCGTTTCTGAAAAATCTATGCTGTTACGAGGCAGTAGCTTCTTTAAATGAGCGTGGTTCTCTACGAGTTTGTGTTTAGATTACTTCTACGACTAATACCATCTGCAGTTCTGATCCAGCACAGCAAGCGATGCAAGCGATAGCGAGCAAGACGACTGAATAATCTGTTTTGTAACAGACAGAATACCCATTTGTAGAAAGTTTACTGTAATGAATAATTTATTAATGAAATTAGTACGGTGAGAGTGACTATGCATGAATAATTTTGCATGACATTTACTATTACTGGTATTTTGTACGATGAACGTGGAAAAATAGAAATGGACAGAATTTGTACCTGCACCG
This sequence comes from Schistocerca americana, assembly GCF_021461395.2. NCBI lineage: Eukaryota > Metazoa > Arthropoda > Insecta > Orthoptera > Acrididae > Schistocerca > Schistocerca americana. The sequence continues at coordinate 964,866,874 of NC_060120.1, read as the reverse complement.
CCAGTGTTGTAGCCATGAAAGCTTAGCTGCTCCTCCACTCACGCTTGGTTAAAGTAGTACGGGGTGGGGCAAATGAATGTGGACCGGAGAACAGAGCTCCAGGGCGCAAAGAAACACAGCAGAAGAAATGAAATGCAGTACTAACCTGACTATAGCTGATGATGAAAGTGACCACCATTCACATTTTCGCACTTTTAGGCCCTGGCCAGCAAGTTGCTGAAAGCCGATCGAAGCTAGACTGCTGGAACTGCCGTAATCTCATCCGAGATGTTCTGCTACAGTTCTAGAAGACTATCGAGGCTGCTGCGATTCACCTTAAACTTGAGGGCTTCCTACACAAAGTAGTCGCACACCGAGAGATCTGGTGACCTGGATGGCCATTTAGGACCGCGACCAGACTGACCTCTGGTAACAACTCTGTCAGGCATGAAGATTGTGTAAATGTGCTCCAAGGTTAGCCCAGATGTATGGGCAGTTGCTCCATCCTGTTGGAAGTAACTGTAGGTGTTTGCCTCCTCCGTTTATGCTGCAACAAATGCTTTCAAAATGTTGGCAATGTAGCCCGTCTGTGCCACTTTTATTTGCCCCACCCTGTATTAACGTCAGGGGGTAGAATAAAATATTCACGGAACCGTATGACGTCGCATGATAAGCCACTAGCGAGGTATTGATACAGATCCCTCTACAACACGCTTAAGACTCACAAAAATCCGCGATGAACACGTCTGATGGTCCCCTTGTCAGTTTCTAACTGATTCCCTAGTGTACGTCACATCTACTGTCGCTTCTTTTAGTCAATCTGTGCCGTAAACTCCTTTTCTCCTCGATTCGATTCAGTACCTCTTCATTACCCATTACTCTCGTTTGCTAGTTTCTGAGAGTTATGAGTCTAGTCCTGTATTTGTTGATGTTCATCTTGTAAACTATTTTCAACAAACTGTCCACTATATTCAATTAATCATCAAGTTTTTTGCCCTTCCTGAAAGAATTTAAATACCGTCAGCAAGCCTCAGAGCCTTATATTTATTTACCTTCAACTTCTACCTCCAACTTCCATATCCTTTCAAAATTTGACCCCAGTTTTCGTTAGTACTTGTTCAATCTAAGGAGTGAATAGCATCGAGGAGAGATTCTAAAAGTCTCTCACTCCGTCATCAAATGCTGCTTCCTTTTCATGTCCTTCGCTCTTATAATTGCAGTATATTTTTTGTACAAGCTTGTCTTAATGTGTTAAATCCTTAACATAGGATAGTACCTCTTAATGATTAGTTTCGAGGATTTTAAATATTTGAACTGAATAATTAACTGTTTGAAGCAATGAAAATGAAACCTTTGTTTACCCTGGAAGCCGTTAGATAGAAAATGTGCCAATGGAATCATGCAGCATGAACCATGCATCGGATTAGTTCTTTAGTAATACAGATTTGGCCATAGTTTACATGTCCAGAAGTCATATTTTTGGAGGGAATGAATTTACTCCTTCAAATAACTTAAGAACTTATCTCGAAGTTTTATTTCGGAGAACCAGCCGTAATAAAACTGTTCCGCCTGGTTTGAGGATATATTAACAGACCAAATACCCTAATTTTTCAAGAAAATTGTAATACTTGCAGTTCCAAGGATGGCAGTTGTTGACAGGTGTGAATACTACTGAACAATCAGTATTATACGTCATTGGTGCAAGACGCTGACACGAATTATTTGCATTAGAACAGAACGACGGCTGTAAGCCACCACTGGGAAGAAGAGTGGGAACAGTGAGCCTGAGACTAAGAATATAGATTCAACAAAGCAAACCTAAGCAGGTGTACTTTTAAAGAAAACTTTTGACAGTGCTGTCTGTAACACACTCTTTGAAATTTTGAAGGTAGCCACGATAAAATACTGGATGCGAAACGCTATTTACAACTTGTACAAAAATATACTGCAATTATAAGAGCGAAGGACATGTAAAGGACGCAGCATTTGATGACAGAGTGAGAGAGTTTTGGAATCTCTCCTCGATGCTATTCACTCCTTAGATTGAGCAAGTACTAAGGAAAACCGGGGTCAAATTTTGAAAGAGTATGGAAGTTGGAGGTAGAAGTTGAAGATAAATAAATATAAGGCTCTAAGACTTGCTGATGGTATTTAAATTCTGTCAGGAAGGGCAAAAAACTTGATGATTAATTGATTAGAGTGGGCAGTTTGTTGAAAATAGTTTACAAGATGAACATCAACAAATACAGGACTAGAGTAATAACTCTCAGTAACTAGCAAACGAGAGTAATGGGTAATGAAGAGGTTACTGAATCGAATCGAGGAGAAAAGGGGTTTACGGCACAGCTTGACTAAAAGAAGCGACAGTAGATGGGACGTACACTGGGGCATCCACGGATACTGAATTTGGCAGTGGTGGGAAGTGGGGAGGGAGTGGATGTGACATGTATTGCAGACAGAGACCTAGACTTGAAAGCAGTAAGCAGGTACAAATGGATTTAGAATGCAGTAGTGTTTCTAGTGATAAGGCTTGCTCAGGTTAGACTAGAGTGAAGAGCAGCATCCAGCTAGTCTTCGGACTAAAGAACACGACAGTAATATAGCCTTTTATAACTTCTGGCAATGACATGCTTATTGAAAAATACCAAGTCGCACCATTGTTCGGAGATAAAACGAAGGCCGGGGCATAGCGACAGGTCCTTGCCAAGTAAAGTACTGCAGGTTTTCAAACAAATCTTTGGTTTGTAGACAGTCTTATCTTTCTTTTACTACGAACACTGTTATAATGTCTGTTACAAATTTATTGGAACATACTTTTAGAAAAGTTCCCTCTCGGATCCTTAGAAGATATCCATGTGTGAGACAAAAAGGCTTAAAAGAATGTATTTATTTACAGAAAATTACTTTTTGCGTCTGTCTGTCGTACCTGAATGCATTCCAGTGAGATTCTGAAACGCCATTTAGAGGCTTCGCGAGCTACTCCCGTGGTCGGTCATAAATCTCCCCTACCCCCTTAGCCGTAGGTTGTACTGACGGCATCGTAGACTTATTCTGGTGTATAAGTCGCTAGACCTGAAATTTGGATAATGTGTACACTTGTACTAGCATCCTAGCTGGCGTCTGCCTGGTACTGGCAACAAGCGAACCACAACCTCCGTCACCCTTTGTCGCTTGCAACTGTAGAGCTTATTGGCTGAAAACCACATCTTTGAGTGTGGTTGACTGTTGGGCTGCCGTACAGTCGTCGTGAATGAGAAAATGTGATGCCATTAACTGTTATTTTTCAAGGCAGCCGAATGTTTTGTCCTCCTGAACTGAAAAACTTGTTCGTTTTCTTTCAAAAGGCTGGGTCTGGTCCCACAGCCATAGCTTCCTCTCATCAGTGCTCCTCTTAATCTCCATGTATGAAGAACATCCCCTCTCACAGATATATTTTTAAAAATAGAATGTTCTCTCTCGACCCCCCGTTTTCTCCTCTACGATATTGCCTTCTAGGATGTTTTCTAAAATAATAATATATCTAATTATGTGCCTAATGTGTTTTGCTTTCCTCTGGCATACGTTTTCAATGGTTCTGTCTTCTCTTCCGTTTCTTGTGGAAATATCCCATTCGTTTTTCTGTCAGGCCAGCTAGTTCTTCTTGTCCAGAGCGACATTTCCGCAACTTAAAGCCGAGATTTCTCCAGTTTTGGTGACGTCCAGATTTCACATGCATGTGTCAGGACACTCCGTACAAAGGTGTTTATAAGACGTTTTCATAATGTAGACGCTTATGTGTTTCTTCATCGGAAGGTTTTTCTTATTTCGGAAGTCATTCTTGGCCAGTGCTATTCTTCTGTTAAAATCCTTGAGGTATCTATTGTTTTCCTCCACATTGCTATCGACTACCGAGATAGTGAAAATCGATTACTTCCTCGAGCAGCTGGCTGGCTATTCTTGTCAGTCTTACCTCCACCGCCATTCTTGTTGACAACCTCTAACATTTATCTTCATCGTATAAATTTTTAATTTTTTTGCCTCTTGAATTAAGACCTCAAGAATTTTATTCAGTTGCTTCTCTGAGTCTGCCAATACTGCAATGTCACAGGCACATTTGGTGCACTGAATACGCCTATCATTAATTTTGATTCCAATCGTCTGTTCTTTCATTGTTGTTGGTGCCTCTTGGATGAACATATTTTATACTTACGGCTATAGAGGACACCTTTGTGTCACTCCCCTTCTGATTCTACTTATTTCTTGTTACCATTTATGTTAACGGCTGAAAACATCAACAAAATTTTTGTTGCGGTACCTACCCACCTACCACCAATCCCGCTACATGTGCTGTACTACAATCTTCAATAATTCGCGTAATGCCACTGCCACTATTTTCTGGAGGGTCTAAAAAAATGAAAAATAATCTGAAAAGTGACAGTAAACATCAAAACAAGAAGAAAAGTCCCGTAAATATGGGCTCTAAAACGCTAAGAGCTTTGAGCACTAGTTCAACAAAAGTGCTTCACAGGTGCGAAGAAGAACGAATGCTCATAGTTCTTAAGGTATGCATTTTTTGAGCCCGTGTTTACTGGAACTTTTCTAGTTTTGATGGTTGCCACCACCTCCAAAATATTCGACACTATTTTTCACAGCCCGTGTATAAAGTGGCCTGTGTAGCCTGTGTATCAAGCGGCACCTTAGACTGAAGTGAATTCACAAGTTCGTCTAAGTCTACATGAAATGTGTCCGATGCCAAAGCAAGACCCTCAGTGCATTAAATTCTATTATCAGGTTTAGTTCTACCTTCGTGCAACCTAACTCAGCAATACGCCTGCAGTTGTTTTCTAAAGCTTTCAGTTTTCAGGTAAATGAGCACAGATATAATAGAGGAAATTTACACAACTGGCCATTAAAATTGCTACACCACGAAGATGACATGCTACAGATGCGAAATTTACCAGACAGGAAGAAGACGCTGCGATATGCAAATGATTAGCTTTTCAGAGCATTCATACAAGCTCGGCGCCGGTGGCGACACCTACAACTTGCTGACATGAGGAAAGTTTCCAACCGATTTCTCATACACAAAAATTAGTTGATCGGCGTTTCCTGGTGAAACGTTGTTGAGAAATGCGTACCATCACTTTTCCGACTTTGATAAAGATCGGATTGTAGCCTATCGTGATTGCGGTTTATCGTATCGAGACATTGCTGCTCGCGTTGGTCGAGATTCAATGACTATTAACAGAACATGGAATCGGTGGGTTCAGGAGGGTAATACGGAACGCCGTGCTGGATCCCAACGGTCTCCTATCACTAGCAGTCGAGATTTCAGGCATCTTATCCGCATGGCTGTAACGGATCGTGCAGCCACGTCTCGATCCCTGAGTCAACAGATGGGTACGTTTGCAAGACAACAATAATCTGCACGAACAGTCCGACGACGTTAGCAGCAGCATGGACTATCAGCTCGGAGACCTTGGCTGCGGTTACCCTTGACGCTGCATCACAGACAAGAGCGCCTGCGATGGTGTATCTCAACGACGAACCTGGGTGCACGAATGGCAAAATGTCATTTTTTCGGATGAATCCAGGTTCTGTTTACAGGATCATGATGGTCGCATTCGTGTTTGTTGACATCGCGATGAACGCACATTGGAAGCGTGTATTCGTCTACGCTATACTGGCTTATCACGCGGCGTGATGGTATGGGGTGCCATTGGTTACACGTCTCGGTCACCTCTTGTTCGCATTGACGGCACTTTGAACAGTGGACGTTACATTTCAGATGTGTTACGGCCCGTGGCTCTACCCTTCACTCGACACCTGCGAAAGCCCACATTTCAGCAGGATAATGCATGACCGCATGTTGCAGGTCCTGTACGGGCCTTTCTGGATACAGAAAATGTTCGACTGCTGCCTTAGCCAGCATATTCTCCAAAAAATGGTTCAAATGGCTCTGAGCACTGTGGGACTCAACTGCTGTGGTCATCAGTCCCCTAGAACTTAGAACTACTTAAACCTAACTAACCTAAGGACATCACACACGCCCAGGCAGGATTCGAACCGGCGACCGTAGCAGCAGCGCGGCGCCGGACTGGAGCGCCTAGAACCGCTCGTCCACCGCGGCCGGCATATTCTCCAGATCTCTCACCAATTGAGAACGTCTGGTCAATGGTGGCCGAGCAGCTGGCTCGTCACGATACGCCAGTCACTACTCTTGATGACCTGTGGTATCGTGTTGAAGATGCATGGGCAGCTGTACCTGTATAGGCCATTCAAGCTCTGTTTGACTCAATGACCAGGCGTATCAAGGCCGTTATTACGGCCAGAGGTGGTTGTTCTGGGTACTGATTTCTCAGGATCTATGCACCCAAATTGCGTGAAAATGTAATCACAAGTCAGTTCTAGTATAATATATTTGTCCAATGAATACCCGTTTATCATATGCATTTCTTCCTGATGTAGCAATTTTAATGGCTAGTAGCGTATAATGGCATAATATATATGCCATACTACATGCCAGTGGCTGTTGCTTATTTTTGTTTAACAATTTCCGCTCCAATTGCGAGTGGTTTCTGCCGTTTCTTTACTAAGTGAAATTGATCTCCCCTCTATAACCACTTTCCCTCACCTCACTCCGCTTCACCAGCGCATCATGTGTTCCAAGAGACGTCACTAACGTATCAGTGTGCTTAAACTCCTCTCGTCATTACTGCAAAAAATGAGGTGTTGTGGGCTGGTTGTAACAGCCAGACTGTCCACATGGTGTTTCAAGTCAAGGCGTACATTTCAGGTACACGTCAGGAATATTCTTTCCACTTACCATGAATCCTCTACACCCCTGTCCTACACTCATAAGATATCGCATGGTCGGAGATTCATTGATAGCAGTCACTACGACTGTAATGAGGATCGTTATAAGTTTCGTAAACTGGCATTCTGTTTGTTACATAATTTTTAGGCATACTATGATACTTTTATTTATCCCAAGTGCTGTCCTGGTGGAATGTGTTCCATCGGTAGTCACAAACAACGTGAAAATAATGCCACACAACTGAAGTAGAATAGCGCACACTTTCGTACAATATACTTCTTTCTCAAAGCTCATTCACGCTCAGACTCACACAACCCCTTTCGTGTCAGGCCGTTCGCGACTCCCTGATCTCAAAACTAGCCATCAGGAGCAAGAAAAGACATCGATCCTTGTTACAGCCGTGGTTAGTGCTACCAACGAGCCGTCGATCATTCGATATCCCTTGTGTAAGGGACACAACAATAGAAGACACGAGGTGGGTGTATGAAGCATTTCCGGCGTGTGCCTGAGTTGTACTCGTTCAGTTGAAACGTCTACCTGAAATGTCTGGCTGTTACAACCAGCCCACACCCACATTACGTTTTCTGCAGTACTGATGAGAGGAGTTGTTGTACAGCAGTGAGATCTCTAGCAAAAAATGATGTGGTAGCGAAGCAGAGTGAGATGGGGGCCAGTGCTTACCATAGGGAGACCGGCTGGATATGGTAAATAAAATGTAAATGTCGTGCGACTAGCGCCTCCCGTCGGGTAGACCGTTCACCGGGTGCAAGACTTTCGATTTGACGCCACTTCGGTGATTTGCACGTCGATGGGGATGAAATGATGATGATGAGGACAACACAACACCGAGTGCCTTTGCCAGGGAAGTAGTTCTGGCGTTTCGCTTTATAATGCGAGCAAGATTTAACAAAAAAATCAAGACATGTTAATAGAAACTGCCGACACAGGGAAAGCATTCCACGATGTAAAATGGTGGTAGATGTTCTAAATTCTCAAAAAATATGCGTAGATAGAAACCATAGAAAAAGACTGGTAATATACAGTATGTAGCAGAACAAGAAGGGGACAGTGGAAGGCTAAGAAGAAAATTCCCCGATGAAATAGAGCGTAAAACATGGAAGCAGTCTTTTGTCCGCAATGTTCAATCTATACACGGAAGCAGCAATGGCGGATGACGGACATAAAAGAAGGGTTTGGGTGGCTTTAAAATTCACAGTGAAAGGGTAACTACGATAAGTTTGATTGGCGACATTGCCATTCTCCTTGAAAGTGAGAAAGAACTGTAGGATCTGATAATGGAATTAAAAGTCTAATGAGGAAACACTAAGGACTGAGAGTAAACAGTAGAAAGACGAAGTAATGAGGAGTAATAGAAACGAGATCAGCGATAAACTTAATATCAAAATGGGGAGCACGAAGTAGACAACGTTAAGCAAAATTAAACATGGCATAAGGAGGACAGAAAAAGCAGACTGCAAGAATTCAAAGAGGGCGTTCCTTGCCAAAATAAGTCTACTAGCGTCACGTACAGGCTTTAATTTGAGGAATAAATTTCTGAGAATTTACGTTTGGATCAAGGCATTATATGGTAGCGAAGAATGGACGTTAGGATAATCGGGACAGGGGAGAGAATCGAAGAATTTGAGGCGTGGTGCTGTAGAAGAGTGTTTAAAAGTAGATATATGCATAAAATAAGGACAGAAGAGATTCTTCGTGGAATCATCGGAGAAAGGAACGTATGAGAAACATTGACGAGAAAAATGAAGCGTACGACAAAACATTTGTTAAGACATCTAGCAATGACGCCCATGGTACTAAAAGGAATTGTAGAGAGGAAAAGCAGTAGGGAAGGAAAGAGATCGGAAGCATCTAAGAAATAATTAGAAACTGTAGGCTACTGTAAAATGAAGAGGTTGGCGCCGAAGAGGAAGTTGTGGCGGGTCGCGTTAAACTTGGCAAAAGACTAAAGATAAAACAATCAAAATTTTAAAAAAATCGATTTCGCGGGAAATTCCTGGCGAGATGATCTACACTATTGGCCATTAAAATTACTACTCCAAGAAGATGACGTGCTACAGACACGAAATTTAACCGACAGGAAGAAGATGCCGTGATATGCAAATGATTAGCTTTTCAGAGCATTCACACAAGGTTGGCGCCGGTGGCGACACCTGCAACGAGCTGACATGCGGAAAGTTTCCAACCGATTTCTCATACAAAAACAGCAGTTGACCGGCGTTGCCTGGTGAAACGTTGATGTGATGCCTCGTGTAAGGAGCAGAAATCCGTACCATCACGTTTCCGAATTTGATACAGGTCGGATTGTAGCCTATCGCGATTGCGGTTTATCGTATCGCGACATTGCTGCTCGCGTTGGTCGAGATCCAATGACTGTTAGCAGAATTTGAAATCGGTGGGTTCAGGAGGGTAATACGAAACTCCGTGCTGGATCCCAACGCCCTAGTATCACTAGCAGTCGAGATGACTGGCATCTTATCCGCATGGCTGTAACGGATCGTGCAGCCACGTCTCGATCCCTGAGTCAACAGATGGGGACGTTTGCAAGACAACAACCATCTGCACGAACAGTTCGATGACGTTTGCAGCAGCATGGACTATCAGCTCGGAGACCATGGCTGCAGTTACCCTTGACGCTGCATCACAGACAGGAGCGCCTGCGATGGTCTATCTTAACGACGAACCTGGGTGCACGAATGGCAAAACGTCATTTTTTCGGATGATTCCAGGTTCTGTTTACAGCATCAAGATGGTCGTATATGTGTTTGGCGATATCGCGGTGAACGCACATTGGAAGCGTGTATTCGTCTACGCCATACTGGCTTATCACGCGGCGTGATGGTATGGGGTGCCATTGGTTACACCTCTTGTTCGCATTGACGGCACTTTGAACAGTGGACGTTACATTTCAGATGTGTTACGACCGGTGGCTCTACCCTTCATTCGATCCCTGCGAAAGCCTACATTTCAGCAGGATAATGCACGACCGCATGTTGCAGGTCTTGTACGGGCCTTTCTGGATACAGAAAATGTTCGAGTGCTGCCCTGGCCAGCAGATTCTCCAGATCTCTCACCAATTGAAAACGTATGGTCAATGGTGGCCGCGCAACTGGCTCGTCACAACACGCCAGTCACTACTCTTGATGAACTGTGGTATCGTGTCGAAGCTGCATGGGCAGCTATACCTGTACACGCCATCCAAGCTCTGTGTGACTCAATGCCAAGGCGTATCAAGGCCGTTATAACGGCCAGAGGTGGTTGTTCTGGGTACTGATTTCTCAGGATCTATGCACTCAAATTGCGTGAAAATTTAATCACATGTCAGTTCTAGTATAATATATTTGTCCAATGAATACCTGTTTATCATATGCATTTCTTCTTGGTGTAGCAATTTTAATGGCCAGTAGTGTATCAAGGTTTGCTTCGTGTCTCGCCTCCCCTGTTGCCACAAATGCTATTGTTCGTGTTTGAATGCCAGTGTGGCGCATCGCTTGAGATTTTTAAGTCATTGCTAAATTCATACCTACTGCTTAGGGATGCAAATACACTCCTGGAAATGGAAAAAAGAACACATTGACACCGGCGTGTCAGACCCACCATACTTGCTCCGGACACTGCGAGAGGGCTGTACAAGCAATGATCACACGCACGGCACAGCGGACACACCAGGAACCGCGGTATTGGCCGTCGAATGGCGCTAGCTGCGCAGCATTTGTGCACCGCCGCCGTCAGTGTCAGCCAGTTTGCCGTGGCATACAGAGCTCCATCGCAGTCTTTAACACTGGTAGCATGCCGCGACAGCGTGGACGTGAACCGTATGTGCAGTTGACGGACTTTGAGCGAGGGCGTATAGTGGGCATGCGGGAGGCCGGGTGGACGTACCGCCGAATTGCTCAACACGTGGGGCGTGAGGTCTCCACAGTACATCGATGTTGTCGCCAGTGGTCGGCGGAAGGTGCACGTGCCCGTCGACCTGGGACCGGACCGCAGCGACGCACGGATGCACGCCAAGACCGTAGGATCCTACGCAGTGCCGTAGGGGACCGCACCGCCACTTCCCAGCAAATTAGGGACACTGTTGTTCCTGGGGTATCGGCGAGGACCATTCGCAACCGTCTCCATGAAGCTGGGCTACGGTCCCGCACACCGTTAGGCGGTCTTCCGCTCACGCCCCAACATCGTGCATCCCACCTCCAGTGGTGTCGCGACAGGCGTGAATGGAGGGACGAATGGAGACGTGTCGTCTTCAGCGATGAGAGTCGCTTCTGCCTTGGTGCCAATGATGGTCGTATGCGTGTTTGGCGCCGTGCAGGTGAGCGCCACAATCAGGACTGCATACGACCGAGGCACACAGGGCCAACACCTGGCATCATGGTGTGGGGAGCGATCTCCTACACTGGCCGTACACCACTGGTGATCGTCGAGGGGACACTGAATAGTGCACGGTACATCCAAACCGTCATCGAACCCATCGTTCTACCATTCCTAGACCGGCAAGGGAACTTGCTGTTCCAACAGGACAATGCACGTCCGGATGTATCCCGTGCCACCCAACGTGCTCTAGAAGGTGTAAGTCAACTACCCTGGCCAGCAAGATCTCCGGATATGCCCCCATTGAGCATGTTTGTGACTGGATGAAGCGTCGTCTCACGCGGTCTGCACGTCCAGCACGAACGCTGGTCCAACTGAGGCGCCAGGTGGAAATGGCATGGCAAGCCGTTCCACAGGACTAAATCCAGCATCTCTACGATCGTCTCCATGGGAGAATAGCAGCCAGCATTGCTGCGAAAGGTGGATATACACTGTACTAGTGCCGACATTGTGCATGCTCTGTTGCCTGTGTCTATGTGCCTGCGGTTCTGTCAGTGTGATCATGTGATGTATCTGACCCCAGGAATGTGTCAATAAAGTTTCCCCTTCCTGGGACAATGAATTCACGGTGTTCTTATTTCAATTTCCAGGAGTGTATATTTTCAACCGGTGCAACACGGATTACAGGACAGATTTAGACTGAAATGTGCAAGTTTCAGACTGGGGGAGGCGGTGCGGATGCGGTTGTGTTTCCGGTCACTTGTTTGGAAGCCTGACGTCAGAGAGTGTCTCTCTGCGGGCCCTGGTTGGCATGCAAAGCGCCGCCGCGGTGACGGATGGCGGCCGCGCTCCGGCAGTGCCCTCACGTACAGCGGGCAGCCGCTCTCTGCCCCTGCGCGCACCTGTTGGCTTCCGGGTCGACCGCGGGCGTTTATATGCACGAAATGCGCACCTCTGAAAAGCTACGGCAAGGCCTGCAGCGTACTGGCCACATAGCCATCACCTGACGACTTTTCCTTTCTTTAATAATGTAAATTTTACGTTTATTCCACCTGCACAGTTTTCTGGGTCTCTGCAGAAAGCTACGCCCGCATTTAAACCTATTGCAACAACGTTGTTACAAAAATATAAAATGTGGTTAAAAATATATCAAACTGGATGATACATGACAATTTCTGTATACTATTGAATTATGTGCTATACACTGTCTTAAGCATTTTGGAGTACCAGACAGTTTTAAGACCTTCAATAATTTTAAATTTAATATGTAGACCCTGTCAGGACTGAACATATATTGTGCTACGAATTGCCTTGTTTTGAAGCCACTGCTACATCTCACTAGTTGGCATTACGAATAGACAGATAAGACCTGGCATTAGCTAATTGGAAAATAATTCGCCAGCCCGCTGTTTCTGTAGTGTGATAGGATATATGGTTTTTTCATACATATAGGAATCGTCTAAGCGTAAATAAAACGCAAATTTTTTGGTAACAGATGTGTGAGAACTTAATTTGCGTCACCATGTGTAGAAAACAAGTGTGCAAACACAGGAGGAAACGTGCATAATAAGAATAAAGTTTCTGAACTGATCACGCCCTGTAGTGCTTGGCATGAGCGTAGGCAAGATGAATTTTCTGAGCGTAGATGCATTTGCACATAAACATTCTCTTCCTTTGACAGCAACCGTAGCAATTAAACCTGTATTGGAAGATTAGTCAAAACCAAAGCTAATAAAGAAACGTTTACATTGGAAGACCCGGAATGTGAATGTTTTCTTCAATAATGTTCTGTGCTGCTGTGTGCGTAAAAACATTTTTTTCTAAGTTTAGCAGTGTCTGATGTATATTACATATAACGATAGGAACTGTAGAAACTTGCAGGTTCTGGAGAAGTTAGGTGTGCCACCACAAGAAGACCGATGTCGCACCATCAGTGCCCGCAGATGGTCACGGAGTACTGCAGGTAGCCTTGCTCGGGACCTTACCGCAACCACTGGAACAGTTGTCTCCAGACACACAGTCTACAGACGACTGACAGGCATGGTTTTTCGCCCGGAGACCTGCAAGGTGCATTCCACTGACCCCTGGTCACAGGAGAGCCCGTAAAGCATGCTGTGAGGAACACGGCACATGGTCATTGGAGCAGTGGTCCCAGGTTATGTTCACGGACGAGTCCAGATAAAGCCTGAACAGTGATTCTCACCGGGTTTTCATCTGGCGTGAACCAGATACCAACCCCTTAATGTCCTTGAAAGGTACCTGAATGGAAGTAGTGGTTTGACGGTGTGGAATGGGATTATGATTGGTGCACGTATACCTCTGCATGTCTTTGACAGAGGAACTGTAACAGGTCAGGTGTATCGGGAAGTCATTTTGCACCATTATGTCCGCCTTTTCAGGGGCGCGATGGATCCCACCTTCCTCCTAATGGACGATAACGCACGGCCTCACCGAGCTGCCATCGTGGACGAGTACCTTCAAACAGAATATATCGGGCGAATGAAGTGGCCTGCCTGTTCTCCAGACTTAAACCCCATCGAGCACGACTGGGATGCTCTCGGTCGACGTATCGCTGTACGTCTTCAAACCCCTACAACACTTTATGAGCTCCGACAGGCACTGGAGCAATAATGGGAGGCTATACCCCAGCAGCTGCTCGACCACCTGATCCAGAGTATGCCAACTCGTTGTGCGGCCTGTGTACGTGTGCATGGTGATCATATCCCATATTAATGTCGGGGTACGTATGCAGGAAACAGTGGCGTTTAGTAGTAAATGTGTTTCGGGACTGTTTTCTCAACGTATCACCATTACCGTGGACTAACAGATCTGTATCGTGTGTGATCCCTATGTACCTATGGTATTAGTGCCAGTTTTGTGCAGTGCTACGCACTATATTCTGCAATTAACATTAATTTATGAGAATGAATGTAGATGATGCCCGTTGGCGTGTGTGGCGTGAAACGTCTAGCAGTAGACACACTGTAACAATTGTTGAAACGGTCCAGGCTGGAGGAGAGAGCATTATGGTCTGGACAAAATTTTCCTGGCATTCCGTGGGTGACCTCGTCCTTCTGGAAGGCACAATGGATCAACAAAAGCATTTATCTGTTGTTGGTGGCCGTTTCTACCTCTACATGCACGATAGCTTCTACCAATAGTACACTGCAATGTGTCGCACAGCTCGCAGTACACGTGCATGATTCGAAGATGAGTTTACCATACTCCTAAGGCTACCAAACGCCCCAGCCTTAAACCCGATCGAGAATTTGTGGGACCACCTCGATCAAGCTTTCTGCACCATGGATCTTTAACCGAGAAACCTAGTGCAGCTGCCCAAGGCAGTGACGTCACCATGGCTCCACATCCCTGTGGGTACCTTCCAGTTTCTCACTGACTCTCTTCCTAAACGTCTCAAAGCCGTCAGCGCTCCAAAAGGTCGTTACTCAGGCCTTTTGCAGCTGGTCACATTATTGTGACTAGACTGAGAGGTGTATGTATGGTAAAGATCGCCCTTAAGTCAAACGTTACTTCACGGAAAAGTAACATAAAAGACGGAAAAAACGAAATTCCGCAGTCGTGTCCTGAAAGTAATCGTCCGACTGCCGTGGCCTCCTCAACGACTCACCATCGGGTGCAGTATGGGAAAGGCATGCGGTCGACGTTTCGACCTTAGAGCTGTTACCTCTCAATCAGGTAGTTACTCAGTTGACCCCACGAGGGTGAGTACATCCCGGTCCAGTTCCCAAACCAAGGGAAAAAAATCCCTGGCAGTCCTAGAAATCGGACCAAGGTTCCCGAAATGACGGTCTGTCGTGTTGACCAATCTGCTCAAAATTCATTGGAAGGCTCTGTGTATAATGTAGCTGTTGAGTGCTGAGGTCTAAGTTGTGCATTCGTCTCCGCACAGATCTCATAAAAGTGGGTCCCTCCCACACCACATTCAAATCTGCGGCGATCTGGCTGACACCATACGGATTTGCATAGACGAAGTCAAACATTACTTCACGAAAAAGTAACATAAAAGACGGAAAAAACGAAATTCCGCAGTCGTATCCTGAAAGTAATCGTCCGACTGCCGTGTCGTCCTCAACGACTCACCATCGGGTGCAGTATGGAAAGGGCATGCGGTCGACGTTTCGACCTTAGAGCTGCTACCTCTCAATCAGGTAGTTACTCAGTTCACCCCACGAGGGTGAGTACATCCCGGTCCAGTTCCCAAACCAAGGGATACCATACGGATCTGCGTAGACGAAGTCACGTCATTTCGCCAAAGACTTGTGGCAGATAGATTAAGCATGTGGAAACGTCTCTGCGATACTCACAATACGCTCCCGTAATCTCCCAAAAATTTACATCTATTGTCATTCAACAATGAAGTGCTTTGAATCGCCACGTGCTGTCATGTTCGTTGCACATGTGGCTAAAACAAAATGCTCTGACATCATGTCCACACTCGGGCCATACACAGGATGTAGCAGAAACATTTGCGCGTCGAACATGGCACATCTTCAAATGAGACAACAATACCCATGACGTTTGCCAGATAATTTGTGTATTTCCAGTAGATTTCTTATAATGCAGCGTGAGAGGTTCACATTTGTCCGTTGTTCCCTGTTTCTACGCTTCCCACACGCTCAGAAATCTTCAATACTCAGACAGTTTTGTTATACCATTCTTGCTATACCTGATTTAACTGGCTTAGCATTTTGCATTACCTTTCCTAACAAACCATTGAAGGTTTTTACATTCGACTTATACAATTTATAGGATACACCTTGTAGTAAACCACAGAAATACGTCTTAAGAGAAAATATTCCATCTTTTGAGAGGCGGTAGTATGTACCAACGGACAACAAAAGTCCCGTCAACAGGGGTTCTAAAACGCATACCTTAAAGAGCTGTGAGCACTTGTTATTCTTGGCTACAATGAAAGACTCCACGGCTGCTGCAAAATTTTTGCTATCAATAACTGCCTTCGAACGTCGTAAATAAATAAGTAAAAATATGAAAATATATTATTCTCTCACTGTGAAACAACACAGTTTGTAGTCTCATCTGCTTGCTATTACACACGAGATGCGCTTCTAGTGTGGGAAGAGCAGTCAAATGAAAACGAGGCAGATGGAAAATTAATACATTCATCCCAATGCGAGACAAGACGATCAATGTTTTCACGGAAAAACACACATCAAAAAAAGTTTTGCATCACCCCGATTCCCAGAAATCCCGAAGATAGACGTTGACTGTGGGTATTGTATCACAGACACAGTCCCTTTGACTGTTCACAGATGTCTCTAAACCCGCCCAAAGATGTAAACAACCATGCATGAGCAGAGTCTATTAGACGGAGGGGGTCCGACAGCCGATCAGTTTCAGTCATTCCACCAGGAAGGAGGTACACGGCTAGTGTTGTCTGTGGTTCAACCATGCCTGTACGGTCAATACCGCGGTTCGATCACGTCCGCATTGTTGCTTTGAGTCAGGAAGTGCTCTCAACAAGGGAAGTGTCCAGGCATCTCGGAGTGAACAAAGTGATGGTATTCGGACATGGAGGAGATACAGAGAGGCAGGAACTGTTGATGACAGACCGCCCAAGAGCTAATACTGCATTGGATGACCGCTACCTACGGAATATGGCTCGGAGAAAGCCTGACAGCAACGCCACCATGTTGAATAATGCTTTTCATGCAGCCTCAGGACGTCGTGTTACGACTCAAATTGTGCGCAATAGGCTGCATAATGCGCAACTTCATTCCCGACGTCCTTGGTGAGGTCTATCTTTGCAACACGACACCATACAGCTCGGTACAGATTGGCCCAAAAACATCCCGAATGGACCGCTCAGGATTGGTATCACGTTCTCTTCAAGGATGAGTGTCGCATATACCTTCAACCAGACAACCGTCGGAGACGTGTTTGGAGGCAACCCAGTCAGGCTGAACACCTTAGACACACTGTCCAGCAAGTGCAGGAAGGTGGAGTTTCCCTGCTGTTTTTGGGTAGTATTACGTGAAGCCGACGTACGCCGCTGGTGGTCATGGAAGGGGCTGTAACGGCTCTACGGTACGTGAATGGCATCCTCCGACCCATAGTGCAAACATATCGGCGGCATATTGACGAAGCATTCGTCTTCATGGACGAAAATTCGTGTGCCAACCGTGCACATCTTGTGAATGACTTCCTTCAGAAATGGGTCCTAACCAACATGCCTGTGGAAGATTGAAGAGGGCTGGTAGATTGAAAAGGGCTGTTTATAGGTGACGTGACCCATCAACCACTCTCAGGGATCTACGCCGAATGGCCCTTGAGATGTGGGACGATCTGGACTAACAGTGCCTTGATAAACTTCTGGATAGTATGCCACGACGAATAGAAGCATACATCAATGCAAGAGGACGTATTACTGGGTTTTAGAAGTGCCGGTGTGTACACCAATCTGGTCCACCACCTTTGAAGGTCTCGCTGTGTGGTGGTACACCATGTAATGTGTGGTTTTCATGAGCAAAAAAAATGGCGGAAATGATTTTTATGTTGATATCCATTCCAATTTTCTGTACAGGTTACGGAACTCTCTGAACCGAGGTGATGCAAAACTTTTTTTTATGTGTGTATTCGCTTTCCCTACGGAACAATACTTGTATCCAGACACGCACCTCTTCGTCCAAAGCAAATCGAAAGCTACGAATGTAGTTCTTCAGGGCTCAAAAAATATGGATAGCGCTTGGGGAAAGATCGGATCTCCGTGGAGGATGTGAAGGGTTTTCCAGCGTACTCGAAAAACCTTGGCAACATGAGGACAGCTCTATATCGACTCTATTCTCTCACAGTGGAATAAATGTTTTGACAGATATGTTGACTGAAATAATAAACACTTTTCTCACTATCTCCCGTCTGTCTCGTTTTCGTTTGACTGCCCCTTGTACATTATGAGTCTTGTATTATGCTGCTGGTATATACCATGCTCCGATTGTCATGACGGGTGTGACACGATGTCTTACCTTTCTTCCTGCTCACTGGTGAGCATTCAGCATCTGCTTACAATCACAAATCAGTCCTGTTGTGATACCCCGTAGCTATCAACACCGTCCCTGACTCGCTGACTTAGCATCCCCGAGAGCAGATACTGCCGTGGAGTCAGATGAGCTGGCTTGGGTAGCGCTGTGGACTATCGTGGGGTCTCACACGATATGTTGTATGGTCAGATCCACAGATGGTAGTGTTTACCTGCGGTTGTCAGTAAGCCAGGCTGGGCGGTTCTAACACTTCATTCAAACACAGCGGACCCCCGCCATTGTGCCTCGTGTCGTGTACAATTTCCGTGTGCTAAGTCGTGAGCTGCCCATGCCTGCCGTGTGTTGTTTATCCCCACGCACGTTTACACGGTTTCCGACCTTCTGCTTCACCACAGATTGATGTGCTTGGGTGGTTTTCATTTCTTCCTAGAGCGGTTTGTTGTCAAGCTTGTCGAGACAATGTCGGCACGTATAGTACCTCCCGCCGATAGTGTCGTTCAACGGTGTGGTCACGCTTGTGCAGAGACGTAAGCTGGCAAATGACATTTTCTATGGCGCCGTGAAGGGAATGACAACATGGTTTACCATTCTCCTGTGACCAAAGAAATCCTCGTATGGGGCAGCCGCAAGTGCACAAGTCCATTCTGAAAAATGAAGAAAACTGCAGGACAGTTGCTTAACCGGCAGTCTTTTATTGTGTACACGACCAGTTTCGGAACAGTTACAGTTCCATTATCTGGAGTAAAAAGTAAAATATCAGAAGTCATCCCCATCCCAATGTTGTCATGGAACCAAAAATTCCGTGTCAAGAAAGGAGAAGAGATAAAAATTTCAAAACAGGTGTTCCCTCATAGTTCGAGAACGGGAACACAAACAGGAAAACTATATAAACGGCCTGTGACCGTTTACCAGATTTATTTATTCATTTGTTCTTTCTAATTACAACCTGTTATCTGAATAGTTAAAACAAGCCATACAAATCACGTTTCCTTGGACAGTAATAAATTATTTACTAATTATTTATTTCTGATAGTTAATTAAAAAATTGAAACTACTCCTACTAATACCAATTACATAGCTATTAATCTACTACAGACACTACAGAATTTGTTCTCTGTTTGTTCATTCATTTTGGTGCATTTAACTTGTAGATGGTGTCTCCCTACTGGATCCGCCATATAGTCTGATGACACTTTAGTGTCGATCTGGCCACCTTGAACAGAAATGATACTCATCGCCGACCCCACACAGAATGCCATTTAGCGCCCCAGTTCATTTTGGCTCCACACCATGCACGTCCCTGTTGTCTGTGGTATGGGGTCAGCGATAAACAACTCTGCCAACTTGAAATCTCAACACAGCATCCAGTAATCAGTTTGAGATGTGTCATGTTGATATTTTCTCTGTAACTTCCGCCTAGATATCAGATACTTGTCAGCCGTCGAACAATCCTACGACATTCTTGTAATTTGCCCTTCTGGGAGTATCCGTGACAACTGTTCTTGCCTCATTGTTTCTAGTCCCGCCACTTATCTGTAGTCATCGCCTTACAGCCAAATATCTGTGCGATCTGTCGGTGCGGTGCTTCTGTGTCGCGAAGGCCAATGATTCGATCGTTCTCGAAGTGTAAAGGAAGGCAGTAAACTGCAGTTGCACGCCCACTGGGTTGCGATTTTCAAGTGAGAAGTTCCAGTAACGTTAGTCACACCAATAGCTATTACGTGCTTCCTCCGTTCTTCATCTACGCAATGGCTGTTTTCTGAGTTTTAAACACTAAGAAAAAAGCCCACATCTGATAAAATTTTAATCAACGTGTCACACAGGTATAGAATTACTGGTATATTACTATGGCAGCGACTGGTCGAGGCTGGTGTAACAGTTGACATTTGCGCCGCACATTTGCTGGTAGACACAACCGTGTTCTAGTGTACTTAGTGACTTCAATTTAGCCGGCCGCTGGTGGCCGAGCGGTTCTAGGCGCTTCAGCCTGGAACCGCTTGACCGCTACGGTCGCAGGTTCCAATCCTGCCTCGGGCATGTATGTGTGTGATGTCCTTAGGTTAGGTAGGTTTAAGTAGTTCTAAGCTCTAGGGGACTGATGACCTCAGATGTTAAGTCCCATAGTGCTCAGGACCATTTTAACCATTTTTTTGACTTCACTTTAATGTATAACTGCCAGATTTACTTGTGTCAGAGATATCAAATTTATTTTCTGTTGTGTCTGATGTCGTCTACTGTATTTTTAAACAAATGTTTTTCTTATCTTTGATGAATGAAATATTGTTTCTTTTTATTCTATTGCTGAGTGCGTCTTTTAATTTCATGTGGCAGTTAGCAAAAATCTCGAATGCTATCATTTTATATTCCCTATACTTTAACCTGGTTCGGGTCTTTCCTCACTTATCAACGTCTCAGTTAAATATAAAAACTCGCGAAGATGTATTTAAGCTTACTGCAATTATGGCTTAAGAATCTCAACACATAAATTGTAATCATGACAAGGCTATATATATATATATATATATATATATATATATATATATATATATATATATATATATGTGTGTGTGTGTGTGTGTGTGTGTGTGTGTGTGTTTGTGTGTGGTGTAGATGTAGGGCGCTCAAAAGCTAGATTATTAATGTCCTTGGTGAAATAGCCCTTGACCATTGTGGCTAGAAGTGTTAAAGACTGAAAGTGCGTGAAACATAATACCAAACAAAACCTTCTCCCTAGTGTTTCAGGGCACGAAATGGACATCTCACAAAATCCTAAGAGTCGTAGCACATTCTTTTCGTCGGCCGGTGTGGCCGAGTGGTTCTAGGTGCTTCAGTCTGGAACCACGCGACCGCTAGGGTCGCAGGCTCGAATCCTGGCTCGGGTATGGATGTGTGTGATATCTTTAGGTTAGTTAGGTTTAAGTAGTTCTAAGTTCAAGGGGACTGATGACCTCAGATGTTAAGTCCCATAGTGCTCATAGCCATTTGAACCATATGAACATTCTTTTCATTCTCAGCTGAAATGCGTTACATACCAGTTGGCAGCCTAACCTCTGACCTCTTGTACGTTCATCCGTTTAAAATGTGGCCTTCTGTAATCTGTACCCCAGAAGCAACGCACAGTGGAGAGTCCTCCCACCGGAGTCGGAAGTCATGCATCATCGACATGTGCGTCATCAAAGACGAATGAGAATACTTCTCGTCGCCTAAATGTATGGGAGAAGGTATGCAACGGCCGAAAAGTTGGTTTTACCAAACGTGACTTACTGTCTGTCACTTCTGGCCACTTTCGTTCACACAACCTATTAGACCCTGTACTTAATAGCGACGATGTAACATGTTGATGGAGAGAGCCGGAGCACGTGAGAAATTTTTTAGCACGGATGCAGCTGCTCCAGTGGCCCCTAGATTGCATGCAAGTCTGCATCACTTATATTGAATTCGATTGATAAACCAGTCTTTTGGAGACAGAGAAAACAAGTCAGCAGCCAAATAGACGCGTCTGTAAATGCCGCCACAGAGATATGCAACTCTGGGTAATTAACGTGAATGCACAATACATCTGGGTGGCACTACCGTATGCAACTTACATAGAAATTTCCCACGACTTTCCTGTTGCGTACGAGACAGGCGCAAGTCGTCAGTCGGAACACGTCAGTGGCAGCTCACGGACATCGGACGAGCGGACTGCAGATTGGCAGCAGGTCTGCGCTGTCACAGCGGCGGATCTGAAGCGGGCCGGCCCGCTGGCGCCGACCTCTGCGCCTCTTGCCAGCGCGACTGCGCCACGCTGGTTGCGTACGAGCTGACCGGGAGCGCGGTTGCAAGAGCTGCTGCGAACCGAGTCCGCGCGCCCAGCAAACTGCCGCCGCACTGCGACTATTCCGTATTAGTCTGGTCGGAAACAAAGCAGGTAACGACAAACAAGAGTTATGGGAGAGGCTCTTCTGGACATTCTACGAACTGCTTTCAGATCGTCGCAGATGTAGCACCTCTTACAGAACATATATGAGGCAAATAAAATTATTGGCGATATTATTTTGTAGCGAGCTACAACCCTGTCCTTCGCAACGAAAGTTAACGAAGGGCCTTTGAATACCGTCGCTTTTTACCGTTCCGGCCCTGAACTTGCGGAACCGGAACCCTTGTAAGATTTTTAAAAAAATGTATAGATTCCCGTACGGAGGACATACGCTGTTTCTAAAGAAGAAAAATTTGTTAACATCGAGTATAGATTTAAATGTCAGGAAGTCGTTTCTGAAAGTATTTGCATGGAGTGTAGCCATGTATGGAAGTGAAACGTGGACGATAAATAGTTTAGACAAGAAGAGAATAGAAGCTTTCGAAATGTGGTGCTACAGGAGAATGTTGAAGATCAGGTTGGTAGATCACATAACTAACGAGGAGGTATTGAATAGAATTGGGGAGAAGAGGAGTTTGTGGCACAACTTGACGAGAAGAAGGGATCGGTTGGTAGGAAATGTTCTGAGACATCGAGGGATCACCAATTTAGTATTGGAGGGCAGCGTGGAGGGTAAAAATCGTAGAGGGACACCAAGAGATGAATACACTAAGCAGATTCAGAAGGATGTAGACTGCAGTAGGTACTGGGAGATTAAGAAGCCCGTACAGGATAGAATACCATGGAGACCTGCATAAAACCAGTCTCAGGACCGAAGACCACAACAAAAACAATGGAGGACATAGTGATAGACATCCCTGGGGTTGTGAAGCAGCTGAATGGGTTGAAAATAAATAAACCGCCAGGACCTGATGGGATTCCAATTCGGTTTTACAGAGAGTACTCTACTGCATTGGCTCCTTACTTAGCTTGCACTTATCGCAAATCTCTTGCCCAACGTAAAGTCCCGAGCGACTGGAAAAAAGCGCAGGTGACGCCTGTATGTAAGAAGGGTAGAAGGACGGATCCTCAAAATTACAGATCAATATCCTTAACATCGGTTTGTTGCAGGATTCTCGAACATATTCTCAGTTCGAATATAATGAATTTCCTAGAGACAGAGAAGTTGCTGTCGTTGCATCAGCACGGCTTTAGAAAGCATCGCTCCTGCGAAACGCAACTCGCCCTTTTTTCACATGATATCTTGCGAACCATGGATGAAGGGTATCAGACGGAAGCCATATTCCTTGACTTCCGGGAAGCGTTTGACTCGGTGCCCCACTGCAGACTCCTAACTAAGGTATGAGCATATGGGATTGGTTCCCAAATATTTGAGTGGCTCGAAGACTTCTTAAGTAAAAGAACCCAGTACGTTGTCCCCGATAGTGAATGTTCATCGGAGGTGAGGGTATCATCTGGAGTGCCCCAGGGAAGTGTGGTAGATCCACTGTTGTTTTCTATCTACATAAATGACCTTTTGGATAGGGTGGATAGCAATGTGCGGCTGTTTGCTGATGATGCTGTTGTGTACGGGAAGGTGTCGTCGTTGAGTGACTGTAGGAGGATACAAGATGACTTGGACAGGATTTGTGATTTGTGTGAAGAATGGCAGCTAACTCTAAATATAGATAAATGTAAATTAATGCAGATGAATAGGAGAAAGAATCCCATAATGTTTGAATACTCCATTAGTAGTGTAGAGCTTGACACAGTCACGTCGATTAAATATTTGGGTGTAACATTGCAGAGCGACATGAAGTGGGACAAGCATGTAATGGCAGTTGTGGGGAAGGCGGATAGACGTCTTCGGTTCATTGGTAGAATTTTGGGAAGATGTGGTTCATTTGTAAATGAAGCCGCTTATAAAACACTAATACGGCCTATTCTTGAGTACTGCTCGAGCGTTTGGGATCCCTATCAGGTCGGATTGAGGGAGGACATAGAAGCAGTTCAGAGGCGGGCTGCTAGATTTGTTACTGGTAGATTTGATCATCACACGAGTGTTACGTAAATGCTTCAGGAACACGGGTGGGAGTCTGTAGAGGAAAGGAGGCGTTCTTTTCGTGAATAGCTACTGAGGAAATTTAGAGAACCAGCATTTCAGGCTGACTGCAGTACAATTTTACTGCCGCCAACTTACATTTCGGAGAAAGACCACAAAGATAAGATAAGATAGATTAGGGCTCGTACAGAGGCATATAGGCAGTCATTTTTCCCTCGCTCTGTTTGGGAGTGGAACAGGGAGAGAAGATGCTAGTTGTGGTACGATGTACTCCCCGCCACGATGTAAATGTAGATGTAGAAATGTCAAATCAAGCAATTCAAAACGTCTTCAGTTTTATTTTTATTTGTACTGTACTACTAGATTCAGCGTTACATCGTTATATAACAACAACTTCAGGCTCCTGTGTAAAGACATCAATGATAAGTGTCAAGTACAAGCGTATTTTTTTATAAATTTAATTATAGACAGTGGTAATATGTACTAAACATGTAATAATACCAAACGGTACAGCGAGATAAATCAAAGTTAAATTAACGAATAAAATGAGATATAAATTCTACACTGTATACACATAAACTAGGTAGCAAAATATGTACGCCATATAACAGTAAAAGAGAACCTACTAATCAGAGGTAAAAATTACATCTAATGCACAGATAATCACGGTGTATACTAATGTCTATCACCGTCAATCATCTAGAGCAAAACACTCACAATCGTATACTGATGAATGCAATATGAAGAAAAATATTTATTTACATTTTGTCATATGCTAGTAAAATATAAAACCATTTTCTGGAGGTCAGCTCCATGTAAACTGCCTGTATCACCATGTTCCGCATGCTAATAATAATAATGAAACAAGTATATACAGTTACATCAATGTAATCTGTCAATAACAGATCCAAAAGGAGCCACTTATTAAAAAAGGATATTTTTAATTAACTAAACTGTGGAACTAATGTAATATACCGTAATGAAATCCCACTAAGCAGGATCAACAACATCACGAAAGAAGTCTGCTGGTAGGCAGCCTATAAAATATGAAGTAAGTCTGAATAAGATAACTACAATACATATACACTACATCAATTCATTTCAATCAGAAGAACCAAAGACGTGTTCCCCTACATGACACGTAGCCCATATGCAGGGAAAGGCAAATGAAAGTGTGACCTACGACCAGAAAAAAAACAGTGAAATTGACCTACAATAAAGAACAAATCCACTTGACGTGTAGTAAATTCAAGATTATGGTGAGTGGGATATTAAGATGCTTATGAGGACAAAAGCTATGATGTTAGAATCCATATATATGTTACATGACCAGAAGTATGTAATTCTGTCGTAATTTGCCAAAAATAAGCAACACGTCAACAGGTAATATCAGTGAAAAAGGATGAACGAAAGTGCCCAGTAGATGCAAAAACATAAAGGGAATAGTATATTACGGCCGTGTGCCTACTTTGCTTAGAATCAATAGTTAAGTAGAACAATCTGTATGTCATGCAATAGAAAAGAATCCAAGGTGACAGTCTAGGCAGTAACGATGGTAATGAATGGATCATATGTTAACCAAGTAAGTTAACCAATCGACCCTAAACCAAAAACGTGTGTCAGGGTATACTACGACATGTGTAATATGTGAGATCGTGCCTTCATGAGTAAGTGGTTAAATGAGTGTACGGATGTCAAGGAATGAACTAGAATATTATGCCGCGTATTAACAAGGCATAACAGGTAGAGGTGTGCTATCTCAACAACATAACCATGTCAAGTAAGTTTAGACGTATGGAAAGAAATACGTGCCATACACCATCAAAGCAATGTAAGGAGAGGAGAACACAAAAGTTCAACGCCGTCATGCCAACAAATGTGAGGTAGCAACCGTCGTGGTTACACGTCGAAGAATGAAAGTGAGCAACTAAGTAGGTCAAGTCAACTTTAATTTCCGTCATACAGATGAAAAATTAGAAAGGTACTAATAGGCATAAAATATCTAAGCCGTATTATGTATAGTAACCGCAGTTATAGTGGAACATAGAGAAAACGATTTTAATAACCAAGTAAGTGATATGTGTGAGGAAATATCCGTGTATATATTGAAGATCAATAAATCAGTATCATGTATAGTTACACTCCTAATCTACGAAATTGTTAGCGAGAACTGCGACAGTCACAATATAAAATTATGTAAGGTTGATAAAGTGGTGTCTCATGTATGTGGTACACATGAAAGCGCTGCAAATACCAACACTGAGTCATACTAGGGAAAACTACGTTAATGTATTCTAATATAAAGGCAGACATGAATGTAAAGGAGAACCCAACTGCAATTATCAATAAATTAAACGATCAGAAATGTAAAACTTCCAAAATGTAGTACATTAGTCTGCAACTATACTTGGAAATCTAAGTCCCAGTACTTTATGCATATCAATCTTAAATGAAAGAAGCAGGTTGCACAAGCCACCGACAGTGGTCTTAGTATCGAAACAACATATGTGAAAGAATGTTTAACCAACTGAAATGAATCAAAAATTAAGGATCAGAACAGAAAGTGCATCCATATTAGAGAAAAAGAATCCGCCTGTTATAAACCACTAATAATAAATAAAACTTTGCAATGTGAGTAGGTTAAACCAGTTATAAGACTCATGCCGTCAGCATGTAAAATGATAAAGGTATCGCAGGGTTCTCTAGGTAAAAATTGCTATATCAACAAGCCGAGTGACGAACAATTAAGTCCTGTTAAAGAGACATGAAACTTGGTGTTACATTTAACGTTACAGTATAAAACTGAGTTGGCGAAACAACGCAGCCGACTTGTGGGGATTACAGTGTCAGTAAGACTACTTCCATTACACCATGTCAAACGACGTACTGAAACTGACATAATCTATTCAAAATGCTGAAAGGGTAGGTAGCCTAACGATCTGAGTATCATATGAGAACGTAGGTCTCCCTGTTGCATGTGCCACAGTATACCTATAGACATACATAAACTGTTCAAGTCATGCAAATGTAAAATCTACGAGACCAATAAAACCAAAACGACATCAATGTATATAACCTTTTTTAAAAGGAGAGTCACTGCAGCTCAAGCCGAAGCTGGGCATCATACAAACGTAACTGTTCAAAGCAAAAACCAAAAAACAAAAGACAAACAACTGAGTATAGGAAGCCGAGAAGCAAAGGCATTTTGTCACTCAGAAACTAATATTGTTATTGACTCAACACAAACAGTTGGTGAGAAAGATAAGGAAATAAGAATATCATAAAAACCCAAGTAATTTCAGCGCACCTATCCAGACACGAATATAAAAATGTGTCAGCAACTCATACATCAGCTATGGCGTAACGCAGCGGAATCTAGTGAAAGAGGGCTAGATCCAATAATTCCCATGATATCTAGTTATGGTGAAAAGGAATGTATAGCAAACAACAGCTATCTTAAAGAAGCAGTTTCGACTGGGGACATGCCATTACTAGTCACGGTTGGTGCATAGTAGAAGGAAGGCGATATTATTTAATAACTCGTGGGGCAACAGGGTCAGTACAGGTCAAATACGAGAAGTTAATGAAAACAGCAAATGCATTAACGTTAATTACTTTAGATAGTTCAAACGAAAAGCGCTATGGTCTTGTATTGATAGGAACTCACTTATAAGTAATTAACTACAGAATAATGTGTGTAGGAAAGAGATACGAGGTGCATTCAAGTTCTAAGGCCTCCGACTTTTTTCTAATTAACTACTCACCCGAAATCGATGAAACTGGCGTTACTTCTCGCCCTGCAGACGTACACATTTTTCACAACGCTGACTCCATGATTCCATGGCAGCGGCGAAGGCTTCTCTAGGAGTCTGTTGTGACCACTGGAAAATCGCTGAGGCAATAGCAGCACGGCTGGTGAATGTGCGGCCACGGAGAGTGTCTTCCATTGTTGGAAAAAGCCAAAAATCACTAGGAGCCAGGTCAGGTGAGTAGGGAGCATCAGGAATCACTTCAAAGTTGTTATCACGAAGAAACTGTTGCGTAACGTTAGCTCGATGTGCGGGTGCGTTGTCTTGGTGAAACAGCACACGCGCAGCCCTTCCCGGACGTTTTTGTTGCAGTGCAGGAAGGAATTTGTTCTTCAAAACATTTTCGTAGGATGCACCT
This sequence comes from Schistocerca americana, assembly GCF_021461395.2. Taxonomy (NCBI): domain Eukaryota; kingdom Metazoa; phylum Arthropoda; class Insecta; order Orthoptera; family Acrididae; genus Schistocerca; species Schistocerca americana. The sequence goes on along the minus strand of NC_060120.1, from coordinate 964,838,687 downwards.
GTTACCGTAATGCCCTTTGGAACGCAATGGGTAAGGATTACGCCCTCGCTGTCCCAGAACATGGACACCATCATTTTTTCAGCACTGGCGGTTACCCGAAACTTTTTTGGTGGCGGTGAATCTGTGTGCTTCCATTGAGCTGACTGGCGCTTTGTTTCTGGATTGAAAAATGGCATCCACGTCTCATCCATTGTCACAACCGACGAAAAGAAAGTCCCATTCATGCTGTCGTTGTGCGTCAACATTTCTTGGCAACATGCCACACAGGCAGCCATGTGGTCGACCATCAGCATTCGTGGCACCCACCTGGATGACACTTTTCGCATTTTCAGGTCGTCATGCAGGATTGCGTGCACAGAACCCACAGAAATTCCAACTCTGGAGGCGATCTGTTCAACTGTCATTCGGCGATCCCCCAAAACAAACAAAAAATGGTTCAAACGGCTCTGAGCACTATGGGACTTAACTTCTAAGGTCATCAGTCCCCTATAACTTAGAACTACTTAAACCTAACTAACCTAAGGACATCACACATATCCATGCCCGAGGCAGGATTCGAACCCGCAACGTAGCAGCCGCGCGGTTCCAGACTGTAGCACCTTTAACCGCTTGGCCACCACGGCCGGCCCCCACAACAAATTCTCTCCACTTTCTCGATCATGTCGTCAAACCGGCTTGTGCGAGCCCGAGTTTGTTTCGGTTTGTTGTCACACGATGTTCTGCTTTCATTAAACTGTCGCGCCCACAAACGCACTTTCGACACATCCATAACTCCATCACCACATGTCTCCTTCAACTGTCGATGAATTTCAATTGGTTTCACACCACGCAAATTCAGGAAACGAATGATTGCACGCTGTTTAATGTGAGGAAAACGTCGCCATTTTAAGTATTTAAAACAGTTCTCATTCTCGCCGCTGGCGGTAAAATTCCATCTGCCGTACGGTGCTGCCATCTCTGGGACGTATTGACAATGAACGCTGCCTCATTTTAAAACAATGCACATGTTTCTATCTCTTTCCAGTCCGGAGAAAAAAAGTCGGAGGCCTTAGAACTTGAATGCACCTCGTAAATACCATGCAGTACAAATCCACAAAAAGAGAAAAACGAGAAAAAGAAGGAAAAACACACTCTGAAAGAAGACCTGAAATTCATATGTATAGTCATTACAAATGTCTGTTGCAAGGGGGAAATGTGATACTTCATGTGCAATAGCTACTGCATCGATATTTATATGAAATTAGAATACGAATGCACTTGACTAAACATCGACATTCGTTAATCGTACTCTTCATTCTTCCAACGAAGGAAGATGACATCGATAGGTTGACAATGCATTGTTATTATTTCAAGATGATAATGATTTTTTAATGAAAGTATTTGAGGTTTTCAGTAGAATGCAACATAGGAAGCAATTCACGCACAAAAAGGAAGAAAACAGCAAAATTAATTTTCTTGATATTACACTTTTGTTAAGTATTTTACACTGTTATCATTGTTGTCTTTACCCCGTTACCTGAAGATGGCATAATGTAGCATTGAGACTGGTACCAAAAACGAAATAAAATTTGCAATTTGGACGGGCGAATGTGCTTTGATTTGACATTTTATATTGAACAGCTGAATCCCGCAAACAAATTGAACAAACATGGACTTACAGAAATTTCCAAGATTACCTCGTTAATAAATTCGTTTTTCCTAGCCAAGAAGACAAATATAAATGAAACCTATCGAAAAAGCAAAGCAACTTCATTATGTTTTTAATACACGAAGCGAAATTAGTAAATCCGTAAAATCTACCCAAGTAAATTCAATGTTAGTTTGTGTTCGTAAAGATAGGATAGTGGCGCCTGTGTTTGTCACTGACATAAACTTCAGAAAATGCTTCTGTTACTGAAGTGAAAAATGAACTGCGCCATTTATCTGTTCTTAGGTGTACTACACCTTCTCTAAGGTAAAGATCCGACCTACTAAGTAGTGCAAACTCCTCAGATTTTAAATTACCCTATCTTTTTCTTCCGTGATTCGATTTTGATGAAATAAAGCATGCACATTCACCCAAGCTTCGCTCCCCATGAAATTTGTCTAGCAAATTTGGAGATTAGCGTGCGCAGCTACAAAGACGAACACAACGGTCTTAGGTAAAAATGTAAATCACTACATGTTTTTGTTTCATTATGCGAATTTGATGAAATAAGATCCATACGCTGCCCCAAACTATGCTGAAGCTGCCTGTGAGAACCCTATAACAGTTATTCTAATGGTTTTGGAGATTAGCATCTTCAAACAGACAAACAGACAGATGCGACATATTTACAGCTTTATTATAAGTATAGATAACAATGTCATGTGATGCGGATTTGAGACGTTATTACGTTGTGTGAGCCGTAAGGACCGGTTTTAGAAGTTGTAGCCTTTTCTAGGTTTGAATTTAAGAACACTGATTAATTTTTTTCTGTTTTCATTGCCCCACACGGTTGGTGCTTCTTGTGGAACACGTCGCTTTTTCCAACATGGAGGTTAAGTTGGGATCTACGCACACAGACTAAACGTATTTGCTCACGGTATATATTGTCTTACAGGGTCTCATCTTCCCTCATGTAGCGTCACGATGACATACGCTTTACGCAATTCTGTTACAGGTCGCACCATCTCGTTGGCAGCTGCTATCCTATATCTGGCATACTTTTCTTAAAATATCATTTTCACCACACACTATGGCAAGTTTTATGATTTGTGGTAGTAGATGTACATTGCCTATCCCATGTTGTTCAATGTAGGGCGCCGAAATAAAACTGACCGGGAAAATATTAACAATAGCTTTGACGTGGGATTTACGCTTGTTAATCAGCATCACATAACATGATAGAAATGGCCACCGTTGACGTCGGTGCAGCGATGTGCTCCATTTATCAAACTGTGGGAGATGCGTACCAGCTCTGCCTGAGGGATAGCAGCAGTATCGTTTCCAACGATCTGCTGTAGACCTTCCAATATAATAGTTGGTTTCACCACCCGCAACTTATTGTCTGTCACTTCTGGCCACTTTCGAAGGCACTGTATTGTAGTACAGCTTGCTCTTTAACTTTCCCGACAGGGAAAAATGACAAGGCTAGGAATCAGGCGATGTAGGTGGCCAGGAGGTTGCACTGCATTGCATTTGTGAAAAAGTTATCAGGGTGGTGTGCGCTCAGGCTCCATCTTGCTAAAAAATGACAACACAATCGTTCATGTTCTGCAAGTTGATCCATATACAGATTAAACAATTTCTGAAACTACCGTTAGCATTAACAGATTGGTCAAGAATCGCGTTATGATGCATTGCACACCAAACACCAATCTTGAGATTATGCAATGGCTATTCAAGGTACTGATTTGGATTTTCTGAAGCATAATGGCACGTGGTCTGTTAGTTCACAAAACCTAACAAGCTGAACCAGGCCTCATTTGAAGAAATGTCAAACTGAAGATTCAGAAGAAAAGTCCCGATATCATTTCACTGAGAAACCATCGGCGAAACTCAACATGCAAAAGTTCGTTTGGACGCTTCAACTCATTCATGACAGTAAATTTGTAAGGATACAGACGCAGGTCCTTTCCGATAATATTTCGAGACGAGCATCTCTTAATTCACACTTGCACAGGCAAACAACGCTGAGATATGTTCCATGCATTGTTTTACTTGAACAATTTTATCTGGTGTTCGAACTAACTTTCGGATAGGTCCGTTGTTTATTTGCTACAGAGCCCGATTAGCGCCATTTTGCCTATTTTTATTGCAGACTTTGCTAAAGGTTTTGATAAAACACTTTCACGCCTAAACTCTTACGCAAACGCTTAATGTTTCCCACAAAGTGTGCTTCGTATAACACTCGACAATCAACAAACGCAGGTTTATCGTCAGCACCATTCTGTGATGCCGAGCGGTTGTAGGCGCTACAGTCTGGAACCGCGTGACCGCTACGGTCGCAGGTTCGAATCCTGCCTCGGGCATGGATGTGTGTGATGTCCTAAGGTTGGTAGGCTTTAAGTAGTTCTAAGTTCTAGGGGACTGATGACATCAGAAGTTAGGTCCCATAGTGCTCAGAGCCATTTGAATCATTCTGTCGTTCATTCAACCGGTCACTAAATACGTCTGCTCCTCACATTCACCCAAATTTAATGACAGCGAAGCACCTGATCAAACATTTGGGAGGGGCACATGTGCACACGTATGACACAGTCGATTGGTGTATCGATATCCAGTTTAGAACATTTTCTGTGATGGACAGTTCTCCTGTTCGTCAATAAATATATACAGGGTCTTTAAAAGTATTTGCGACAAATGTCAAACGGTGACATACGGCTCACTGGGGAAAAACTTTTGATAGGCGATGTTAGGCCTCTTTAATAGTTCATTACGCCCCTGAGATGCGTCAAGGCGTAGTTACTCTGCGACGTTCGTATGCAATGTGTGCTGCCTACATGACAGTCACCTGATAAGCGTACAAGGTGGCGAACTGTGCTTCTAAAATGTTTTTCTCCGCCTAGAGATATTCATTTAAGGTTTTCTTGTTGAAAATCACTCTATCAATGTACAGGGGCAAGTAGTATGCAATACATCTGGTTAGTAGACCCTGCTAGTTCAGTGAAATCTCGTCGTCCCAGGGGCGGAGAATACTAAAGCACATCTAGCGTCGCCAGAAAGTGTCAGCGAATACTTTGTCTCCGGCAAACGTTGTTCGCCATGATGTGATCTATCACTCCTCGAAGTTTATCGCAGCACCCTACATATATCTTGTAACTGGTTTCAGACGCCTGTTAAAGTTTTACTCCGCATTTCTGTCTACCGACAGTGATGTAGTTCAGGCAGATGAAGGGAAATTGGATATCGAGTGGTGACTGGAAGTGCAGAACTATACTTAATACCAGAGAATCGATCCAATACTCTTGGCAGCACTGTGAAGTATACAAGTTTGCCATCGGTACTACTTTGAAACGCAAGTCATTCAGCACTGTGTGTAGGGAAGCAGCCTACTCACGCCATATAAAATTCACATCAGTCTTTCCATTGTGTGCCAGCCAGTCCGCTGTAACTAGCTCTGACGTCATAAATGTTGTGCAATACTTAAAAATCAAGTAAATAACCTGAAACGGTTCTAGCATGTCAGGAGTAATACTAAATCAATATGTGTTGAATATCAGTTCAATAACTTTAACCATTTTCGAAATTTGGACGTTTCTCTGTAAAAACAATTGGCGCAAGAGAAAAGAGCTAGAAACTTAAAAATTTATATTTAGATTCCTTTTTCGTAATAATTTAGTAGAAACAGTATTCTGGATTTCACAAATTAAAATTTTAGTTGAAATTCATGATTTTCTGGTTTTTGTCTTAGAAATTAAGGAAGCAAGATAGATTAAGTATGCGAATAAATAAGGCTAGGATGTTTAAATTTAAGTAGAAGGGAGATCCGTTATAATCATGAAGATGTGAGAAGTTTCAGCTGAATAACTATAAAACTATAGCGATAGAGTATCTCCAAAGGGCAAGTTCAGAGCTCATCTACTGCATGTAGCGTAATTAAATTAATTCTCTCGCCCAAAATATTTGACTTAGCCACGTCAGACTTTTATTATGATTACTTACCTGTGTGCTGATTGCACATTTAAATTGAGAGCTTCATGTGGTCGTGCAGTTGCGTTCTCGCTTCCCACGCCCGGGTTCCCGGGTTCGATTCCCAGTGGGGTCAGGGATTTTCTCTGCCTCGTGATGACTGGGTGTTGTGTGATGTCCTTAGGTTAGTCAGGTTTAAGTAGTTCTAAGTTCTAGGGGACTGATGGCCATAGATGTTGAGCCCCTTGGTGCTCAGAGCCATTTGAACCATTTTTTGAGAGCTTCATCGGCCATCAGCAAAGGAAGCAATGATTTATTCGATAACTTAAAGTGGTGCATTACTAGCCCAGCGGCTAGTCGGGAGAGCGGATTTGATCAGGCGTTCCCTTAGCCGTCCGCACCGCGGCTTTGTATATAAGAACGCTGCGCGAGAAATAAAGGCCCCAGTTCTCTGATTAGCGTACCACCTGTGCCAGAAGTCGCGTCGGCACAGCCTCGGATGCCGTAATAAGTTACTCGGGATACGCGTAACCATGAAATCGTTTTCGAGTGAAGTGTTAATTCTGGGATGACTTTAATGATCTATCTTTAGTTTGCGTATGTCGTATTTTCACATGCCGTCGCGGGACAGACATTCTACCATTATTTAGCGTGGCGTTTGATGAACATTATCACCAAATTATGGCGAGCATTCACTTAAACATTTAATTTGAACAGTTATAGTTGCATCGGCGCATTAGACTCTGAACTGCTCTGGTAGTTGGATTGTGTGGATTCTTTTGGTCTGTGACTTTCATAATATAGTGAACATTTTAGAGAAAATGGTTTTTGATTATGAATCCCAGACAATCTCCTAATTCCTCAGAGCTATATGCTGTAGCTATAAATGTATTTCTCAGATGAAGTGGGCACTAGGAATTCTAATTACAGGCTTCACGTTTTGCTAATCACTTTCTGGTTGCCAATATTGTAGTTTGAGAGCCAGTGTTGAGAACAGCAAACAACAGCATTAAATAAATAAATACAAAATATTCATAACAATAATTCCACCCGCCGCCCCACATGTGGCAATATTGAGGTGTTCCATTAAGAAATGTAAACCAAAGCACGTTTGTCGTGGTAGATGCGCGAAGCAACCACTCGACATCCACTTTAACTGTCATGGAGGAGAATGGTTGTACGACGATGAGAAAAAGTATTGATCATGACCTTTTCAAAAGAACAATCTGAAAACAACTACATAAAGGATTTATGGAAATACTGTCAAAACAAAAACTCAGGCTTTCTGTCGAATTTTTGCGTTATTGAGATTTATTTTGGATATTGTCTAATGCTTGTTATCTAGCGCCTAAGTTATGTCGTGACTCTGTGACACGTACAGTGGTTTTTTCCGGATTTTCCATTACTCTAGCTATTTTTGTTTCATTTAATTTACATATGTTCTTAATTTGTCGTCTACGCATCATCTTCATTAATGTACCTGTACTTGCTAATATACACCTTACTGGTGCTATGGGAATCTTATTTAGCAAGTTTTATATATTTGACAAACCAGTGCTGAGTTGTATTATTGTAACTGGAGCACGTTCTCAGTATGATCTAAGAATCTGAGGATGACAACTAGTTACTGTCAAAACTGGTCATGAAATAAAAGTATTTCATGTCAAATGATCTCGGCTCCTAATATAAATTGTGTTTTATGCCTCTTTATCTACGAGTATGTTTACTTTGCCTTGTTGTTGGCGGATTCATAGTCATACTGTGATGACACACACTCTAGGAGCGGCGACATCATTCTCGTAATTCAACCGCATATACCAACATGTGATGAAAGCTGAAAATTGATATCAAAACGTTATTAATTATAAAGAACTGAAATTTGATATTAATCGTTTGTTTGATTCACAGGTAACTCAGAGATGACATTAAGTCAGGTATGGTGCATTTTCCCCCGTTTTTGGGCCTCTGTAAGTAATAAATTACTTACTAATTGTGATCTATCAGGTATTCTCGGCGCTGTTGATTAACGGAGGCTCCAAATGTTAACAGAGCATACTACACATTGACAAAAACGTCCCAGTACCCCTGTCATGTGTAAAAAATATTCATAGGGGGTTGCATTGTGTTAATGCGGGATCGTGGCGGAGGACTATTCTGAAGTGTGCGACTATTCTTTATTATTTATTCCAGAGTGTCCGTGTGTATGCAATCGCTCCATAAGTATGATTCTCGTCCAAGTACGATGTGAAATTCTCCTCAGCATTGTTGTCCTAATGGCAGTAAATTCTCGTCGAATAGCATCCAGTTACGATTACAGTCTCGTGACGTGTGGCAGCAGAGGTCTATTAAATGAAACCTCACAAAGACTTGTTGCACAATGCCACATCAGGACCTCCAGATGGTCACTCCAAAGGTGTAGACAAGTGGACAAAATCACGACCTATCCATTTATCAGGAAATACTCATTCAGACATCCTCTAACGGCAGTACCACAAGGGGCATGCTGTATACACGAAACAGCAGCGTCCAACCTTGCAGATGTGAAACAAACCAATCACGTAGCATGGTGAATATCATTTGTCTTCTATTAATCCAACCTTGTAAGAGTGCCAGACAGATGTACAATACCCAAAAACCGGTATTATAAGCGTTTTGCATGCCATATCTTCCTTGAATGAATTATATTTCCTTACGGTTATTCAATGAATTTCATTGTTCATCTGCTTTCCAACATTGATTTTTATGGGTTCATTCTACCTTATATTCCTCGCAGACTGTTACCCCTGAGTATATTACAGCTGTTAATGCTTCCAATCGTTTATCTATAATACTGTAATCTAACAGTAACAAATCCGTTTGAATATTATGCGAAATAAGTTACAGTTACTTTGGTTCAAGTTATCTGCCAGTCCCTGCATCAGTCATTCATCCTCCGTTGTAGGTCTTCCTGCATTTCGTTACAGTTATCTGACTATGTAACCTTTGAATAAACAATAGCATCGTCTGTGAGCTGCTCCAGGGAGCTGCAACGTTATAAAAATTCTAAACAGTAGCGACTCTATAACACATCGAAAGTATTTTTACATTTATTGATTTCGCCCCGCTGAGAACTATCTGCTATCTGCTAGGGACCCCGAATCCAAGAACAAATCTGGTCCGATTCTTGTTTAAGCTCGTACTTTGTTCGCTAAAAGACAGTGCAGAAGTATATGGAATGCCTTCCGGTAGCCAGGGAACGCGAAACCAGCCAGGAAACCGTTGTCTTCGGCGCTCTGCTCATAATGGTAGCTAGAAAGAATTTGAGTTTCGAAAAATCTGCTTGCAGGATCAACGCTGATTTTTATGCAGAAGATTTTCGTCCTTGCAGTGCCAAACTTTTCAGTCGGATTCGCACCTTTATTTGGACCTAGGGTGGAGCACACTCCCACACTATTGCGACCGAACAGAGGAAGGGGTTTAGCACTTTTGCAGTGTAATATCTCCTGTTAACATCTCGTATTTAAGCATAACTGGGGTCCTGAATGTGTCACACTCGGTGGTAGTCACCTGGTTACTGCCTCCCACTGGTGGGCGTTGCAGCTGGCATTGTGGTCGGCATATGGTAGGGGTTTTAATAACATCTGCAATACTTTTTTTCTCAAACTTGCACTTAAAGTGTACGCTAAATAATTATTACTGTAGGCTTTAACTTCATGTAAGTCTGCTTTATAGTTTTTGTACAGAGAAGTTCCTTCACCACTTTTTGAATCAGCATTACTGCAGAACAGGAGGCGAGTTAGATAAGAGAGATACGAAATGGCATTAGGTGAAAAATGGTTGACTACCAGTGTTTTAGTGTAATTTTGTGCAAAAGGACGCTGTCTCGTCATATAATCACTCGCCAATCCTTGGAGTGGAGCGGACTGTTCAAGATCTGGTCCATTGGACAATCGTGGCTTTATTCAGCAAAATATCAGACAAGCTGGTAGTGGGGCAAATGGGAGATGCAAATTGGGAAAAAATAGGAAGGGCTTACCAGTACTGGCATACGTGTTACAGTCAAGGGAAACCTCCCGAAAACTTTGGTCAGAACTGGGGTACTGGAACCATAATGACTAATTTCCGGGAAAATGTTCTTCCATGAGAACGTTGTTCCAGCCAAAAACTAAAACGCTGTGTATGTATGAAGTGTGTGTATGTTGGATAAGTGTGTATGGCCACTGAACGGAGAAACGTAATAGTTATCAACGCTTTTCATGTAGGGACAGTCGCTGGTAGTCAACTGAACTTTACTTTGAAATAGCCTATTCCTCAAAGATAGACTCATTTTAGAACTTGGAGTCTTTCATGAGTGGTAGACAACGTTGAAGTCAGCCATTTCCAAAATTCTGTTGGATGGAGAGAGGATCTTGTTGTTTCGGCAGAAGTATCATGGATTGAACTTGCGGAGAGAATAATGTGTGTCAGAATGAATGCTGAAGTTTGTTTTTGAAAGAAGAGTCGACTTTTATTAATTCGACGACATATGATTTCCTGTTTCTACAAACTACGATGCCCTATATAGGTCGTCGGAATGGATAAGCATTTGTTTGATAGCACGAACCTGCAGTCACGGTGCGATTTCGTCGCACGAAGATTATCATCCTCTACGGGCAGGATATCACACACACGGAAAACCACGCGCTTGCAAATCGAGAAGCAGAGAGTGTTTGCGCGCTGCAACGGTCGAAATCAGCTTGCATGGTGGAGCTGCCGTGATGCGCTGCCAAGGCGTTGATAGAAGGCTTATTCAACACTGAAATAGATATGCGCGAGACAGTTGCTAGAATAATGGAGCAACTTGCTCCGAAGAAAGCCAAGATTTCCGAAAGCCCATATAAACCAGAGTGAGGGCATTCTTTTTTTAGTTAGTTGTGACAATAAGGCCACATGTCTAATCTGTGGTGCACTGATTACGTGCGTAATTTTTTTTTATTGAAAGACACTACAGCAAATAGCATTCGCTAAAGTATAGTGAAGTCATAGGTGACGGCAGAGAGAAAGAATTAAGGAAGTTGCAAACTCTTGCAGAATGTTATTCTTTATCCACAAATGAGGTTTGTAGCAGTGCTTCAAGACGTTTACTTTGGTTGAAGATCCTGAAGTTTACAAACTTCTAGGGTGCTGGAGTAATTGCATGGCAGCAACTTGCGTTAACCAATAAAATGGGAAAACAGCTAAAGTTGCAAATTTCACTTTTACTTACTTGAAGACTAGTTTTCAGGTGGGGACCCATTTTAAAATCATCCAGATAGTTAAATGGTATTTCCCAATACATAAGAACCTTGCGAGATAAGAAACATATACTAACAAACTGCAAATGACCAGTTACAGGGCATACAGTATCCTCTGTAGCTGCTCATTTGCACTTATTATTATTATTATTATTTGCATCACTTTTGCACCGGTTCTGTTGTCCCACCAAGCTGCATATAAACATTTACCAGTGACCAAGAAAACACAGGTGAAGTCTTGGAGAAGGTCGAAACAGGAGGAGCTACCAGGATAAGCGGTACTGCGCAAGGTCGATTAGTGGGTATTTCACCATCGTCAGCATGGCGAACCCGCAGTGCACACTCTGCACTGTGCGATGCACTGGTGCAAAATCCCTTTCAGGCCCTGCTGTACGGAATTGTGTTTTAATATTTTTTTCCGAATATTTTTTCTGAACCTATCAATCATTATTAATCTAACGATCGGTTGCTGCACAGAGGCAGACTCCAGCTGATCTATAAAGAGATTTTAGTTTACACCGTCTTGAGGTACAACAGCAGCGCCGACGAGCAGAAGAAATTTCCAGCAAGCTGGACTACTAATTACAGTATTCTCAAGTTCATTCTAGCGTGCTATTTATAGAGAGCACAGTCACACAAAAACATACGCTGAGGTGGAAAAAGTCGCAGGACACCTGCTAATATCGTGTCGGACCGTATTATGCTCGGCGTCGCGCAGCAGCATGACGTCACATGGACTCAGTATGTCGTTGGAAGTCCCCTGTAGAAATACTGAGCCATTTTGTCTGTATAGGCGTTCAAAATTACGAAAATTTTATCAACCCAGGATTTTGTGCACGAACGAAGCTCTCGATTATGATTCATAAATACTCGGTGGGGTTCATGTCAGGCGATCTGGGTGGACGAATCATTCGCTCAAAGTGCCGAAACTTTTCTGTAAATGACATGCGAATAATTGTGGCCCGGTGATACGGAGCATTGTCTTCCATAAAACTTCCATCGTTGTTTGGGAACATGAAATCAATGAATTGCTGTAGATGGCCTCCGAGTACCCGAACACAACCATTTCTATTCAATGATCGATTTAGTGTGATCAGAGGAGCCAGTCCATTTCATTTTAACACTACCCACACCGTTATAGTGCCAACACTAGCTAGCACAGTCCCTTGTTGACAACTTGGGTCCAAGGCTACATGGCGCCCACCCCACACTCGAATCTCAACATCAACTCTTACCAATTTAAATCTGTATTCATCTGACAAGGCCACGGTTTTCAAATCGTCTAGGGTCCAACCGATGCTCACGAGTCCAGGAGAGGCGCTGCAGGTGGTGTCATGTTGCTAGAAAAGGCATTCGCTTCGTTCGTCTGCTATCACAGCCCATTGACTCCAGAGTTCGCCGCACTGTCGTAACGGATACGTTCCTCGTACGTCCCACATTCATTGCTGCGGTTATTTCACGCAATGTTGCTACAGAAACCCCGCAGCTCTTGGCCGTAAGGCGAAGGCAGTGGGCGAGATAAGAAACATATACTAACACTGTGCGTGGTAAGACGTGATGCCTGAAGCTTAGCATTCGGGCACACTCTTGACACAGTGTATCTCGAATATTGACTTTCCTAATGGTATTCGAAACGGAATATCTCAAGAATCTACCATTTCGTGATCAAAGACTGTTGATTTCCGACGTGCTGCCATAATGTCGTCGGAAACATTTTCACATAAATCATTTGATCTTCACGGTAAATGATAACAGCCAAACAGTTGCAGGATAAAGATTTATTGAAATCCTTGACCACGGTTTCGGTATATCTAAATATACCTTCATCAGGAGCAAAAGTACACCTGAACGGGAAGACACGTTCATTAGCAAAAAACTTAGCAACATAACTAAGATCAGAAGAAACAAACGCTTATAGCTTTGAGTAACCATGAAAATTACCAAAGTATTACAAGCACAAAAACTTTTCGTCACTTACTATAATCACATCCTGCAGTGGAGATACATAAAAAATCATGCGAAAGGTGGCACCAGTAGCTAAAATTAAAATATCACCACCATCACTACAGCATAATTATGAAGAGACGGTTCATGCGAACGCAGCACGCTATCAGTACTTAAGTACTTGTGAAGTACAGGCTAATTCAGTAAGTGGCTAAAGGTTTTTGTGCTTGTAATACTTTGGTAATTTTCGTGGTTACTTAATGCTATAAGCGTTTGTTTTTTCTTCTGTCTCAGTTATGTTGCTAAGTTTTTTGCTAATGAAGGTGTCTTCCCGTTCAGGTGTATTTTGGCTTTTGATGAAGGTACACTACTGGCCATTAAAATTGCTACACCAAGAAGAAATGCAGATGATAAAAGGGTATTCATTGGACAAATATATTATACTACAACTGACATGTGATTATATTTTTACGCAATTTGGGAACATAGATCCTGAGAAATATGCGCCCAGAACAACCACCTCTGGCCGCAATAACGGCCTTGATACGCCTGGCCATTGAGTCAAACAGAGCTTGGATGGCGTGTACAGGTACAGCTGCCCATGCAGCTTCAACACGATATCACAGTTCATCAAGAGTAGTGACTAGCGTACTGTGACGAGCCAGTTGCTCGGCCACCATTGAGCACACGTTTTCAACTGGTGAGAGATCTGGAGAATGTGCTGGTCAGGGCAGCAGTTGAACATTTTCTGTATCCAGAAAGGCCCGTACAGGACCTGCAACATGCGGTCGTGCATTATCCTGCTGAAATGTTGGGTTTCGCAGGGATCTAATGAAGGGTGGAGCCACGGGTTGTGACACATCTGACATGTAACGTCCACTGTTCAAAGTGCCGTCAGTGCGAACAAGAGGTGATCGAGACGTGTAACCAACGGCACCCCATACCATCACGCCGGGTGATACGTCAGTATGGCGATGACGAATACACGCTCTCAATGTGCGTTCACCGCGATGTCGCCAAACACGGATGCGACCATTATGATGCTCTAAACAGAACCTGGATTCATCCGAAAGAATAACGTTTTGCTATTCGTGCACCCAGGTTCGTCGTTGAGTACACCATCGCAGGTGCTGCTGTCTGTGATGCAGCGTCAAGGGTAACCGCAGCCATGGTCTCCGAGCTTATAGTCCATGCTGCTGCAAACGTCGTCAGACTGTTCGTGGAGATGGTTGTTGTCCTGCAAACGTCCCCATCTGTTGACTCAGGGATCAAGACGTGGGTGCACGATCCGTTACAGCCATGCGGATTAGATGCCTGTCATCTCGACTGCTAGTGATACTAGGCCGTTGGGATCCAGCACGACGTTCCGTATTACCCTCCTGAGCCCACCGATCGATTTCATATTCTGCTAACAGTCATTGGATCTCGACCAACGCGAGCAGCAATGTCGCGATACGATAAACCGCAATCGCGATAGGCTACAATCCGACCTTTATCAAAGTTGGAAACGTGATGGGACGTATTTGTCCTTCTTACACGAGGCATGCTGTTTGAATATGAGAAATCGGTAGGAAACCTTCCTCATGTCAGCACGTTGTAGGTGTCGCCACCGGCGTCAACCTTGTGTGAATGCTCTGGAAAGCTAATCATTTGAATATCGCAGCATCTTCTACCTGTCGGTTAAATTTCACATCTGTAACACGTCATCTTCATGGTGTAGCAATTTTAAAGGCCAGTAGCGTATAATTATACATACCAAAACCGTGGTCAAGTATTTCAGTAAATCTTTATCCTGCAACTGTTTGGCTGTTATCATTTACAGTGAAGATTTTTAACAGTTACTGCTTCAGCCATGTTTCAAATTTTTAAACCATTGGAGTAGAAATGACTCCTCTGCTAATGCACTGCCCTTTTATAACTTGTGTACGCGATACTAGCGCTATCTGCATATGTTTATATCACTGTCCAAAGACTTTGGTCCCCTCGTGTCTATAAAATCAGTCAGCAAAGAATATTATTCTATTTTGACAGAGAGCCTCTGCGCTATGTCCACCACGTCATCTCTACTACTTCATCTAATCCAGTAACCCTACAGTACACGTTTACTGCACAACGAATATTCCATAAATACATTGTAGCGTATTGTCAGAAGAGATTAACACGCCGGGAGACAGATGAAACAACTAGTTGTATCCAGGCCACATCTGGCGGAACCAGTTTGCCAGTGGCGGTCTTTTCATTCGTGCAAACGGTGTGTGAAATACTGCAGCCAAAATACAAGCAAGTGAAGGGGCCATCCATCAGTTTTACGTAATATTTATACCTAGGCAACTAGTTCTGAACTCTCGATGATACTGTTGCTGCAAAGCTGTTAACTATGACCCTATTTTCTCAGTTACATCTACATGGTTTTTCAGAGAAGGTGTTTTTCCGTTGTAACTTAAAAGACAGCATAGGAAAAGAATATTTGTTTAGAAGATAAACGTAAGAAACGTTACTCCTTCTGCTGAGTAAGGAACGTGGTCTAGTTGTTATCCATAGTTACCACGAAGTTTTATATTTTTTTAAATGAACATTAGTTTTCTCTATCACGCAATTCATGTATTTAAAACATCTGTACAGAAATCAGTTTAAGTCAAATTTCCAACAAATTTAAGTCAGTGAGCTAGAATCTTTTACAGTTTCAGATGGATGCGACATTCTACACACAAAGCTGCTGATGTCATTGGACGACAAGCTGCCTCGATGCGCTGTTTGAAGTCATCTGGTACTGTCGGTTGGGTGATATCATCACGATTCTTCAAATATCCCCAGAAAAAGTAATCTACTTATGTTACATAGGACAACCTTGTAGACCATTTCTGAAGACCACGGTGCAGTAACTGTCTTCCTTAAATTTGTCGTTCAGTTGTTGCACATCATGAGCAGATTTTGGCTGGGTGATCACAGTGCAGCATCCATGCATGGCTTCCATCTAGACTGGCATTTTCAAGGAGAGCACCTAGATAGCCGACAATAGAGATCGATACATCCCATCCGACAGTATCTGCGACGAAATGTGGACCGATGATTTCATCTTCATGGATTTCACACCACACATCAATGGATGACCTCCTCTAAAACCGACGTGATTTATCCCTCTATGATTTTCTATCGCTAGTTAACGCATATTGTTAACGTGTGCGAAGACGTACAGATGTACTTAGCATCCAGCTGCGTTACGTAGTAGAGGTAAAGCTTTTCCATTAGCTCAGTAATTCTGCAGTAATTACATTTTCCTGTAACACAGTGGCAGCTGTTGTGTTGACGATCCAACGATAGACAGTGACAAGAATTATGTGGTCCCATTGACTGATGAGATTACTCAACCTCAAAGCGTGTTGTTAGTTAATTGCGTGCACATTTTTCTATTCTGACTACTTAAAGGCTAGAGGCATAACTCACATCCTAGCTGCCAACGTGACAAGCTCACTGTAGGTCATTTCTGCATAATCGACATTAGTGTACCTAAATCACTGGCTGTCATTTTGAAAAGATGATGTTCTGGAGAGACAACTGAGGAAGATAACAAATTGACATATCCGAGGATTACAGTTTAAATCAGTTTATCTGACATGGGCGGTGTTTAGAAAACACATTTCCACGTATAAAAAGCATCATATGAACATTCAGCAGAAAATCAACACTATCGTGTATAAATCTGTCAAAAGATAGGTTTCAGCTACATTCTGACTTGTCTGCTGGCATGGAAATCCTACTTTTAGCTCTGGTTCTACCTCTGACTTTTTTTTCCTTCAGTGACAATTTTCCGTAAAGAATTTTTTCTTATGATATATCGAACCCAGTTTACGTCTACGTTACTAATTTACTTCGGGATACTTCTCGTTTCCTTCAGTACATCAAATAATTAATCCTTATCATGTTTGCATATATAATTTTTCTCCGTTATTCTCTACAGCCAGATTTTAAATTTTTCCAAAAATCCCTCGTCTTCACTATCGTCAAATTTTTTGACCTACATGCAATTAAGTACATTCCAAACAAACATTTTACAAATCTCTTTCGTAGTTCAGTTCCTGCTGAACTTGTTGTCAATAGCCCTTGTTTTACTTTCCGAAGGCTGTCCTTTTTTTCGTTTCTTTCAGTGCAACTTCCATATGCAGTAACCTTACCTCCTAAGTGCAAACGTTCATTTTCTCAAGCTTCTCCACTTCTGGTGTTATACTTATTACATTATACTTGATTGTAGTGTTCATTACTTTTGCATTACAATATTGGTTCCCATCTCTCATATTTCTTCTTTTTCATGCCCTTATATTGGCGGGGCTCCCACGGTTCCTGCCACATCCCGCTTATGAGTCTCCATGATGAAATACTAATTCGTCTATCTTCAACGGTCAGATTTCTATTTGTCATACTCATTTCTACTCCCTGAACCCATTTAAGTTGAGGTCTTCCTCTGCACCTTCTGTTTGGATTTCGATATTCAAATAGATTTTTGGGTACTCCTTCCTGTGCTATTCTCATTAAATGTCCAGACGAAAAAAACTGTCTGCGTTCTGTTTCATCCATTATGGTTTCTATCTTGTGTCTTAGTTCCCTTAAATCGTCATATTTTGTTCTGTGTTCCAAACTTGAGGTACCTCATGCTTGCCTTAGAAAGGCGATTTCTATACCTTCCATCTTCCTGCGGTTCTTCTCCGTAATTATCCAGCACTCGAACGATAGAAAGTGATTGGCTCAAACTAATCCATTTTTGTGGGCCACAAAAGCGAGTTAAGGTTTGTTATTGTTATCTGTCCTGAGCTTAATCTCTTTCTCAAGTCATCTTCACACGGTCCAACTTTATTAATTATACTCCGTAAGTATTCATGATTTTCACCATTATCGACGGTTACATTGTCCGACATTTCAGGCTCTACCTACTGCGTACCCCTGGTTATGTCCTCTGTGTTGTTGATGTTCCCTGTCGCTATATTCTTCTGTTAACTCTCTCACCATATAGAATGGATCTTCTTCAGTTATCGCAACCACCACCTGGCCGTCTGCGAATAAAAGGCTATTCACACTGCGATCTTCTAACTGAATTCCCATTTTAGTGCATTTATTTTTCCAGCTTCGCAAGACCATTGGAAGATATATTTTGAGCAATGTTGAAGATAAACAACAGACCTGCTCCAATCCTTTGTTTATATTGACCGATTTAAAGATGATAGCCTCTACTCATACACTTTTATATTTCTTACTTTTTTTTCCTTTTCTGAAGGTTTTCCCTTTCTGCCAGAGTCACTTCATCATCTTCGCTTTCAGTAGCTTCCACTATCTTTACTTATAACCCAAAATTGTATTTTGCCAACATTTTTTAAAATTATTTTAGATGATCCTAATGTGTTTTGATGTGCTTAGTTGAAAAATGGTAACTATTTCCCTCTATCACGTAAAGTTTTTTCAATGATGAAAATACAGAAATTATTAGAAAAAATTATTAAAAACGTTTTAAAATAAGGCACTTCCAACATTACAAGGAATTCTTGTGTTCTTAAGCAGTAAAACAAAGGCGTAAGTCTTACTGTCTCCGTTTTCCCTCAAATCTCTGTTGCGCTTTCTTCTTTTCACTGACTAAGAACATATCAAATGGCTCTAAGCATTACGGAACGTAATATCAGAGGTCATCAGTCCCCAAGACTTAGAATGAGGTAAACCTGCCTGAGGCAGGATTCCAACCTGGGAGCGTAGCAGCAGCATGGTTCCGGACTGAAGCGCCTATTACCGTTCGGCCACAGCGGCCGGCCTGACTAAGGACACTCACCATGCAGCATCTAGAGGTAGTTAGCTATCAAGCTGAGACCCCATCGGTCCTCGTACCCACGACCTTTAAATTTCATTCAATTTGTCTTTCAAGAGCTTCCGAACGTCAAGCCTGAGGAAAACCCTTTGCTTCATCCTAACTTGTGATATCTGCACTAACTTATTTACCACATACTTGATCATGTCACCAACTTTTAGTGGGGCATTAATGAATTGTTTCTCAATACCGAGTTTTATGTGAAGTGGAGGCAGATGATCTTTCGGGTACACCAAAGATTCTTATAGTTCGTCTTCCCCTCCAACTATTGGCGTTCTAATTGTCCAGACGTTCTGAAGCCAGCGCCTGTAATTTACGCGACCTGTTCGCTTAAGAAACAGGGGTACTTTTAGAGGTCAACCTTTTGACCAAAGGTCTTACAAATCATCGTGAATACCTCACTCGTGGTGTTCGAAACTAAGTTTGTCCAGAATAAAGCTCAAAGGATAATATGTCCTGAACAAAGCTCAAAGGATGCTATTATCTATCAGAAGTACTGAACATCCCAAAGGTTCGGAAGCACAGTTGTTCCCGCTGCGCAGGAGAAAAGCTTTAAGAAGCAATGAAGGATCTCCAGCCTTTTTCGTCTTGCTGAATTCCAATGATTTGCTTCAATCCACGAATATAAGGGAAGAAGATCGTCGCCATGAGAAAGTAAGGAAGGAAATTTTTTTTCTTTTTCTGAGTCAAGAGAAAGGAATTCCTGAGGACAAGTGGTTTTCCTGCAAACTAGAGGCTAATAGCTGCGCAGCGTCTTTGAGGATTGACAGGTCTCTGGTCAAATCATTCAGTTAGGAATATAAGAACAATCGTGGCCTACGACGGTCGTTGACTTCACAGTCATCATGATAATTGTCCTGTGTCTCGATCGTGAAAATGAAAACATACCATAGGCTGCAAAGAAACAAGAATATCATGTTAATGAGGCTCACTATTCAAGGAATGCTAAATCTTCGAATAACAGATTTCCTTTCTGGTTTTAAGGTTGTGTCTTCGTACGCTACACGAACAAGAGTAATGGTCATCATTGTGATTTTGAGACTCACGCCATTCCATTGCTACCTCAAAAACGGTTAGATTTTGCATTATACTCCAAGCTAAATATGAAATTATTAAGAACGTCACACAGAACTAAATTTGTCTGTCCTGTCTTAGCGCAGAGATTATTTACCTGGGGTAACGTAACCCGTCCACTTGTTGGATTTGACAGTAAACTAATGTAAAAACTGGGCATTTTGTCAACCGTCTCCAATTGAAGACGTCGGACGTCCAGGGAGAGAAAAATAAAGTGATTCTCACATATGGAGAATATAAGTTACCGGGACAGCAATTCAAGCTAGTTCTTGAAAAAAAGAAAGCAGCAATCGGTCACTACTAATAATGCTGTTTATTTGAACGAATAGCGCTGTTATCTATTTAGTAGCTAAAGTTTCATCTTCAGACGAGTGTTCACGATCGGATTACATTTACTGTTTACACTGTTTGTCGGCTGTTTCTCCCCCCTTGTGAAGAAAGTTCCTAGCACCCTAAAAGAAAAAAGATGTGAGAAACGGTCTGTTTTACTGTAATTGTACTTGGTAAGGAACGAAAACCAATCTCTAAGGTAGAACAGGTTTACTTTTACATTACTTAAGTTGAAACTGCCGCGTCATTATGTTGCCGTGTTGACTGCTGCAATTCACGAAACAGTAACATATAAAGCACTTTCTGATAAACGAGTGTTGGAACTTTAATAGTGGCAACTATTTATATACAACTCTTACAAAATAGATACGTGTTTCAAAGTTTTACTGACCTTCAAAGTAGTCACCAGCATCGTGTATAACCCGCTGCCAGCAATGTGGAAATCGTAGGATACTCTTAGCAGTGTCAGTTGTGTTGACAGTTCGAGGGGCGCGGTCTACTGCCCGACGAATTTGTAGCAGTTGTGAAGCGAATGCTGTGAAGTGTTTCCTTCCGTTTAGAAATCGAGTTGAACTCACGAGGACTTAATTCAGGGGAGTGCAGTAGATGGTATAGCACTTCGCAGCCCCATCAGTCAAACATATCAGCAACAGTTAGCACTGCACGTGTTTCAGCATTGTTCTGAAAACTGATGGTCAGGTCCTGCAGGAAGTGTCATCACTTCTGCCTCTAAGCTGGCCGTAGGTTGTGTTCCAAAAATGAACAGCATAGAGACAGAAGTGATGAGACTTTCTGCAGGTACAATGCAATCTGTTACTGATTCGTTTGACTGATGGGGCAGCTAAGTGCTATACCGCCTACTGCACTCCCCTGACTTAAGCCCTCGTAAGTTCAACTCGATTTCTAAACTGAAGGAAACACTTCACGGCATTCGTTTCAGAACTGGTACAAATTCGTCGGGCAGTAGACCGCGCCGCTCGAACTGTCAACACAACTGGCACTGCTAAGAGTATCCTACGACTTCCACATCGCTGACAACGGGTTATACAAAATGCTGGCGACTACTTTGAAGGTCAGTAAAACCCTCGTAACACTGTGTCCGAGAAATGCTGGGACAAACTTCGAGGGGCTGTAGGGGGTGTCTTGAGGAACAAATCAAGGACAGGAACCCTTGACCGGCTCCTAAAGAGCGTCGACGTTATAAGAGCCGGCTCCTGCTCCGAAGCCACCCCTTTGGCAGCAAAAGTGACTTCGTACACTGATGGCCGAAGGAGGAATGTCCCGCAATGTCGTTTGTGTTCAGCGATCGCGACCGATGGGGCCAAAGAACGGCAGTGGAGAACATGGAGCTAGATGCTGAACAAAAAGGCTTTGTCTCCTATGAGTACGAAACTCTGTTGCATTGGTGAATGTCGGTTTTGGGTATCGGTTTCCATCTGCAGTTTATTTTTCTCCTAATTTTAGGGGATTCCAGGAGAAAAATAAACTGCAGACGGAAACCTCTGTCCATAACCGCCATCCACCTAGGCTTAGGGCATCGCATTTGTAGGAGACAGTCCTGTCTGCGCAGCAACTAGCTTTATCTTCGCCACTGGCGAGGGTGGCAATCAGTAGCGATCAGTGAATAACAAACAACATTGCGAGATGTTTCCTCTACGGTCCGTTAATGCACAAAGTTATGTTTGCTCCCCAATGGGCGGCCTGCTGATAGATGCCGGCACCCATGAGTTCGACGCTATGTAACGTCGTTGGATGACGTTTCCGAAGGCGGGTTCCTATCTTTGATTTGTTCCTCAAGACACCCTCTACAGCCCATCCAAATTCGTCACAACGTTTCTGGGGCACGCCTTATAATTAGGGACATAGTGTAGAGCACCACACCGAATAGTTTCTGCCACATGGAAGAATGAGTACAAAGACGCCGACTTCACAGCAGAAACAACCGGTAAGAATTTCTGTGTCAAAGACGTTACAGTGTGAACATGAATGTTTAAGTTGAAAATTTTCGACAAAATAACAGAACAGTGAAAGTAATTACGTTTTCTTATTTGTAATTATAGTACGTGTAGTATACCACTGTAGACTTATGAACGACATGTTGTGTACGGTAAATGTAGTCCTTGATTAAAAACAGCATCAGCTTCGTAACCCTTCTGTTGTGGTTGAAGGCAGGCGTGATGATACTCAGGCAGAGGAGCTCTACAGACAGCGATGCCCTGACAAGAACCTATTTTCCGGACGGGTGTTTACTCATGTTATTGTGACGCTTCAGGAAACTGGAAGCTGCCACCCAAGAGAAGCAACTGCAGTAGAACTCGCACAGACAAAGCTGCTGAAGTTACTCTTCTCGCTTCCATGACGTTGAATCTACACGTGAAAACAAGCTAGCTTGACCAGGAGAACGGCATTCCTAAAACGACCGTAAATCGCATTCGAAGACGTCTCCATTTCCATCCTCATTATGTACACTTAAACAAAGAACTACATGGGAGTAATTTACAAAATCTTTTACAGCTCTATCAATGAGCATATAACAGTCCTTACCAATAAGCACTCCTTCTCCGATGTTCTTTTTACCGATGAATGTACGTTATCAAACGACGATAAGGAAATACAAACAACATGCATTATTCGAGTAGCGAAAACGCACGATGGCTTAGACAGGCGGAACACCAGCGGTAATGGAGTGTTATTGTCTTCTGTGGGACTTTTCACCACTATTATTGGCCTTACTTCCCCATTGTTCCTGTAGACGGCATGCGATATGACAACTTTCTCACACAAGTTCTTCATCAAGTTGTAGATGAACAGCCGGCCGGAGAGGCCGAGCGGTTCTAGGCTCTTCAGTCTGGAACCACGCGGCTGCTACGGTCGCAGGTTCCAATCCTTCCTCGGGCATGGATGTGTGTGATGTCCTTAGGTTAGTTAGGTTTAAGTAGTTCTAAGTTCTAGGGAAAATCAGGAATACAGAAATACAAGTCGCTGAGGAATGAAATAAATAGGAAGTGCAGGGAAGCTAAGACGAAATGGCTGCAGGAAAAATGTGAAGACATCGAAAAAGATATGATTGTCGGAAGGACAGACTCAGCATACAGGAAAGTCAAAACAACCTTTGGTGACATTAAAAGCAACGGTGGTAACATTAAGAGTGCAACGGGAATTCCACTGTTAAATGCAGAGGAGAGAGCAGATAGGTGGAAAGAATACATTGAAAGCCTCTATGAGGGTGAAGATTTGTCTGATGTGATAGAAGAAGAAACAGGAGTCGATTTACAAGAGATAGGCGATCCAGTATTAGAATCGGAATTTAAAAGAGCTTTGGAGGACTTACGGTCAAATAAGGCAGAAGGGATAGACAACATTCCATCAGAATTTCTAAAATCATTGGGGGAAGTGGCAACAAAACGACTATTCACGTTGGTGTGTAGAATATATGAGTCTGGCGATATACCATCTGACTTTCGGAAAAGCATCATCCACACAATTCCGAAGACGGCAAGAGCTGACAAGTGCGAGAATTATCGCACAATCAGCTTAACAGCTCGTGCATCGAAGCTGCTTACAAGAATAATATACAGAAGAATGGAAAAGAAAATTGAGAATGCGCTAGGTGACGATCAGTTTGGCTTTAGGAAAAGTAAAGGGACGAGAGAGTCAATTCTGACGTTACGGCTAATAACGGAAGCAAGGCTAAAGAAAAATCAAGACACTTTCATAGGATTTGTCGACCCGGAAAAAGCGTTCGACAGTATAAAATGGTGCAAGCTGTTCGAGATTCTGAAAAAAGTAGGGGTAAGCTACAGGGAGAGACGGGTCATATACAATATGTACAACAACCAAGAGGGAATACTAAGAGTGGACGATCAAGAACGAAGTGCTCGTATTAAGAAGGGTGTAAGACAAGGCTGTAGCCTTTCGCCCCTACTCTTCAATCTGTACATCGAGGAAGCAATGATGGAACTAAAAGAACGGTTCAGGAGTGGAATTAAAGGTGAAAGGATATCAATGATAAGATTCGCTGATGACATTGCTATCCTGAGTGAAAGTGAAGAAGAATTAAATGATCTGCTGAACGGAATGGACAGTCTAATGAGTACACAGTATGGTTTGAGAGTAAATCGGAGAAAGACGAACGTAATGAGAAGTAGTAGAAATGTGAACAGCGAGAAACTTAACATCAGGATTGATGGTCACGAAGTCAATGAAGTTAAGGAATTCTGCTACCTAGGCAGTAAAATAACCAATGACGGACGGAGCAAGGAGGACATCAAAAGCCGACTCGATATGGCAAAAAAGGCATTTCTGGCCAAGAGAAGTCTATTAATATCAAATACCGGCCTTAATTTGAGGAAGAAATTTCTGAGGATGTACGTCTGGAGTACAGCATTGTATGGTAGTGAAACATGGACTGTGGGAAAACCGGAACAGAAGAGAATCGAAGCATTTGAGATGTGGTGCTATAGACGAATGTTGAAAATTAGGTGGACTGATAAGGTAAGGAATGAGGAGGTTCTACGCAGAGTCGGAGAGGAAAGAAATATGTGGAAAACACTGATAAGGAGAAGGGACAGGATGATGGGACATCTGCTAAGACATGAGGGAATGACTTCCATGGTACTAGAGGGAGCTGTAGAGGGCAAAAACTGTAGAGGAAGACAGAGGTTGGAATACGTCAAGCAAATAATTGAGGACGTAGGTTGCAAGTGCTACTCTGAGATGAAGAGGTTAGCACAGGAAAGGAATTCGTGGCGGGCCGCATCAAACCAGTCAGTAGACTGATGACCAAAAAAAAGGTTCTAGGGGACTGATGACATCAGATTTTAAGTCCTATAGTGCTCAGAGCCATTAGAACCATTCGTTGATGAACATCCGCAAAGAACCAGAATGTTAATGTCGTCCAACACGATGAATTTCCAGCACACATTGCCTTACATGCACGTCGTGATTTGAACCGAAGCTATCCTCCTGGGAGAATTAGTTGCAGTGGAACAGTGGATTAAGCTGCTCGGTCTTGTCTTAATTCATCTGGACTTCTTTTCGGCGAAGTACAAAAGACTTTGCCTAACGCGATGTTCCAGCAACTCCAGAGAACGTGCAGAAACATATCGTTCTTGCCCGTAATTCACTTTAGCTGGTAATACTGGAATTTTTTTAATCGACGCGTGGTCTAATGCATCACAAATCCTTCAACTGAAAACGTTGACTGAATTCCCAGTGTCCCCATTCGTCTACTGTAAATTCCATAAGTGGACGAAATATGGTACCGAGCTACGTATTTCCACAGGTAACCTAGCGATGGCAGTCACGCCGAAATAGGCCTGTTGCAATAAAATATAATCGAACACACCCGTATCTTGGTCTCATAGCCTAATATGTAATATTCTTTAGTGTCTCGATAGGTATTCAGCAACTGCTAGTTGAGTTGTTTCCTGCAGTAAAAATGATATTTGCCAGTTGACAGTATTTTATGAAATATTGTTTTTGTTTGTGATGTACCTGTAGTTCCGTCTTAATATATATATTATATATTGTGGCATACAGAGTTTTCCTTAAAATATACGTTGAATTTTTGGAAAAAGAAAAATTGGAACCTTAATCAGCACATTTTGTGTTCGTGAATAAGTGTTGTAATAAAAGCTGTAGTTTCGGTATGATAATCCGCTGCCAGTACTTAAGAAAAACGTGAATTAGTATTTCACCAAATCGACAAACTGAATGAATCTAGTAACTATGACTGAGTTATTGATGAATAATAATCCAGAGAAGCAGTGGGAGAAGTTACGTAGCAACGAGGCTACTACTGAACGGAGCAGTTACAAATTCTACCGTAATATCATGGCTTTATCCTACTGGGATCTTCTTGAGTAAAATACTCGGGACAATATCGTAATCAGGAAACACAAACTCGTTTTGTACTGGTTTGAATATAAGAACTCTTAATATTCTAAGTATGCTATAGAACAGAAGGGAACGAATAGGCCGCTGTTACAGACAGCGGGAATTAGTGAACTAAAGTGACATGAAGGAAGACTTTCTAGTCAGATCAGTATAGGGTAACTAACGAAAAATCAAATAGGAGCAACGCAGAAGTAGGAAAAAAATTCAATAGTAAAAAAGAAATGCAGATGGAGAACTACGAACAGCACGGTGTGGGCGTTATAGTAGCCTAGAGAGAGACAAATCCAAGCCTCCCAAAATGGTACACGTATATGTGCCTACTAGTTCTTAAATAACGTGTGATAAGCTGAAAAAATATTCACTTCATTGAGAAAGACGAGAATTTAATTTTTCCGAAGGGTTGTAGGCAGCGGAAAGGATGCAAAATAAATAGACTGGCATGGGCAGTGTGAAAAGAATGGCTAGTGTGCTGGTAGAATACGAGTCACAGGAAACACTCCATTTAAAAATCAGAGCATAATTTTGTATATATGGAAGAGACCTGGACCAGAGGAAAGTTTCAGATGTACTGTATAATTGAAAGGCGGGGATTTTGATATAAGGTATTAAACTGTAGAATATTTCCAATCGCATATGTTGGCTCTGTCTAGCATTATTTGTTACGAAATGTAGACTAAATCTGAAGAAATACCAAAATGGTAGGAAATTAATGAGACAGGACCTGGGTAAGTGGAGACAACTACATGTTGTTTATAGTTTTAAAGCGAGCTTAGGTAACAACCGACTGCAAGAGGCTGCACGGCAGAGCAATTGCTTGGCAAAAGGATAAGAGGCGGTAGAAATAACACGAAGTACTAAGTTTAATGAAGCAAGCAAACACAGACAACTGAAAAATGAGGCTTTGAGAAAATCCAAAATGCCAAATCAGAAATGATTAGAGGAGAAATACAAAGGTAAAGAAGGATGCATGACCACTGGAAAGATAAATGATGCTCATGGGAAATATTTGGAGACAGTAAGATATCTGTATGAATATCATTATTTCAGATGGTAAGCCTGTGCCAAGTGAAAAAGGATTGGCTGAAAGTTGGGAGGAATTTTTAGAAGAGCAATCTGAGGAAAGAAAAACTTGTTGGCAACATTTAGCTGTGAGGAGAAAGTGGATGACGACGAGAGCGGGTATGGGATTCTGCGAAAAGAATTAGAAACAGGAGTGAAGATTTAATAGTAGACTACGATTCCACAGAATTATTACGTTCATAACTGTTCCATATCATATGTAGGATGTATGGAGTATACTTCAAGAGGAATGATGTAATTCCATAACTGAAGAGGGTAAGTGATGAGAGGTATATTAGTGAACCATCAGTTTAAAAGTAATAGTCACAAATTACTATCGGTAATTAATTGCTAAAAAATAGAACGCTTAGCAGAAAACAGGCTGCAGATCCTAAAGTTGAAGGACGTGGAAAAGAGGAAGCAATTGAAGTGGGATGTAGCCTACCTCATTTTGTCCAAAATATTCGTAGAGAAAAGAGTAAAGGAAACCAAGGAGGAAACTCCAGAGAGAAGAACTTTAAAAAAATTATAAGGTTCGTAGATGTCAGAGCTGTCAGACGACTTCAAAGATCAGATGCGCGCAATGGTAGCATCTTGAAAAGACGTTGAACACCAGTAAAAGTGAAAAAGTGTTAGGGAAATGTAACCCCGTAAACTCAGATGTACTCAGTTAATTAGAAAGGCCAAAAGCCGTAGGACGCATTTCTCTGAAAAAATGGCTCTGAGCACTATGGTACTCAACTGCTGAGGTCATTAGTCCCCTAGAACTTAGAACTAGTTAAACCTAACTAACCTACGGACATCACAAACATCCATGCCCGAGGCAGGATTCTAACCTGCGACCGTAGCGGTCTTGCGGTTCCAGACTGCAGCGCCTTTAACCGCACGGCCACTTCGGCCGGATTTCTCTGAAAAACAGAACGTTCATAATACCCATACATGTTATATATATATAAAACCTCTGTGAAGGTAAGAAACATCTCTGTTCCAAAGGGGTGAGGGTGGCGTTGGGGATGAAAAAGCAATGGAGCCTATGACGCACGAATACTCATAATTCAGCCATATAGTATTTGAATGTGAGGGAACTTAGCGACTTGCGACAAACTTGACACGTAATTTCAAACCTTTGCAAAACTTCTTATTGCTGACAACACCCACAAAACGATGAAAGCAAAAAAGTTTGTAGCTTACTACATTTTCGCTGTTCATGCAGAGAAACTGCCACATCGGACATGGCATTTTAATTCATTATCTCTTTATCATAAACTATATTCGTAACACACTTTCGCGGACAGCACTCGCATACACCACTGAATAAACCAGCAAAATTATATCAATTTACGACACATATTTCAGGAAATACGACGTTATAAACAACGAGAGCGTGAGAAACTGCAGCACCGTACGTGATGTATAAATTTATTACTTCTTTCCTATTGTCTCTATTCGCAACACATTTACGGCGGGTGTCCACGTATAGCACTGAATGTGCCCAAAAAATTGTATCACGGTACGACACACACTTAAGGAGATATGACACATATATTTAATATATTTCGCAATATATGCGCACGTGTCCCACCTGTACCTATATCACGATTAACGTATAACTGAATTATGCTTTGCTACGTACATCAGGCGTTCTTGATCTCCACATGATATCGCTCTCTTAATTACTGTCATTCCTATGTAAGTTTGTACTTTGATGTTCGTGGAGCTATGGTAGGTATTAAGCTGTAGCTGGAGCAGTTATCTCTGAAGTTTTCCAATTATGAAAGTTTATTTCATAATGACACTGGTACTGGCAGTTGCGACAGGGACGTTACACCGTTACAGGCTACTTGTCTCTATGGTATTCTGTAGGCCATATCTTTGTTCTTACAAGATATATTATGACTATATATGACGGTAGTATCTGTTCCCGGAAAAACAGTTACCGTGGATGACCATGCAGCTTTGCTAGAAGTGAAATGATAATTAAATGGACACCCTAGCTGCAAACAGGCGTTGATGTACTTCATTGGGGACATGTTGAAAATGTGTGCCCCGACCTGGATTCGAACCCGGGATCTCCTGCTTACATGGCAGACGCTCTATCCATCTGAGCCACCGCGGGCACAGAGGATAGCGCGTCTGCAGGGTTGGTGATTGTTTCGGGGAAGGAGACCAGACAGCGAGGTCATCGGTCTCATCGGATTAGGGAAGTACGGGGAAGGAAGTCGGCCGTGCCCTTTGAAAGGAACCACGCCGGCATTTGCCTGGAGCGATTTAGGGAAATCACGGAAAACCTAAATCAGGATGGCCGGACGCGGGATCGCGTCTGCAGGGACTTACCCTTGCACGCCCCCCGTGAGATCCACATGCCCAACATGTCCACACCACTACATTCGTAGTGCGCCTAATAGATGTTTGCCCATCATACTCATTACTCGTCGCAAATTAATCTACCAACTCCCGTACGAGTTCGGGCATAGCGTGTGCATTCGCACAAGAAGGTCAATGGCCGGGAAGCCATATTTTAACTATATATGACGGTAGTATCTGTTCCCGATAGAACAGTTACCGAGGATGGCCATGCAGCTTTGCTAGAAATGAAATGATAATTAAATGGACACCCTAGCTGCAAACAGGCGTTGATGTACTTCATTGGGGACGTGTTGAAAATGTGTGCCCCGACCGGGATTCGAACCCGGGATCTCCTTACGCCATGTTTATGACAATTTTTCGATGTTTTATTCTCAAACATATGCTTTCCAGTGGCTGTTTTTACTTTCATAATAACATGTTGTCCGAGATCATTCTAGATTTTGTTCCTACTCATCACGTGTTTAGGAGGATAAATTCAATAAAGCTTGTGTTTCAAAGCGATCTGTTCGTTTAGAATTTAGTGTTTTCTTATTTTCCAATTCTCTTGTGAATTATATTTTGTGGTGCAGATTGTTCAGAGTATCACGTACTTGTTGGACGTCTTCATTATTTCCGTACACTAACTTCAGCGTGTCCTCAGCATACCTATAATAGTACGCGATTCTGGAGATTAATGTGTTTGTGATGCTAAAGAATTTGTCTCCTAAATTATTTCAGAAAATACCTACTTTTAATCCTGCGATGCTGCATATCATGGATACACCAGCTTTTTGAGCATAAAATTTACCATAGAACTAAACTTAGTTTTCTTTCAGTATTAAATTTAATAATTCAACGATCTCACTGACGCATGTTATGCTATTTTTTCTGTAAAATAATAGTTTATGTTACATTATGGGTATTTTTTCGTCAATTGCAAAGTTTGTATAGAGATTTATGATATCAAACGAGACAAATTTGTCGTGTTTTGGAATTTGGATGTCTTTTACTTTTTTAGTAGTAATCTAGAATTTTTGTTGTGTGTTGTTGAATAAAATTGTGTAGTTTCCTTAGAATGTTGTGCAGTATTTTGCTAAGCAAATATGTGGTACTATTTATGCTATCCATGACTGAATGGATAGATTCAAACTTTTTTTCTTTAATTTTCGGGCGTCCACGTGATTTAGATGTTCTAGAATCTATTACCAAACATGTCCCGTTTTCGTAGTCCGAAAGAATAGTATTACACGGCCTAATGATTTTCTTTGTTTGTGCTGCATATCTGTTTGTGTGTTATCACTTCGTTTTAGTATGTCTAAAACATCACCTTACTCTCTCTTTATTGTTATCGCTTTATTTGCTATTAGTTTATCATTAATTTGGCTTAATATCACATAGAGTCTTTGTTCTGGATTTTGTAAGGATGCCTGCTTTCTTTATCAATTGCTGTGGCTATCCTAATTAACAAACCTGCCATTGGAAAAAGACACCATACAAAAAGATATACAATTCCTACAATGCGTTGCATAACGAAAAGATTTTGACCCTTAAATTGTCACATACCTATACGACAAACGTACGAAGCCTGTAGAAGCCACTATATGTACACACACACACACACACACACATATATATATATATATATATATATATATATATATATATATATATATATATATTATTATGTGCGATTGGACCCATACGGATCACGCAAAGCTTTTCCGATTCAATTTTTTAATTCTCCAAACTTCTCTCATTCTTTCCCCATGAATTCTCTTTCTTTCCTCTGTCCATTTTGTCCCCTGTCTCTTGCAAACTTCATTCTCGGGATGTACTTTCCAATTACTGATTTTTTGCCTGTATACATTTCTGTTTATAACTTCTGAAGAATTTATTTGTGCATTTGCTAGATCTGTTTTGGTTTCTTTTATCCAGGGTATGGTTTTCAATTTTTCAATGTATATTAAAATTTTGTGGGAGAGTCTGGGTGTTGGGAGTCTGTGGATATGACCGTAAAATTTTAGTCTTCTTTTCCGGATGTCTGCGGCGAGGTTAGATAATTTTTCTGTAGTTTTCCGAGACTGTAACCTGTATCCATCTTCAGTTCTTTTTGGGCCAAGAATCTTTCTGATAATTTTGCGTTCCTCTTTCAGGATGCCTTCCAGGTCGCCTTTTCTGTGGAGTGTGAGTGTTTCGCTGGCATATAGTGCTTCGGGCTTGATTACTGTATTGTAGTGTCGTATTTTTGAGTGAATGGAGAGACACTTTTTATTGTAGATGTTGTGGGTTTTCCAGTATGCTCTTTTCAGTTTTTGCAGTCGAACTTTTTGTGCAGTTTTCTCTCCCCCTGTGGGTTCTAGGACCTCGCCTAAGTATTTAAAGAATGGAACTCTCTCAATTTGTCCATATTTTGTAGTCAGTTTTTGAGTTTCAAATTTTGAGCAGATGAATTTGGTTTTTTGGAAGGAAATTTGTAGCCCAACTTTTTCGGCGCATTCTTTGAGAATGTCTATCTGTTTAATTGCTGTGGTCTCGTTTTCTGCTAGAATGGCCACGTCATCTGCAAATGCCAAGCATGAAATTTTAATACCATCTTTCGATCTTCCTAGTTGTATAGGCTTCCAGTAATTTTGATTCTTCAGTTCTTTTTCCCATTCTCGGATGACTTTGTCTAAGACAAGGTTGAAGAGGAGTGGAGACAAGCCGTCACCTTGTCTGACGCCGGTTTTGATCAGGAAGGGCTCTGATATTTCACCCAGGAATTTTATCTTATAAGTTGTGTTTGTGAACGTTTCTTTGATAAGGTTTAGGGTTTCGGATCGAGTCCTAGCTCCTCAAGGATAATAAAGAGAGATTGCCTATCGATTGAATCATAAGCCTTTGCGAAATCAACAAAGGAACAAATTATCGGACTGTTTCTGACTGCTTTGTATTTTAGTGTTGTCTTCAAATTGAAAATTTGTTTTGCACAGGATCGGTGAGGGCGAAAGCCAGCTTGGTATTCACCAATACTGTGTTCGAGTTGTTCTTGTGTTCGTTGAAGAAGACAAGCTGAGAGGATTTTATAAGTGACTTGGAGAAGGGAGATTCCTCGATAGTTGTTTATATCTGCCATGTCTCCCTTTCTATGCAGTGGATGAATTAGGGCGCATTTCCAATCTTCTGGTAGTTTTTCTGTCTGCCAAATGTCTGTGATGATTTGAGTGAGTTCTTTGAGGGAATTTGGTCCAAGATTTTTAAGTAGTTCTGCAGTGATATTATCTCCTCCGGATGCCTTGTTGTTTTTCAGTCTATGAATATGTCTTTGGATCTCCTCTAGTGTAGGTGGTGGGGATTCTGGATTTGTGTAGGCAGCAGTTTCTTGAGGGAATCTTGAAGAAGGTTCAGGGCAATTGAGGAGTCCGGAAAAGTATTTCGCCAGCTCCTCACAATTTTCCCGATTTGTGAGCGCTAGTTTTCCATCTGGTTTTCTGAAACATAGATTTCGTGAGCCGTATCCATTGATTCTCCCAGCAAAGGTCTTATAGAAGTCTCGTACATTATAGTTACGGAAATTTTTTTCAATAGACTCACACTGTTCCTTGAGGTACTTCCTCTTGACTTGTCTGATTGTTTTTGCCACTTGTCTTCTGGTGTTGTGGAAGTGATCTAGATTTTCTGGGGATTTTTTACTGTTATACTTCAGAAAGGCTTTCTTTCTTTCTTCCAGCGCTTTTTCACATCCAGAGTCCCACCAGGGGTGTTTTGTGTTCTTTTTCAATGGGATCAGTTCTTTTGCCTTCTTTGTAATTCTTGTTCGAAATTTTTCCCAAGAGTCAGCTGGTTCCTTTTCCCACTCCTCCTTCAGATTGGTTTCTTTGATTGTTCGTGTGTCAAATTTCATCATGTGTGTTTTCTTCGGATAGAATTTTTTTGGGGTGAATTTCACTTTAATGCGTGTTAAGTAGTGGTCTGAGTCAATGTTCGCCCCTCTGCGGACTTGGACATCATGGATCTCTTTCTGTACGAAATAGGAGATGGCAATGTGGTCAATCTGATATTCGCCCATCTCTTGTATGGGGGACCTCCAGGTCTTTTGTTTTCTAGGTTTTTTTCTCAAAGATGTAGACATTATTTTTAGATTATTTTGTTGGCATAGTTCAATAAATCTCAGTCCGTTTCTGTTGGTGAATCTGTGTGCTGGATATTTTCCTAAAGTTTTTTGGTGTTCTTTCTCTCTGCCAATTTGTGCATTGAAATCTCCCATTAAGATTTTGATATTATCCCGGGGAATTTTGGCCATGACATCTTCAAGTTTAGTCCAAAATTTTTCAGTTTGCAGTTGGCGTTTTTTGTTGTCTATGTTTGTGGGTGCATGAACATTTATCAATGTGTATTTCTTGTTGGCGCACTGGATAGGCATGGTCATGAGGCGATTATTTATGGAAGAGACCTCTCTAATTGAG
The DNA here is from genome assembly GCF_021461395.2 of Schistocerca americana. NCBI lineage: Eukaryota > Metazoa > Arthropoda > Insecta > Orthoptera > Acrididae > Schistocerca > Schistocerca americana. The sequence goes on along the minus strand of NC_060120.1, from coordinate 964,804,901 downwards.
CCTAATATATTTCTGTGCACCGCAAATGCCATGCCCAGGAGTGGCGTACCATTGGCAATTCGTTTGTCAGTCTTGCTCTTGAAGATGCGATAGTTTCCATAGTCTATTGTATTTTCATCCGTGAATCTAGTTTCTTGTAACGCTAAGATCTTAATTTTTTGTTGGTCTAGCTCTGTTACTAAGTTGTGTAATTTTCCAGGTTGAATTAGGGTCTGAATGTTAAAGGTACCAATGTACATGGGAACCTTGGGACGATGTTTGCTTGAGAACTCTGATCGTGATGGCCCGGTTTCCCCAGAATCCGAAAACCCAGTTGTCGTCTGTCGACGAGTGGACTGGTTACCACCTGGGGTAATTCTGTCATTACTCTCACGAATCATGATAGCTTGTAAGTTTTGGTCCAGTGTTTCCACTGGGTGTTTAGAACCAGGGATTGTCAGTTCCTGGAGCATATAATACAGCCGCACCTACTAGATGGACAGACGCTGACCACGCTGCCGCTCGACTCGAGTACAGACGCATTGAGGATTTGGAATGTGAGATATTTTTCAAGGTTTTCTCCTATAGATCCGCCGTGTTCTGCGTTAACGGGGTCACCTCGTGTAGGATGTGGCTCTTCACCACGCACGGACGGTCTTGGACGTACCTTCCTCAGAGGCAAAGGTCTTGCATACCTCCTCAGCTCATCCCTGGGGTGGTGAGGACCAGTACTGAGTCAACCCCAAGCAAAGGTGCTACCTCCACCAACCACCTTGACCCCTATATATATATATATATATATATATATATATATATATATATCCTGCAACATATCTACGAACGATATCTCACAGAATTAATGCACTTCTAAAATACACTGATATAAAATTTGCTATCTTCGAACACTACTAAAATTCGGACGAAACAGAATCAACTAAATATTCCAATCCAGGCATATATTGAGAGAGAATATCTGATAAATTCTATACAGGTCAAACTAGACAAAATTTCAATATTAGATACCGAGAAGACATTAGAGAGAGCGACAGTAACCCATTAGCCTTTTTCTTCCACTTAAAGACAGAACAATACAAAGTGGACGACATAGAACGGGCTGTCGATGCATTGCAAAAAAAAGGACCACTAATGGTTATATGAATATTCTTGAAGGGACCGAAAAATAATCACACACACAAAATCACACTGAAGAAATTATAAACCCACAGATAATTTGAAACATGAACATGGTAGAAAATTTTATTGAAATTATCCTCCCAAACACGAGATGAATGGAAGAACCAATATAGAAACATGTCGGAGATCATGTTACCGTAAAAGTAAAAATAACCACTGGAAAGAATACATTTGAGAACAAAAAACATAGAGAAATTGTCATAAACTTCACGCAATAAAACGCTATCTGTGATATTAAAATCCAAAAACAGTATGATTAAATTATTATGTATGAGAGCAGAACCACATAAACATTTATCATATAAGCAGTAATATATCTAGTACAAAAAACATATGACCTACAGAATACCGTGGAAACAACTAGCCTGTAACCATGACATCGCTGATTCAACTGTCAATACACGTGTCAACTATCGTCATTGTGAAATAAACTTTCATGATTAGAAAACTTCAGAAATAACTGCTCCAGTTACTGCATAATATCGACTACAGCTCCACCAACATCAAAGAAGCAAACTTATACAGAAGTGACAGTGATATCGTCGCGACATCAAGAACACTTCGTGTATGTAGCAACGCATATTCTGTAATACGTTAAATTATCTACTTAAAAGTGTGAAATATTGTATCCAGCTGCACATTTCCACAGATACTGACGATCGCAGTCAGTATTGTAATAAAAAATATAATCGAACATTCAGCGTGTTTGTCTCATAGCATAATATATAATGTTCTTACGTGACATGTACGGCGCAGCGGTCACAGATAGTACGAAACTAAAGAAAATGCTTGAAAATGCCTAAAAATGTGTAAATAATAAGATGTTGGACGTTAAAGATTCTCATTCCCATAATTTTAAAGGTGCTGAGGAAGGTAGAATGAGACGGCTTGCAGCCCACATTTGAGCCAGTCTTTTAATGAACAGGAACATATTCGCTATTTTTGGAGGAGCATTTTTTTTTCTGGTTCCCTTCTCTTTCGTGCCACAGCTGGCCGCGGCATTCACTTGAAAGTCCTTCAGAGGCAGCAAAATTTTGATAGTTTACTTATGCGAAATTCAAATAATACAAAACTACCTAATGTTACACCAAGGACTGGATTTCGAATGCGTAAAAATGTTGCAGGTTCTTCAGTACAATTGCAAAATGTCGTTCCCAGAAACCTTCTTGCTATAACAGAGTCACTTTACAGCATATTTCTCCGTGCTACGTCACTTTATGAACTACGTTTTCGCTTCAACCTTGCGTATTTTACGTGTTCAAGCAGGGCAACTTTGAATCTCTGTATCTTTGAAACAGATAAGAATATCAAGAAAATTTATAAGATACTCCAAGGAATACGAGGTCTGTTCAAAAAATTACCGGACATTCATAATTTCACGCCAGTGGTGTATTGGAGAGAAATGCGATTTGCATCCTTGCACAAATCTGTGTTTAATGTATAACTGCTGGAAGTTTTATTGGTGTATGTCTGTTAGTTATCGTTCAGTGCCGTATTGAGAAGAACGTCGTGTCACACAGTTTCCGAATTTCAACATGGCAGAGCTAGAGGAGCAACGCGTCTGCATTAAGTTTTGCGTGAAACTGAAGAAAAACCTTTACAGAAACAAACTAAATGATACAGTAAACCTATGGTGATGAGAGCTTAATCCTTACTCTACGTTACGAATGGTTCTAATGGTTTAAAAATGGTCGGAGGGAAGTTAAAGATGACGGTCGTTCAGGACGTCCTTCGACTTCTACCGATGACGCTCATGTCAGTAACGTCAACGAAACTGTACATGCTAATCAAGAGTGACTGTCCAAGATATTACAGAAGAATGTAACTATTTCAGCTGTCTCGCGTCATGAAATCCTTTCGCATCATATCGGAATGCCTCGCAATCTGTGAAAAGCTTTTGGATCACGGTAATTAAATGTTCCTTAAGAGAATCACAGTTTGTGATGAGAACGTGGGTCTACTGTTATTATATTGAGACCAAGGTTCGATCTTCACAATGGGCCAGGACAGGTTCTCCAAGACCAAAAACAGTTCGTCAGGTCAAGTCAAATGCCAAAGTCATGCTGATAGTTTTGTTTGACTTTGGAGGATTAGTTCATCATGAATTCGCGTTACTGGGATAAACTGTTAATCGATGGTACTATCGCAACTTGTTGCGACGCCTTCGAGAAAACGTGAGGAGGAAATGGCCTGAAATGTGGCTGTCTCATCCTCCGTACTCTCCAGACCGGGCCCCTGTGACCTTATTTTATTTTCGAGGCTGAAAACCGCGTTGAAAAGACGAAGATTTTCAACGATAGACAAGATAAAAGAATATCAGACGGCGCTTCGACGACCCAGCAAGACCGCTTCCGGAAGTAGAAATGACGTTGGGAGCGGTGTATCAATTGTGGAGGAGAGTATGTCGAACGAGACCGTGTACGATAAGCAAAAGGTAAGCGTAAAGAATTTTGTGGACAAAGTTCCGGAATTTGTTGACCTCATTAATCATAAAAATTACCGACCGGTGTGCTCCATTTGCCTATTTGGCTATGCTGGATAAAGCTTGAAATATTCAAAACCGAACTGTAGTATAGAATTGTACGGTAAGACGATCTTTCTGTTGGGTATGCAACTGGTCTCTAGCCCAAGGGTTATCAAACACATTTGACCCTATCTTGCTTTCACCAATAGAGCCCGAGGTATGAGTCCGGGAATTGGACTGCGTTTTGGAACAGATTACGTAGCGCGTACTGTCACACTGGTAACGATACAATGTATCTGAACCCCTCCATTATCTCTTCCGTAAGGTTTTTTTCCCCATTAGCCTTGTGAGTGGTATGGTGTGGCCCGACATGTCTACCTGTCCTTCTGCTCAGAGTAGCATTTGTACCCAGGGCCTTCAGCTATTAGTTGGATATATTCCAGTTTCTTTCTTCCTCTTCAGTTTTTGACGTCTATAGCGACCTCTTGTATCAAGAAACTTGTTCCCTGATGCCTTAAACACATTCCCTATAATCCTGTCCCGTCTTTTTCAGTGTTTTCTACTTGTTACTCTACTCGCCGATTCCGCGGGGAGCCTCTTCATTATTTACCGTATGACACCGCCTAATTTTAAGCATTGCATCCCAAAACCTTCGATTCTCTTCCTCTCCAATCTCTACACAGTCCATAATTCACTACCAAACAATGCTGTGCTGCAAACACACAATCTCAGAACCGTCTTTTCAAGTTAAGGCTAATGTTTCATACTAGTAGACTTCTTTCACTTAGCATTTCGCTCTCTGCCTGTGCTAGTTGGATTTTCATGTCCTGTATGGTTCATCCATCATACCGGGTGATCAAAAAGTCAGTATAAACTTGAAAACTGAATAAATCATGGAATAATGTAGACAGAGAGGTACAAATTGACACACATGGTTGAAATGACATGGGGTTTTATTAGAATCAAAAAAATACAAAAGTTCAGAAAATGTCCGACAGATGGCGCTTCATCTGATCAGAATAGCACTAATTAGCGTAACAAGGTAAGACAAAGCAAAGATGATGTTTTTCACAGGAAATGCTCAATATGTCCACCATCATTCCTCAACAATAGCTGTAGTCGAGGAACAATGTTGTGAACAGCACTGTAAAGCATGTCCGGAGTTATGGTGAGGCATTGGCGTCGGATGTTGTCTTTCAGCATCCCTAGAGATGTCGATCGATCATGACAGACTTGTGACTTCAGGTAATCCCAAAGCCAGTAATCGCACGGGCTGAAGTCTGGGGACCTGGGAGGCCAAGCATGACGAAACTGGCGGCTGAGCACACGATCATGACCAGACGACGCGCGCAATGGATCTTTCACGCGTCTAGCAATATGGGGTGGAGCGCCATTATGCATTTTGGTTCTAATAAAACCCCAAGTCATTCCAAGCATGTGTGTCAATTTTTACCTCTCTATCTACATTATTCCGTGATTTATTCAGTTTTCAAATTTATACTGACTTTTTGATCAACCTGTATATCATATTGCTTTCACGGTAGAAATATTCCTTCATTCATTTCGTAGTCACATATTACTACGGAAAGTTTTTCACTAGTCTCATTTCCACAGCTTCTCATTACTTGCGTCTTTTCTCTGCTGACCCTCAGTCCATACGCTGTACTCGTTAGACTGGTAATTATGTTCAACAGTTTCACTAATTCTTCTTGATTTGCACTGAGAACATAAATGTCATCAGCTAATCTTATCATTGATATCTTTCCACCACGCATTTTAATGCCACTCCCGAAATTATTTTCGTCGATGCTTGTTCAATGTATTCGAGGGCGTGATGAAAAGTAATGTCTCGATAGTTTTGTGTAAAAATTCTCGCAGCTTCTTAAACAAAACAAACTTCTTCAACATTCTACGTCTTTATTCTTCATGTGTACATATACACTAATGGCCATTAAAATTGCTACACCACAAAGATGACGTGCTACAGACGCGAAATTTAAGCGACAGGAAGAAGATGCTATGATATGCAAATGATTAGCTTCTCAAAGCATTCACACAAGGTTGGCGCCGATGGTGACACCTACAACGTGCTGACATGAGGTAAGTCAGATTTCTCATACACAAACAGCGTTGCCTGGTGAAACGTTGTTGTGATGCCTCGTGGAAGGAGGAGAAATGCGTCCCATCGATTCCGGTGTATCGTATCGCGACATTGCTGCTCGCGTTGGTCGAGATCCAATGACTGTTAGCAGGATATGGGATCGGGGGGTTCAGGAGGGTAGTACGGAACGCCGTGTTGGATCCCAACGACCTCGTATCACTACCAGTCGAGAAGACAGGCATCTTATCCGCATGGCTGTAACGGATCGTGCAGCCATGTCTCGATCCCTGAGTCAACAGATAGGGACGTTTGATAGACAACAACCATCTGCACGAACAGTTCGACGACGTTTGCAGCAGCATGGACTATCAGCTCGGAGACCATGGCTGCGGTTACCCATGACGCTGCATCACAGACAGGAGCGCCAGCGGTGTTGTACTCAACGACGAACCTGGGTGCACGAATGGCAAATTGTAATTTTTTCGGATGAATCCAAGTACTGTTTACAGCATCATGATGGTCGCATACGTGTTTGGCGACATCGCGGTGAACGCACATTGAAAGCGTGTATTCGTCATCGCCATACTGGCGTATCACCCGGCGTGATGGTATGGGGTGCCATTGGTTGCACGTCGCGGTCACCTCTTGTTCGCATTGACGGCACTTTGAACAGTGGACGTTACATGTCAGATGTGTCACAACCCGTGGCTCCACCCTTCATTCGATCCCTGCAAAACCCCACGTTTCAGCAGGATAATGCGCGATCGCATGTTGCAGTTCCTGTACGGGCGTTTCTGGATTAAGAAAATGTACGACTGCTGTCCTGGCCAGCACATTCTCCAGATCTCTCACCAACTGAAAACGTCTGGTCAACGGTGGCCGAGCAATTAGCTCGTCACAATATGCCAGTCACTATTCTTGATGAACTGTGGTATCGTGTTGAAGCTGCGTGGGCAGCTATACCTGTACACGCCGTCCAACCTCTTTTTGACTCAGTGCCTAGGTGCATCAAGGCCGTTATTACAGCCAGAGGTGGTTGTTCTGGGTAATGATTTCTCAGGATCTACTCACCCTCTAAACATTCTGCATGGTGTCTGTTTGTTCTATATCGTGTCTCCGTACCACTTTCGCGCAACGACGCTCTGGGCGCGTTTTTTAGGGAATTGACTAGTTTGAACCTGGGACCTGTTGCTGGTAAGGAGTCAGACCACACATGACATATAGAATTCAGAAGAGTTCAATGAGACTAGCGATGATATAAACAAATACTTAATGATTTCAGCGTCAGCTCCACTGCACTCCCTGTAAAGGAATCTTAATACTAACTAAATTTAGTGGAAAGGGTTCAAGGCTTTCCTGTTTTTAGTTAGCTGGTAAAATAACGTCAAAAAAGCATTTATGTTTACCATTGGAAATTTTATTCTACTCACAAAACATCGTTTATAAATTGCACTATTGATAAAGGGAAATGTTTTAACACAGAATGGTAAAAACCAACTGCGTTCAACCAAAATGTGAACGAATATTCCCTGAAAGGGTTTCCAAGTTCTACAATGGATCGAAGGATGACCTATGCCATATCACATCTATAATCTAGGTTTAAATTAAGTTTCACAAAAGAGAAAACTATCTTAACGGTCTACAGTGACCCTCAGTTATATTTAATTACTTATCTAACTTGTCGTAAATTACAATGGCTGATGTGGCTTCTCAATAACTATATAATAGAAAAATCATCGCGTTTCAGATTTTTACTTCAAGTGGCAAATGTGAACACCATGAGCTTTAATTGACGATCGACACTAGTATTACGCAAAGGGGATGTAACAGATGAGACTTCTGCAGTTCTGAGTGAAGCCTTATGCGCTCAAAAATGCGGCATCGCGTGCGTTCATTACCTTGTAGTTGTTCGTCAGGGGGCGGCGGCCGGCACAGCTCCGTCCAGCTCGCCCTCACGGAAGCAACTCTGTCCAAACTTCTCCTTACTACAATTTACCGAAGTTGGTTTAAAGAAACTATCCGGCTGTGTTTTCATCTGACCAATCAGGGTCTCAATGTTAACCTTAAGCTCCGCCTGCAAAAATTCTGTCCATCCAATGAGAAACGTTATACTTTTCGTGTGGGCCAATGTTTTTAAAGTTTGCAACGTAACAGAGACGCGAAAAAGTCTCACGCTAAAACTTGCAGCTGGTGTGGTCCTTTTAGCGTTATCGTAAGATCTATACTGTTCTTCTGGAGGGCTCTATCTTTTAACATGGGCTGGGGGGTGGTCCTGATGAAACAGAGACGCGAAAAAGTCTCACGCTAAAACTTGCGGGTGGTGTGGCCCTTTTTGTGTTATCGTAAGATCTATACTGTTCTTCTGGAGGGCTCTAGCTTTTAACATGGGCTGGGGGGTTGTCCTAACATGACAGAGACGCGAAAAAGTCTCACGTTAAAAACTTGTGGGTGGTGTTGTCCTAGCGGTTAGCTGGCGAGGTGGGTGTCCGTCCGTCCCTTATCGTAGGGCCTTCCAGCTTAACACAGTTCTGCTCTCGGCTTCTGTTCTCGCTTCACCCCTCGGAACTGCGTCTGTCCCATGGTGGGAAGGTATGACATGCATTTAGGCATTCTTGTGCTAGTCTGTGGTATTCCATTTGCTCACTCATTACTCGTATTACTTTGGTTAATTTAATGTCACGATTTATTCGGAGCTATGTGACATACTACTGGATTTGCTTGTTATGTCAGGGTTTTCATGGAAGGTGTTGGATTTGCCTGACACCTTATATATCACCACCGTTCAAACTTAATTTTTGGCAATGATTGAATCGTTGTTTAACTCAGTCAAAAATTATTCAGTTGTCTAAATTTTGTTGCCTACTGTTCAGCCACATTATTCGGTTCTATGCTAGTTTGTATTACTAATTTATATTTTTATATTCTTCCACATTACAATTAAAAATGACGAGAGAAGAATATTCTTATGCTATTATTAATTTTTAATTATTTTCTTTCTTTATTTAAGTGTGAAGTTTGTTTTTTAAGAAGTTTGTTATCGAAAGTGAGGAGTCTTCCACATCGATTTTCTTAGAAATATTGTTTTATAAATGTAGTAATTAAGTAAAATCTATTTCTAACACATTTTCTAAATACCATGTACAAGTAAAATGTTTTTGTTTCTAGACATTCATTTCAACATTGTTACACTAACAGATAAGAATTATTTCCAAGAATTGCTTTGACAAAGAAATATACATACGTAAGTATTGAGATATTACCCTAACAAATGGTACAAATGTTAAAAAAAAGGAAAACATCCAACAAGATAATTTTTTATTCTTTGTTTTTATAAGGAGAAAATAAGTAAAATATAGTTATTCTTTTATTTTTATGAGGAGAAAATAAGTGGCATATAGTTTTAGTGTTTATTATGCTTTACTTTTGTTCTTTATATACTGTCCATTTCAGAACTAATGACTTATTTTTATCGGTAGTCTATTTTTTATTTAAGTCCATAGTCAATGACTGTTATTTTGAAGTTTATTAGCTGTCTGGTGTGCTTAACTTATTTAGTTTTCACACGTTTCTTTTGCACAATTCCTACATCACATAATTTGATTTCACACGTTCACACAATCCTATGAATGTTTAAGCATGAGGTTGGCGAATGTTTTCGCACGAAGGTGATGGACTTGAGCTTGATGGATTTGGGCAAGTATTTGATGTACAGCTTCATTCGTCGTTCCTTGTTGGTTTGCAAGTGTGTGTTGCTGTTGTGGAGGTCCCATAATGGAATGGAGCTGTGAGTGCAGAATCTCGTGGTTTACTGGCTTTGTATGCGTAAAAGTCATCGTTATGTGTCGCTGAAAGCGGTTGTTTTTCATTGGAATACTTCGCAGACGACTAGTTTACAATAGGATAGGGATTTGGGAAGGTATGTCGTCTATTCTTCACCCATATTCTTTCGTGGTCTCGATCTTGCGAATCTTCAACTTCTGTTCTTCCTGCTTTTTTTCTGCTTCTTACTTGATTCTTGGTTCTTCTCTGGGCAGGATGTGGAAATATTTATTGATAACTAGTCGCTTTGAAGTTCTCCTCCTAGTAACAGTTTGATAAATTGTTTGGACATGTCATTTCTACTTTGTGGATGTTTTCCTCAGTTTCGTGCATCAGCGTGCGGTCTTCTCGTCGGGCCGTTTTTTGCTTGCTCCGCTGAGTGGGGGCTCTCGGAGACCTTTCCAGCGTTTGGCGTTCGGCGTCCTGTCGCATCTCTGCAGGGTGTTCCGTCCCAGCAGGGTTCCGCCCAGCGGGCAAATTTATTGCCCACTTCAGTTACAAGGGCATTTTGTTGGTCTCACTGTCCTTTCCCTTCTCTCGACGCTTCTGCCTTGTAGGAATCGTGTCTTGCTAATCACGTCCTTTTCTTTCTTGATACTTCTCACATTGAAACTTGTGGGTCATTGCATTTGGTCTTTGCTGGAGTTTTTACAATGGTTCTTACAAAAAGCTTTACTTACAGTCATCTAACGTATGTCTAGTACATGCATTATGTTGCGCCTTTTTAAAAAGCTTTACAAATTTCGGCGCCCTTTCCATGTTACAATTCTAAGATATTTTGAGTCTTAACTCATACAAAAATCCTCAAATTCGTTTTATTTTTATTTTTTGTGTAGTGTCGTGGTGTATAGCATTTTAGTTTTTCATGCTGTTAGACTATCTATGCTTTATCCCTTCACCTTAATCTATGGTACTATTGGTGTTATTATTGAAACTGCTTTCTTTTTCCCACCTTCCTTTCTCTTCATTCTTCTTTCTCCTGACGATCTTGTCTGCAACATAATCTTGAAATATTGTGCTGATTATTTTCCAGTAATAAAATTAATGTTCAAACTTGTACTGAAAGTGTTTAATACTGCCAGTTTTAGTTAAAAATACCTCTGCTTTATCTCGTAAAATACCCTCTAATTCTCTTTTACTGTGTTCCAAAATACCTTGAACTTCTTGCAATTTTTTGTCGATTTCTTTATGAACTTCTAACATGAGTTGAGGCGATTCCCCGTTTTGTGCATACCATTCTAATTCTTCATCCTATTTATCTCGCATTATTCTTAATTGTTTGTTTATGACTGGTATTTCTTCTAATTTTAGCTTTTGCTCAAAGAGAAGTGTGACATTCCCGAATGTTACGCTACCTTTCCCCATATCTATTATCGCTCATCTCTCATTTAAAAAATCTGCACCTATAATCAAATCTATAGTTAGTTTAGGTATATTCATGAAGTTGGCTTCGATCTTTTGACCTTGGCACAAAAGAGTTAACCTTGTTTGTCTCATAACTTCCGCAGCATTGTTTCTAATAGGACCTCTTACTTTAATCTTATGTGTTTTCAGAACTGGCAATTCCTCATTGGCGTTACACTGCATAAATAAATTTTCTGAGATCGCAGTCAGTTCACTTCCACTACCAATTACCATATTGACTGGGATATGCTTTAACATGGCTTTTACAATTGGTTGAATTTGAAAGGGTTGGTTCTGTTCTTCTTCTTCTTGCATCAACGAATCCTCCACTGAATCATACATGAGTCTTTTTAGGAATTTCCCTTGTGAATTGGAACTTTGTGTAGGATAAGCTTCACTGCTACTTCTCTCTCTTTTATATCCTCTTCTCTATTTCTTCCTTCATTTACGCTTTCTTCAACATCCTCTACTTTTTCCTCATCCTCATCCATCTTCTCCTTCTTCGTCGCTACTTCCACACAATCGCATCTAAATGCTCTAATTATCGCTTCATAACTTCCTTCATTAAATACGTTGGGTTGTGTGCCCACTCGTAACTTATTTTCAACTTCTGTCGACTGCGCATTATCCTCACTGAATTCGCTTTCCCTGGTTTCCATCTCAAATAGCTCTGCAATACTCATTACTTCGTCCTATCCTCCTACATTCGTTGTGCATGCCTCTGGTAATCCATCTTTCTCGTCAGTATTCTCCCAATTAATTTCGTCCCAACACGATATTGTTATTTTCCTGTCTTCGTTTTCATCTGGTCCCTGCGGATTTGTTTCTTCCTTCTTCTCTTCTCGTGATAAGATTTTTACTTCTCTGTTCAAGGTGCTGCAATTGTCCTGGCTCGGTGCGTCATTCTCTTTGGCATGGGCGCTTAGCTGTCAATTCTAACGTTTATCGGGGTTTGGTGGTCTTACCTCCACCTCTTCTATCTTTATTCTCTTTTCTTGTTCAGCTTGTTGATAGTGGTTTCTTTGTTGATAATTTGTCGGTCTATTGGTTCTCCAGTACCCGTTTCAGTTGTCATTATTCCCTCTGTAATAGTTGTTGCCGTTCCTGGGTGAATTATAGTTATTGCCATATTCTCTTCTAAATCCATAACCGGTTCTTTGTTGCAATCTATTGTCGTTTCTTGGTGCGAAGTTATCACATGGATTGTAATTATAGTTTCTTCGTACTGTGTATTGTGGATTCCACTGCTTTTTGCTTTCGTTTTCACGTGGGCTTCGTCTTTTCCTTGCATCATCTACCAAAAATATAAACTCTAGTTCCCTTAGAATACCTTTAAATGCTTCGACGTCATTGCCTCCGCGACCCACTTATGATTGCTGGTATTTCAATAGTAGCTTCATCGCACATAATTTAATCAACTCTCCGTCACTGTATGGTACATCTAAGCATTGCTTTTTCTTTGCCATTAACTCGAAAAATTTCACTGGACTCTTCTCTCCTGAATTTTCAAAATATGGGTTCTGTAATAATTCGTACTTCACTCTGTTCTGTGCTTCGCTGGACCAATATCGTGAGAGAAACTTTTCTCTGAAATCTTCGTACGATCGGCATGTCGCTGCAACATTCTGCATGGTTTCTGCGACTGTTCCTGACATGTGTGCGCATATGAAGTCTAATTTGTGTGCTAGCGTCCAGTGTTCTGGTAATCCTACTCGGAATTGATCAATAAAAGTTCGTGGATGTAATGAGTTTCCTTCTCGAAAGTGTTGAAATTTTCTGACTGTGAGGAAATGATCGTCGTCGTACTTCATCATGGTTCCACATGAAATTCGCGATTCTTCGCCACTTTTGTTTTTCCGATCATTTCTCCCGTCGTTCCTTCCGGTTGTGGTAGATCCATTGGACATTGTCCACTGTAACTTTCGCCTACCCTTGCGTAGTATCGTTGGAGTGGTACGCAATAATTTTCTTCCATCGGTTGTGAACGTGTAGCTGAATGCATTGCACTGTACTCTTCGCGACCTGGCTTTCCATTGTCACGTATGTTACTTTCCGCCTGTGATTGGAATCGCAAATGCATGATATCTTTGTTAATTGCTTGTTTTTCCGTTGCTGTTACAGATACGGACGTGGTTGCAGACTCTGTGCTTGTTCGATCCTGTTCACTACGCCTTTCAATGGTTTGCAACAACTCTGTTCGCAATTTCTGAAATTGTCGCTGCGTTTGCGCTTCTATTTTGACTATGCGGTTATCATACCTTTTCAGCGCTGCTTTTGTGATACGTTTGTGTAACACACTATTTTCAACAACTTCACGGGCTGTACCTGCTACTTGTCTAGTAATTTAGTTTATCTGTTTCTCTAGTTTCTTGACTTCTCCGTGGGTGTCGTTATGTAATGTTTTGATCTCGTCCCGAGTGTCATTATGCAATGTTTGTGCGTTCGCATGTACCTTGTCAATGTCTGTTCTCAAATGATTGTGACCTGTTATTAAGTTTCCTATCACTTCTCGAGATTCTTTTGCCTCATCTTTAATCTGACTTAGGTGTAACTGATTTCTTTTGTTTTGTTCTTTAATCTCACGCATTTGTCTCGTGGTTTCTGCAATTTGAATTTGAATTTGGTTCGCTATGTCTTTATTTTGCATTGTCATGGTTTCCGTAATTTGTTGTAGTAATTCTGCCAGATTGGTGGGTCCTATTGCGTTTTCTTCCGACGTCCTACGCTCTGTGTTTTCGCCCAAGTGTTGATTTGCAACCGATTGCATTGATCTGTGCTGTGACACGTTTCTGCTCGCATTCGTTGTACTATGAGGTGAGGGAGCTCTGACTACTTGTACTATGGGTTCTACGTATTCAAGACGCAAGTTAGAATCCTCATCGACTGTCTCCTTACTTTCCTGCTCCTCTGTCGTATGCTGACTTACGTTTTCTATGCCTTGACGTACAGTATCCTCGTTATGGTGCGTTATGTGTCCTATTTCTCGCGATACTGCATCGTCTGCTGTACTGTCCTCTATTCTCTGTCCATTTTCATGCTGGGTCTCTACCACAATTCGGTCAAGTTCTCGATCTGCCATTGCTAATCTTTCCGAATCCCTTATTTTCCGGTTTGAAAGCAATTCACGCGCCCTACTTCGCGTCCACATGCGCTCATACGATCTCACGCGCTTCATAAACTTTTTGTTCACACGACTTGACAAACCATTCACTTACTTGTGGGTCAGAGCCAACTAGTCAACGATGTATCCGCCACCTGTGCACTTGGGGGACTGATGACCTTAGCTGTTTAGTCCCCCTTAAATATCCCAACAACCACCACCACCACCTGTGCGCTTGCATTGAGGAGAAAACTTAATTCTAACAATATTAAAATTCACAACTTAATTATACTATTGTCTCTGACACTTTCTTTTTATCTATGGCTGCAGCTACTGTTTTCGAGTATTTAAAACTTTAGGAAAAAAATTTTTTACTACGAAAATTATTCAGCACGATATTTTTCTGACCTAGTTAGGCATGTGGTCGACCTTCAATCATGGTATTTTACCATCCTGGCAGGGTCGCCATTTTCTAAACATTCTGCGTGGTATCTGTTTGTTCTATATCGTGTCTCCCTATCACTTTCGCGCAACGATGCTCTGAGCGTGTTTTTTAGTGAATTGACTAGTTTGAACCTCGTACCTGTTGCTGGTAAGCAGACGTCACACCACACATGACATGTAGAATTCAGAAGAGTTCAGTGGGACTAGCGATGATATAAACAAATACTTAATGATTTCAGCGTCAGCTCCACTGCACTCCCTGTAAAGGAATCTTAATACTAACTAAATTTAGTGGAAAGGGTTCAAGGCTTTCCTATTTTTAGTTAGCTGGTAAAATAACGGCGAAAAAGCATTTATCTTTACCATTGGAAATTTTATTCTACTCACAAAACATCGTTTATAAATTGCACTATTGATAAAGGGAAATGTTTTAACACAGAATGGTAAAAACCAACTGCGTTCAACCAAAATGTGAACGAATATTCCCTGAATCTACAATGGATTGAAGGATGACCTATGCCATATCACATCTATAATCTAGGTTTAAATTAAGTTTCACAAAAGAGAAAACTATTAAAACGGTCTACAGTGACCCTCAATTATATTTAATTACTTATCTAACTTGCCGTAAATTACAATGGCTGATGTGGCTTCTCAATAACTATATAATAGAAAAATCATCGCGTTTCAGATTTTTACTTCAAGTGGCAAATGTGAACACCATGAGCTTTAATTGACGATCGACACTAGTATTACGCAAAGGGGATGTAACAGATGAGACTTCTGCAGTTCTGAGTGAAGCCTTATGCGCTCAAAAATGCGGCATCGCGTGCGTTCATTACCTTGTAGTTGTTCGTCAGGGGACGGCGGCCGGCACAGCACCGTCCAGCTCGCCCTCTCGGAAGCAACTCTGTCCAAACTTCTCCTTACTACAATTTACCGAAGTTGGTTTAAAAAAACTATCCGGCTGTGTTTTCATCTGACCAATCAGGGTCTCAATGTTAACCTTAAGCTCCGCCTGCAAAAATTCTGCCTATCCAATGAGAAACGTTATACTTCTCGTGGTGGGGCAATGTTTTTAAAGTTTGCAACGTAACAGAGACGCGAAAAAGTCTCACGCTAAAACTTGCAGCTGGTGTGGTCCTTTTAGCGTTATCGTAAGATCTATACCGTTCTTCTGGAGGGCTCTATCTTTTAACATGGGCTGTGGGGTGGTCCTGATGTAACAGAGACGCAAAAAAGTCTCACGCTAAAACTTGCGGGTGGTGTGGCCCTTTTTGTGTTATCGTAAGATCTATACTGTCCTTCTGGAGGGCTCTAGCTTTTAACATGGGCTGGGGGGTGGTCCTAACGTGACAGAGACGCGAAAAATTCTCACGTTAAAAACATGCGGGTGGTGTCGTCCTAGCGGTTAGCTGGCGACGTGGGTGTCCGTCCGTCCGTTATCGTAGGTCCTTCCAGCTTAACACGGTTCTGCTGTCGGCATCTTTTCTCGCTTCTCCCCTCGGAACTGCGTCTGTCCCACGGTGGGAAGGTATGACATGCATTTAGGCATTCTTCTGTTAGTCTGTGGTATTCCATTTGTTCACTCGTTACTCGTATTACTTTGGTTAATTTAATGTCACGATTTATTCGGAGCTATGTGACATACTACTGGATTTGCTTATTATGTCAGGGTTTTCATGGAAGGTGTTGGATTTGCCTGACACCTTACAACCCAAATTGCTTGTTAATGTAATGACATGTCAGTTGTAGTATAATACACTCCTGGAAATGGAAAAAAGAACACATTGACACCGGTGTGCCAGACCCACCATACTTGCTCCGGACACTGCGAGAGGGCTGTACAAGCAATGATCACACGCACGGCACAGCGGACACACCAGGAACCGCGGTGTTGGCCGTCGAATGGCGCTAGCTGCGCAGCATTTGTGCACCGCCGCCGTCAGTGTCAGCCAGTTTGCCGTGGCATACGGAGCTCCATCGCAGTCTTTAACACTGGTAGCATGCCGCGACAGCGTGGACGTGAACCGTATGTGCAGTTGACGGACTTTGAGCGAGGGCGTATAGTGGCCATGCGGGAGGCCGGGTGGACGTACCGCCGAATTGCTCAACACGTGGGGCGTGAGGTCTCCACAGCACATCGATGTTGTCGCCAGTGGTCGGCGGAAGGTGCACGTGCCCGTCGACCTGGGACCGGACCGCAGCGACGCACGGATGCACGCCAAGACCGTAGGATCCTACGCAGTGCCGTAGGGGACCGCACCGCCACTTCCCAGCAAATTAGGGACACTGTTGCTCCTGGGGTATCGGCGAGGACCATTCGCAACCGTCTCCATGAAGCTGGGCTACGGTCCCGCACACCGTTAGGCCGTCTTCCGCTCACGCCCCAACATCGTGCAGCCCGCCTCCAGTGGTGTCGCGACAGGCGTGAATGGAGGGACGAATGGAGACGTGTCGTCTTCAGCGATGAGAGTCGCTTCTGCCTTGGTGCCAATGATGATCGTATGCGTGTTTGGCGCCGTGCAGGTGAGCGCCACAATCAGGACTGCATACGACCGAGGCACACAGGGCCAACACCCGGCATCATGGTGTGGGGAGCGATCTCCTACACTGGCCGTACACCACTGGTGATCGTCGAGGGGACACTGAATAGTGCACGGCACATCCAAACCGTCATCGAACCCATCGTTCTACTATTCCTAGGCCGACAAGGGAACTTGCTGTTCCAACAGGACAATGCACGTCCGCATGTATCCCGTGCCACCCAACGTGCTCTAGAAGGTGTAAGTCAACTACCCTGGCCAGCAAGATCTCCGGATCTGTCCCCCATTGAGCATGTTTGGGACTGGATGAAGCGTCGTCTCACGCGGTCTGCACGTCCAGCACGAACGCTGGTCCAACTGAGGCGCCAGGTGGAAATGGCATGGCAAGCCGTTCCACAGGACTACATCCAGCATCTCTACGATCGTCTCCATGGGAGAATAGCAGCCTGCATTGCTGCGAAAGGTGGATATACACTGTACTAGTGCCGACATTGTGCATGCTCTGTTGCCTGTGTCTATGTGCCTGTGGTTCTGTCAGTGTGATCATGTGATGTATCTGACCCCAGGAATGTGTCAATAAAGTTTCCCCTTCCTGGGACAATGAATTCGCGGTGTTCTTATTTCAATTTCCAGGAGTGTATATTTGTCTAATGAATACCCGTTTATCATCTGCATTTCTTCTTGGTGTAGCAATTTTAATGGCCGCTACTGTATGTTACTCAGTACACTCACCCTGACACATTTGTCCCAAAGAGAGACTAGTTTGTTAATACCGTCACAGGACTCAACTCATCTCTGCTTGAACTCCTTCCTCACCATCAAAGTTAAGTTCACAATTTGTTCCTTAAGATTTGGAAACAGCTGAAAATCACATCGAGCCAAATGGTGTCTTTGTGGAGGATACTCGATGACAGCGAACACAATGTGCAGGGATGTTGGGGACGTCGCAGCACTCATGTGTGGTCTGGCAGTGTTATGCTGAAGGTGGAGGTGCTCTACATGGGGACAAAGTTCTATGTTGATAGAGACGCGATTGGAGTACACCCTTTTTCACGCACCTACATACGTACGTTACACACCACCACGTTACAAGCGACAACTCCGATCCCTCTAGCGGCAGGGGCTGCAACTTGCGTTATCGAAGCGGAAAATCGACCGAGTAATACGTATGACATGTAATACCCCAATCGATATTGGTAACGGAATAAAAAGTTGGGAGGCGCTACATATCAGCACGCCCACGTAGACTTAATAATAGGAGCGAAAAACAGCAACCTTGAATTACACTGACCAGCCAATACTGTTTGTACTCCTGGAGCGTATGAAATGCCAGTGCAGTAACTCCGGTGGCAGTCTAAGCCAACAACTGTAAACAACAGGCACGAATTCGATCAGTCAGTTCTGAGCAGGCTGTGTTAAGTAAGGAACGTGCGACTGTAGCGTGGCAAAGTTGTTGAGTCACTAATCCGAATAGAGCAACAACTCTAAATCAAGTGTTCAAGACATCCTCCAGAATGCTCTAAATGGAAAAAAAACATGTGCAAAGTTTGATCTGCACACCTTGCCTGCCGAACAAAAACCGTGACGCTTGGAAGCCTGCCGCGACTTGACTGAAATGCAAATCACGGACAAATATTTTCTGAAAAAAATCGTCCCGGGTGACAAGATTCTTTGTTATCAATACGAACTTGCCATAAAACTACGAAGTGTCATATTGAGATGAAGGGTCAACGTTTTGACGACATAACTGACATGCAAACCAACGTGACGTGCGAGTTGAACACTATCCCAAAGAGTGACATTTCTGACAGTTTCACGTGGTTGTATGAATGTTCTCTGCTTTGGATCGTGTGGGGGAAGCATTAAGCCACCATCTTAATTTTTCTCTATTTCTTTACTAGTCCTATCTGGAAAATTTTTAGAGATTCGTTTTTGGATTTCTACATCTACATCATACTCAGCAAGCCACCTAATGGTGTGTGGCGAAGGGTACTTTCGGTACCAACATCTGATCCCTCCAACCCTGTTCCACTCGCAAACAGTGCATGGGAAGAATGATTGTCGGTAAGGCTCTGTAGTGGCTCTAATTTCTCGAATTTTCTCCTCGTGGTCAATACACGAGATGTAGGGGGAAGTAATATGTTGTCTGATTCCTCCTGAACAATGCTGTACCGAAATTTCAATACTAAATCTCTCCGTGATATACAACGTCTCTCTTGTGACGTCTGCCAGTGGAGTTTGGGTACCATGTCCGTAACGCTCTCTCGCTAGCTAAACGATCCCGTGAAGAAACGCTCCGCTATTCGTTGGATCTTCTCTATCAGTACTATCTGAAATGGTACCCAGACAGATGAACAATACTCAAGAATCGGGGGAACAAGCGTCTTATTAGCCACTTCTTTCGTGGATGAGTTACATTTCCTTGAGATTCTTCCGATGAATCTGAGTCTGGTTGAGCTGTGGAAAAAATCGCTGTTTTGAAGAGCGCGCCGCAGCGCGTAGTGTGAAGCAGTCGCCCTCCGTTTCTGGTGGTGGTGCCGCTGTGGCAATCGTAGCTTTGGTGTCTCCCTCTGGTGGGAAAAGGGGAAAGGCTGCCTGTTCACGTGCATTTAAGGGGCACTATGAGCTCGCCAGTGGGTCAGTTGGTCAGCCGGGTCAGTGTGGGGCAGTCAGTGTCTGTCTGTCGTCCGGAGTGCTAGTATGGGTTAGGCCGCCAGTCTGCTCGAGTTTGTTCGGGCAATGGTTATTGGCGGTTGGATCAATCGGTTGGTCGATCGCGCACTGGGACACAAGATGACTTGTCCGTCTTGAGTGTCGGCGCATGTGAGGTCGCCACGTGAGTCCAGTGGGCCGCGCCATATAGCGAGGGGTAGTGGCTTCGAGGCCGACACGAGAGCAACAGGAGTCAACCCACGACATCGGTCTGGCCGGCGCGAGCTGCGACGCCGTGAGGCGGGAGATCGGTGCGGCTTCCTGCGTCTGTTGAAGCAGCTGGCAGCGGACGGTTCGGGAGAGCGTTTTGGGGATGCTGCGCCAGGTCTTCGCCAGACATCGCAGTTTATTAGAAGTTAAGTGATTCGTGATATGTTGTTTCATTTACTTGTAAAATTCTACTTGTTTTCCTTGGTCAGTCTCTCTTCCCCAGCTTGCTCGTCTGACTCTCGCCCGCATTTGTTAGGCAGTTAGTGTCTGTGTGTCTGTCTGTCGGTCTGCCGTACGTTAATAGTTGCCTCAGTCATGTTTGTCGGATTCGGTGTTAACGAATTTATTGCTTGAAGTGTAACGGCCGAATTCCTGAAATATGTTTTTATCTTGCCTATCATCTTGAGAGGCGGTATATATGTAATGCAGAGCATGTTTTTATATTTTATGTAAGACTGCATTTAATGGGTTTTTTATTTAAATGGTCATTTTAGTATATAAAGTTGCCACCCTTCCACAGTAAGAGTTTTTTTTATATAAAGTTGCACCTTCGGTGGCAAGGTTTTTTTTTATGTTAGTGTTTTGTACCATTTCCATCCCTCCTGCGGGGATGCATAGTTTGTATGCTTGTGTAAATTGTTAAAGCTTTTCGTTTAAAGTAATCTGGTGTGTTGCAGATTTGCACCAGTGTAGTCTTTCAGAGGTTGTTGTGAGCGGTCGTGACTACGGCCGTGTGAAAAGGGAGCGGCAAGGTTCTCAGCCCGAAAGCTCATACTGTCAAAATTGGTTCTTTCTGCCTCTGAATAAATTGTAACTTGATATTTAGAAGGTGCTTTCTGATTGTAATTTTAAATTTGTTTTTTTTTTAAAAAAAGGCTTTTAGGAATAAAAGTTCCATTTGTTGAAAGAAACTTAATTTGCTTTCATCAGTTACTAGCAAATACTTCCACGCTCACATAGTGTGATTAAATGTGTTAATGTTCTTGATGAATCGCTAGTAAATAAAGTAATTTCTTAAGAAAAGGTAATTTCTTAAGAAAAGGATTTGAAGGTAAATTCACGGTTCACTAGTGTCTGCTTTTTCCCACTATCTGTTTTATATGGTCATTCCACTTAACGTTACGTCTAGATATTTTATGGCAGACGCTGTCTGCAGCTGCTTGTCATCAATGAGTAGGTGTACAGTAGTGCATTTCTTTTCCTATGTATGCGCAATATGTTACATTTATATACGTTCAGGGTCAGCTGCCAGAGCCTGCACCATTCATCAGTTGTCTGCAGGTCGTTCTGCAAATTATTACTATCTTCTGGCGTTCCTACTTTGGTATAAACAACTGCATTTCCTGTCTTATTGTTCCCTGTCGGTTCTTGTACATATTGTACATTCCCCGTCCTTCCCTACTGATTACCACCATTTCCCTGAGTGTTTAGAGCATATTGCACTATTTTACGTCATCTAACGCTTCTTTCGTTCTGTCTTATCATATGAAGGTGTGCCGAATTTTCGTAAGGCTTCTAGCATCAAACATAGAGTAAGTAATGCGTGCCGCGAGGGGTAGCCGTGCGGTCTAGGGGGCGCTTTGCCACTGTTCACGCGAATCCCCCCCGTCGGACTTCCGAGTCCTCCCTGCGGCATGAGTGTGTTTGTTGTCGCTAGTGTAAGTTAGTTAAAGTTAGATTAAGACGACCTTAGCAGTTTTGTCCCATAGGAACTTACCACAATTTTTTTCAAGTACTGCGTCTCTGGTGTCTTTCCTTTACCTTTCCTAAAGGCCAACCGAATTCCCAACAGATCTTGAGTTGAAGATGAAGTTAAAATCTTCTGGGTTGTTAGGCCGCGTCGTGTTCGACGTTTCAACCCCGCTGCTGGGATCTTCCTCAGGATCTTTTGGTGCCCACTACCGTTCTAGCGGTAGTGGACACCAAAAGATCCTGATAAGATCCCAGCAGAGGAGTCGAAACGTCGAACATTTTAGAAGAAACATGACGGGGCCTAACAACCCAGAAGATTTTAACTTCAGTGACAACGGCCACGAAAGCCTGCAGACTTATATAGATCTTGAGTTTTCTTTCCACAGGTTAGCAACATTAGTACCCTGGGACCTTGTGGAGAGGCTATATAACTCCCCATTTCCGGCACCCGCGCTGCTACAGCGCTGGGGCGCCATTTCTTCCCCGGGTCGTCAGCGATTCGTGGGAAGCCACCGACTGCTGGCGACAGCCGCTCTTCTCTTAAGCGATGGATGGACAGCTCGCTCACAAGATAGGACAGCCAAAACAGGCGGGGCAGCTGGGGCGCGGCGCCCCTGCGCTTCTGCTACGATTCCTCTTTTTATTTCTGACGCAGAGTTAGCGCGGAGGGACATGGCTAAAAAAAGAGGGGAGGAGGATAGAGAGATGAAAAAAAAAGCTGCGGCTGTCAATCGTCGAACAGTTCGGCGTGAAATATTTAGCCGGGACCGACGTAACCGTTTTTGCGCGTAAACGCCTTCCGCCCGGCGGCCTGTCAATGATCCCGGACAGCTGTCTCGTTGAGTGTGAAATGGTTTTAGCCGAAACGATGTAGCCGGTCGACCCTGCGGCTTCCGTTATTCAGCCGAGCCGTCTGTCGCCCGTCGTGCACCGCTGTACTCGTATTTCACGCAGACGCTTGTTTCCATACAGAGCCACTGTGTTAACTATTAAACGTTCCGCGAAACTCAGGTCGAAAGCATTAGAGAGTCAATCGCGAACCAAAAGGTCACTGCGTTTGCAGTTCTCCCCACCTTTTGGAGACATTAATGAAATGTGAGTGTACATACAACAATGAAATGTTTAAAGCCACAGTGCCACTGGACCGATTCCCAATCCTTTAAAACTTTCTGCGAGGGCCCAAGGAATTAAAAATCCATTTTGAAATGTTCAAGATATGGGTAATCTGCTATCACCCAGATTTACGTCTAAAACTTCAAAATCTATTTTCACATGTTCAAGATATTCAT
Source organism: Schistocerca americana (assembly GCF_021461395.2). NCBI lineage: Eukaryota > Metazoa > Arthropoda > Insecta > Orthoptera > Acrididae > Schistocerca > Schistocerca americana. The sequence continues at coordinate 964,781,947 of NC_060120.1, read as the reverse complement.
ATCTGTTATTTTCGCGTCATGATCATTTCCCGAGGCGTACGTAGAATATGAAATACTCCGTCAGTCCAAAGAGTTTTAGAGTGAATTAATAAAAGTGAAGAAACGTGAAAATAGTGATTTTATGCTTCAATGGTTCCACATAGCCTCCGTTACTTGAGTAAAATGCACAGAACGTTTATACAACCATGTGAAAGTGTTAGAAAAGCCTTCATTTGAGATGTTGTTCAACTCGCTCGTCACATTGGCTTCAGTATGTGTTGTTGACAGCGGTTTTTTCTTTATTTTTTTTTTTTAGAGAAAATAACTGTCGACGTTTTGGATTTCAGTATTTGCAAGAGGCGTCCATGCATTGTTAGTTCTCTTCGTGGATCAAGGTTTGTGTGACGAACACTGCACACACTTTTCTTTTCTTCAAAACATTCGGGAGAATGTCTTGATTTAGAGATGCTGGTCCACTGCGATATGTGGCAGAACTACGTTGACCGAGCGAGGTGGCGCAGTGGTTAGCACACTGGACTCGCATTCGGGAGGACGACGGTTCAATCCCGTCTCCGGCCATCCTGATTTAGGTTTTCCGTGATTTCCCTAAATCGTTTCAGGCAAATTCCGGGATGGTTCCTTTGAAAGGGCACGGCCGATTTCCTTCCCAATCCTTCTCTAACCCGAGCTTGCGCTCCGTCTCTAATGACCTCGTTGTCGACCGGACGTTAAACACTAACCACCACCACCAGAACTACGTTGACACCCAATAACCTCATATCCTCTACTTGCCACTGCCTGCTCACACCTTCTGGTCGAAAACACATCTGTTGTTTACAGTTGTTAGTTCACGTTGCCACTGTACGTACTGCCCTCACCTCTCTTATACGCCAGGAATAAAGCCAGTCTCTGAAATTGTTGGACGGACGCTGTGTGTCTCCCAAGTCTTCTCGGAACATACTTGCCACGAATTTCAACACTAATCGTCTCCGTGATGTACAGCACTTTTCTAACAGCGTCTACCATTAGAATATCATGGGCGGTTCCGAGAAGCTTTTGAGCTACCTTAACGTTCCCGTGGCGAAACGTACCGCCTGTCGTTGGATCTTCCCCACGCCTTGAGTTAACACTGAATACCATATTTTAAGAATCCGTCTTACCTTTTGTTAACAATTCCTTTCGTGGATGAATCACTCTTCCTCAAATTTCTCCCAACGAATCTCAGTGCGGCATTTTCTTTTCTTACTATTTGTTTGGTAATGTCATTTCGCGTTAGATCATATGGATGTTTCCGCCTACGTATTTACGCTAGTGGGGAGACCGGGACACATCTATATGGATTTACTTTCGGAAGTTTTTAAATTTTTTTGTTAGATTTACCGCGTTTAAATTTGTTTAATCTTATAACTTTGTTATTAATGTATGACTCCGTATATGTACTTGTAACTCAACATCATATTTCAGCATGCAAAATAATATTATACCTGCTCACGTAGAGGACATCAACTTGCCCCTGGTGTGGTGCAGGTTTACATACTTACGTGGGTACTTTTACGTGTATCATCAACCACAATAATGAGGGAACAAAACACAAGCTTATTTTCACCAAGTAACATGGAAAAGTACGAAAATTTTAGTGACAGTTAACAAAACATCTGGCGAACTTCCACCTGTTCGTGTAACATGGCCTGCACAGAAATTTGAATGTTAATTAGAGACCTATTCATCACCATTGTCCGAGTGGCAATTTATACACCCAAAAAATAATGGGTTTCCTGTGGCACAATCGCCTTGAGCCCATCTTTTACATCTATTCCTGCGAATCCGTTTTTCATTTCATTTTGATTGGTTGCATCGACCGTTACAAAAAGTAAATACAGAGTCAATTTTCATCCCCTTCATCAGACTTTTATTGAGAAAGGAAGAAGAACTGGATGGGATATTCGTTGAGGCGTGAGTGCTTCCTAGCAGGCGCTATGGAAGGACCAGCTTTTGAAAGGAGATTTAGAGGAAGGAGGACACGCAAGGTGGCATACGACATAACGGGAAGCGGAAATTAAGCGGACCTTGTGTCGTTTATGCCGCATTGCGCCCCGCTTTTATTCCTACATTATATTTTAGGCTGCGGTACATATAGCGAAGCTGCATAACTAGCCGGTAGTCGGTAGCTGACCTCACACCACGCGGCGCCAGGTGGTCACGTAGTGTGGCAACACGGAACATTCGAGAGTCTTCTTACGCTAGAGTGGTGGGAGGGTGACCGTTCGGACAGGGTGCCAAGCCGCATATCCTTTACAATTTGCTTTCGCAGATTACTATTAAATCCTGGTGTTCTTGCTTCTACTGAGAACAATTATTTAATAATTTCAACAACTTCAATAATTTTTATGAAAAAAGTTAGACGTTTTAATTAAGGTGAACTTTTATTAGATATTGAGGTGGACCAGCCAGAAGGCAGCACGAAGAGACAGGAGCGAAACGGTGGTTAAGCGTCTGAAGGAGTAACGATCGTGACTGAAAGGTGTAAAGATGTGTCTTGGAAGTGACAGGACACTGACGTTCAAATGTTTCTTGTGATATTACGGGAAAATATATAAAGTAAATGTTAAAGCATATTGCTCAAGGTGATACTGTTATTCACGGTATTTAGGAAATATTTCAAGTTTCAAAATTTGCTTTTACTGGCTCTGTGCGTCTGTAGGCTGTTCACGGCAAATTTGGAATAAATTTGGAGAGGATTTTGTGGCATCTGAAGTCGGTGTCCGTTCCTGTATTTCGGCCGAGACATAATTTAGAATTTTATTTGGCACCACTGTTCTTCCTTGCACCGTTTAGTATAGGAGCAACGAAATGGTGGCCTGCTGAGAAGAAGAATCCAATGAAGACATATCTACAAACGGCATCCACGACATGTCTATAGAAGACGCCAGGTGAGCTAAAACACCTCCAGATAATTAGTGAAGATACAGGGCGCAAAAGAAGAACATTTTTAGGGATTTTAATATCATAGCGTCCGTGTTATCTTCGTGTAACCAAAACGGTGAAATTCTGTGCCGGCTGACGTAATCTGTAGAAGCGGATATCTGCATACCAATTTTCGGCAGTATCTGGTAGACACTGGGCATATGCCTCGAAACCGCAGTTTTGCTGATAAAAAGTCTTAATAATATGTAGTGCACGTCGTTTTCCATTGCTTATTTTCACTTCGCTATTTTTTCACCGTATTTGTGTTATAACCTGAAGAGGAAGACAAAAGACAGAAGTGCTTGGACAGCACGTAAAAACCTGCCTACGGTCAGAATTCTAATGATGACCTGAGCAGTAATCCTATCCACATTTTTGCTTGTTTGCACTTTTAGCAATTTCTTGCCTTTAACAATCCTTGCTCTCATAGACCTAATTCATTATGTTCAAACACCGTATTTTAGGAATTTCTACTGTTCATCTTTCTATGCCTTCCTTCTTCTAGATTTTGTTTCCAACTGCTGTTGTCTTGAAGTTTCCTTAAGGGCGTATCAGAACGGCCAAGCTAATTAGTATGTAAATGCTCCCCGACACAACTGGGTAGTGGCCATCGTCATACTTGAATTAGTTTCGGAACAACAGTTGTAACTTTCAGGCTTTTAGACAGTACAAATGTACCCTGTAAAGTAGATTGATCTCCTGTAACCGAGTGTATATTTATCTATTCCCAGTTCTAAAAGATATGATTCCTTGGAGCTTCGATATTTGAATAACAAAATTTACTCATCTTGCAAAAGAACACAAATATGGTCCTCACGCTAAGACGTTTTCTTATATGGTGTCATGAAATTTATGAGAGCCCTCGATAGACAGAAGTACTGATCTTCCAATGTCGGTAGCATTGTACCAAGAATAGTCCCCGAGAAAAGTGCTCTGAGTTAACGTCCCCTGTGTGTAAATGTGCCAAAGTCTCCCTACTGTTTCCAAAATTTATTCACCAGTGTCGTTTAATAGAACAGCAGTGGATTTGTTTAACTATTTATGTGCACTGTTACATTTTGTAAGTAGGCTGTTTAGGTTTTTTTATTGGAAACGCCACCTCTGTATGAAAATCACTGGCTGTGCTGTGTGCAGTCTGTGGCTAGTTTGCATTGTTGTCTGCCATTGTAGTGTTAGGCAGCTGGCTGTGAACAGCGCGTAGCATTGCGCAGTTGGAGGTGAGCCGCCAGCAGTGGTGGATGTGGGGAGAGAGATGGCGGAGTTTTGAAATTTGTCATGAACTGCTATATTTATATATGATGATATCAAGGTAAATACATTGTTTGTTCTCTATTAATATCTTTCATTTGCTAACTATCCCTATCAGTAGTTAGTGCCTTCAGTAGTTTGAATCTTTTATTTAGCTGGCAGTAGTGGCGCTTGCTGTATTGCAGTAGCTTGAGCAGCGAAGATTTTTGTGAGGTAAGTGATTTGTGAAACGTATAGGTTAATGTTAGTCAGGGCCATTCTTTCGTAGGGATTTTTTGAAAGTCAGATTGCGTTGCGCTAAAAAATATTGTGTGTCAGGTTAAGCACAGTCATGTATAATTGTTGAAAGGGGAAGTTTCATATGTCGACCCTTAGCCTAGGATACCTCACTGGAATCTTATGATTTTTTTCTTGTAGTTTGTGTATTTAGTGTAGCTTTTGTTTATTGCTAGCGCGTAATCATAGAGAGAATTTCTTTTGTAGTTGTAGTTTTTCATTGTTGTACAGTAAAACAGTTGTGGCATGCATGTGGATTTGCACCAAGTATTTCGCAGCTGCAATTAACTAGATATTATTTTCAGTGCTATGTTAATGTGTTCTCTTATTTTTGATCTTCAAATTGTGTTTTTCTGTGTTGTCGTGTGAAATACTGTGACAATAATGGCGTGTCAAAAACGTAATACTAGGCTCCAAAGTAAACTGAGAAATGACAGTGAAAATGAAAGCAGTGTGTTAGCGCCACCGAGTAATGAATTAACTGATGTTCAAAGTAGTAATTTGGTAATTGTGCATAGGGAAATGGAGCGGGCGGCAAACAATGGCGTGGACAGTGAAACAATTAGTGAAGAGGGAAGCATTATCGATCGGTCGGTCGGCAGCAGCTCGCCTCAGGAATCCGAAATGACAGGACACAATTTTGCAAATACTGTAGATTCAGGTTTTGCGTCCTCACCGTTTTCTCAAATGAGTCAAGACACATTTTCCGCTTGTCAAAATGTGAATGTTGCCGGTGTAAATTCACTGCCGAAAAGCACTGACGAACATGTTTCAGACACCAGTGCATTGTTATTACAATTAATGGGACAAAAGCTTCAAAAGTTAGTCACAATGGAACAAAATCAGAGACAAACACAGCAAAAGCTTCAAAAGTTAGACACAATGGAACAAAATCTTCAAAAGTTAGACACAATGGAACAATACCAGAGACAAACACAGCAACAGTTAGACGCAATGGAACAAAATCTTCAAAAGTTAGACACCACGCTTGAACAAACACGTGAAGATTAAACTACTGAGTTACATAAAATCGAATCGAAATGTCAAAAAGTCTGTAATGACGTAAAAACACAAATTTGTGAGCATTTCCAACCTATTTTTTCGCGTCATGAAAATGCATTACAGAATCACGAAGCAGCCATAAAAGAACTGCAAACTATTGTTCATGAAAATCACGAGACCCTGCAAGCTAAAATTGACTCAGTTGCATCTACCGATTCGGTTACGCAACTTGCAAAAACTCAGGAAAACTTAAAGGACACAGTAGATACTCTGAAACTTGGTTCAGAAAAACATACAGAGGAAATAATTTCATTATCGGATAAAGTAGCCGAACTTTCAGATGAGTTCACTAACTTATCTACAAAGGTAGATGATGATCTGAATAACACAACACCTGTAGCCTTCACTGACACTGAAGAGTATGTAGAAATTAGAAAATTCAAACAAAATCAAATCAATACACAGTACAAAAGAGAAATCCGGGAAGTGCAAGATCTGTTGGCACAAGTAGTACAAGAATTACGTATTTCAGAGGATACTCGCGCCCCAATACGGGAAGAGGGACACAGAAATACGGAACAGCCACAAAATAGTAACACAGGGCATTTCGGAAGTTATGAAAGAAATTGGCAATGTGCACCGAATTTTGAGATGGAACGGCCGACACGACCTAACAATGACCGATATGCGACTCGCCGACATGATGATTTTGACTATAAGCTGTTCATTACTACACGTAAATTCAATACATTTAAGAATTCTGGCAACGACATTCATCCACAAGCATGGCTCCATCAATTCTCTCATTGTTTTCCTCCCAACTAGTCGTTAGAACACTGATTAGAATTTATGTGTGGCTACTTGGAGAATGAACCAGCTGTAAGAATGCGATCGGTAATTCACGATTGCCACAGTGAAGGAGAGTTTTACCATGCCTTCCTCTCAGCATATTGGTCTCAAGCCACACAAGACCGAGTAAAACATAGCATCATAATGATGAAACGTTTCGAACAATCTGAATTTTCCAGTCTTATGAAATATTTTGAAGACATGTTGCATAAGAATCAGTATCTTTCAAACCCATACAGCCCCTCAGAACTCATCCGCATTTTCTTAATCAAACTGCCTGAACATTTACGACATATTATTTTGGCAGGACGTTGCAAAGACGACATTGAAGCATTTCAGGGACTCTTACAAGAATTAGAAATTGACACTGACAATCGCGGAACGCGAAACCAGGAACACAACAATTACAGGTCACATCCGTCGCAATTCCGTGATGAAAGAAGTAATAACTTGACACGACAAGGCTATTCTCACAACACAAATCGTGACCAAAACAGACACCACCCGTATGACAACCGTTGGCAGAGTAGTAATAACTACAGGGAAAGATCACCTCTCCGTGGTAATGACTATCACAGAGACAATAAGAGAAACAGACAATATGGGAACCAAAATAAATACTATCAAGGGAGACAGAATAACTTTAGACGCAACGGACCAGCGCGCAGTTACGATTCAAGGAGAAATTCTCCACCATGTGACCGACAAGAAAGAAACTATGGAATCTACCGACATGACGACAGACGATATGATCGTAACGACAGACCTGAATTGCATCAGAACTGGCGGGATTCAAACAGGGCAGGGCCCTCTCGTCAAGGTGAATTTGTAGAAGTTAGGTCTCCAAATCCCAATAACGACGCGCGCCAACAAAGAGACAATAGGCAATGACTCATACCGCAGGCAGCCACAAAACGCACGTATGAAACTAACGACGCAGCTGCCGTAGCTAGTAATTACGTAAAAATGGAAGACATTAGGGACATCTTAATCCAAGAACACGACGTAAAACATAACAACATTGCATATCCTGTGATTCACATTACAGTAAATGACGTAAAATTTACGGCAGTACTTGACTCTGGCAGTCCCATTTCAGTAATCAGTGAAACAGCCTTTAGCAAATGCAACAAATCGAACGATTGCCCCACACTTCCGTTACGTAAGATTAAATTACAAGGTGCAATCTTTGGAAAAAGTGTAGATGTACGCCAACAAACCAACTTAGAATTCTTTTGTCAAAGCCACAGCTTCTCTATGAACTTTCTTATTGTTCCATTATTGTCGACGGAAATTATACTGGGAGTAGACTTTTTGAATGAATACAAAACAATCTTAAACTTTCACGATGCTGAAATAACTTTAGAAAAAGAAGGTAAGTCAGTAGCTTTGAAATTTGAAGATTGGCTCTCAAACCATGACGAAGAAATTAATCGGCTTTACCTCCTGTTAGACAACAGTTCGGAATTTTCGATGGAACTTGACACTAACAATCACTCTGCATGTACTGACAGGGATGATATTGATGGCGCATTTGATACTTATGAGTTAATTCAGAATAAAATTCATACAATTGAGAATTGTAATGACACTGATCGGCAGGACCTTTTTGAGATTTTACAAGCACATTCCACAGTTTTTACTCATAAAACAGGAACAATCAAGGGACTTCAATACCAATTTCGTGTTCGTGAGCATACTAAATTTTGTGTTAGACCATATGTAATTCCAGCACATTATAGGGACCGTGTTAGAACAGAAATACAATCTATGCTCGACGAGGGCATTATTGAGCCTGCAGTAAGCTCATACAACAATCCATTACATGTTGTTGAGAAGAATAATGGATCGATCAGGCTTGTCTTAGATTCGAGACAAATCAATACGATCATTATTCCTGAAACAGACAGGCCGCAGACGATGGAAGAACTTCTTCAAAATTTTAATGGTGTAAAAGTGTTGTCTTCCATTGATCTCAGATCCACCTTTTATCAGATCGAACTTCATCCAGAATGTAGAAAATACACAGCTTTCCTTTGTTTCGGCGTTTGTTATCAGTTTCGGAAACTTCCCTTTGGTTTGAACATTTCTTCAGCAGCATTCATTCGCGGGCTAAATTCCATATTACCTGGGTTCTTAAAACGTCACATCACCTTATATGTGGACGATATTCTAATAGCAGAAGCTTCATGGGAACTACATAATCGCATCCTCAACAGTTTGTTACGTATTTTTGCAGAATCTGGAATTACAGTTAACTTGGAAAAGTCTGAATTCGGTAGGTCAAAGGTGAGGTTTTTGGGACATATTATTTCTTCTGAAGGCATTCAGCCGGATCCTGAAAAGTTAGAAGCAATCAGAGCCATTCCAGTTCCATCCACAAAAAGACAAGTCCGCAGTTTTCTAGGTCTCGTAAATTTTTACCGTCGTTTTCTGAATATGCCAATTCTTGTTACACCAAAACTTTGTTCTCTCACTGGAAAAATTACTATTTGGAACTGGGACGAACAAGCACAGTTGGAATTCAATTCTTTGAAAGAATCGCTACTTAACACGCCGATACTAGCTCATCCAGATCTGTCACACGATTTCTGCCTTAGCACGGATTCTTCTAAAGTCGGTCTTGGTGCCCATTTATTTCAAGAAGCCATAGAAAGTGACACTACCGTTCAGAAAACCATTGCTTTTGCTAGCCGAGTGCTAACAAAATCTGAAAAAAATTATTCCGTTACTGAATTAGAAGCTTTAGCTATCGTTTGGGCATTTAACAAATTCCGTTTCTTTCTTTCTGGTAAGCACATAAAAGTATACAGTGATCATCGTGCATTACAATTTCTTATGTCTTCAAAATTAAATCATGACAGGTTAAAACGTTGGGCATTGTTTCTGCAAGAATTCCGCTTCACAATAGTCTACATTCCCGGCAAGGAGAACATTGTTGCGGACGCACTGTCACGCGCACCGTCTGGGCTTGAGAAAAGTAACAAAGAAGGCAACCTCGAGAAAAATTTCAGTATTCTTTACATTCAGAAAGTCGCCTTTGAAAACTTCATCACCACATCTTTAAAAGACATTGCTCATGAACAAGATAAAGATGCGATTTGGAGAGACATCAAAAGTAAATGGCATGAAAAGACACACACTCAGATTCGGCATTATTACCTGGTTAGAAACAACATACTCTTCAAACGCTGCACTGTTGATGACAAGCTATGGGTACTTTGCATTCCAGACGATTTTGTTAATAAGCTCATTTGGTACATTCATTTCAGCTACGCACATTTTGGCCCACGAAAATGTTATCATATTCTTCGAACGACTTGTTATTTTAACAATATGGAAAAGAGAATTCGTAGAGTCTTGTCTATTTGTAAACTTTGTCAAAAGGCGAAACCATCTACTATCTCCCATAGTGCTCCGCTGTTTCCTATCTTTCCTTCTAAATTAAAAGAATTTGCTGCTGTTGATCTCTTGGGACCGCTTGTCAGAACATCTAATGGATTTTCGTACGTTCTAGTCGCTGTTGAACTTACTTCAAAATTTGTTTCTTTCACACCGTTACGTAAAGCCACTGGACGGTCTGTATCCAACGCCTTTGTTAAAAATTTCTTACGTGAAGTTGGACACGTTAGTAAAGTCATTTCAGATAACGGACCTCAATTCAGATCTGCTGTTTGGTCACGCATGCTTCGCAACCATAAAATCAAACCTGTTTTTATTTCATTGTACTCACCACATTGTAACCCCTCCGAACGGATTATGAAAGAAATCAATAAGCTTTGCAGACTTTATTGTCACAGAAAGCATCAGCATTGGGACAGATATTTACACTTATTTCAAAACGTGCTGAATGAAATGCCTCACGACTCCACTGCTTTACCACCTACTCTTGTACTGAAGAATGAAGAACCACCGAACAGAATCAGAGAGCTTGTACCTTTTCCGAATACACGTAAACTTCGACACAAAGACATAATTGATTTGGCTCTTAAAAATATGAAATCTGCAGCAGAAAAAAGGAGAAAACTACACGGTAAAGCAAATGCAAAGAAATTGTATATTGGTCAGAAAGTTCTCATTAAAGCTCATTCATTGTCACATAAGAAGAAACACTTGAGTCACAAATTCTTTCTAGTTTACAATGGACCTTACAGAATCCGACGTATACCACATGATAATTGCGTTGAAGTTTAAACTCTGCGTACTAGGAAGAGTAAAGGTTTACACCAAATTTCACATGTAAAACCGTTTATTGAAAGATAATCTGCTTTTTAACTTTGTCTTTGCCATAAAACTTTTCACTTCACATTTCTAGTATGCTTTGTCAGATTTAGAATCTGTTAACATGTAACAATGTTTGAAGTTAAATATCCAATCAAGAACCAAGAGAACTCATTTAAACAGAAATGACGAATGCATTGTTATAGTGAACAGACGTCACAGTGTTATTGTGTGTGTACATTCTTGCTTGTTTGTTGCACGATTACGTAACGACTATAAGGCTCACATACTTAGAACATTTACCAGTACTGCTAATGAGATTTTAATGCAACATTTTGGTTTATTTGAAAATACATTATGGATTCAAGGTGCTTTCTGAGAGATACCAGGTGACACAGTGGTTAGTTTATTTGACAGCTACATGACTATATCACGACGCTACTAATGTGTGACACAATTTACCTTGTTGCTTTTGCGGTGTATCTGTTTTATATCTGCACAGTTTTCTGAATTCTTCTGGGAAGAAAAACATGTTTTAGTAGTAACTTTTGTGGTATAGCAACAATGAGACAGCCTTTTTCGTGGCATAACAATACGTTACTGTACAGTACTTTCTTCATCACGCCAATAAGCATAATAACTACGATATCTATATGCAAAGCATTTCACTTTTGTTTATCATGAGGTAAGTACATTGACTTCTGCAGAACTTAGCTTTCGGAGGACGATAACTGTGACACTTCCACAGAGATTATGTTACAAGACGCACAGTTTAGCGCTACAGTACACGTATTTGAGTGATCAATTTTATACTTAAAACATTTATTTTTAAAGATTTTTGAATTACAAAGAAAGTTTTCTGTGATATATTTCATTCCATTGGTGTAATCTGTAACACCTGAGGGTATAATTACATTAATCCTCAGGGGGGTACACGCCTACTTTGTGTACCATGTGTTTGGCAAGCACTAGGAACCCTAGCTAATATGGTATTTGCTTATACAACTTTACACATCGGTACCATATTTCTCTAACACACAAATTACACAGCTATCTGATCATTTAACTGAGAGATAAACATGTTTTTTACTACGTCAGTGACACATGTTTACGTAATTACACAGTTGGATAACTTCACACTTATGAAACTGTATTTTGTCTGTACTTTTTTAAACTGTTCATATTTTTTCGGAATCATTGTGATACTATGAGAGCTTTGAATGATGTATTTGGTATGAGATCATGATTTTTAAAGTACGTTTGAGGCAGCTGACACTTTTGACATGAGCAGAGAATTTTTTTAGGCTTAGAAATCATTGGAGGAAGTTTCGACGATTTTGAGATTTGACTGAAGTGTTATGATGTTATTATTACGACGACGATGTGTATTATGTTCTTGAGGAATGTTTATTATGCTTCATATTTATAATGACGAAATATTGACGAGTGTCGATGGATACGTATATGTGTAATAAGGTAAGGAGTAATGAATAGTGGGTAGGGACTCTTGACTTGTGAAACAGGATTTTGGAAACCAAGAATCGTACTTTAAGAGTTATGAAATGTGTGTGTATATGCGTGAATGTATTACAATGCAGACGAAATTTTTTTTGGACACTGTTATATCAATAGCATTTTGTTTCTACAGATTTGTAACGCAAATTCTTAACCTGTGAATTTTTTTATATGAGACTGCCACTGTAGCAGAAACTGCTGTCGTAAATATTTCCGTAAGAAAATTAAGGGACCACCTGCACGTAATGCGTCGTGGGCACCCAGCTGTGTCAGACGCCTGGAGATAAAGCCATTAGCGCGTGCCTTTTCAGAGCACAGGAAGAAAAAAAAGGGAGGCCATTACTTGGATAGATACTTACATCTGCAAACCTGATAGTGACAAATGTCTTTCTACGAGAGTTGAGGGCTACTGACTTACGAAATGCCACATAGCTATTGAATGATATTTTTATGCTTTGCTTTTCATAGTTGCTTATTTCATTTGATATCTGGTTTCCAGCTGTGTTGTAGCATTGCTTTTATAAAATGAAATGCATTTGCTAATGTGAACACTTTCTGTCAACAGATCTGTTAAATAATTATTTTATGATCCACATTCTTTAAAAAAGGAGCACTTGGTAAGGAAAGAACAATAAGAAGGAACTAGTAACAGTAACACACAATTTTCTTTTCAAGTACATGGTAATATTTTTTTTACAATAAGTTGTTGTGGTGCACCACTTTAATTTACATAGACATTAAGATGTGAATATACACTTCCCTTATCTGCATTGTTGTTTTTACTGTTATATCTTTTCTGCTTGAGCTTTGTCATGTATAGATATAAGTTATATATTTTTTATATTTTTTATATTTGCTGCTGCTGTTTGCCAGGCATAGTGCTACTGAATTTTAAATTGTGTTACTCTGTTAAGCTAGTTTTACTACTGACTTATTTTTCTTGTTACTGTACATTGCCTCATATTAGTTGTAATGTTGAATTGCTTGGTAATTTAGATTTACTGTTGCTTGCTTTGCGATTTTCCATTTTTTTATTGCTGTTTATATTAATTGTTTTATGTGCTGCTGCATTGCCTCGTCCCTTAGTTTAGCATCTGAGCTCAGTAGATTTAAGTTAACTTAAGAGGGGGTAGACTACATAGGAAACTAACTATGATGAACTGGAAGAAGTGCATTGAGAATCTATAGGAAAATGGTTTGGCCAAATAAAAGAAGTAGTGTATAGTGGAGAAAAACTATTTTTGAAAGAGGATATGAACAGAATACAGAAAGCAGGCTTAGATAGGACTTTTTGGGAATAATGATGAATGAAGGGAGATCTCCAAGAAGTAAAGAAAGTTTTGTTTGCAAAATACTGCAGTACAACAAACCCTGTCCTTTCCTTTTGTGTTATCCCACTATATGTCTGTGTACCCTTGTGTATTTGTTTTCTTCCTGTCTCTGTGTAGTTTCATAGAATTTTTTCTTCTTTTCATATTAAGCTACATTCACTATGATGAGGAATACTGTTATCCTCGAATATAATTGGCATTAATAATATGTTATTTACTTTGTAAAGATGTTTAGACATTATTTATTCTGTTTTGTGTTAATGCTCATGTGTGAAGTTGATGTTTCGAAAGTTATTCGATCTTTTATGTATGTACTCATGTCATAATTCCTGTAACACTGATGTATATGTCTATTTCTATTCTTTTGTAAAGCCTGTACTACAAATGTTATCTGTATTATTATGTTCTTTAATGATGTATTTTGTACCTTTGTAATTGTATTTTCATGTTGTAAATTTATAAAATTGTAATTGACACCAGTTCATCTTATTATTAACTTGTAAGTTACATTTCACTGCACACGTTTCTGTTGGTCATAGTATATGGACAATATGTGAGAAGTAGGGACTGTTAGTGTTTGCACGTGTGTTAATAATTCAGCAAGGGACTGGATAACAGCATTGCTGGTTCTAAGGACAATTCCAAACACTTTGTGAGTGCACAAGTGGTGGTTTATGGACTTGCTATATTCTCTGCAAGACTCTTTGATGGTGATTGTGCACCTGCACAGTCGCAACAGATGGCTGCTGGCCATTTCTACAAGGACTACAGTGGGTCTGCACCTCTGGTGGCCCACCAATACCGTAATCTCTACCAGGACTACAGTGGGTCTGCTCTGTGATGACCTACCTACCAATATTCTTCCAAACTTCGAATGACTCTGCTGTGGATTTACTCTGTTGTGACCCAATACTTGTCTGCATGTCGAGAGTCAGCACTGTCTTTCCGTTGGAAGGACAACACTACTTCTTCAAGACTGCATGGAAATCCACTACTTCCGTGTGCATTTTCTTCTACTGCTCAGACTTTGAGAAAAACACTATATTTTACCGTAATGAATGATCAGGACTGTCTTTATGGACTGTGACAAAATTTTAGCTTTTGACCAACGTTGTACCAATAAGTGTGTGCATTTGATTTCTTTGTTATTGTAATTATGAAAATTTTTTTTCAAATCTGTATTGGCCACTGCCCAATCCAATTTGTAAAATTTTTGTGGGGAGCATGGGGGCTATGTAAGTAGGCTGTTTAGGTTTTTTTATTGGTAACGCCACCTCTGTATGAAAATCACTGGCTGTGTTGTGTGCAGTCTGTGGCTAGTTTGCATTGTTGTCTGCCATTGTAGTGTTAGGCAGCTGGCTGTGAACAGCGCGTAGCATTGCGCAGTTGGAGGTGAGCCGCCAGCAGTGGTGGATGTGGGGAGAGAGATGGCGGAGTTTTGAAATTTGTCATGAACTGCTATATTTATATATGATGATATCAAGGTAAATACATTGTTTGTTCTCTATTAATATCTTTCATTTGCTAACTATCCCTATCAGTAGTTAGTGCCTTCAGTAGTTTGAATCTTTTATTTAGCTGGCAGTAGTGGCGCTCGCTGTATTGCAGTAGCTTGAGCAGCGAAGATTTTTGTGAGGTAAGTGATTTGTGAAACGTATAGGTTAATGTTAGTCAGGGCCATTCTTTCGTAGGGATTTTTTGAAAGTCAGATTGCGTTGCGCTAAAAAATATTGTGTGTCAGGTTAAGCACAGTCATGTATAATTGTTGAAAGGGGAAGTTTCAATTTATTTACGCTCAGGTTAAACTACCAGTCCATTCATCAATCACATGCCATCTGACTTTTCCTGCATTTCACTACAGGCTTCTTGCATTGTAACCTTCCTATATACAACAGCTTCTTCTACCAATACCTAACAGATACTAGAACTTCACCCATTGGTACTGTAAACACAAGGATAACAACAATAACATCGAAACATTCGTATCAGACACTTCCGTACTCTTATGAATTACTGCGATAAAGACGAACTCCCGCCAGCAACTAACACCAAGCATTCTGCAGTAATTTCTGAGATCTAAGTCACATGACCAATAAATAGCGTGTTTCACGGTTTCCAGCATATACATGCTACAGTAAATACAGTACTGTTTGTGGAAACTGCAACACTTTTGTGTTGTGGCAGCTCCCCTTCGAACCGACTTCATAGCCTGTGTCAAGGTGTGCAAGTTAGTTGCCTATGGAATCCTGCTGCCACTGCTGGGATATCGTTGACGCAGCATGACGTAAGGGTTCTGTCCATACCGTGGTGACCTGAATTACCTCATGCTGTCACCAATAGCTGCGCCGCTTTAGTCGTCTACACCAGCCGTCGTCAAAATGGCGCACCTCCTTGTGGGTAGGGGAGGGGCACACAGGTTAATAGAGGGGAGGGGGAGGGGGGCACCGGCTATCGCTGAAATATTTACATTTCATATCAAGTAAGAAAAAGCATTCCGGTGAACAAATATTGCTTGCCTCAGATTCTCATTCCCATGAACCAAGTTCCCCCAACGTTAATTTGCTGCCTTATTTCGCAAGAACTGACCAGTAGATCCTGTCAGCAGGAAATGCGAGAACTTGTCACCCATCATCCTAATGTTTAGCTGCTTACCAAATATTTACCAACCACTCAATGTGACCGCTATTTCCTTGCAAGCTGACTGCAATAGTAGATTGTTAATCAGAGACGTTGTGATTGTCCACTCGATTTCCGCTAGACTTCAGCAGTCAATTCAAAGGTCGTAGATTTCCTTTAAGTTCAGTTATAATGCGCCTTCAGTGGAAGTAATAAACGGGATTTAAAATAAAATTGTACAAGTTCCGCCATTCCCATGGATAAGTGGCACATTCGCAGTGGTGACAAGAGATACCATGGTAGAGGTTTCAACGAGTGTGTTTTCTTCTTAGAAAGTACACAATTTCAATAAAAAAGTTTCGAATTTAAACAAAGTACATTCTTCTTGCTAGCATTCCTCAGCTCTTATCAGCAACGTTGGTTCTAAACGCAGAACCTAAGTGCGTAAATATCGAGGTGATTCCCTGACACCAGGCTTTACCAGCATTCTTCTGAATAACGAGAAAGACCACAGTTTTTTATTTTTATTTTAGCCAACGATAATTTAAATGTAAAGAGGCACCTTCAGACAAAATACCCAGACCATTTGTGTAAACCCACTGAATTTTTCTTAGCGTCATGAGCAACAATAAAAGGGAAACGTCATGTTCCTCAATAAATAGGTATCAGTTCCTACGAAATCCCTACAAGCATTCAAGATATCCTATCTAACTGCAAAATCCAAATCACCTTGTATAATAGGCGAGAAATTATTTCTTCCCGCATCCGTCAAAACGCATGGATAAAGGTTTGGTGAGAGTCTGATGATGCCACGGTCTTCGTATTGATGCAGTAGCCTCTGAAATGAAAAATTAGTTGCTACCATGCCCTCATGATAGCCCAAAATTCGCCCTGCAACTTGATGACAGCACCGATATGGGAAATCTTTCCCAGCTTCTTGTTTTTGTACGCTACTATTATGAAAATGAAATGCACGAGGACTTTACATCTTATAAAGCTGTGGAAGGGAGGGCTACAGGCAAAAATATTTTCTTTCTTATGAATTCTCTTTTTGTAGACAACAATGTGTCATGGACAAACTGTGGTGGGACATGTATCGACGTGACGGCAGCGTTTACTGGAAATGAAAAGGTGTTTCGAGTAGCTGTTTTTTGTTCTGCAAAACTCACACATAGCATGATGCACTGCGTGGCACTGGCTTATAAAGTAATACAGTCAGAATTCAACACAGTGCTGAAAGATGCAGTGAGTGTTGTAAATTTTCTGAATACATGGGCTTTAAACAGTAGGCTATTTTCCTTTGTTTGAGAGAAGATGGGCTCTACTCATGACTTGCCTCTATTGAACAGGTAGGTACGTTCGTTGTCTCGCTGTAAAATTCTTCGTCGCGATTTGGATCTGAAGGATGAACCTCGTCTTATCCTACTGAAAAGTCCGGCACTCGCTGTCAGTGAAAAATAGCTTCTAATACGGTAATACCCGGCCGAAGTTTTTGAGAAAAAACGTATCATTTTAATAGTGAAATAGTAACGTCGTCTTTCTAAGCGAGATGGTGCTTGCGTTTAAGAGAAGACTTCGACATTGAAAAACACAGTCTGCATGATATTATTTTGTCTGAATGATTTCACGGAGAAAAATTAGTTGGATGTAAGCAAAATTAGTAGAATGAGCCTAGTACCTCTTGAAAAACTTTGTCAATAATTAGAGGATAAATTACTGAGCCTTAATCTGTTTGTGACTGGATCCACATCCCTTTCGTTACTGTCATAACAGACGACTAATCAGAGTCTTGTCGACAGTAGAACATGAGGGCTAATAGAAATCTCAAGTGATAGAACATTTAGAAATGAATTTAAATCGAAGTCTCTTGAAAATTTCTGGGTACAGACACGGGATGATTATACCAATCTAGCAAGAAGGGCAATGAGTGTGCTACAACCCTACACACCAACTCACTTGTGTCAGTCAACATTTCTCGCAACGGCATTAATCAATACGAAATTGCAGCTGGAAGGGGATCTTCTAGTTGCTGTTTCACACATAAGACCAAGAATGGAGATGATTTCTTCACAAATTCAAGCATACACAGTACACTAAATGTGCAAATGTCAGAAAATTTGCGAAATTTGAACCGTGTCCATTTTTTTCTCTAGCTTGTTTCCTTTTTGGATGATGAGTTTAAGTATAATAATTTTTAAATTGGCATTTGAATATTGATTACTTCACTATTGTCAGTTGTACATCGTCTTATTTCAAATACGAAAACATTCAAAATGAATTAGGAGCAATATAGATGTAAACAGTTGTAAGTGTTAAAATTCACCGCCTTTGAATAATACAAATGTATGATAATTTTACAACTTATGTTTAACTCTGATTTTCATCAAGGGGACTCTCTTTATTATTATTTTTATTATTATTACTATTGTAGCTGACAGTTGAGAAAATTAGAGACAAGACAATAAAAGATGTTGTGGATCGTTATTGTGCCAAGTCTGAGAACTGCTGATAGAGCAAAGGAAAGTAGGAGGCCGAGCAAAATAAACTATTTCAGAAGGGGAGAGCCAAAGAAAAAGTTTCAGCAGAACCCCTAGTCTCCACTACCAAAAGTGGGTGCCAGTCACAACAAAACAGAGTCAAGCACCCATAATTAACTTGTTGCTTGGCCTTGCAGCATCTCCCCCCCCCCCCCCCCCCACCCTCACACCCTGTCGATAGGGGAATGTGGGGCAGTCATCTTCCTCTAGAGGGTGAATTTTCCCACCATGTACAAACTCTAGGCATTGATACAAGACAAGATATGGAACAAAAAAAAATTTCTAATGAACTTACAAACGCAAATGCATGGTTTACACGCTAGAAACCATTTATTCCATCGCACCTTGTTACAGAGACTGCGGCCGGCCAGTGTGGCCGTGCGGTTCTAGGCGCTTCAGTCTGGAACCGCGCGACCGCTACGGTCACAGGTTCGAATATTGCCTCGGGCATGGATGTGTGGGATGTCCTTAGGTTAGTTAGGTTTAAGTAGTTCTAAGTTCTAGGGGACTGATGCCCTCAGATGTTAAGTCTCATAGTGCTCACAGCCATTTTACAGAGACTGCGGTTAATTACCCGCTGTACCATGCAGTCACAGTTACAGTTTGCATGGTTTACTACTTGATCGTGATACTGTTCCTCACACGACATGCCCTAGCGCCCTCTCTTGCCGTAGTAAATGGTAATGTTGTGTCCGATTCACTTCTCTTCTGAGCCACCTTGTAGTGGATGTGATACAGCGTTGTACACAATGATTCCGTATTCGAACCGAGAGCTCGTCGACATGGTGTTTACTTACGGAAAGGCAAATGCCAACGGGCGACGGGCAGCAAGCACATCCATGCCCGAGGCAGGATTCGAACCTGCGACCGTAGCATGAGACCTATCTCCGCCGACAACCACCACAGCATTCAGTTTCCGCATCATCGTTTCGGCGTTAGTCTGAGACAGGGTCGTTTCAGGAAGTAGGAAATGATGCAGGACGTACCAGAAATGTTCGGACACCAGACTAAGAGGAAAATGTGATTAACACTGTGGAAGCTGACTGTCGTGTCAGTACCAGGCAGTTGGCCCGCCGGTACAGAGTAAACCGGATGACCATGTGGAACACTCTCCATGACAATTATTAGTAGTCTTGTCACTTATGGTGTGCAGGGCTTACTAGCGACAGACTTTCCATAAGAGGAACAGTGGTTTCTTCAACAGGCAATCACGATTCCGGGATTTGTAGAATCGATTCTATTCACAGATGAGCCCACTTTTACGCCGAGTGGTGTCTTTAACTTTCGTAACAGTCATCTGTGGGATAGTATACAGAACACCGGTACATTTACAACGAATCATCAGCATCGGTGTAGCCGGAATACGTGGGCCGGGATAACTGACGATTGTACACTCCTGGAAATTGAAATAAGAACACCGTGAATTCATTGTCCCAGGAAGGGGAAACTTTATTGACACATTCCTGGGGTCAGATACCTCACATGATCACACTGACAGAACCACAGGCACATAGACACAGGCAAAAGAGCATGCACAATGTCGGCACTAGTACAGTGTATATCCACCTTTCGCAGCAATGCAGGCTGCTATTCTTCCATAGAGACGATCGTAGAGATGCTGGATGTAGTCCTGTGGAACGGCTTGCCATGCCATTTCCACCTGGCGCCTCAGTTGGACCAGCGTTCGTGCTGGACGTGCAGACCGCGTGAGACGACGCTTCATCCAGTCCCAAACATGCTCAATGGGGGACAGATCCGGAGATCTTGCTGGCAAGGGTAGTTGACTTACACCTTCTAGAGCACGTTGGGTGGCACGGGATACATGCGGACGTGCATTGTCCTGTTGGAACAGCAAGTTCCCTTGCCGGTCTAGGAATGGTAGAACGATGGGTTCGATGACGGTTTGGATGTACCGTGCACTATTCAGTGTCCCCTCGACGATCACCAGTGGTGTACGGCCAGTGTAGGAGATCGCTCCCCACACCATGATGCCGGGTGTTGGCCCTGTGTGCCTCGGTCGTATGCAGTCCTGATTGTGGCGCTCACCTGCACGGCGCCAAACACGCATACGACCATCATTGACACCAAGGCAGAAGCGACTCTCATCGCTGAAGACGACACGTCTCCATTCGTCCCTCCATTCACGCCTGTCGCGACACCACTGGAGGCGGGCTGCACGATGTTGGGGCGTGAGCGGAAGACGGCCTAACGGTGTGCGGGACCGTAGCCCAGCTTCATGGAGACGGTTGCGAATGGTCCTCGCCGATACCCCAGGAGCAACAGTGTCCCTAATTTGCTGGGAAGTGGCGGTGCGGTCCCCTACGGCACTGCGTAGGATCCTACGGTCTTGGCGTGCATCCGTGCGTCGCTGCGGTTCGGTCCCAGGTCGACGGGCACGTGCACCTTCCGCCGACCACTGGCGACAACATCGATGTACTGTGGAGACCTCACGCCCCACGTGTTGAGCAATTCGGCGGTACGTCCACCCGGCCTCCCGCATGGCCACTATACGCCCTCGCTCAAAGTCCGTCAACTGCACATACGGTTCACGTCCACGCTGTCGCGGCATGCTACCAGTGTTAAAGACTGCGATGGAGCTCCGTATGCCACGGCAAACTGGCTGACACTGACGGCGGCGGTGCACAAATGCTGCGCAGCTAGCGCCATTCGACGGCCAACACCGCGGTTCCTGGTGTGTCCGCTGTGCCGTGCGTGTGATCATTGCTTGTACAGCCCTCTCGCAGTGTCCGGAGCAAGTATGGTGGGTCTGACACACCGGTGTCAATGTGTTCTTTTTTTCCATTTCCAGGAGTGTATTTTGGGACCAGTGCTGTGCGGCGTCATTATTCGTAAGGGTAAAATTGAGAACACCACCACAGGACACCGATGGACCATGCAAAATATCTTGTGCGCCAACATAGTTGTCGGTATTAGTAAAAATATTATCGATGGCCTTATACACTGTAGGGAGGGAACGCCTTCTGCTCCTATAGTAAAGTGGCATCTTCTTTGTGAGCGGTCCAATGCTGTTGCTCGAGCGACTGCACTTCGGAACTCTCGGCGTTTCTTGCGGGTGACTTTGCCTCCCATGCGGAAGAAAGTGCTATTGATTTGCAGAGTTGTGTGGCTGTCGTAGTCAACGGATAGTACGTTGGGGTCCAGTTGCATTGCCTGCTCATTCACTGGATCTCAACCCACACCATTTCTGGTTATGGGGCCATCTCAGAAGTACACGGTGGAAAAAATCACCCTGAATATCTAAACGGTTCACCCACTGTCTTCCGGTATAGAAGTCGCTACTAGACGTGATGCTCTCAGAGCCCGAGTTGCGGCCATCGAAAGGGAGTAAACTCTAGAGTGACTTCAACCAGTCTTTGGGCGAATAAAGGAGTCGTGGGTTCGCGACTTGCACACTTGCGCACAGCTTATCTGAGCCCTTGTGGGAGCGGCCGGTTGTTCTACACCCACGTCTGCGACCTGCCAGGAGCTCCATGTCCTACTTGCATGAGCTAGGTCAAGGGCGCCGCTACATTGCTGAGGCACCTTGGGTAGAACCGAGAGCGCTGTTGCTGAGTGTGGCCCTGCCGCCTATGGTCAACGCAGGTCTCTGAGTTACGGCCAACAGTGTTTGTACGAACGAATCATTTAATGAAGAATATAATAATTAATGGAGCATTTCTAAACCCACAACCACTGAGGTACATGTAGTACAGAGCCGATATTCTGCAAACTAACCTGAGACATCCATGCTAATAAATAATAGTGGCAGAACCCCGATACAGATAACATTCAAAATACAGAATCAGATGTAAACAATTACAGGAATGGCGGTTAGTATGGAACTGCGTGTAGTGTGGACGACATGGTGTTCGTGCAGAACAGCGGATGCATCCATTCTTTGCAACAAAGTGCAAACATCACTTCGCCGTTTGCTGGTACTTTAATGATGTACCGTACGTGTTGAGATTGTGTCACAAGTGCTGAAGGGTTTAATTTTCGGAATCGATTTACATAGTAAACGTTAAAAGGTATGATTATCATACTAATATTAATATTAAACGAGTCTAACGAAGATTTATTGTAATATTGAAATTCCGCTCACTCAAGGCGGTTCCTGTTTTCTCCATGTTTTAATGTTCACTGTCAGTCCGGTACAATGGGGCATGCCAAAGTCGAGTGGTAGGGGTCATCCAAGTAGTTTTTATTTTGTTTATAGGACACTATATCACAATTGAAGAAGCGTACTGGTGAGGATCGAGGAAAATGGTCCAAGTATATGATAAAATAAGCTGTTTCAAGCGTCCTGAAGGGCGAAATGACCGGGAGAGCTGCTGTCGATCGTTTTAATATTACTATAACCATTGCAGGAAGTTAGCAGACACTTATGACACCTCATATGAGGTTTTTCAAACCAACATTTCACGAAAATTGGGAAGGAATGCCTGTGGCACACATGAGAGATTTAGATCCATGATTAAGTTTAAAATATTGGTTTACGATTTGGCAGAAAATTTGAAACTTCCTCGCCGCTTTAAGAGAGAAAAGAATTGTAATGTCTTACACGTACCATCAGTACACAAGTTTTGTGCGTTTTGTCACATTCAGTCAACTACAATTTCAAAAAATGCTTAACCGATTTTTTTATAGAATGATATTAATTTTCTTGTGAACTGCAAAATCACATTTTTAATTTAAAAAATTATATCCTCTTGTATGCCCCATACTACACGACACTTAACTTCTTTCAAAAAAAGTCTTTTCTTGCTGCGTGTCGCTTTGGTTACAAATCGGTCCGCGCATGACAGTGCACGGTAGCAATGTGTTCCAAAAAGCTGAGCACGATAACGTGATTTTTCAAGCGGTCTTATCTCGGATTCTATTGATTACAGAGGTAAAGGGTCAAGCGTTTCGGATAGTTCTTTAACTAGTGACAATTTGTATACCAGTAGGAAGAACGGGCATGCGGTAGTTGTCCTACAATTCAGTGTCGCAATTAAACGTTACACCCTTTCTCCAGCCCAGCAAAATTGAGTAAATCTATTGGTTCGTTTGCGTTAGGTGTGATACAGGGTGGGCCTTAGACTGATTATGAAAGCACCATTTATTCATGGGTAATTTCTGAGGGAACCCCAAAGAAACCGTGATTTTTGCTTAGGGAAAGTAACGTTTGTGGGGATGGCCAATTCTATGATTTCTATTCGCGGAAGATCGTCGAAATTTTTACCGTATATTTTTAAGATGATAACCTCATGGAACCTCGCATCTTTTATCGTTTCAGTATTACCGTACTTATTCAGAAACCCGTAAAAACCGGTTTTTAGCCATTTTCTCACTGTGCGCCATAACGATCCAAGTCACTAACCGTAGAAAATGGCTCTAATTCCATCTGTACATTCTTTAGATGTTAATCTAGAAACACCACTTTATCTTTTTCGTGTATCTGTTTTATTGTCAAGATACTCGAGAAAAACGATGAATTTTAGGTGCGAAAAGTATTTGTTATTCATGGAAAAGTCGAATATTTTGTCATTTAGTCGTCAGATGATGTTCTGGGGTATTCTTGAATCTTTCTTTGATATCATTCCAGAGATCCAGAGGTTCAAAGTTATCTTACCTAATCACGTAAAATATGTACGTAATATACCATCCCAGGCGTAAATGTAGTTCTAACTGACGTGGTCAACGCATGGCAAGTGTTCTAGTGTAATCACAAGGGTTCCGAGATCACTTTAAGATGGTTTCAGTCAGTATTTTTCACCAATAACAACTAATGACGCGCTATCTCTGTATAATGGGCACTTCATGCCTATACAAGTATGCCCCAATTAGCGTGGTAGTGACAGAAAAATGGGCTAAGAGGAGTCTTAAAATTTCTGAAAATTTCTGAAAATGACTGCCAAAAATGTGAAATTGGAAAGACTGAAAATTCAGTAAAATGTATTTTTACTCCTTTGAGATGAAAATCATAAGTGGGACGTTTTTTATGAATTGCAATCTATGTGCAAAGTGTCGAGAAAAAATGTAAAGCAAACTGTTTTGTGAGAACCATACATTATACGTACTTATGTGTTGTTTACACGTGTCAAAATTTATAAATGTGTCGAAGTATATAAATAAACTTTAAAAACTTTACTGATCTATACAATTAGCTTTGTATGGGCATCACATCAAGCTCTAGCAGGGAGAAAAAGGTATCCAGCGGAAAAATGCATACGTCGGAGCACAAATATGGCGAATATGTTCCTGTTTAAAGGACTCAGACGGAAAAGTGGCAAACAGCTGCTTCAAATCCCGTTTTGCCTTCCCCCTGAAAAAATTTGGCATGCAAGCATATTTATGCTTTTTATGCTGAAAGAGAATAGTAGAGAGACAGTGACGGTGGAAGAGAGAGGCCACATTGCGAGTGGGAGAGAAATAGAGTGGAAATAGTATTGGTAGGAAATAGAAAGGGGCAATGAAAGAAAAAGAGAGGTGGGTGAAGATTGTAGCAGTGGAAGCCAATGAGAGAGGAGATATTATATGCCACATTTTCGGTGAGGGAGGTGGAATGTGAATTGAAACAGCTGGTTCCCCACTTTTCTGTCAGTCTTTTAAAGAGAGGTATATTTGCCTTTGTGTGCTCCGACAAGAACATTTTCCGCTGGACTTTTTCTACCATTCACACACACTCACACACACACACACACACACACACACACACACACACACACACACACACAAAATGTTCAAGGTTTTATGCTATTATATCTTATTTCAAAGCAGGAACAAAAGATTAGTACAAAATTTAGCATTAGCCGCCGCTCCCCCGTTACTATGGTTGGGCCCATCCTTACACGATTCACGACCAGCCTTCAGGGATTCAACTTCTCCGGTACTCTCCCTTGTAATCATTCGGGAAACCATCCCTAGACTGTGGCTGAGCCATTTATCCGCAATTTTCTTTCGCGAGCACCAGAACAGCAACGTACCCGTGGGTGTTTCTGTCAAGTTTCGAAAGTAGAAGAGAGATGCCGGCGGAAGTCAGGCTGCGAGGGCAGGCCGTGGGTCTTATCTAGATAGCCAACCCGGTAAACGCGTTTGCCGCGACAGGTAGGGTCCTGGGCTGGAGCCCACACCCGACGCACACGGTTTCTTTCTGCCTGCCAAGTTTCGAGACATCGTCGACTCTGTTACTGAACGGAAGATTCAATCTGCATTACAGCATAGTTCTCTACAGACATTATGCGAGAGAAGTTCTGAAAGTTTTCCAAAGAGAAGATGGTATGAATCCACACCCGTTGCTGGTTCAACGACAGAAGAGGCGTGGTCAGAGGAGCAATGACCCACGCACAAAGCGCCAAAGAAGAGAAAGTAGAAGTAGACGACGTGACCGAGGTTATTTGAGTACACATCACGATGGCAGACGGTCCTGTACTGACAACATAGTCGCCGATGGAAATGCGTGCTATTATCCATTATGAATGGACACGCGTGACTAGTGTGTCTGTCATCCACGAATGCCTACAGACCGTTTACGGTAAAAGAGGTCATTTCTCGTCGAATGGTTCGTCGCTGGTTTTGCATGTTCAGAGAAGGAAGGCAAAGTGGGAGGGTGAAGATGGAAGTGGACGTTCCTCCACATCCAGAAATGGAAATAATATTGCTAGATCAAAGGTGTGGTGCGAAAATATCTGTGTGGTGGGAAAAGTGGCAATTGACCCTGAATAGAGAGAAGTGTGAAGTTATTCATATGAGTACTGAAAGAAATTCGCTAAATTTCGATTACGCGATAAGTCACACAAATCTGAAGGCTGTAAATTCAGCTAAATATTCAAGGATTACAATTACAAATAACCTAAATCCGAACGAGCACACAGATAGTATTGTGAGTAGAGCAAACTAAAGACACCGATTCACTGAGAGAACACTCAGAACGTGCAACAGATCTACTATAGAGACTGCTTACACTACACTTGTCCGTCCTATTCTGGAGTACTGCTGAGCGGTGCGGGATCCGTATCAGGTGGGACTCACGGATGATATCGAAAAAGTTCAGAGAAGGACGGCTTGTTTTGGATTATCGCGAAATAGGTGAGATAGTGCCTCAGACATGACACGTGAATTGGAGTGGCAATCATTAAACCAAAGGCGTTTTTCGTTGCGACGGGGTCTTCTCATGAAATTTGAATCACCCGTTTTCTCCTCTGATTCCGAAAACACTCTGAAATGATCATCATGGTAAAATAAGAGAAATCACGGCTTTCACAGAAAAATTTAAGTGCTCGTTTTTCCCTCGCGCCGTTCGAGAGTGGAACGGTAGAGAGTCAGCTTGAAGGTGGTTCATTGAACCCTCTGCCAGGCACTTAATTGTGAATAGATGTAGAAATAGACATCGTGTTAACGGGCAGGCGCTAAACGGTGTCAGTCGTGGTGTCCACTCTGCGTATTGGCTTCACTCTTGTCAATTATATGCTCCATGAGGCTTTGGGTGCCCAGAAATCTGGTATCAAGTCACAAGTGTGCAAGACTGGGAATCGGTCACGATCAAAGAGGGAAATGAGTTTCTATACAGAATCATCACAGACGATGAGACATGAGTGCACAACTTTGCCCGAGAATCCAAGGGCGCCTCAGTGATGTGGAAGCATCTCAGTTCACCCTGAGCATGGAACGTTATGGCCACAGTGTTTTTGGAGGCGAAAGTTGTGATTCGCCTTGATTTCCTTCAGCAAGGGAGCATCAATGCGGCACGCGACTACGATATTCTCTCCAAACTCAGGTCCGCGATTCGATGAAAGAGACCAGGGCTCTATGAAGGTGTTGTGCTCTTTCACGACAATGCAAAACCACACACAGCCAGGCTCACATAGGATGAGGTTAGTCTCTTCGAATTGGAGAGATTGGACCACACGACTTACAGCCCCTATCTTGCCCCCATCGGACTAAAAGAAAAAAATTATTCAAATGGCTCTGAGCACTATGGGACTTAAACTCTGAGGTCATCAGTCCCCTAACCTAAGGACATCACACACATCCATGCCCGAGGCAGGATTCGAACCTGCTACCGTAGCGGTCGCTCGGTTCCAGACTGTGGCGCCTAGAACCACTCGGCCACTACGGCAGGCCCATCGGACTTCCACCTGCCTCTTACATTGAAACCGGGACTATTGGGCATCACCTTCAAACCAAAGTGGAGGTGGGGCAGGTTGTGCGACAATTCTTCGCATCGCAGGGCACCGGGTTTTACCACAGCAGTTTCTCCAAACCGAGTGCACGCTGCGACAGATGCTGGTGGAGACGATGTCAAAAAATAGTCCATTTGTTTTTGGCCAGAAGTTTCCGTGTGAAAAACAATGACGAAACTCCCTTTGGGAATGTTTCCTTTATAATCAGTTGTTCAGCTTCCTTTCTTACTGCAGTACTTTGCCACCAGCTTTAACCAATTGCGCTGAAACGCTATCACCTACAACCGCCTTACTTTCCTCACATAAGTGCGTATCCAGGAGGACATACTACCAAGCACCGATTCGCATTCACTTCTAGTTGGGACATGACAAAGGTCACTGCGCATGTAGGCTTGGTAGTGATACGTCCATCGGTCTCCTGGTGAACGGTATATGATGTACCTGGACAGAGCAGTCTTCCTCTAACTGTTTCAACTGCGATTTATATTTCAGCTATTTTCGAATGGGGAGATCTGTACTGATAATAAAAGTATTGTATGCTCAAGTACCTTGTTAGGATCCGCAGTTCTTTTACCCTAAACTGTAGATATGAGAATGCTGTAAACCACTTTAAACCATCCGGTAAGCTGGAGTTCTGACAGCAGTCTTTCACCTTGCATGAATTTTTGTCCTTCAAAGTCAGACCTCGTAATTCACAACCTATAAACTAAGAACGTAGAGGCTGACCGTGACCACACATTAGTACGAAATAGCACGCCATATTGTTGACACAGTCCTTAGGTTAGTTTTTCGTCGCAATTACAGAAACAGAGCTTGTGGAAATATTTGCAGAATGTCTCCTCAACACTGTAAAGTCAAATGAAGTCGTGTTACAAGTCATTGTCTCATTTTGCATAGTGTTAAATATTAAACTATAGCTATTTTATCACATGTACGTTAATTGATCGTAACATTAAATCATTTTAACACGCTACATTTCTCAATATAACAAGCATTCAATTGTGTACTTTAAAATACTTTTTTAAGACACGCATTGGTAGCATCGCTGATTTTATACCGAACATTATTGAGGTCGTATTCCATACACAAAACAGGGGTCAGACCGTCAAAGACTCCAACGGATATAGCGTCCTAGAATAGCCTCCACATCGCTTTGTTGGAGCTTTCCTCAGGTAAGTTGTATGGTGTGTGTCAGTGTTCAGAAAATAAGCATTTCTACTGATGTATATTTAAGTTCGACTTTTAACTGCCCTGATAAAAAATGCCCTTTTACAAAGTGGATGAAGCCCTTAAAACGATAATTTTACTACGCAATGAGAGCTATAATTCGTTTCAGACACACATTCCGCGCGCAACAAATATTCTGTCATATATGCAATAGTCTACTGTTAATCATTAAGTTTCTCATTACATTATCCAGGATCCGAAAAATAACCCCCAGATTTCATCTAGTGGGCACGACATAAATGAAAGTAGTGAGTCAGCAATGAATTTATAGCTCTTGGTTGTTATGAGCTGGTAAAGTAACGTTGTTACAGAACATTTCAACCATAACGAAGTAGCTGCTGCTCCGAATTTCACGAAGCAAATTTACCTGCCGTGATTTAAAAATAAATTACTAAATTGATAGAAAGCCTTGCTGGCTCGTGCAACGCATACGACATGAAAAATGTTTATCATCGAACTAATGAACGAAATGAAGGCATAAGACCATCTATCTTGCTATTTTTATGCAAGGATTAGTGCAGTCCTCATGGTTATTCAACACTTGCAGCATGAAAAACTGTAGCTCATTTAAATAAATTTCTGAAAGGAACGAAGTAGAAATAAAGATATGAGATTGTGTTTATCCTTGCAGTTATTAAAGAGTCTCAAGAATGCGAATGTTTTATGCAGAACAATAAGATTAATGTTGCACGACGCACGTGACGCCTTTGGCACAGTCATACAAAGATGTGAAAAACGTATAAGATTGCAAACCCTTTTGGTGAATGAAATACCGGCTTCTTGAATTCGATCGTTAATCATACAGAGTAACTAAACGAAACGGAATCTGCTCTACATTAATCGTAACAACAAGCGCGACTTAACTATTCATTCAACTTCAGTGTTTAGGAGGATAGTCCTCCTTGAAAATTTCAAAAAATCGTTTTTTGTTGTTTTTTTTGTTTTGTTGTTTGCTTACAAAGTTCTCTGGTATACAGAACTGTGATGAGATTGGGCTTTACAGCTGTCAAATAATTATGAAACTTCATTTTGGATGACCACCAGCTGTTTATTTTTATACTCACTCATACCGGTAGATCACTGACAAGCCGAGCTTGAAATATATGATCCTACATATCTGTGTCTTTTGGAGATTACTTATTGTAACACAAACTATGTTTTTCTACCTACATCAAAGTTTTTCGCTTCAAATGTTGTAGTGACAAGCTGGTTACGCTATGCTTCTGCTTGATAATGGTCTACTGATCGAAACCGGTAGCACTGAACATAAATATAAACAGCAGATGGTCATCTACAATGACGTTTCACAGTTCTATGGGATGTCTACTTTATTATAGCGTTCATCCCAAGTTTGTCAGAAATTCCTGTATCGAGTTACAAGATTTATGAAAGCGCGGTGCCTCCGAAAATCATTCATAGTTCGGAAAGATAGTCGATTTGTTTCAACGACGTCATAACAGGTATTATGGAAATTATAGACGTGCTCAAACTTCAGATCGGACCAAAAAAAAAAAAAAAGGTCAAATGTGTGTGAAATCTTAAGGGGCTTAACTGATAAGGTCATCAGTCCCTAAGCTTGTTGTTGTTGTGGTCTTCAGTCCTGAGACTGGTTTGATGCAGCTCTCCATGCTACTCTATCCTGTGCAACCTTCTTCATCTCCCAATACGTGCTGCAGCCTACATCCTTCTGAATCTGTTTAGTGTATTCATCCCTTGGTCTCCCTCTACGATTTTTACCCTCCACGCTGCCCTCCAATACTAAATTGGTGATCCCTTGATGCCTCAGAACATGTCCTACCAACCGATCCCTTCTTCTTGTCAAGTTGTGCCACAAAATCCTCTTCACCCCAATCCTATTCAACACTTCCTCATTAGTTACGTGATCTACCCATCTAATCTTCAGCATTCTTCTGTAGCACATTTCAAAGGCTTCTAGTCTCTTCTTGTCCAAACTATTTGTCGACCATGTTTCACTTCCATACATGGCTACACTCCATACAAATACTTTCAGAAACGATTTCCTGACATTTAAATCTATACTAGATGTTAACAAATTTCTCTTCTTCAGAAACGCTTTCCTTGCCATTGCCAGTCTACATTTTATATCCTCTCTACTCCTACCATCATCAGTTACTTTGGTCCCCAAATAGCAAAACTCCTTTACTACTTTAAGTGTCTCATTTCCTAATCTAATTCCCTCAGAATCGCCCGACTTAATTCGTCTACATTCCATTATCCTCGTTTTGCTTTTGTTGATGTTCATCTTATATCCTCCCTTCAAGACACCGTCCATACCGTTGAACTGCTCTTCCTAGTCCTTTGCTGTCTCTGATAGAATTACAATGTCATCGGCGAACCTCAAAGTTTTTATTTCTTCTCCAAGGATTTTAATACCTACTCCGAATTTTTCTTTTGTTTCCTTTACTGCTTGCTCAATATACAGATTGAACAACATCGGGGAGAGGCTACAACCCTGTCTTACTCCCTTCCCAACCACTGCTTCCCTTTCATGTCCCTCGACTCTTATAACTGCCATCTGGTTTCTGTACAAATTGTAAATAGCCTTTCGCTCCCTGTATTTTACCCCTGCTACCTTCAGAATTTGAAAGAGATTATTCCAGTCAACATTGTCAAAAGCTTTCTCCAAGTCTACAATTGCTAGAAACGTAGGTTTGCCTTTTCTTAATCTAGCTTCTAAGATACGTCGTAGGGTCAGTATTGCCTCACGTGTTCCCATATTTCTACGGAATCCAAACTGATCTTCCCCGAGGTCGGCTTCTACCAGTTTTTCCATTTGTCTGTACAGAATTCGCGTTAGTATTTTGCAGCCGTGACTTATTAAACTGACTGTTCGGTAATTTTCACATCTGTCAACGCCTCCTTTCTTTGGGATTGGAATTATTATATTTTTCTTGAATTCTGAGGGTATTTCGCCTCTCTCATACATTTTGCTGACCAGATGGTAGAGTTTTGTCAGGACTGGCTCTCCCAAGGCTGTCAGTAGTTCTAATGGAATGTTGTCTACTCCCGGGGCCTTTGTTTGACTTAGGTCTTTCAGTGCTCTGTCAAACTCTTCACGCAGTATCATATCTCCCATTTCATCTTCATCTACATCCTCTTCCATTTCCATAATATTGTCCTCAACAACATCGCCCTTGTATAGTCCCTCTATATACTCTTTCCACCTTTCTGCTTTCCCTTCTTTGCTTAGAACTGGGTTTCCATCTGAGCCCTTGATATTCATACAAGTGGTTCTCTTTTCTCCAAAGGTCTCTTTAATTTTCCTGTGGGCAGTATCTATCTTACCCCTAGTGAGGTAAGCCTCTACATCCTTACATTTGTCCTCTAGCCATGCCTGCTTAGCCATTTTGCACTTCCTGTCGATCTCATTTTTGAGACGTTTGTATTCCTCTTTGCCTGCTTCATTTACTGCATTTTTATATTTTCTCCTTTCATCAATTAAATTCAGTATTTCTTCTGTCACCCAAGGATTTCTACTAGCCCACGTCCTTTTACCTACTTGATCCTCTGCTGCCTTCACTACTTCATCCCTCAAAGCTATCCATTCTTCTTCTACTGTATTTCTTTCCCCCATTCTTGTCAATTATTCCTTTATGCTCTTCCTGAAACTCTCTACAACCTCTGGTTCTTTTAGTTTATCCAGGTCCCATCTCCTTAAATTTCCACCTTTTTGCAGTTTCTTCTGTTTTATCTACAGTTCATAACTAATAGATTGTGGTCAGTCCACATCTGCCCCTGGAAATGTCTCACAATTTAAAACCTGGTTCCTAAATCTTTGTCTTACCATTATATAATCTATCTGATATCTTCTAGTATCTCCAGGGTTCTTCCACGTATAAAACCTTCTTTCTACACACTACTGAACCTAAATTATCCTAAGGACAAACACACACACCCATGCCCGAGGGAGGACTCGAACCTCCGCCGGGACCAGCCGCACAGTCCATGACTGCAGCGCCTGAGACCGCTCGACTAATCCCGCGCGCCTCAGATCGCACCAGCCTGTTACAATTTCTGCACAAAACCGGACGAAATCGTATCGATAGAACAGAGCAGCTTACTTAGCGGCCCGCAGGACCACCGTGGCCACGAAGAAGAAGGAAGAGGACTTGTATTTGGATGTGGGAGAATTGCCGTACGGTCCAGAGACCGATGACAAGAAGTATGTTTAACTTAACCCAAAACCTTAAACGCGTTTTGCTCGAAACCTTAATTTCCAGACTGGCGGAAAATATAATCTGAGAACGGTTCAAGCGATTTTGATCGGAATTTGATGCCAGCATTCTGAACTGATTTCACTGTTAGCGTTTTGAGTTATCTTCAAAAGTCCATTTTCGCTGCACCCTTTTTTCTCAGTTTTCTGAGGGAAAAAATTATGTTCGATGCAACACGTCACGATTTTGTTAGAATGTAAGATTTTTCGACTGTCCTACCTATGCCGATTAAAAATATATTGAAAATAATTTACACAAATTTATTTTGTCACAGGTTCAGTAGGAGGGCTTCAGGAATACCGGCCGTTGAGCAGTGTTCCGGCTGCAGCGACCGTCAGGGCACAAAAATGATTTACTAAAAAGAGTGAGAAATGTAACTCTAGCATCAGATTTAGCTTTTCTTTTTATTTTACTTGAAAAAAATGACAAAAATCACGAATTTCTTACGTGTTCATTGTTGTCGATACCAGTAAGTCGCTCTTTCAATACAGGTCGTCAACATAGTTGTAGAAAAATACCTACCTTACGTTCCACAAGAAACACGGAAAGAGCTGTATGTAATCCTGAGTGTAGTTTCACCAATGCAAAGCCACAGCTGCTTTCGTACGTAGCTGGCTATCAGGATAATTCTATGCAGCCGCGGTTATTGGTACAACATAAGACACAGGCAAACAGTGCACCATCACTCGAGGTCTCGGACAGAGTAGAACTGAAGAAGGGTACTTTGTTTCCAAAAGCTTGAGAGTCCAGAGTTGCAGATGGTGCTTTGCCATATACAGTGGTCAGGTATAGCATGAAGGCTCCATAACACTGGAATAGGAACACACTGAGAGAAGGACTGGCGGCCTGCATTTCTGAATTTCTGATGTAAGTGGGCTGCTTCTGTGTTGGCAGCGCTGTGTATGACTTTGGTTTGGATCTCTGACTGCGCTTTCTTTGTAACAGACTCTGTGGCTGGTTAGACTCGTTGTTGGAAGTTAATCGCCAGTAGTGTTGAGCAGTTGAAAGTTAGTCGCGAGCAGTGATGGATGTACTGTTGAGCACTTGCAGGTGAACAGCCATCAGTGATGGATGTTAAATGTGAGAAGTTAGCTTTGATGGAGGGTAGAGGTCCGAAGTGTTAGCGTAGGCTAACGATCTGTACATGTTCGACTTTGACACTGAATATTATTCATGATTATATACCTTTTTACTAGATGTCAATGACGACTCATATTCGTGTTTGAACGGAATCTCACATTATTAAGGTAAAAAATATATTACTTGGTTTGGTACAAAATTTTTCCTTTGCTAACCGTATTCCTATTACTTGTTAGTGGCTTTAGTAGTTAGAATCTTTTATTTAGCTGGCAGTATTGATGCTCGCTGTATTTCAGTAGTTAGCGTAATGAAGATTATTGTGAGGTAAGTGTTTAATGAAATGTGTAGGTTTTGTTAAGTTTTCTTTTTAGTCAGGGCCATTCTTTCTAATTAGTTATTTGAATTCAGGTTGTAATTTTTTTGAGGAGTCAGATTGCGTTGCGCTAGAATATTGTGGGTCGGTGTTGACATGATAAGAAGAGGTAAAGAGAAGATAGGCTCGGTACGTTCAGTTTTACTCAGCTGTTTCAGAATCAAATAACGTAGAAGTTTCATCTTCTCAGTTATTCAGCAATTTAAGAAAAGATACATTTAAGTAAAGAAGTTTCACAGTACTCGTATTGGGTGTACGTCCGAGTATGTGTGGTGGTGGTGGTAAGTTCCTACGGGACCAAACTGCTGAGGTCATCAGTCTCTAGGCTTACACACTACTTCATATAACTTAAACTAACTTAAGCGAAGGACAACACTCACACACACACACACACACACACACACCACACCACACCACACCCATGCCTGAGGGAGGACTTGAACTTCCGACGGGGGGATCCGTGCGAACCGTGGCAAGGCGCCCTAGACAGCGCGGGTACCCCGCGCGGCCGAGTATGTGTGTGTGTGTGTGTGTGTGTGTGTGTGTGTGTGTGTGTGTGTGTGTGTGTGTGTGTGTGTGTGTTATGTACTGCTCAGCCACAGGTACAAAGGGATAGTAATCGTCAAGAAATAAAGAGCGTTCTCTCAGACTACTGTAACTTCTTAGAGCTCGTGGGACGTGTGGGGCTAACGTGATGTATTCCAACGATAGGTCGAATAATATCAGCCACACATGTAGGACTGAAGCAGGCACGCACAAGTGAATATCACAGAGCTGTATATATTGTGACATGCATCTACATTATGTTATAAATGTGGTAACTGCGTCCACGTTCTTAGCTTGGTGGTAACGTACTCGCCTCCTATGCAAGAGGGCCCGAATTCGATTCGCGGTTGGGTTAGAGATTTTTTCCGCTCGGGGAATGGGTGTTGTGTTGTCCTCGTCATCATTTCATCCTCATCACCGACGCGCAAGTCACCGAGTGTAGCGTCGACTGAACTAAGACTTCCAGTAGGCGGCCAAACTTCCCCGGATGGGGCTTCCGGTCAAGGATGCCACACGCTCATTTCATTTCATTTCGTGGTAACTGTGATACTGTTCAGTCAGAATGAGAAGACCGAGTTCTTACACATCAACTTATTGGGGTCGCAGCTGAGAATATTCGTGTAAATGGTCATGTTGTCGCGTCTGTAGCATCCTGTGAGCGGATTAAAATGGGGGCTGACACTCTCTCCGATTATGAAGCAGTTCGTCCAACTTGTAGACGTGGTGCCTGAGAATACAAGCTTGAATTATTTCAGAGAAGGAAACTGGGAGGATAAAGGAGAGGAACTGAGACTGAACAACGAAGTAGGATTGGAAACCACCGCCGTGTCCTACGAGACACTGACACATTGACTGCGTTGTGCAACACATGTACTCCCTGCAGCTAAGTGCCGCGAGAAACTAAATCCCGTCCCGGCGGCAGAGTTACGCAGGTCCAGCGTCTGAGACGGCCGGAGATCGGAATGCCCCAGCTGCGCCGGCGGCGCCACTTATACAGGCTCGCATGACGCGCCTCCCACGCGACCACGTGCTGTCATCCTGGCCTCGGCTCTATCCAGAAGCTTCTGTGCTTCTGGTCACGTAGCCCACTCTACCCTTACCACAAAAACGTCGTTCCTCCTGCTTCCTAGAGTCCCTGCTGACGTTAGGTTACTCCTTTACTGGCACACCTTGCACAACATTACACCCTTATCTATACACTCGCAGCACTTAACGATAATCGTTTGTGACACATGCGCGACAATGTCTGGACTCATGTTATACGTGGCGCAATGATACATTTAAGCAACAAATATGTGAGAAATAACCCATCTCATAAACTCTGTCCTCACTGGGCAGCAACATACTCACCCAGTAGAAGTACATATTTTGGGCTGAGACAACGAGTAGCGTGTTGTTTGCCCATGTAAAAGATTCGAACATTTTCACTTGTGTGTGCTCCGTTAATTAACATTACAGAGTAGTGGACGTCATTATCGTTCTACATGTTCACCAACACTGAACTTAACCACTAATGTCACCAAGAGGTTAAGGGGGGAGACTTAGCGTGTAACAGTGAGACAGAACTCTCTGACATCAGAAAGATTTCAGAAACGTTCTGTCGACTGTCTCAGCAACGTTGTTACACGTTGCGGGTAGCGAGAAGGTGCAGGGGAACAAAAAAAGTGCAGATGCTCTGCACCCTTAGGTCAGTGATCAGCGTGTCTGACTGCCACGCCGACGGCCCGGTTTCGATTCCCTTTCGGATCGGAGACCCCTCCGCTCAAGGATTGAGTGTTGTGTTGTCCTCATTACCGTTTCACAATCGTCACCAATGTGGCGTCAACTGAAAAGACTTGCAACTAGGCGGCCGAACTTCCCCACGTGCAGACTCCTGGCCATCAATGCCATTACATCATTTCATTTCATTTCATTTCAACAGCAGAGATATGATAGATAGACG
Organism: Schistocerca americana; assembly: GCF_021461395.2. Taxonomy (NCBI): domain Eukaryota; kingdom Metazoa; phylum Arthropoda; class Insecta; order Orthoptera; family Acrididae; genus Schistocerca; species Schistocerca americana. The sequence goes on along the minus strand of NC_060120.1, from coordinate 964,744,842 downwards.
AAAGACTACTATCGATAAGAGCCGATACACAACTCGATTCCCACTCAAAATTCTCCATTCAGACTGTATCGTCTCAGTTCCTTCGCTTCTTATTCGTCGAGGGCACTCTCGACCTCAGGGTGACAAACTAGTGTAGCAGACACAGCAGTGGATTTTTGGAAATCGATCATTGGGCACAGATATGAGGTTAGGAGCACTCCCCTGAGTGTCAAGTGCGTGTAATTACAATAAATGAAAAGCACCAGTTTTCGGCTTGCTAGGCCATCTTTAGACATTTACTGGCCTTGTAAGCCGAAAACCGGTTGACAATAAAAGTAATATTGTAGAACAAAAGCAAACTGGTTCTTTTCATTTATTACAATGTTGTTCTACCAAGAACCGACGAAAGATTCTGTTAATATGCGTGTAATTCCATTAAATGTGAATTTAACTAATTACATATTTTATGACAGTGTTCCTATTTCTGGTTAGAGGTAATAATATAAATGAATATTAATGCTATTGCATTAATATTCATTTATATTAGCCGGCCGTTGTGGCCAAGCGGTTCTAGGCGCTTCAGTCCGGAACCGCGCGACTGCTACGGTCGCAGATTCGAATCCTGCCTCGGGCATGGATGTTTGTGATGTCCTTAGGCTAGTTAGGTTTAACTAGTTCTAAGCTCTAGGGGACTAATGACCTCAGCAGTTGAGTCCCATAGTGCTCAGAGCCATTTGAGCCTCTACGTTGTTTGATTTTCAAACAGCTGAGCAAAACTGAACGTACTCATACATCTCTCTCTTTATTTATTCTGATCAACACTAAAATGACACACAATATTTTTAGCGCAACGCAGTCTGACTTTCATTAATCACTACAAAAGAATGGCCCTGACTAACAATAACCTATACCTTTCCTGAATCACTTACCTCACAAAAATCTTGGTTACTCGAACTACTGCAATACAGCGAGCGCCACTACTGCCAGCTAAATAAAAGATTCAAACTACTGTGGCACTAACTACTGATAGGCCTTGTTAGCAAATGAAAGATTTTAATAGAGAACAAACAATTTATTTACCTTAATAATTTTCAAAAGACATCATATATATAGCCGTTCATGACATCCAGTCTTACAAATTTCCTTTTTCTGACGGACACACGTCCATATCGTCTGCTCTCAAAATTCTGCCATCTCTCTCCCCACATCCACCATTGCTGGCGTCTCACCTCCAACTGCACAACGCTACGCGCTGTTCACATCCAACTGCCCAACACTACAAAGTGAATATTCCAACAACGCAATCCGGCCACTGACTGCACACAGCACAGCCAGTGATTTTCATACAGAGCGCTACGTGGCGTTAGCAACATAAAAACCTAAACAGCCTACTTACATCTTATTATATTATGTTATATATATTATTATTATTATTATATTATTATTACGTTATTATATTATTACCTTATTATATTATTTTCAGCTAGCTCCCTCTCGTTTTTCGTTGGCAGTTGCATACAGGGGCAACCTAGTACGGAAGTTATAATCTGGCAGCAGTCCTAACTGAAAAGTATGGAACGTGATAACATACACTGAAAGAAGTATAGGAAGGTACCTCTCGATTCATAAGCAAATTTTCCGATCTTTATTTGCTCATCGCACTCTTCCTCATTACAATCGTTATATCTATCCTGAGATATAAATGAATGCACACACAGTAAAACCACACCAGAGTACAGGAGGAACCTATGCTTTACGGGCTGCCACGTCACCCTGGACCCAGCAGGACCAACGACTACATTTATTGCCACCCGCGCGCGGCCTGGCTGTATTGAAACGCATGTTCACTTTTCTTTGTTCGACTTCGAAAACATCTCACACAGAGAGTGAAATGCGTGCGATCGACGGCGCATTAGCCGTCAGTCACCTGTGGTAAACACGATGGTACGCTTACAGCAGCCGAGATGTGAAGCAGCAGCAGCTCGTCACTACTGAACGAATGACGTATTTGCCACCTACTGCTGACATAATTATTCGCTGACTCTTGCTGTGTGACCTATTTTACCGTTTCTGTTCAAACAATGACTTTCTACGTATACATCACTATATTATGTTCTTGGACATACAGTTCTTAGAAGTATTATTGAGTGTTTTTGCGCAAATGATCTGACACTCAAGTTTATGAAGACACAAATTATTCAGTTCTGCATACCAAGAGCTACTGTACCAATGATAAACGTGACACATGGAAGAGAAATGCTAACTAGAGAGGAAAATTAAAAATTTTTAATTGTCCATACTGATGAGAATTAAACGTGGAAAAAACTCCTAAAACAATTGACTTAAGCTACATTTTACACATACATGCACTGAAAACCTAGGGGAAAGACAAATCAGTAAGTTAACATATGTATTACAGTTCAATAATTTCGTATGGAATAATGTTTTGGGATAACTGTTCTTCAGGAAAGAAAGCTTTCATTGCTCAAAAACGTGCTGTAAGAATAATATGTGGCTCTCACGCAAAATCATCTTGCAGTCGTCTCTTTCAAAAATTAGGAGTTCTGACTACAACTTTACAGTGCACTTATTCCCTCACGAAGTATGTTGTAAATAACCCACTACAGTGCAAAACAAATATGTACATAATTGCAACACGAGAAGAAAAAGTTTCCAGTTGTCATTCCACTTTAAGGCTGGCTTTGGTACAGAAAGCGGTGCAAAACGCAGTGACCAAAACTATTATTCATTACGCACCCAATGATATAAAATGTCTGACATTAGAAAACAAAATGAAAAGTTTTTCCTTGACATTTCCTTTTAATCGGTAGAAGAATTTGAATTTATACAATAATCAAAAGTTTGTGGATAAAAATTACTCAAATCTGTATTAAAGAGAACTTATAAAAGACCGGCATATAGCCATATTTACATACGACTGGTTCTACATCATTAAGATTAATCTTACAAATGATCCATGGAACATAAAACTGGTTAATGTAATGTTAGGCATGGTCGTCAAAGCCTGCCATTCTGCCTTGCTGAACAATATAGGTTGGACTTACCTTGAAGTTTCCGATTTTTTATTTCCATATCGCCGGTCTCCCGACTGTTTTGCTGTTACCTTCCCTATTTTCCTCTATTGTGCCAATGCTTTCATTTCTAGATACCTATTACACCCACAATCACTTTTCTTATGTTTATAACACTACCGGGTACTATAAAATTCGTTATATGCCGATACTGTTATTCCTGTGAATGGGTATTTCCATGACCGTAGCCTTGCGTGAGAGAAAGATATCGGACTAATTCTGTTTCCCCTACCGATTTCTATTGAAAAGAAGCAGTAGCAAGGCAAACGGGAAACGAACCAAGGTCCTATTAGTAATCAAGTAAAATGTAATTGTGTAAAAGGAAATGGTCGCCATCCTATTTAGGCAAACTTGTGCCTAGTACTAACATGGTTCATAACGGAAGGTAACTATTGGGACTGACAGTACTTGATACTGCATTTCTGTTTTACAGATAAGGTACAAGTCGCTAGCAGAATTTAGCAACTAATGTACCAATGATTTAACTTGAACTACACAGGAGGAGTATTAATGTGCTTAGACAACAACTCGCACTCAATAACACTTACTATCTGTACATTACAGTATGGAGATAGTAGTATCTATAGATAAATGACTATTAATGGTGGAGAACTACTGACTTGAACAAGAGGTACGTTTGTCAGTTTAATTATAGGAAATTACTACTACTGAAATAGATATTAAGTAACTATATTTTTGTACAGATTATTATTTGCCTTCTCAAGGAACATTCAATTCCTTACATTATTTAGCTCAAATGGAACATATGGTAGCTGGATCAAGTATAGTTTGAATATTTGAAGTCAGCTGCTTATTCCTGATTACTGTTATTGTAATATAGTAATTAAATCTGGCTCAATTATCAGCATGTGGACCCAGAAACTCATATATACAACACAATACGGGAAACACTGTTAACTACACAACACACGAAAATTTAAACATTATTCTTTCAATAAGAAGAATCTTTGAAATCAATAGTTCAAATCTTCTCTTAGTACTTGTACTATGACGAAATTTTATCTGTCAATTTAGGAAAATTACGTGAAGTATTTCAGATCTTATGCTCACTAAATAATTGTGTACTTCGGAGCTCCACAAAGTTTATTAACTTTTGTTAAGGAATGTAGTTGCTCTTCAGTTCAAAAGATTAGGATGCTCGGATTTGTCGTAGCAGCTGGAATAGGGCCCTATGTAGGTAAACGATTTAGGATAATACACGGTGGCTCTACGTGGAGTTCACAGAACACATAATTTCTTATTGGAAACGAAACCACGTAACAAGTCCATGTAGTATGTAGTGATATAGTACTCAGATGATAATATGAGCTGAAGGAGGTGGCAGCGTAGATCTCCTATTCTGTCAAAAAATAAATAAATAAATAATAAAAAAAGGGAGCGAAAGTATCCATGACTCTTCCTGTGTAACAAGCTCTGAAACTTCTGTCCTTAACGTCGGTTTTTCGTAGCACAGATCTAACGAAAGCACACCATGAATAACAAGCCGCATTACTTCTGCATCCGAGGCTATATTATATAATCTTGCAGTTCTTCTCGCCTCCTCCAACTCACAACACGCACACTCTTCGTCTGTTAGCTACCCAATGACTCATGCCACAAGGAGCCTTGCACTTCGACTGCCACATCAACCTTTTCTATTCCAGCCTAGGTAGTTCCGCTGCAGAGGGACTTCCCTCCAAGTTTTACATGATTAGAAACCTACACTCCCTAAGCGTGAACGAGTATTACAATTTTTGTTTTGTTTAAAATCGTATTGACCAACTAGTTCACGTTAACAACTTCAATTCCTCTTCTTCATTTGTTGTTGCTTCCTATTTTTGCAGTATTCCCTCGTTTTGTCTTCATGAAGCCTCTTCCTTTCTTCTGTCCATGTTGTTCCCGATTTTTTTATTTCTTATGCTTTGAAAGCATTCCAAATTTAGTATTTTATTTTTAAAACGGTCTCCTTCTGCTATTTCTGACTCTTTGGTGTTGTTTCTCTCTAGATCTTTCGTTACTTCTGTAATCTATGCTATTGTCGATTTCTTCTTCCAGAAATATATGGGTATTTGTTTTGTTAGTCTATTTCCATCCTTTCTGTAGCGTATTACAATAAAAGTTTGAACTTTTACGTTTCTTTATGGTACATTACTTTTGAAATTACATCCATAGATTAATTACAATCACATAAATTATCACAAATAATGAATAAAACATTTACAACGATGTTATATTTAAGAGTATGGTTATACAGAAGTCACATTAAGTAAAAACAGACAAATTAGTTGTATAAGACCATTACAGGCAATATCGATAATAAGGTTACTGGTTGTGTTCAACAGTTTTATTAAAGACATTTTCTTGTACCTACAACAAAGTCCTACACTTTTACATAAGAATTCCATACATTTTTCTGAAGGAAGAAACGTACGTAACAATTTACTTGTGTTATGACATTAAGTACGTAGTTTGGAGTTTGAAGTAGTATACAGTGGATACCCATTATTTTCAAATATATCACATGGTTTTTACTTGGAAAACACGTGACCTTATAAAAACAAACACAATGTATTTCAGAACCATTGTTCTACATATCAGTAACAGCTCCATTTCATATTCTGTTACAAAAGATCTCGCATATGGAATGAAATCATCTAATCTCCAACACAACCGAATTGTTGCCCCACGCTTACTCTGTTGATATACCAAAGGGGTGTTCCGTACTACCATGGCATAAGGCGAGTAGCATAAAAGGGAATGGACTCAATGTTGCAGATCATTCGAGTCTCTATATCTCCCGATAGAATTCTGTGTGTTCTGGAAGTATCAGAAAGAGATGTATTGACCTTAATGATGCAACCCACTGACAGACGATTCTTTCGTCTCCATTGTCGGCAATACCAGAGCCAAGACCGGTAAGATGAGGTAAGGAGCTAAAGAGACCATTACGCTCCAAGGATTTTATTCCAATTGGACTGTTCTGTTTCTCGGTTTGGGGTTATTCAGCAATTTCGTGAATGCTCAATAGCCTCAATCCGCTTTTAACGAGGAAAGGCAAAAGTCCATCTTCACCCCCTCACTAGCGTAGTGCTAGTTCTTGCTTCACTAGATAATTATGCAAATATGACGCTTTAATATCAGTAGTAGTGAAGACTAGCGTTTAGGAGGATCAACACAATGTACTCCAACATATTCATTGCATCAGCTGCTACAATGTCCAGTCGCATTAATGTGACCACCTATCAAAGCCCTGAATAACAGCCTTTTGCAAAGTGAACATGCAGGAATGCAGTCAGCGAGGTTCTGGAAGATACCGAGAGGGATGTGCAGCCATGACCATCCGCGCTGGGTATCTGGGGTGTCGATCCACGGTGCGAACAGTTTGATTGTGGAGGTCCTACAGACTCGAAATTCGGGGCCTTTGGTGGCCACGGGAGTATGGTAAACTGACTACGATGCTTTTCGTACCAGGTGCGTACACTAAGACCTATGTGACACGTTGCATTGTCCTGCTGGTAGATGTCGTCGTGCCGAGCAAACACAAACAGCATGTACTGATGAACATGGTTCCCCAAGTACAGATGTTTGATCCATTGTGCCTTCCAGAACAACAAAATCACCAAGAGACTGACACAGAAACATTCCACGGACCATAATGCTCCCTCCTCCAGCATACTTGTGTTGATCCGCTCGGCCTTCCAGAATCACGAGTTCAACCAGAGAATGACACGAAAACTTTCTCCAGACGAGGAAACCTCCGACGATTAATGTTTGCTTTCAGACATTCCACGCCGTACATTCTAACGGCCGTCTGTCTCATGAAGAATAAAACGCGATTCATGTGAAAAGGTCGTCTATAATAACTAACTAGAAGTCCAGATGCCGTACTGGCGTGCGAATTACAGCCTTCGTCGTCAGTGAACAGCTGTCAGCGTGGGTGCATGACAGAGGCGCCTGCTGTGGAGGCCCATACGCAGCAACGCTCACTGAACCAATCATTGTGGAGACAATGTTGATAGTCCTCTGGTTCATCTGGATGGTCAGGTGCACGACAGTTGCACGTCTACTCGCCCGTACACATCGTTCACCCTGTTGTCTATGACTTGTGATGCATCACACACGGCTCGGTGCCGGTATTGCATAACAACGTTTGTCCATGCACGGTATCCTATAACCACGGCTTCATGCGAACAGTTTTGAATCTCTTCTGTTTCCGAAATGTTTCCACACTCCGCCCTATAGTCAATGATTACGTTCTACTAGACGGCAGATACATTGTTTTGCTTCCTTCTTACGACAACGACTGCACTGTTTTCTGAGACCGCCCGATACATTTTATACATTCCCCGCTGATAGTGTGCCACTTGCTGTCTCAGTGATTACTGCATGCTGACCAACACAGCCGGTGGTCACACTAACGTGACAGGACCGTGTTTGTCCTCGAGTGTACTGTATAACGACGAATTAAAATTTGTTGTTATGTCTGTTTTGGTTAGTGTACAGGGTGGGGCGTCAAGCAGGTTTCTGTGTGTGAAAAATTCGTTAATGCAGCGTGCTGTGCGGTGTGTTGCGGCAGAGACGAAAACGAGCACTGCGACGTCGGCCTCTGCAAAACACTTGTCGCCTGGTGCAGCCAGTGGCCTTGCCCGGTTTTTGCAGGGACACTGGGCGCTCGGCTATTCGTCTTTTTGCAACTTTGACGTCGGCGTGCGGCGGAACAAGGTCAGTAACCTGTGAATCGTAACATCGGCTACTGCATTCTCCGTCGCACTGCAGACCCACAGTCGACCGAACTTTGGTAGAGGTGGAATGTGGACGGATAGAGCAGGTATCTAATAAACGCCTTTAATTTGTGCGTACCATTATGAAGGTTCAGTTGACAGCAATTTTAATTTAATGTTTCATAAAACAGGACGGAATTACACCGACCCAAGGGAACTCACAGCTCGCGCTGCCCTCATTTAGAGAAGAGCATTCCGTGAAAATACCTTGCGAGGCACACATTATGATCCTCGAAAGTAAGAAAATATAAAAACGTTGTTCAACTTGTGCACACATGTTTGTGATAATAATTATGAATTTACATGCTTCGGAACTTAATCTATGCAATAAGTGTGGTAAATCTGTACAAGTTTATAAAGACGAGTTGTTGTTTAATGTTGGTACCAAAACTCTCGAAAAGTTTCTGCTGGATTTACTTATAATTTCCAACGATACTCTAATAAACGTTCGGACGTATATCAGCTACACATTTTTGTAATATATATTGTATATAAATACATATATTCTGTTCAAAGGGGAGAGGTTGTTAGCAAAAGCTTCGAATAGTTCTTGACCAATCTAATTAAAATTTTTACACAGTACTCTAACGAACGTTATAACGGATATCACTTATATGTTTTAATACATATTGCGTATAAATATTTACATCCATAATATAGAAAGAGGAAACGTTGTCAGCAAAACTCTAGAACGGACGTAAGATACGCATTTTTTAATATATGTACAATGCGGAAAGGTTGTTAGGAAAAATCACGGAAAGTCCTTCAGTGATTTCCTTCTAATTTCTATACGATACTCTTATAAAAGTTAGGACAGGGACATATATGTATAGGAAGGGGAAGTGTTGTTAGCAAAGTTGTCGTAGAGTTTCAACCGTTTTAGATGAAATTTTTTTGCAGTACTCTAATAAATATTCAGACGAATATAGGTTATAAATAAAACTAAGTTTCAACTACAATAGTAAGGTAGTTAAACGATAGACAGATTGAATCTACCATACGTATTCCTTCTCCTTACATATAATTTTAAACAAAAACTGTGTTCTCGACAATGCGCTATTTTATTTACTTTCTTGCAGTCGGTTTTTGTAGAAAACATGGAGGTTGTATATATAGCTTATAAGCTCGTGATTAGAACGCTATCACGGAATCTGAATACTAAGAAATTTTGTAATCCTACCCATTTACAAATTAAAACTACGAGAAATAATATCACTGAAGCTAGTATCCTCATAATTGCACCTGCAAGGAGGGTCTGTCATACTTCATTTAAGATTTACCCCTTCATTGTAAACGACTTTAGTTCCCAGTCAAGGTTCGTTGGCGATAACTGTAAAGAAAGCTCAAGGTCAGAGAGAGAGACAGAGGGTAGAAAGAAGAAGAAGAGGAAGAAGAGATGGGCAGAGGGGGCGAGGGAGGGGAGAAAATAGACATACATAGAGAGGGAGAAGGAGAAAATGGAGACAGAAAGGGGGAGGGGGAGGAGGAGGGGGAGAGAGATGCAGGGAAGGGAGAGATGGAAGAGATGGACAGAGAATACCTCTGAATATTTAGTTTGCGTACAGTAGCGGGCTTGATAGTCTGACCGAGTCTTGGGGAGCCATTCAGCAAGAGAGCACTTGCTGGTCAGGGGCTGGGGAGGTGCTCGCTAATGACAACCAAGCCTTAGCTCAAAGAAAAGTAATGCCCTGGAGCGGTCGGTCACATCGTCAGGGGGTCACCAGACGGACCCTTCTGTGGGTCGGCGCCGTGGTGGCACGACACGCTGGATTTTTGGAGAAACTTCAGAGACAGGTGACACGCAGAGCTCGCCGTATAGCACTCTGCAATTTGAATTAAAAAGAAAGCTGGGACAGCGCTAGGCCTGGCCATTTTTCTTTTCTTAGTGTACTGTCCACATCCAATGGTCACATGCAGTGCTTGCTGGCCGCAGGCTGAACATTGGTCAGAATAGAAAGTTATCAGGGTGGTGCGAAAGGAGAAAATATCTTATTTGGCTCGTGAGACAGAACTTGTGTTTGGGGATGGAATGTCCGTTGCATATTGTAAGAGAGTCGGTGGGTCTTCAGTCAGTTGCCAGGCAGCGGATTTCGCTGACATGCTTACTGTAGCGGGAGGAAAGATGATTGGCCAGTGCTGGAAAGAGGAGCCTGAGCAGGGGAGCGGACGCCATTTTTCAAGACAAGACAGAGGAGATACTGATCGCACTGGCTTGTGCAGAAAGTTTTGATGAGAGTGGTGGATTGTTGTTAAATTTTTAATACTTTCTCAACTTGAAAAAATAAAAGATTGGTCAGCTTTTTCGGAGGAGAAATGCCAATTTTTGTTAGCAGTTTTCAACCTGGGAGAGTGGCTAGCAAACTTTATGACTGGTAGGCGAGTGTATTTTGGCGGGATCTCCGTGGAGAATTTATAGCAGACAGGGTCTTGTGGCTTTCATACGCGGAAATAACTTGGTTTTAGACGAACATTCGGCCTGTTGCTGTACCCTTAGCGTACTGATTTTAGAAGAGGAAGTGACTTGGTTCGATCGGTTGCAACTGAAAAAGTCACTTGGGTTTCGCACTGCACTTTTGACTTGAGTTCAAGAGTGGAAGATATCAAGAGAGCGGAGGGGGTCGATCGGAGGCGGCATTCTTCAGGTGGTGCTCACTTTCATCACCTAAAACTAAGACGTGAGCAGGAAGCGGCGTATGTAGCCAACGTTGCAACGGAGAAGAAATATTGTAAGGTCTTGCTGCCGATGTACCCGAAGGCAAATAAAACTGATCACCATTTTCTCTCATGAACCGCTGGTTATCTGGTTTGTTCTATAGATGAGAATCAATAATGCGATCATTTCTTTACCCAAACCCAGACGGCTTTGTCAAGCCAATGGCGCACTTGATTATTCCTCCAGAATGAATTTTCACTCTGCAGCGGCGTGTGCGCTGATATGAAACTTCCTAGCTGATTAAAACTGTGTACCGGAACGGAGCTTGAAGCTAGTACATTCGCCTTTCGCGCATAAGTGCTGTACCGACTGCGCTACCCGTCCTCATAGCTTTATTTCCCCCAGCACCTCATCTCAGCAGTCTGGAAGGTAGTAGATGAGATTCCACGAAGTTTCTGATTTAGCTTTCAGCAGACCTGGTGTTATAATTCACTTATATTTTCGATTATCAGGAGTTAATGCTGTGTGCTTATCAGACCATGTAGTGGTGGTACAATAAGTACTCTCAGTCATCCACCGTAAGGAGAGGTGCGGAGTAAAGGTATGGATCTTATGGTTATATTTGGGTTACACAGAAACACTTTTCAGTTCCAATATCTAGATGGAGCGCTGTATCCTCCTATTAGTATTGCTTTTCTAAGGTCCACAACCTCCACACATATCTTATAATTTCACTTCTCAATCTCTGGGGAGCTATCTCCACCTCTACAGAATGTTGTCGATGCAGGTCAGAATGACATCTACAAAACAGACGAAGACATAGGCGAAAAATTCTGTAGTTGCGTGAGTGCTGAATGACTACCGTTAATATTAGCTGCAGTATTTTCGTGATTGCATACTATAATGGCGCCGTTCTTTCTGTAGATATTCTTATTATACAGGGTGGTCCATCTGAAGTTTCGGATGAGATTATCTCGAAAACTACACATCGGATAAAAATAGTGGGTAAGAGAAGTTCGTAAGCTCAAAGGTGAACATCAAATGATACTACATGTGACCTCCAGCCCCCGTCCCCTTGGGTGGGGCAGGGGCAACTTTTCAATCTTAAATGGAAACCCCCATTTTTATCGCAGATTCTGATTCTCCGTTAAAAAGTATTTAAGTTTTGTCTGAAACATTTTTTCAAACCATTGACAGATGGCGCTGAAATCGAGAAACATTAAAATGGGGGAAGAACTCCGTTTTATTTAGAGTGATCCCAGAAGGACCCATCAAATCGATACAAAATGTGCACCAATTCGCCAAATTAAGCTATTTTGTTACAAAATGTATCCTACTCGACACACTTTTTGATGGAGAGAGGCGGAATGGCATCAAAATCTCGTTAGGGAACTCTTCACAATTGCATTACTCACCCGACTGTAGCGCTACCGTGGCCAAACTGCGAACTATGGCTCAGTATAAAGCTCGATGCAATGTGATCAGGCGTCACATAACTTTCAGATTATGAAGCGTAAACATCAACTGACGAAAGTAAATTATTCTTTAACGAAACATGGCTCACTGTCCTCCTACAGAGATTGTTGATATGATGTTAATTTTAGGTGAATGCCATAACAATTACGTTGCAGCTGCGTCATTGTCTGCGGATCGTTTTCCAAACAGACGACATCCAAGCGAAACCATTATTCGAAATTTCACTCAACGAGCTCGAAATGGATACATGCACCGTCCACCTCGTCATCGCGAATACAATGAAAATGACGCTAGTGCCCTTAAAGTTCTCGCCTGTGTTCAACTGGATCCCGAAATTAGTAGTCGTGCGATTCAGAGACAAACTGGAATACCAAAATCAACTGTTTTGAGGATTTTGAAGGATCATAAATATCATGCGTATCAAACTGATACAGGCATTAACGCCGAAAGATATGCATATATGCATGCATTTCTGCTCGTGGGCCTTGGAAATGATAAGAGGTGACAATGATTTTGTTAGATACGTTATGTTCACCGATGAAGCCACATTCAAAAACAATGGCGAATTAAGTCGTCATGATTGTCATTATTGGTCCCCTTTCAATCCACACTAGCACAGACCCATTGACAATAAACACAAATGATCGTTAATGGTCTGTGAGTGTGTGGGTTTTATTTTGTCACGTTGTACAATGGACTGATCCAACAAGTACCCTTTGGCTCCTACAAGAAGTAATTTCCACCTCACACTACTACAGAAGTCAGACACACTCTCCTAATGTACCAACAACAACTGCTTGAAAAACATTCAGCAACAAATACCTTCTGGAGTCGTCCACTATACGGAAAAAACACGAAAATATTCTATATGTTCTTACATAAATAGTGGATTACTTGGGTACTGGAGTATTGGTAGTTAAAATCTTTTTCTTATAAATTAATAAATTTCCTGGTTCTTTTTTGAACAGTACATTGCTTCTTATGGATAGGATTGCTATTAATTTACAGAGTATGGAGAGGTTCTTTTCTCCCTTTTCGTTTATAATGTTATTTACTCGGCAGAATGGCTGAGAGCAGTGCCTACACATCTTGTATAACTTTTCTAGGTACGGTCAAGGCTGTCACGTGAGAAATGTTATGGAGTGTACTGTTATGGAGGACAGATGGGACTCGCATACACTGTAGCGGACAACACCGTGAGGTGCGCCAACTGCTGTCTGCGTCGCTCACTGCTGACAAATAACACAACCATCTCTTTCTATCTGGTTTGACCTTCGCCAATCAAACTCTCCCTATGCCTTGATGAAGTCGAGGACTCCTATCCACCCCTAGTCTATTGTCGTGGTACACTGGTCAGATAACCAGAACACCATGATACCACTCAATATTCGCTCACAGGCGTTTAACTAGTACTCTGTCTGCGTTCACACTGCACAATAAGTGTGGTGGCCAACACAGTGAACATCGTTTAATCACGAGCGGCTCAGTATAGAGTATCACTCTAGTTCGCTAACGACAGAGGTGCTCTCCCAGTGAAGTACTGAGGAGAGACTTCGTTCCTCGCACTCTGCGTACACATACGAGCGCACTCGCTCTCGTTACGTGTTCCCGCTCCAATGGAATGGCCCCTTTTTCTGGAAAAGTTGCAAGGGTATATAATTCGCTGTCTTCCCTCACTCCTGTGGCTCTTTGCATCAGAAATATTCCGCCAATCAGCGTTGCTCTTTTAAACGTGAGAATGACGTTTCGTTTAAGTTGACCAATGCGGAATGATGTAGCATCTCCGTTAGGCGTATACTGTCCTCCTGTGAGAACTCAATAACTACGCAGTCAGTCCGCCAAATATGCGTCTTCTGGGTGCTCCCACACAATGTAGTAGAAATTTCTTTTAAGTCGAACACAGGTATTGTTATCCTTTCGCTCTAGCAAAAGCTGTCCTCTCTCTGTGTGGTCATTCCAGCCAAAGTAGGTGTGCGCCGACCCACCCCTCTGAAGGGACGGGCCTCCAAGTGGGGCTGCCGCCTCCCTAGAATGAAAATTCCTGTGGTCGTCATATTGTGTACGGCAGCCTCGACTTTTTCAACCTCGGTGCACACTTGCGATTTCCTAATTAGATTTGTGTATCGCTTACATGAATTCATACAAAATTGATTCTACCTTATCGACTTTAGGTTAGAATGAAGGGTCTTACTGTGAAGAATACGATTGTGAGGACTGAATATGTAAGAAATAAAGGTCATGAGACCACGCCACATTACAATTGTCTGGTGTGGAATTTTAATCAGTTACTTGATAGGACCGTATTTTTTTGATCGAAATGTTACTGGGGAATCTTATTTACTACTTCTCAGCGATGATTTGTTAGAGCTTATGGAAGACGTTGATTTAGAAACCAGGCAACGAATGTGGCTCCAACAGGACAGAGCAGCTCCTTGTTATTCTAAAAATGTGAAGAACGTTTTAAATTTATGGTATCCTGGTCGGTGGATAGGACATGGCAGACCAGTCCAGTAGCCTCCATGTTCACTAGACCTAAGATCCCCAGATTTTTTTCTTGTGAGGTTATTTAAAAAATTATTTTTATGCAAGACAGCAAACAACCCGAAACGATATGGAACAATGCAATCCAAGAGCATGTGCAGCCATACCACAGGATATGCTGCTCAAAACTGTGGACACCTTTTGCCGATGATTGACTTTGTTCATTGAAGCAAATGGGGATAATTTTGAACAATTTCTTTGTGGCTAATTTCATTAATTAAGCGTCCCAAATTGTGAGCATCTCATGGGAACATCATTCCACTACGTCCATGTCATCATTCTTGGGTAACGCTAAAAGTAGGATACAGTACATTTTGTACAAAAATAGCTTAATTTGTCATAACGAAAGAATTGCTGCACGTTTTTTATCGATTTGATGCATCTTTCTCTGATAATTCTAAATAAATCAGAGTTCTTTCCCAGTTTTACTTTCTTCTCGATTTCAGCGCCATCTTTCAATAGTTTAAAATATGTTCCCCTTTGGGCTTACGAACTTGCCTTAGCCACTACTTTTACCCAATGTATAGTTTTCGCGATAATCTTATCCGAAACTTCAGATGGACCACCCTGTATATCTCTTTCAAGACCAGTCTTCAATCTTGCTAATTCATTGTCGGCTAAAGAGCGATCAATATTTCAGTGTAAAGAAAGCTTCTGATACGAAGTTTTTGATTGCCTTTATTCCGTGTATGTACACTGCATTACTAGTATGTACAGGACTAAGCTTCCATCTTCAGATTTGCAAGGTTACAAAAATTCCAAAAGTATTTACACTGTAGAAGCCGTCATCGTAAAGTAGCGATTTTAATTAAGATTTTTTTTTTATTTTACGTGCCCACAGAGTACATCTCACGAAATTTTGCTGTGGGATAAAGTGCACGTTCCTTTCTGTACCAGTGAAACAGATTAAAAATTTGAAGTACTAAAGAATTACCTTTTCATAAGTTTTTAGAAGAATATATAAATTCCAATATAAATGTAAAGTAACATTACCTTACAATAAATGGCAAGACAGTCTTACAAGTGTGGCACATCAAGAACTGCTGCACGTGTCTGGGTTGCTGCGGGTTACACACTGCCGGATACCAATTAGGTTCACTGAATGACCCAAAGGAGTAGGCCTACAGTCAGTTCGTGGCAGTCTCATTAACAACATGTTTTCTAGCTTTTTATACAAACTATACCTAAAATCATATGAGAGAATGCAAAGTGAATGATTTAAAGTGGAAAGCAGTACAATATCAGTCATAACAAATCAAAAATACACCAGGTAAAAATATTTTGTCAATTTGTAAGACCGAAAAAATTATTTAGAGTACGGTTGTTAACGTTAACCATTTCTTAAAGGCTAAATGAAAGATGTAAATGGGGCACAGTATAGATAACAGTATGAGAATCGTTGATTTGATAGGATTATGGCAGAATGCCTACATATACGAGTTTTAATATCATGTGTTATAATGTTCGTCTTACAAAAGGCATCCTATTGAAATTTCCAATTGTTGTGGCGATTTACATAACTGTTTATGTGTAATGCAAACATCGATACACAAAACATGGCATAAACGTAGTAGCACCTAGGTCTATTACGGTAACGGACATCAGAAGGAGCGTGCAATAACGCAAGGAGTACATAGATTACTAATTTAAGGTAGACACTTACATATATCACAAGGAATGCACAGATACATATTTTCTTATGCCTTGACAATAATATTATATCTAGAGAAAAAAAAGTAATGGAAGACAGTTTTCAGCTCATACAAATTTTGTTCTTAGATGACAACAATGTTACAATGCCTTGATAACAACTGAACACTGTGACAATCTGGATGTAATATTATAACAATTTAACGAGAATTACAATCCCAATTACTGTCTATATGGGGTGATATACAGATAATGGACGTAGGAATGCAGGGAATCAGAAGTGAGAAAAATGGCAGGTACAGTACTTATAACATACAATATGCTTTCATCCCAGTGTTCTGACAAAACCACTAAATTTTCGTCAATATTTCATTGGCATTGGCATTAGCATTGTCCAGTGTAGATTACAGTTTCTTATGGATTTAGTTATGGCTGTGAGCCTTACAGCTACAGCATAAAACATCTGGTACTGTGCTCGATGTCTTGGTGAGAAACGGTACAGTATTATCGATATAGTGAGAACGTATAATCATCAAAAACGTTATGGTTTGTAATTCGGCTATCTGTCATGGAAATTAAATACGGCCTAAGAAATCCTCCATACTTCAGAGGTGTGCTATGGAACAGCTATGTGGTGTTCAAGGTCTAGGTGAGAAACAGTAAAACTACAGTCACTGCAGTGATAAAATATATCTACTGACAAAGTTATGGCATGTGAGCCAGGTATTTTGGTTAGCACAAGCGCTTGCAAGTTGTTATAGGATATGGACATACACCCCTACACTTTGGTATAGATTCCTCGTGTACAATCATCTTGAGAGTAGCATTAACAAAGTGGTTAGTCAGATAAAATGCTGGAATAAACTAACTCAGGTGGGTGAAAATGTTATAAAATAATAACACATCAACGACAGTGAATACAAGTGGAGTGCAATACAGTACGTAGGTGGCTTGTTTGAAGCCAATGCTTATGTTAGTGGGTGGCAGGTACATGTTTTCGCATTTATAATGATTACTAAGACTGAATCATACAATTTACAGGAAGTGTGAAATGAAGAATGTTGTCATAATTATCTCAAGGTGGGAAGCAGGCGTTGTAGACAATGTTTAGGTCATTATGGTAAAATAAGCATTAACCGAATTTCTTAAGAAGGAAGATTTTCCAAAACCTTTTCCAATAAATGTAAATTTATTATTATACACTGCACAAAACCTCTCCCTCTCACTTTCACTTTTTCTTTCTCTCCCTCTGCCTCCAGCCTTTCGTATCTATCTATTAATCCCAATATGTTCATCCTCCTCATGTCCTCTACAAATCTTACCATTTCGGTTTCAACTGCATTCCACTTTATCCATTCCACATCCTGTTTGTATTCTTCAATACTTTTCTCTGTATACCGACTGAATACACTGGTGACAAGATACATCTGTGACGTACTCCTTTCTGTGTGAAACTTCTTGCACTTGCCATTATTTGTCCATTTGATACGTTCACCAATCGTTAACTGGTTCTAGCACTACATCCTGTTACAGTACAGTATATTAAGGGGTAGAAATTAGAAAACTTTATCAAAACTCATTCCCATTGCCATATGCAAACTCAAGTCATCGCACACACAGAACCAGAAATCTGAACAAGACAGCTTGTTGCAAATGGATCAGTCTATCGACACTTTATGACAGCAACTGTTGAATGAGGATACACAGCAGGAAGAAGACTGCAACAGAACACCAAAGGAAGTGAGACAGACATATTAGTTAGCTGGTAAGACATGGTGCACGAAACTCTATCGCTTACATAAGAGCACATAGTGAGTAACTGATGCAGCAGTTAACAGCCTGTTCAATGAATGTAGTAAAATAACGAAATGTGCAGTCAGTACGAATTAAGCCTCGTGACGTAGCCTCATGTTTTCTCCCTTTAAGTACTCCAGCATTCCAGCTGTCGTCATGAGTTGATCATCTGGAACAATAGCATTCATGGTACTAGTACTCAGTTCATGATTACGTTACTAAGTGCCGCGCGGGGTCTAAGGCATCTTCCCACAGTTCGCGCGACTCTCATCGTCGGAGGTTCGAGTCTTCCCTCGGGCGTGGGTGCTGATGGCCTCAGCAGTTCGGTCCCATAGGAGCATACTACAAATTCCCAAAATATACTTAGAAATGTATGTCCTAGATGCCCCAGTACAGTCTATGAAGCAGCTGAAGATGTACTCCAAGTGAGGGATTTCATGCTGCTTGATGTCTACCATCTACTGATGGAGAAACTGACTGTCTTCCAACAACACCACATCAAAGGGTACTGTCAGCACTGAACATCAGTGCAGAATCTACCAACAGGGCATCTTGGGGTCCACTTTCCCATTCATCGTTCAGGCACCTACATGTGCTGAAACCTAACAGGTGGCTGGAAGGAGATCAACAGACCACACAACTACTGACACTAGGTACATCGTGGATGGATCTTCAAACATCATTATAGAATTCAGAGTGTGACTGAGGACATGCAAGAGCCAACATGAGACCACTTCGTGCCAAGGTTGCTAAACCTCCCATGGTCGTGAAACTGGTGAGCTGATGGGTCAGATGTCAGCCAGAATCCAGCTTGCAGCTGAATGAGTGACAGCTGAGCAGTGCACAGAAGACTGAAAATTCATAAACATTGTAAATAACCGACTGAACTGTAATAATGCTTTACCAGCATCGATGATGCTCCACAGATTCCCAATAGCTAACCCTATCTCACACAGAGGTGTCCCCACTCATTCCCTCTGTTATTCGCAGTTTGTTGTATATTCTTTTCTATATGTTTATTGTACAATTACAATAAACACATAGAGAAAATACACTAAAGATTAGGAATGAAAGGAATAATCAGAGAGCATAATTGGCTTGCTTTGGAAACTAAAAAACTTTAAAAGAGAAAAGTTTACAACCAGCATCTGTTACCAGTTTTGACTCATGGCAGTGAGGTATGAACAATAAATGTAAAACCCCCTTAACAAATGAAATTTTCAAAGGAGAGAAGAAATTGAGAACTATTGGGGCGCAAGGGAAAGAAAATGGATAAGGAGACAGTGGAAGATATATTTATGGAATGGAGGACTTAATAACAACTGTAATGTAAATGAAATGGAGTTGAGCGGTTCTTTCCGTCATGCAAAAGGATAGTGGATAGCCCAAATGCGTCCTTCGTTGGGTTCAAAAAGATAAAACTGAGAGACAAAGGAATGGGAGACGGGTAGATAGTATTAGGGAGTGAGGAGAGAACATGTACATGTTTCGCCGAGTACTGTAACGCATGGAAGAATATATACAAAGCTCTTATTCAATGACTGACGTCATATGGGTAGTGACGGTGATTATGATATGATGATGACATTGGTGATCATGATTAGTGATGATTACTGACAGAAGTCTTTTCATGAAGAACTCCACATCAACACTTCTTGTTTCATTGCAGATCGCGTCGAACAAGGGACCGCAGTGGTTAGAAACTGGAGTCGAATTCAAGGGAAGCAGCGTACAAATTTTCGTCTGGCCATTGATATTTAGGCAGTGTTTATCTCTTTAAATAACTTGTGACGAATGCTGGGTTCGTTCCTTTGAAAAGCATTCTACCGATTTACTTGCCTGTCCTCCTCCAGACCGACTTTTCGTTCCATCTCTGATAGCGTTTGTAGCACCATAGCTCTAATGCTGTACTGATTTATTTTGCCTTTTGTTTTGTTTAGTGTTATAACGTTGAGTTTCTGTAAATGTTGTTGGTTTGTATCGATACCATGAGAGTGTTTATTCTTTTCTCTGTTAAAAACTTTGATGCCTATTAGAGTCTAAGAAGTGTAATCTCTGTAATGTGCACAGTACGAGCAAATTACATGTTTTGTCTTTCTCACATAATCTCTTTGGTTACCTTTGAGGTTGAATAATTTTGTTTAAATAATTTTTTTGTAGAAATGTCAATATGTGCCAATGTTCTGTTTTATTTAATATGTTTGGTTGCTGTTATGCAAACTGCTGACCTTCACTTAGGGTTCTTAGTTACTTTGTATGTAAAAGGAGTTGTGGTTCCCCTCGGGAACGGAAGCATGCAGCGTGCGCAAATTGTGATTGGCCTAGTTAGAAAGGGTGGAATTAAGAGTCAGTCGGGGACGATCTACCAAACTGTCAACCGCTCATGTAAGAGTTGTATATTGTGCTGGTGCCGAGAGAGGCTTTCCATGCGGCTTTCCAATGTCTCGGATGGATGGATAAAGAGCTGGAACTATTTTCAAATTTATATCTATCATCGCCACCAAGAAATGACAGAGTCCAGCAGTTCTATCCGCAAATCCACCTACCAAAATGCAATCGCCACCACATTGCGCAATCACTGAAAAGGAACCAAGGAATAGTAGAAATGTATGGCGAAGGATCAGCTCATAGGATGTTTTAGTGTGCGCAAATACAAGGTAACTTATACTCGAACTCTTATACCTAGCTTTATTTTTTATCCCTAGTCACACAACCACTTAGGATCCTTCCCATGTCAAAATTGCTTACCGAGTGTCCATATTGCGAAAACAGGAAAGCCCAGTGTTTTACTTATTAATGCCACTTGAACATAGCAAAACGAAAGTTAAAGTTTATGTAGCAGGACTGAGTAATATAGTAAACGATGCTTGTTGAAAATAATGTTTCTATTAAAACTGGTTATTAATATGTCGTTGCCAACTTCAAAAATAAAAGTCTTTAAAACTGAGGCTTATAAAGCTTTGCTTAGTAAATAATCACATTGATACCTGTTGTAAATCGCAATAGGTGAGTCAGTATCTTACAAATATGTCAGTTTTGTGTCTCACTGTAGTAAAAGTTGAAAACTGCAATTGGGTGAAGTTATATACCCATGCTTGCTAAGCACTTGTTTCTCTTGTGCAATGAAAGTTCATATTAATAGTGCAATAGGATCCACAGGTTATCCTTTATGCTCAGGATAAATAACAATTAACAGAAAGCCCACTATCTATGAAAACAGTAACTTCTTTTATTCAAAATTTAGTGAGAAATTGCTTGTTAGTGAAATACATTTAACTTACACTCTAAATAGAAAAGTATTTAGCCGAGAGAGACTTAACCTATGACCAGTTCATAATTTTGCAGTGAACTACATTTACAATCTTTGTCAGATAGAAAAATGATATTAAACCTATGTCCAATTTACGGTTCTACAAAGAATATTAATAGTAACTTTATTGAGACCATTAAGTTTGAGTAAGTCCTCAAGGTAATAATGTGTTTTGTTATCTGTTATATTTATGCAAATAGTTTGTTCTGTTCTGTTAGCTCCAACCTTAACGTGAACATACTGTATTCAGGTGCCAGAGTTTATTGCACACGCGTGTGGCAAATATAGGTTGTGTTTGTCCGTTAAAGTTACTCATAGCTATTTTCTTGAACAAGAATTTCAATCATTCTCTTGCCTAGTTAGGCTGGCGACCGTTTTCTTTATTCTTTGAACAGTGTAGATAGGTAAAATATTGTTTGTTACTGTTTAAATATTTACGTAATTTTGACTTTCACTTCCCATAAGCCACCTCCGTTTGGTACAACACGGTCAATATAACAAACTTCCTCTCAGAGGGTAACACTGCTCTGCTTCTGTATACTATAAATGCTTGAATAAAAAATAATTT
The DNA here is from genome assembly GCF_021461395.2 of Schistocerca americana. Classification (NCBI taxonomy): domain Eukaryota; kingdom Metazoa; phylum Arthropoda; class Insecta; order Orthoptera; family Acrididae; genus Schistocerca; species Schistocerca americana. The sequence goes on along the minus strand of NC_060120.1, from coordinate 964,722,998 downwards.
CACTATACGAACTGCCGCCAGCTTTAAGGTTATAGTATAACATTAGCGGACGTCAGTGTTATAAGTGGGTTTTCCGTGACAGGACTGTATGTTCTGTTGGGGCATAGTACGCAATAAACCAAATTTGGTATTTGATTGCATAGGCTACGTAAATCCAGTTGGAGTGTTATACGTTGTCTTCGTGGGGTCGTTAACCCTAATGTTCCTGTCATTCTGCTGGTCATGTACCAGTATTGCAGGTCTCGTCCACGATCGGTGTTGAAGCGACTATGTCCAAGACGAGTGATACTGCACTAGAATGCGTCATCAGCAGTTGCTCACCACTGATTTTGTAGTTACAGTTAACAGAGGACTAACAGAAATAAGAAAATAATTACCTAACATTCTAAAACATAGTCGTTACTCCAGGGTACCAACATATTCCAGCGGTCGATCCCAGCCATTACTTTAAATTTGAAGAAAATCATCAGCAATGGTTGCTGAAGGCTTCTTGGATAAAGAGTCACCTTCATTCTGTCAAAGGCCTTGACAAAGCCGGAGGGGATGTGGAGAGACCTTTCGGGCATCTCTTTTCTTTCTGATGTAGAACCGTCCCTAAATGGTGGAACAGTCAGCAATGGCTGTCATAAGGATGCAGAAAGCAGTGGAAACCGCTGACTTCAATATACAGAATGTGTATCCACACAAGGCTTGAGGGCTTTTTCACGCTACAGGCGATTACCCCTCAGAAATGAATATTGACTCTGCGGCGGAGTGTGCGCTCATGTAAATCTTCGTGCCAGTTTAAAACTTTGGGGTGGAATGGAACTCAAACCTGGGACCTTCTCCTTTCACGGCAAAGCGCTCTACCAGCTGATTTACCCGGCATCAGTGCTTTACGTTCGCCAGAACCTCGTGTCACCAGTTTGGAAGGTAGGGGATGAGATACTGGTGAAGTAAAGCTGTGAGAACGGCTCGTAATTTGTGCCCGAGTAGCTCATTTGGTAGAGCACTTGCCCGCGAAAGGCAAAGGTGCGAGATTCGAGTCCCGGTTTGGCACACAGTTTTAATCTGCCACGAAGTTTCTGATTATACCTGTTACCCGATCTGATGTTTTAATTCACTTATATATCCGATTATCTTGAGTTAATGCTGTGATCTTATGAAATCATTTTTACTCCAGATTGGTACACTAGAAACCCCCCCACCCCACACCGTCAGGTAGGGTGCGGGGCATAGCTGCCAAACTTTTAATTGTAATATATCTGAGTTACTTTGATACACTTTTTAATTCGGGCGTCTAGACGGAGTGCTATATCGTCCTATAACTATTGCTCTCGTAGTGACCACACGCTGGGAACATTTGTTAGGGTCGCTAATTTTCTCACGTTTCCGTCGCGCGATAGTTTTAATTTCACGTATGAGTCTGTGAAGAGCTATTTCTGTACCTCGACAAAAGTTAGTTGACGCAGGTTAGAGTGGCATCTACAAAACAGACCGAGAGCTTGGTGAGAAATTTTGCAGTTGACTGTGTCGTGTACGACTAACGCTAATATCTACTGCAATATGTCCATGATTAATAAATCGCTGTTCTTTCTACTGATTTTCTTATTATATATCTCTTTCAAGATCATATTCATTCTCTGTAACATTTTCTTGGAGGTTCTGCTCGTTCTCTTCATTGACAACCACGTCACCCCTTAATGCTATCATTTTTTTCAGTTCCATTTCAGTTTAAGCCTTCCTTATCCTCTTTATTTTCTTCAGTACCTTACTCAGTATACAGACTAGACTGACTGATGACTAGGTACGTGCCTGAGGTACTCCTCTCTGTGTGTAATCTTCTTGTATTGACCACTGTTTTCCATCTGATATGATGACTAACCTGTAAATGGTTCTAGCACTGCATTTTTTTAGGGCACAGAATAGTGAGGGGTATAAATTATAAAACCTTATAGAAAGTTTATATGACGAAACTTAACTGACTTCATTTCAGTAATAATAACATTAAACCTGGAACATCCAACTTCAATTGATTCTCCGGAGCTGGCGACCGCAATCTTCATAGAATAATATTTTTACAGATGGACCGTCACATACTAAGGTAGCAGCAGCTTTTTGAGTCTCCGAACTACATACAGCGGAGGTTGGGATGAAACTAACTAGTAAGAAATACAACTCAGGTAGGCACAAAAGAGAAATATTATTTGCATATGTGCCAAAATTTTAAATTTGAACCTTTTCCCTCATTGCGCTTTGGAAGAGGTCTCTAATATTTCTGATTGGCTTAGCAACAAAGGAAAAGCATTAAAAGTATTTGAAGTGCGTTAAAAAAATCAAGTGCAGAACAAATGCCAATATTCTACTCACCGAGCAAAAGCGTTAGCGTTCTTGGAAAGAGTCAGAGTACGTGTGTTGCGAGCGCAGACAAACCATAGGTTACTCGGGCACAAAAACGGGAGGTCGAGAGGTCAGTTCATATGTAAGCCAGAAACCTGGACTGTGGTTTCCAGATGTTAGCAGGTAGATTCTGTACAGTAAGTAAATACTGCTGCAAGTAAAAGTAGCTACACGAATTAGTACATAATAATTATTGTTGTAATTAATAATTATATTCACATTTATGAAAAATACACTACTGGCCAGTAAAATTGCTACATCACGAATATGACGTGCTACAGACGCGAAATTTAACCGACAGGAAGAAGATGCTGTGATATGCAAGTGATTAGCTTTTCAGAGCTGGCGCCGGTGACGATACCTACAACGTGCTGACATGAGGAAAGTTTCCAACCGATTCCTCAACACAAACAGCAGTTGACCGGCGTTGCCTGGTGAAACGTTGTTGTGATGCCTCGTGTAAGGAGGAGAAATGCGTACCATCACGTTTCCGCCTTTGATAAATGTCGGATTGTAGCCTATCGCGATTACGGTTTATCGTATCGCGACATTCCTGCTCGCGTTGGTCGAGATCCAATGACTGTTAGCAGAATATGGAATCGGTGGCTTCAGGAGGATAATACGGAACGCCGAGCTTGATCCCAACGGCCTCGTATCACTAGCAGTCGAGATGACAGGCATCTTATCCGCATGGCTGTAACGGATCGTGCAGCCACGTCTCCATCCCTGAATCAACAGATGGGGACGTTTGCAAGACAACAACCATCTGCACGAACATTTCGACGAAGTTTGCAGCAGCATGGACTATCAGCTCGAAGACCATGGCTGCGGTTACCCTTGACGCTGCATCACAGACAGGAGCGCCTGCGAAGGTGTACTCAACGACGAACCTGGGTGCACGAATGGCAAAAGTCATTTTTCGGATGAATCCAGGTTCTGTTTACAGCATCATGGTGGTCGCATCCGTGTTTGACGACATCGCGGCGAACGCACATTGGAAGCGTGTGTTCGTCATCGCCATACTGGCGTATCACCCGGCGTGATGGTACGGTGTGCCATTGGTCACGCGTCTCGGTCACCTCTTGTTCACATTGACGGCACTTTGGATAGTGGACGTTACATTTCAGATGTGTTACGAGCAGTGGCTCTACCCTTCATTCGATCCCTGCGAAACCCTACATTTCAGCAGGATAATGCACGACCACATGTTGCAGGTCCTGTACGGGCCTTTCTGGATACTGAAAATCTTCGACTGCTGCCCTGGCCAGCACATTCTCCAGATCTCTCACCAATTGAAAACGTATGGTCAATGGTGGCCGAGCAACTGGCTCGTCACAATAGGCTAGTCACTAATCTTGATGAACTGTGGTATCGTGTTGAAGCTGCATGGACAGCTGTACCTGTACACACCATCCAAGCTCTGTTTGACTCTATGGCCAGGCGTATCAAGGCCGTTATTACGGCCAGAGGTGGTTGTTCTGGGTACTGATTTCTCAGGACGTATGCACCCAAATTGCGTGAAAATGTCATCACATGTCAGTTCTAGTATAATATATTTGTCCAGTGAATACCCGTTTATCATCTACATTTCTTCTTGGTGTAGCAATTTTAATGGCCAGTAGTGTACATAGGTTTCCTTCCATCCATTCTGTTCCATTAGAATTCAGAGGATCATTTACATAGGAAATCACTGAGTTCGGTTACAAGCTAGATGTTATGACCTGGAGCAGTTGCCGAGATGTTTAGAAAATTTGTCAGACGCAAGCTTTTGGCAACAGAAAACCGAGAATTCCTGATCATATTTATGTTAGAAATTTTGTTTCCTCATCTGTCACCCTTGCATGTTCTCTAGCCTGTATTCCTAAAACTTAGCTTATGCCACACTTTCGGAGCTTGGAAAGAATTTTGCGCGTCTTACTTATACACGTATACGCCAGAGAAACTAGTATAGGTAAGGGTACTCAAATAGAGAGATAAGTAAACAAGCAGAATACGGCCCTGTGGTCAGCAACGCCTGTATAAGATAATTAGTGTCTGGCGCAGTTGTTAGATTGGTTACTGCTGCTGCAAAGGTAGGTTATCAAGATTTAATTAAGTTTAAAGGCGGTGCTATCGTCGGCACACGCGCGATGGGACACAGCATCTCCGAGGTAAGGAAGAAGTGGGGATTTTCCCTTACGACCATTTCAGAGTGCACCGTGAATATCAGGAATCCAGTAAAACATCAAATCTCCGACATCACTGCGGCCAGAAAAAGATACCTCAAGAACGGGACCAACGACGACCGAAGAGAGTCGTTCAACGTGACAGATGATCGAACCCTTCCGTAAACTGTTGCAGGTTTCAATGCTGGACCATCAGCAAGTGTCAGCTTGCGAACCATTCAACGAAACTTCTTCGATATTGGCTTTCGGAGGCGAAGGCCCGCTCGTGTACCCTTGATGACTGCACGACACAAAGCTCTACGCCTCGACATTGGACTGTTGATGACTGGAAACATGTTGCCTGCATGGTCGTACGAGTCTCGTTTCAAATTGTATCGAGCGGATGGACGTGTACGGGTATGGAGACAACGTCATAAATCCATGTAACCTGCATGTAAGCAGGCGACTGTTCAATCTACTGGAGGCTCTGTAATGGTGTGGGGCGTGTGCAGTTGGAGTGATATGAGACCCTTCATACGACTAGATACGATTCTGAGAGGTGACATGTACGTAAACATCCTGTCTGATCACCTGCATCAGTTCATGTCCATTGTGCATTCTGACTGACTTGGGCAATTCCAGCAGGACAATACGACACCCCACAGGTCCAGAGTTGCTACAGAGTGGCTTCAGGAACAGTCTTCTGAATTGAAATACTTCCGATGGCCACCAAATTTCCCAGACATGAACGTTATTGAGCGTATCTGGGATGCCTTGCAATGTGCTGTTCAGAGGTGGTCTCCACCCTCCTGGTACTCTCATGGATTGACTGACAGCCACGCAGGTTTCATGGTGTTAATTCCCTGCAGCACTACTTCAGACGTTAGTCGAGTCGATGCCACGCCGTGTTGCGGCACTTCTGCGTGCTCGAGGGGATCCTGCACGATATTCCGCAGGTGTACCAGTTTCTTTGTCTCTTCAGTGTATCATTACAAGGACAGATTTATGTTAGTGCGCTGAAAGATTGTCAAACACAAGATCTTCTGTAGGTAACGACATTTGTTTCAGATATAATTAAGAGATTTTCAGCAACAGGGACTGAACTTAAGTTTTGTTGTGAAAACTGTGTTTTGCTTTTCCTTGATTTATTGTGAGGTAAATTAAAGGTAGACAAGAATCTAAAATCATTTTATTAACTTTTTGACTGTTTGCCAGTCACATTCACTCTGTTAACTCATCGGGAGGATTTCATGTGAAGATTATCATGTGCTGCTGTGATGTACACAGTTGAAAAATTTGTTTATTAACTCTTACGACTGTTCCAGAAGCAGATGTGATATAAATCAGATGTAAGAAGAGCCTTCCCAGGAGATACAAGGAACGGCCTCCCGCCCCCCTGTTGGGATGGCACAGATCAGCGACCACCCACCATACTAATAGAATTGTTCGCATGCACGTCTTGTCATCGCCGTGTCAGCCATCGCAGTGCAGGTATCGACGATCACCGGCTGTCGGTAAACTAACTTTAAGCCACATTGGTAGCCACCATTTCAAACGAGGGTTGTTTTGTACGACAAAATTATGCAACTGATATGTCTCACGGAGGGAGAATATTTTTGCTCGTATACTGCACAACAGACCCACGTAAAAACAATTCATTTTTGTGGAGAACAATTATATGTACAAACATACACATTTTATTTTTGAATACTTAGGAATCACAAGAACAGTAAATAATTTTTCACACCTAAATATGCCGGCCTCGGTGAACGAGCGGTTCTAGGCGCTTCAGTCCGGTACCGCGCCATTGCTACGGTCGTAGGTTCGAATCTTGCCTCGGGCATGGATGGGTGTGATGTCCTTAGGTTAGTTAGGTTTGAAACATCCCTTTTGAAAAATTAATGAATTACTGTGTTGATAAACCTCTATGTTATTTGATCTTCAAACAGCTGAGCAAAACTGGACGTACTCATAGATTACTTTCTTTACTTATTCTAATCAACACTAATCTGACACACAATATTTTTAGCGCAACGCAGTCTGACTTTCAAAAATCCCTACAAAAGAATGGCCCTGACTAACAATAACCTATACCTTTCATTATTCACTTACCTCACAAAAATCTTTGTTACTCGAACTACTGCAATGCAGCGAGCGCCAATACTGCCAGCTAAATAAAAGATTCTAACTACTGAAGGCACTAACTACTAACTACTGATAGACATAGGTAGCAAATGAAAGATTTTGATAGAGAACAAACAATGTATTTACCTTAATAATGTTCAAAAGTCATTTTATATATATATATATATATATATATATATATATATATATATATATATATATATATAATCAGTTCACGATATACAGTATTACAAATTTACTCTTTCTGCCACCTCTCTCCCCACATTCCCCATGCTGGCGGCTCACCTCCAACTGCAAAACGCGACGCGCTGTTCACATCCAACTCCCCAACACTACAATAGCGAATATTCCAACAATGCTAACCAGCCACAGGCTGCACACGGCACAGTCAGTGATTTTCATACAGAGCGCTACGTGGAGTTACCAACATAAAAACCTGAACAGCCTACTTACAGGTTTAAGTAGTTCTAAGTTCTAGGGGACTGATGACGTCAGATGTTAAGTCCCATAGTGCTCAGAGCCATTTGAACCATTTCAACCCAAACGACTGGAAGAAACCGTAGGTGATTCCAACATGTAAGAAGGGTAGAAAACAGACCTGCAGGACTGCAGACCGGTATCCATAACTTCGGTTTACTGCAGAATGATTCAACGTATTCTTAGCTCGAATATAATATATTTTCTTGAGACTGAGAAGCCAATGTGCACGAATAGCATGGAAAAAAAAATGTTCAAATCTTATGGGACTTAACTGCTAAGGTCATCAGTCCCTAAACTTACACACTACTTAACCTAGATTATCCTAAGGACAAACACACACACCCAAGCCCGAGGGAGGACTCGAACCTCCGCCGGGACCAGCCGCATAGTCCACGACTGCAGCGCTCTAGACCGATTGGCTAATCCCGCGCGGCAGCATGGAGAAAAAGACAAAAAGAGCAACTTGGTTTTAGAAAACATCGCGCGTGTGAAACACAGCCTACCCTTTTCTCTCACGAAAAAATGTGAGATGTGCATGAAGGGTGACAGGCATATTTCATGTTTCTAGATTTCCGGAAAACATTTGACACAGTGTCCCATTGCAGGCTGTTAACGAAGGCACGAGCGTATGGAATAAGTTCACAGACATCTGAGTGGCTTGAAGACTTCTTAAGTAATAGAACCCAGTATGTTGTCCTCGACAGCGAGTGTTCATCAGAGACAAGTTTATCGGTCAAGAGCGCCACACGGAAGCGTGATAGGACCGCTGTTGTACTCTATAGACGTAAATGATTTGGCGGACGGAGTGGGTTGCGGTTGTTTGCTGATGATGCTGTAATGTACTGTATGGTCTCGAAGTTGAGTGACTGTAGGAAGATAATGACGATTTAGACAAAATGTCTATTTTGTGTGATGAATCGCAGATATATCTAAACGTGGTAAAATTTAAGTTAGTGCGGATGAGTAAGAAGAACAAACCTGTAATGTTCGGATACATTATTACGAATTTCCTGCTTGACATAGTCAATTCGTTTTAATATCTGAGCGTAACGTTGCAAAGTGATATGAAATGGAGCGAGCATAAGAGAGCTGTGGCAGGGAAGACGTTTGGTCGACTTTGGTCTAATGAGAGAATTTTAGGAACGACTGGTTCACCTGCAAGGTGATCGCATATGGGCCGCTAGTGCAACCTGTTCTTGAGTACTGCTCGAGTACTTGGGATCCGCACTAGATCAGACTGAAGGAAGACATCGAAGCAATTCATAGGCTATGCGGGCTGCTAGACTCGTTACCGATAGGTTAGAACAACAGGTAAGTGTTGCGGAGATGCTTCAGGAACTCAAGTGTGAATCCCTGAAGGGAAAGCAACATTCTTTTTAGAAACAATGTTGAGAAATTTTAGGGATCCGGCGTTTGAAGCTGACTGCTGAACGATTCTACTGCCGCGAACATACATCACGCGTAAAGACCAAGAAGACAATATATGACTACTAGGCTCATACGGTAGCATATAGGCCGTCATCTTTCCCTCGCTCTATTTGCGAGTGGAACAAGAAAGGAAATGACTGGTAGTGGTGTAGGGTACCTTCCACCACGCACTGTAGTGTGGCCTGCGGAGTATCTACGTAGATGTGGATGTAATGTGCCATGTAATATGTAAATACACTGAAGAGCCAAAGAAACTGGTACACCTGCCTAAAATCATGTAGGGCCACCGCGACCACGCAGAAGGGCTGCAACACAACGTTGCATCGGCTCGACTAATGACTGAAGTAGTGCTGGAGGGAACTGACACCAAGAAAATTGCAGGGCTGTCCATAAATCCGTAAGAGTAGGAGGGAGTGGAGATCTCTTCTGAACAATACCTTGCAAGGTGTCTCAGATATGTTCAACATTGTTCATGTATAGGAAGTATGGTGGCCAGCGGAAGTGTTTAAATTCGGAAGAGAGTTCCTGGAGCCATTCTGTAACAATTATGGACATGTATAGTGTCGCTTTGTCCCGCTGGAATTCGGCAAGTCCATCGGAATGCACAATGGATATGAATGGATGCATGTGATCATAAAGGATGCTTACGTACGTGTCACCCGTCAGTATCGTATGTAGATGTAGTAGGGGTGCCATATCACTCCAGCTGCACACGCCCCAAACCATTACAGAGCCTCTACCAGCTTGAACAGTCCCCTGCTGACATGCTGGGCCCATGGATTCATGAAGTTGTCTCCATCCCGTACACGTCCATCCGCTCGATACAATTTGAAACCAGACTCGCCCGACCAGGCAACATGTGTCCAGTCTGTGGTGTCACCGCCAGACACCACACTTGCTAGGTGGTAGCCTTCAAATCGGCCGCGGTCCGTTAGTATAAGTCGGACCCGCGTGTCGCCACTATCAGTGATTGCAGACCGAACGCCGCCACACGGTAGGTCTCGACTCTAGAGACTTCCTAGCACTCGCCCCAGTTGTACAACCGACTTTGCTAGCGATGGTTCACTGACAGAATACTCTCTCATTTGCCGAGACGATAGTTAGCACAGACTTCAGCTACGTCATTTGCTACGACCTAGCAAGGCGCCATTACCAGTTACTATTGAGATTATGAATAATGTACCGTCAAGAGCGACGCTCATCATTAACGGATTAAAGTTAAGTATTCCACCAGCTACGTCCGTTTTTCTAGAGTCTAATTTCCTTGTCCTGTTCCAGACCTCACGTAAGCCTGCGTGAGCTAAAACGCGGGCCTTTTCGGCTTTCTCCAGTACCCGGTGTTGGCTCTCCTGCCAACCCACAACACAGTCATCAACAGTCCAGTGTCGGTGTTGACGGGCCCTGGTGAGGAGTAAGGCTTTGTGTCGTGCAGTCATCAAAGTTATACGAGAGGGCCTTCGGCTCCGAAAGCCCACATGATGATGTTTCGTTGAATGGCTCAGCAATAAAATCTGCTGCAATTTGCCCAGTGGTTGGACCTCTGTCTCGCTGACGATGCTCTTCAGTCGTCGTTGGTCCTGTTCTTGCAGGATCTTTTTCCGGCCACAGCGATGTCGGAGATTTGATGTTTTATCGGATGCCTGTTATTCACTGCGCATTCGTCAAGCGGTCGTACGGGAAAATCCCCACTTCATTGCTGCCTCGGAGATGCCGTGTCACACCGCTCATGCGCCGACTATAACACCACGATCAAACTCACTTAAATCTTTCTAACAACTCCGCCAGACACTAGTTGTCTTATTTAGGCATTGCCGAGAGCAGAGCCGTATTCTCCCTGTTTACATATCTCTGTATTTGAATACGCATGCCTATACCAGTTTCTTTGGAGCTTCAGTGTAATAAGAACAGATCAATGCAAGGGATGTTACATGGCACTTTAAAGGATATTAGCTGATCGGCTCTCATGAACCGTAAGGGTCGGAACATGTCCTTCTGACACAAATTTGCTAGAGATGAGTCTTCCTTGTGCCACATTTAACGCATTGGGACCCAGTCATTTCTGCCTGAAAGCACTATTTTATTTATTTATTTTTTAAGTAGCAATGCCATTCTCTTAAAGCTTCCGATGCTGTTGCAAGACAGAGACTCCAAGCTGCACACTGAGGTACTTATACGAAAGTAGTGCGTTGCAAAAGTCGCGCACAGCATTCGAAGCAACAGTCGTCGTGGAGTGTTCGCTATGCGATTGTAGGAGATATGTGCCTGCAGTTTTTGTTGCGTAGTTTACTACGTGTTTGGTTTTTGCATAGTGATGTTAATGAGAAGATAATTGACTCTGAAAGTAAGTACATTTGACTTTATTTCAATGTAAATCTGAGTATTTACTGTAGTTTTTATGAGTGGCCTCAGCAGAAAACCACTGGCGATTTATGTACTTTTATAATTAATTCTGTAATTGGACGTAAACTTATTCAGTTTCAGGCCAGGCTTTTCACTGTTATTTAGGAATATAACTTGTTTTAAGCATTATGTTTTCATGAAGGCTTCGAGGTGGCACTTCTGTCTTTGGGGTTGAACAAGAAATTCCGAGTAATTTCTATTCAGAGACTTCTGAGGCAGAAACTGACCCTGAAAATGCCTCTGTGAATATTCTCCAACAGGCAGCTACATGAGGGACTTCAACTACCTTGCCAGGTCCTGAACTACTCTTGAAGATTCAATTGACAACAGTAGAGATGAGCCTGCCATGATAGATTCACAAATAAGATGGTTTTCATCGTACAAAGTAGCAGCCGTGCATGAATTCTCTGAAGAGGACAGACCGAATGTTGATGTAAGTTTCGAATCTCCCATGAAAGGATTTCTGAACTTCTTTCCACAGAAAATGAGGGAAGACTGATAGCTGTACGTCTCAGTGGTTCCAAAGTGTTTACTTTCCGACAATTTCTTGTTGTATTTTCTGCTTAACATGACAATAACGGTTAATTTTCCGAAAAATTTTAAGATTTAATTTTTTTCATATTTTTGGGACTCAAAGGGAAGAGGAAACAAACAAAATTTTTAGTGCAATCATGACATCCAGATGTGGGAAAACTTTATTGTATGACATCTTATCATTTCTTTGAAATAAAAGTAGTTCCAAGTTGAATTTCACTTGCATTTCAAGAACAATATATCACTACCAAATACTTAAAAAAAAGAACGATATTGTGATAATCATGTAGCAAAAGTCTGCAATTGTTGGACACTGTTCCACACAAGATTTTTTATAATGTAACTCAAATATTTGTTTAATGAAGTAGATCATGGCTATACTCCCAGTAGCAAGCCTACACTGTGAACACAGGCAAAGAGATTTTATAATTATTTATTTACTTTATGTGTGATAGAGACACCTGGCATTATAGTTTGATAGTGGAACATATTTTATCTACGTCAACAAAATTCTTCTGGGCTGTGCTCAGCACAAAGCCCTGAGGAAGACCACCTGCAATATTGTCGAAACGATGTCAACAGCCCAGAAGAATTTTATGGCCAGTGACAACGGCCGTGGAAGCCTACGCTTACATTTTATCTATGTACAAGCTTGAGGTCTTTTTTCTTTTGAAAGCAATATATGAAGACTTTCCTACTGGCTTGCTAGGCCTAGCGCAAGAAAGGATTTTCTGTTGGGGTGGTCTCCCTGAGCCTTTGGTGTTTCTCCTCCACCACAAGGCAGTAGTTCCCTTAATCCCCAGAAAGGAGGGTTGCATCATCTGCCAGCTACGCCGTTCCGAAGTCTTCCTTCTCTGCTGTCGCTGCCATTAAGGTCTTCACCTGTAACCCTGGGCAGGGAAAGACTCTGGGAAAATTGAAGAAGATAGATATAGAAGATGGACACATTAATGTAATAAAGACAATGTACAGAGGACACAACTGTAGAATTAGAACACGATTGGGGAACTCTGAATACTTCGAAATAAGAAAAGGACTTAAGCAAGGAAGTATTCTAATTCCTGCACTTTTTAAAGTTGTGATGGAGGGAATGAATAGGGCAGTTAAAAATATACTAAAAGAAAGACAAAAAGATGACTTTTTGCAGATGATATGGTAATATGGGTTGATAAGGAGGTAGATGTACAGTTACAACTTGATGCGTGGAAGGAAATAATGAAAAGGTATGGATTAGAAATAAATAAAGATAAGAGTGAAGTAATGGTATTTGGAATTGAGAAAGGGATCAACGGAAATATTACCTTGAATGGAGAACCCCTCAAAGTGGTAGAAAGTTTCACTTATTTAGGGAGTGAAATATCTAGGGATGGAATAAGAACTAACGAAATTAATAGGAGGTTACAGAAGGGAGGCAATTTGTACCAAACAATAAAACACCTGATTTGGAATAAGGAAGTTTCAGAAAAGCAAAACTCTCTTATGTAGAAGAATTATTACTTCCCTATTGTCACCTATGGTGGAGAAACATGGAAAATGACAGAAAAGGAATGGAGCAGACTGCAAGCAGGGGAAATGAAATTTCTCAGAACGGTTAAGGGAAAAACAAGAATGGGCAGAGTAAGGACTGTAGAGATTATAAAGGACCTTAAACAAGAAAGTATGAGAGAAGAAATTGAAAAAAAAAGACGGTATGGGCATGTTAAGAGGATGCATGGGCAGAGACTCCCCAAAATTATGGAAGAACTAAAGATGGATGGGTAAAGGCCTAGAGGGTGCCCAAGAACACGGTGGAAAATGGGAGTGAGAATATCTGTGGAAAGGGGAGGTGTGACCTGGCAGCAAGTGGAGGAAGAAAAGCAGTGGGAGGACCGAGCCAAATGAAGTGGACTCGTCAGCACTCAGACCCGGCAGTAGCTGGAGCGGGATCCGGATATAGAGAAATATGCTTACCATATTTATCCTCATATGATCATGTTAATTCAAGCAAGCAATACTGCACCTTGTATTTTCTACATTCTTATGGAAGCCTGTTAAGAGCCCTTTTCTGGCTCCGGTGGTTGAGTTAGTTAATTCCCGGGATACATAAACCAGGTGATGAACAAATAAAGCAATGTTGAGAGTTTTTCATTTTTTTTTTTCGAAAGAGGGATGAAAGAGGTATGTGGTACTACTGTCAGTTAGTGCTATCCGATATTGTTTCATTTTCCTACCACTGTTTTGTGGTTACTTTATTGAGATCACTTGACATGTTAGATTGGGAAGAAAGATTTGAATTTATCTGACTGCCAAGGTGCATTCCCCACTGTTGTTTGTAGTTCTTGTTTGTCTGCAAAAGGCGGTCCCTGAGTGTCATTAGGAGGGGGCGACGATACATGGGTAATTAAGGAGTTTCACGGAAGTGGAGCCACAGCCCACTCTGTGCTTTTCTTGGTTAGAGCTGGTGTCTGTCCTCTGAGAGCAGAGACCTCCGTGCAGCCACTGCTGTCCTTAAGGAATAACTGATCATTACATTCGTGCCTGTTCTGTACGGACAGGAAACGACAGGAAGCCACGATGCTGCCAGAGCAGTGTGAGAAGTTCGGCTGTTTTGCATCCAATGTTTTTGTGTAGTAAATCCAACTGAGTTGCCTACGCTACCATGTTTGCCGCATAGAGCTGACCAATCAGTGGGACGCTACTCCAACCCCTTGTTAAAGTGTGTTTTGTACACCAAGGCTGGGAAGTTTTTGCTGCATTCCCCTGTTTTCTTTTTTTTTCGCGAAATAAGTGATATTCAGGCTCATAGCATTGTCAAAAAACATTCACTCATTCCCTCCACCTGGAGTTTTATTTGAAAGTTGAGAGTTGTTGGCGGAGAAGAAGTTCTGAGCTGATTGTCTCCCGGCGACTGTCTGGTGCTGACCCGATTTCTGGGGAAATCTAAGTATTACAATTGTGGTAGTGTGATCCATAATCCGAGCAGTTCACAACTTATTTGTTCTGCCAGGCAATATACGTTGAGTGAAATTGTTCCATGTAATTTGGGAGGAATGGGAGCTTAGATGTTTAACGCCCGATCGACAAAGAGGTCATTAGAGTCAGAGCACAAGCTCGGATTATGGAAGAATGCGGAAGGAAATTGGCAGCGCAGTTTCAGATAAACCAACCCGTTATTTGCACAAAGCGATTTAGGGAAATCACGGAAAAGCTAAATCTGGATGTCGAGGGGGGGGGGGGGGGAGTTGAACCGTCGTCCTCCCGAATGCGAATGCTATGTGCTAACCACTGCGCCACCTTACTCGATCATGTAATTTGATACACTACCACAGTTTGGTATCATTATTTGTAATTTCTGCTGAGATTTTGGAGAACTTTCGTCTGTGTGAATTTTATGTGAATTTTGTGCGTCGTAAAGAATAAATAATCTTCTATACACACACTTGAATTAGATTTCAGTATATCAACTGTTGCGGTGTTTTCTTTGCATACAGCTGCCAAACACATCCAACTACTGTACGAAATTAAGAAAAGAGACACCACTGAATTTCAACCTACTGCTCATTACCTTTAATTGATTTAGTATTTATAGCCCTTTACTCATCTGACTAGAAGTCCTGTTCCCATTCGACCTGTAATTCATAAATTTCCACTATGTATAACATCAAACTGCTAATTCCCATACTTAAATTTTCTAATCTTCTAACTCTGTATAGGAGTCTGACACTCTACACTCCGACCCATTTTTATTTGTGCCGATGTCAGAATCTTCCTAAGTAGTTCCCAACCTGGAAACCGAAGTGAGAAAGTATTTCACCTTTGGAATGTTTTATCGAAGAGGACGCCTTCGTCATTTAACCATACAGAAGACTTCATGCTCCATGGAAAAATCAAACTGTGGTTTCCCCTTGCTTTCGGCCGTTTGCAGTACCTGGACGGCAAGGGTATGTTGGCTAACGTTCCAAGGCCAGATCAGTCTATCATCCAGACTGTAGCTCCTGCAGTTGAGGGATACGCTGCTATCCGTCTTCGAGAAACACATGACTGAACTTCACACAAACAACTTTCTGTGTCACTGAGGCGCACAAGCAACGCCACCTCAGCAATATCCATGGTTTATGGGGGACTGGCATATATATCCAACAAATAATTTAGGAAGGCGGATGCCAGTGCTGCTCTAAGATGAAAGGTTGGCACGATACAGATGTTTAATGGGGGCTACATGAAACCAGTCAAGGAAAGTAGTATACTAAATGAAGTTCAACAGTTTTGCCATTTAGTACAAAAAATGAGTAGCCAGAGTAAGGTGAGAAGTTCTTCGAAACCAATTACTAATCTAGAATTCTAGAAAAGTTTCTGAGTATACACGTTTAGAGTATTACAAAGTAAAAAGATTTTAAAAAATTTCAGTAAAACGAAGGTAGATAAGGTAAGAAATATTTGAAATGTAAGAATATTAAAAATGAAGTCAAGAAATTCGAGTAGTGACCAAAGAGATAGGTTAGAGAAACTAGAAGCGTGAAATTTCAATATGAATTTCGCCAGAGTACTTTTGCAAAGCAGAACTGTAAGTGCATAACCGACCTAGACGTCACTAAATGGAATGCGTCTGCTGGTTATGCAGGAGTGTCGTAGCCGAATGGCAGCAAAGAAAGCCAGAAGTATAAACAAATCGGGAGTCCGTTCCATCAGACTTTGCGAGAGGGGGGCCAAGAACAAGTAATTCAGTACTTTGATAACAGTGTGCAACGGAGAAAACGTGCTGCTGTAACTAGACTAAATTTGGTAGATGCAAACTTCAAGTAAAGGAATTCACTGGATCGCTGATGTTAGAAACCAGAGCGGCTGAGAGCGCTGACACGTTGAGAAAAGGAGAGCGCATTCGGTGACCTGTCTGGAGGCGGACCACGTCATCGACTGCTATAAAAACCCCGCCCTTCTCTAGCTCATTCTCAGAGTTAGGCCATACCACTTATATTACGGATACCGATTGAAGACCAGTTCTGTTAAGTTACGGGATGCTCTGGTGAATTGAACAAGTGTCTACAAACTGGCGCCAACTTGGAATCCACTGCTGCAAGCCCACAGCCGTCCGGCCACGGAATGGATTTACGGTCCGCAAGTCACAGTCCTGCCGGTCACAGTGATGACTGACTAACGATGGAGGTTGGGCTGATCTTCCGTGAATGAAGAATCGATTTCTCCGCCTGCGAGCTGTTCAACATAGGCGCTGGGCGCCGGTGTCGCCTTTTCTTGGGCAGTACAGGTACCACCCTACTAGCTGCATGCTGAAACCACCACTCGGGCTGTCCATCGTCTTGCTGCTGGATCTTCCACCTACACATCATCTCGATAACTGACAACAGGGGCTTGCAAGTATCTGGATCCAAGCCTCAGGACAGCTTCACTCTTTGAGAGTGCAGAGGCTGTGACGGACATCCACAGCCGCGCCAGGCTGCGGGAACGCATGGCCGCTGCAGCTTCTGGTGACGGAGCCGCAGCGCTGACCACAGCCACCCGGTTACCTCACCAGGCACTGACGGGCTACTTCATGCTTTCAAGCAGCGCAGACTCAGTACTGTCACTGATAGGCAGAGCCGGGAAGAAGACGGAATGACTGGAAAACTCGCGACAGTAAATGATTGTTAATTGAATGGTGTTTCATTAGCGGCCTGGCGCTTCACAAGATCACTCATTCCCACTCTCCACTCGATCTGCTCATAACAAGACCCCCTGCTCCTGTCGTAACAGTACCGATAATGTTGTACGACATTCATTACGTTCTAGCTCAAGCAATCGAGAAGGTATGAATGTTCCAGCCACTATCCCGTCTACCATTCTCAGAGCTACAGAAGGAAAACAGAAGCTTTCTACAGTAGAATTTCATGAAAAAAAATGGAAAAATGAATATAAACTGCATTTAGGAAGAGTTAAGCTGCACAGGTCAAGAGAGGAAGTCATAATGGAGATAGGCTGAGTGGTTGTTCCAACTACGTATCTGAAATAAACATTTTGAACCACAGAAAGTAGAGTGTGATAGTTTAAAAAATTTGGTCTCAAGGAGGGAGAGACAACAAAGGCGTCTTTTGCACAATGGTGTGGAATTTATTATTACGTATTATTATCAATAAGTTTATCGAAAACTGCATAAGAACATGAGACACATAAAACAGAAAAATAAAACACAAAACAAACACACGAAACTGTTGAGAATCTAGCATAAAATTGGAGCAAGTCAGTATGTTAATATCGCATTTCCTTACATGTTCTTAGACCAGGGAACATAACCATACAATAGCCTCTTGATAGGACATTACGAAGAGGATTTAGTCCCTTTGAAATCTTGTTAATGGACACTCAACAAAAATGTATTCCGTTGATATGCGATCTGAAGTTTTCCCGGCGTACTTCCAATTTGAACAGCTCTCGGGTATCCGACCGGGTAGCGTCGTAATTTCTCCACAATATTTCGGCAGACGTACACGCTGCCATCTTCAGGTGGTTCCTGACGAATGCTGTGCTTTTTCCTCTCAGCGCCCTGTATATACTAGCCGTTACCCCCTCCGCGGTTCCTCTCCTGGTGTCTTCGGTGCGGCCGGCGCGGCGGCTATTGGAGGTAGTGGGGGAAGCGGCGCCTGGGTCTGAACTGGGGTCTATGGTCTCCCTGCTGCCGCCGTCGGCAGCGGTCCTCAATATCTGCAACCGCATATTTCTCTCCAGGCTGAGTGCAGGGTTCCAACCCTGACTAAGTTGAAGGCCACTGTCTTTATTAATTAGATCGTCCTGTAGTCGGATTTCGAGGGCCTCCTTAGTAACGCAGTCCCAGAAGTACGAGGATTGACAGAATCTGTACATTTTATTTACAGCAGTGTAATCAGCACCATGTTCCACTAATCCAAATACTCTTATGTATTTTCAGCCTATTAATTTGTTGAAGTGACCGCTTTGCTAAGCGCGCTATCGTTTGCAAATTTCAATGTACATTATTCTGGCCTGCAGTTTGTCATGTTAATGAAGTTCGATGATTGTTACTATTATAATTCAAACCATTCAGTGCATTCAAATCTAACACAAAACTCGGTATTGTGTCACGTGGCTCTTTCAAATGGTTCAAATGCCGCTCAGCACTACGGGACTTCATATCTGAGGTCATCAGTCCCCTAGAACTTAGAACTACTTAAACATATCTAACCTAAGAACATCACGCACATCCATGCCCGAGGCAAGATTCGAACCTGCGACCGTAGCGGTCGCGCGGTTCCAGACTGAAGAGCGTAAAACCGCTCGGCCACACCGGCCGGCAGTAGCTCTTTCCTTCTCCGTCAGATACCTCTGTGTCTGACGATCCAGTTTTATAAAGATAACAGGTCTGTAAGCATTTAAACATATTACACGAATCAGCAGAGTTCTACTTCAACTCATTAATTCTAAATCCTACATTTTCATAGTTTTATTATTCTCTTACTGTCGATAATATGATTCTACATTGTTTCCTGGACATTTTACTTCTGATTCTAAAACATTTAAAAATGCACGCCAGTCGAACAAGGCAGTATTACAGTGTTAATGGATACTTTTGATCAGATGGTGTACATGGTAAAGAACTGTGCAGCTCTAGGAGGGGCCCTGGAATGTCACAAGGTAATGGGTCAGCGTTTGGATTACAAGTGGAAGCTGAGGTTAGCCGGCAGCAGAGTTAAGCATCGAACTATAACCCAGGGCAAAGGAGAGAGAGGAATAATCTGGCACGGCGATGCAGTATTCATGGCGAGCACAGTGCGGCAATCTGGTGCGCTCTGCACTGCTGAATAATGCGGCAGCTGACCAGGGGCGCCGGCTGGGCCAAAAGGCCAGTATAGCAGCCTTAATTATAACTGTCGCCGCGCCGCGCTGCGCCGCGGAGCCGTAAAGCTGTGCTCTGTGAAGCGAGCCACTGGGCATCGCCAAATGAATCTTGGAAAAGCCCGCGTCGACACGAGACCGTGAGCCGCGCTGGTCCTGCATGGTGGTTAATTTGTCCCGACCGTCGCCCGCAGTGGCGGAAAATCGAGTCTTCGCTCCCCTCCATTTGTAAAGGAGTACGCACCGTCTGTTCTGATAAACATTGTAGAGCACACGTTCACGGTACACTCACACTGATGTGAACCACTGACTGTCTTCGACCTCAACGTGCAGCAACCACTCACAGACGGCCGGTGGAGAGTATAGACCGTGGTCCATTGACAGTGACCGAGCCAAATATCTCACGAAATAAGCATCAACTCGTCTAGCTTGAAGGGGGAAACCAGATGGCGCTATGGTTGGCCCGCTAGATAGGCTGCCATGGGTCAAACGGATATCAACTGTGTTTATTTAAATAGGAACCCCCATTTTTATTACATATTCGCGTAGTACATAAAGAAATATGAATGTTTTAGTTGGACCACTTTTTTCGCTTTGTGATAGAGGGCGCTAAAATAGTCACAAACGTATAAGTGCGTGGTATCACGTAACATTCCGCCAGTGCGGACGGTATTTGCTTCGTGATACATTACCCGTGTTAAAACGGACCGTTTACCAATTGCGGAAAAGGTCGATATCGTGTTGATGTATGGCTATTGTGATCAAAATGCCTAACGGGCGTGTGCTATGTATGCTGCTCGGTATCCTGGACCACATCATCCAAGGGTCCGGACCGTTATTTAAGGAAACAGGAAGTGTTCAGCTAAATGTGAAACGTCAACCACGACCTGCAACAAATGATGATGCACAAGTAGGTGTTTCAGCTGCTGTCGCGGCTAATCCGCACATCAGTAGCAGACAAATTGCGAGAGAATCGGGAATCTCAAAAACGTCGGTGTTCAAAATGCTAAATCAACATCGACTGCACCCGTACCATATTTCTATGCACCAGGAATTGCATGGCGACGACTTTGAACGTCGTGTACAGTTCTGCCACTGGGCACAAGAGAAATTACGCAACGATGACAGAGTTTTTGCACGCGTTCTATTTAGCGACGCAGCGTCAATCACCAACAGCGGGCCGGCCGGAGCGGCCGAGCGGTTCTAGGCGCTACAGTCTAGAACTGCGCGACCGCTACGGTCGCAGGTTCGAATCCTGCCTCGGGCATGGATGTGTGTGATGTCCTTAGGTTAGTTAGGTTTAAGTAGTTCTAACTTCTAGGGGACTGATGACCTCAGAAATTAAGTCCCATAGTGCTCAGAGCCATTTGAACCATTTTTGAACCAACAGCGGTAACGTAAACTGGCATAATATGCACTGCCGGGCAACGGAAAATCCACGATGGCTGCGACAAGTGGAACATCAGCGACCTTGGTGGGTTAATTTATGGTGCGGCATTATGGGAGGAAGGATAAATGGCCCCCATTTTATCGATGGCAATCTAAATGGTGCAATGTATGCAGATTTCCTACCTAATGTTCTACCGATGTTACTACAAGATGTTTCACTGCATGCCAGAATGGCGATGTACTTCCAAAATGATGGATGTCCGGCACATAGCTCGAGTGCGGTTGAAGCGGTATTGAATAGTATAATTCATGACAGGTGGATTGGTCGTCGAAGCACCATACCATCGCCCGCACGTACACCGGATCTGACATCCCCGGATTTTTTTTCTGTGGGGAATGTTGAAGGATATTTGCCATCGTGACCCACCGACAACGCCTGACAACAGACGTCAGCGCATTGTCAATGCATGTGCGAACATTACGGAAGGCGAACTATTCGCTGTTGAGAGGAATGTCGTTACACGTATTGCCAAATGCATTGAGGTTAACGGACATCATTTTGAGCATTTATTGCATTAATGTGGTATTTACAGGTAATCACACTGTAACAGCATGCGTTCTCAGAAATCATTAGTTCACAAATGTAAATGCATCACATTGGAACAACCGAAATAAAATGTTCTGAAAGTCCCCTTTTTGAAGAATTATGTAAGACTGTGCTTAACCTGACACACAATATTTTTAGCGCAACGCAATCTGACTTTCAAAAATCCCTACAAAAGAATGGCCCTGACTAACATTAACCTATACGTTTCACAAATCACTTACCTCACAAAAATCTTGGTTACTCGAACTACTGCAATACAGCCAGCGCCACTACTGCCAGCTAAATAAAAGATTCTAACTATGGAAGGCACTAACTACTGATAGGGATAGTTAGCAAATGAAAGATATTAATAGAGAACAAACAATGTATTTACCTTAATAGTCATAGTATATACAGCAGTTCAAGACAAATTACATAACTCCGCCATCTCTCTCCCCACATCCACCACTGCTGGCGGCTCACCTCCAACTGCGCAACGCTACGCGCTGTTCACAGCCAGCTGCCTCTGTCCAACACTACAATGGCAGACAACAATGCAAACTAGCCACAGACTTTACACAGCACAGCCAGTGATTTTTATACAGAGGTGGCGTTACCAATAAAAAAACCTAAACAGCCTACTTACAGTTCAAACGTACCTAAGTTCTGTATATTAATTTAAAAAACCTACCTGTTACCAACTGTTCGTCTAATATTGTGAGCCATATGTTTGTGACTATTACAGCGCCATCTATCACAAAGCGAAGAAAGTGGTCCAACTAAAACACTCATATTTCTTTACGTACTACACGAATATGTAATAAAAAATGGGGGTTCCTATTTAAAAAAAAAAAACGCAGTTGATATGCGTTTGACCTATGGCAGCGCCATCTAGCGGGCCAACCATAGCGCCATCTGGTTTCCCCTTGAAGCTAGACAAGTTTCATTCTTTGTAGCTTTTTCGTTTGACGCTTATTTCGTGAGATATTTGGCCCGGTCACGATCAATGGATCACCCTGTATAAGAGTGTCGGACGGACGCAGAAAACAGTTCAGTCGTTGTCGTAATGCGGAAACGAAGCGATTCATCTGACGTCCAAATCGGCATGTTCATTGGCTTTCTGGTCAAGAACGGAAGGATTTCCAAAAGGGCTAGGTTCAAATGGCTCTGAGCACTATGGGACTTAACTTCTAAGGTCATCATTCCCCTAGAACTTAGAACTACTTAAACCTAACTAACCTAAGGGCATCACACACATCCATGCCCGAGACAGGATTCGAACCTGCGACCGTAGCGGCCGCGCGGTTCCAGACTGCAAAACGGCTAGGCCTGTAATCTATTCGCGTGCCGCCGTCGTTAAAGTGCACCGTGCACGTCAAAATGGCACTATCCAAAACCGGCGCCAAGGGAACGTTGGTGCACCACGGATCATAGATGACAGGAATGCACGACAGCTGCAGTGATGTGCATGGGCAAATGCACGTGCAACTGTTGAGCAACTGACCGCCCACGTGAAGCAAGGGGCCACCAACAGTACCTCCCCAATGACCGTTCGGTGAAGATGGCTGCATATGAGCCTAGGCAGCAGGCACCTTTTTCATGCTCTCACGCTGACTACTGTTCATCAGCGACGAAGGCTTGAATTTTCACGGCCGTGCCGAAGCTGGACTGCCAGGTGGCCTTTTCAGACTTTTATGCTCATCAGGCACATGACTGTTTGCGTGTACAGCTATGCAGTAATCTTCAGAAGTGTCCAGGCCAGAGGAGGGAGCGTTATGGTCTGACAAATTTTTTTCGTGATATTCCCTGGGTGATCTCGACATTCTTTAAGGTACAGCGCACGAACAAAAATATGCATTTACACATTCTGTTTTTCCTCAGCAAGATGGCATCTACCATCAGGACATCGCAAAGTATTACAAAGCTGACAGTTTACAAGCGTGGTTCGAAGAACACTAGTATGAGTTTAGCATACTCCCCCGCCTACCAAACTATCCGGATTAAAACCAAATCATGAATCTGTGGGATGACTTCGATTCAGCTGTTCGCGCCATGGATCTTCAAACTGAGAAACATAGCGTAGCTGGCCACAGCAACCGGAATCGGAATGACTCCACATCCCTGTAGGTAACTCCCAGAACCTCACTGACACTCTTCCTGCACGTCTACAAAGCAGAAGATGGATAGTCAAGCTTCTGACAGGTTGTCACATTATGTGACTGGTTTGCGTGTAATATAGATTTTAACACATATTGTACATCGTGGTTTCGATACGCTTGTAAGCGTATGGTAAAGAGGTAACTACCTCCAACGACTGATCAGAAGGGGCATAATGTTTTTTTCAGAATTTTCTTCAAAGGCTTGTTCATGAGTTCATAACCTTTCGATACCTTCTAAAGAATTCACGGTAAAAGATGACAGCCAAAACAGTTGCAGGATAAAGATTTATTAAAATTCTTGACCAAGATTTCGGTATATATAAATATACCTTCATCAGAAGTAAAATATTTAAAATTACATCCTGCAATGGAGATTAATAAAACAATTGTGCCAAAGGAGTCCTTTATCGTGAAGATTTTCAACACTTGCTGTTTCAGCCATGTTTGCCGATCGGGAATAGCCGAGCGGTCTGAGGCGCTGCAGTCCTGGACTGTGCGGCTGGTCCCGGCGGAGGTTTGAGTCCTCCCTCGGGCATGGGTGTGTGTGTTTGTCCTCAGGACAATTTAGGTTAAGTAGTGTGTAAGCTTAGGGACTGATGACCTTAGCAGTTGAGTCCCATAAGATTTCACACACACAGATCGCGAACACAGACAGCCATGTTTAAAATATTGAGTTTCTAAAGAATTATTTAATAGAAAGATACCACGCCAAATCACTTCTGAAGACGGAAAAGCACTTGTCTTCTGAAACAGTCATAACATTTACAGCAGAAAATTACGTGTGAACCTTTTATAAACTTAATTCTGCAGACTTTCCCATCGACATATCGGCACCTTGAGGTGTCGGGTGTCCTGCCAGATATGAGTGTCATCCATGTACAAAATTTCTACGACGTGACTCGCTATCTTCATCAGGTGCTACACTATATGATTAAAAGTATCCGGACACCTGGCTGAAAATGACTTTCAAATTCGTGGAGCCCTCCATCGGTAATGCTGGAGTTGGCCCACCCTTAGCCTTGATGACAGCTTCCACTCTCGCAGGCATACGTTCAGACTGGTCCTGGAAGGTTTCTTGGGGAATGGCAGCCCATTGTTCATGGAGTGCTGCACTGAAGAGAGGTATTGATGTCGGTCGCTGAGGCCTGGTACGAAGTCGGCGTTCCAAAACATCCCAAAGGTGTTCTACCGGATTCAGGTCAGGATTCTGTGTAGGCCAGTCCATTACAGGGATGCTATTGTTGTGTAACCACTCCGCCACAGGCCGTACATTATGAACAGGTGTTCGATCGCGTTGAAAGGTGCAATCGCCATCCCCGAATTCCTCTTCAACAGTGGGAAGCAAGAAGGTGCTTAAAACATCAATGTACGTCTGTGCTCTGATACTGCCACACAAACCAACAAGGGGTGCAAGCCCCTCCATGAAAAACACGACCACACCATAACACCACCGCCTCCGAATTTTACTGTTGGCACTTCACACGCTGGCAGATGACGTTCACCAGGCCCTCGCTATTCCCACACTCTGCCATCGGATCGCCACATGGTGTACCGTGATTCGTCACTCCACACAATGTTTTCCCACTGTTCAATCGTCCAATGTTTACGCTCCTTACACCAAGCGAGGCGTCGTTCGGCATTTACCGCGTGAGGTGTAGCTTATGAGCAGCCGCTCGACCATGAAATCCAAGTTTTCTCACCTCCCGCCTAACTGTCATAGTACTAGCAGTGGATCCTGATGCAGTCTGGAATTCCTGTGTGATGGTGTCGATAGATGTCTGAGTATTAGACATTATGACCCTCTTCAACTGTCGGCGGTCTCTGTCATCAACAGACGAGGTCGGCCTGTACGCTTTTGTGCTGTACGTGTCCCTTCAGGTCTCCACTCCACTACAGATCGGAAACAATGGACGTAGGAATGTTTAGGAGAGTGGAAATCTCATGTACAGACGTATGACCCAAGTGACTCCCCATCACTTGACCTCGTCCGAAGTCCGTGAGTTCTGTGGAGTGCCCCATTCTACTCTCTCATGATGTCTAATGACTACTGAGGCCGCTAATATGAAATATTTGGCAGTAGGTGGCAGCAAAATGCACCTAATATGAAAAACGTATGTTTTTAGGTGTGTCCGAATACTTTAGATCACATTGTGTATCTCAGACTGTTAGTCGAGTGGAACGAGTCCATTATCAGGCGTTTGGAACGGTACGAAACAACACTGTGCGTATAATTTAAGTATCTACTCAAAAGTAATCACCAGAGGCCTGAGCACAACCCCACTGTTTAACGAGCTGAAGTATTCCTTATTTCCAGAACTTCTGTGCCTGTGAAAGAAGCCAGTTCTCCACTTTGTCCTCGGTTCGTCGTCCGAACAAAACGCGTGGAAGTCACAGGAGACATGTCCGGGCTGTAGGTCGGATGCTCAAGCTGCATCTTATGTGACCCTGGAAACGTGTGGATGCGCATTGTCGTGGGGGAGAATCTCTTCTCCATGAGCAGCTAGACCGCTTGCTCTTGGTGATCTTTCGTAGGTTACGGAGTGTCTCACAGCACACTTCACTGTTAATGGTTTTTCGGAGCTCGAGGAATTCAATGAGTATCGGATCTGGGTCGTCGAAAAAGACGGTGAACATTACCTTACCTCCTGAGGGCACAGCTTTGAAGTTCTTAGGAGGAGGTGACGACGGCTGTTTTCTTTGCCTATAAATGCCACTGTGTTATCCCAAAGTGGCACATGCTCATTTCAGTTTTAGCTGTTACAATGCTTTTACCGTTTCATTTGAACACTACTTATGTTCGTGCTTACTGCCTCCCCCAGCACGGCCTGTTGTAGGCTCTCCGTCTGCTGTCCCACTACAGGTGTTCTGTTTTCGGTTCGGTGCGGCTGACCGTAATCTGGCATTCTGTTCTCGGTATGGTGTACCTGGTGCTCTGTCTTTGTGGACATGGGGAACGAATCAGTCTCAGGTCTTCTTTTCGTCGCAGCGGAACTCAGAATGTGGACATGGGGACGAACGGAGCACTAGGTGCATCGTACCGACTACAGAAAGCCCGACTGCTGTTAGGCGCACCGGACTGAAAGCAGAATGTGTCAGGACAATTGTAGTACGAAAGGACCGCAGACGGAGCGAATAGAACAGACCATGGATAGGGACGACATTAGGTGTAAATATTTGACCAAAACCTCTTCGTTAGATAACCAGAGGACAATCCCTCAAACCAGGTGCAGGTCCCAAAAACCGCCGTCTCAAACATCCAAATTCATATTAGAAATCAGACGAACGAAGCCCTGTGGTGCTTCTACGATATAAAATACAGGAATATCAGCGGTCTCACATAGCACCTCATGAAGACAATAAGAGACGTTGTCGAAATATTGTGTATGGATGACTCTGATATTCGACAGAACACCGGACACTTGAAGATGTTTCACAGAGTTCTTGCCCCCGTCAGAATGTTAAGTAAACTGAAGCTTTAAACGACTATTTGTCCTCATCGTCAGTAGTTTTCGGTAGACCGTGTGATAACTTTGTTCTCCGAATTATGTCACGAAGGCGATACGAAGTCACGAAACTTCCACATGCTACCAGAGAGTATGTCGATGTCTGTGACGGAGGAACATTAGTACCGGTGCTGATTCCGTTGTAGAGTTTCAGCAACGGATGCCCCTTGGAATGTACAGATATGGACCATCAGGGGAGTGCTTATTCCGTCGTGCAAAAGTATAGCGCTTGGGCAGTTGTTCTTAATACAGTTGATTTGGCTCCCCATTTATATCTAAATCTACATCTACATGGATACTCTGCAAATCACATTTAAGTGCCTGACAGAGGGTTCATCAAACCACTTTCACAATAATCCTCTATTATTCCAAACCCGCAGAGCGCTTGGAAAAAACGAACGCCCATAACTTTCCGTGCGAGCTCTGATTTCCCTTATTTTGTTATGATGATCGTTTCTCCCTGTGTAGGTCGGCGTCAACAAAATATTTACGCATTCCGAGCAGAGAGTTGGTGATTGAAATTTCGTGAGAAGATCGCGCCACAACGAAAAACGCCTTGGTTTTAATTATGTTCACCCCATTATTTCAGAGACACTGTCTCCCCTGTTTCGCGATAATACAAGAGTGCTGCCCTTCTTTGAACTATCTCGATGTACTCCTTCAGTCCTATCTGGTAAGGATCCCACACCGCGTTGCAGCATTCTAAAAGAGGACGGACAAGCGTACTGTAAGCAATCTCTTTAGTAGATCTGTTACATTTCCTAACTGTCCTGAAAATAAAACGCAGTCTTTGGTTATCCTTCCCCACAACATTTTCCATGTGTTCCTTCCAATTTAAGTTGTTTGTAATGTAATTCCTAGATATTTAGTTGAATTTACCACCTTTATATTTCACTGATTTATCGTGTAATGGAACTTTAACGCATTCCTGTCAGCACTCATATGAATGACCTCGCACTTCTCGTTATTTAGGGTCAATATCAAAGTTTTTTCACCATATAGATATCTTTTCTAAATCGTTTTGCAATTTATTTTAATTTATTTTGGTCTTCCGATGACTTTAATGGTCGATAAACGATAGCATCATCTGAAAACAACCTAAGACGGCTGCTCAGAGTACCTCCTAAGTATAGATAAGGAACATCAAAGGGTCTATAGCACTACAATGAAAAACACGGAAATCGCTTCTGCTGTACTGGACGACTTTCCGTCAATTACTACGATGGGTGACGTCTCTGACAGGAAATCACGAATCCAGCCACATAAATGAGACGATATTCCATAAGCATGCATTTCACGACAAGCCGCTTGCGCGGTTCAGTGTCAAAAACCTTCTTCAAATCTAAATATATGTAATCAGTTTGAAATCCCTTGTCAATAGCACTCACCACTTCGTGTCAGCAAAGAGGTAGATGTGTTTTGCAAGAACGATGTTTTTTTAAATCCGTGTTGACTGTGTGTCAATAGACCATTTTCTTTGAGGTAATTCATAATGTTCGAATGCAGTATATGTTTCAAAATCCTGCTGCATATCGACATTAATGATATGGGCCTGTAATGAAATGGATTACTCCTACTACCTTTCTTGAATATTGATGTGACCTGTGCAACTTTCCAGTCTTTGGGTACGGACCTTTCGTCGAACAAACAGTTGTATACGATTGTTAAGCATGGATCTATTTAGTCAGCATACTCTGAAAGGAACGTATTTGGTACACAGTCTGGACCGGAAGACTTCCTTTTGTTAAGTGATTTAAGTTACTTCACTACTCCGAGGACATCTATCTCTAAGTTACTCATGTTTGCAGCTGTTCTTACCTCGAATTCCGGAATATTTACTTCGTCTGCTTTGGTGAAGGAATTTCGGAAGGCTGTGTTTAGTAACTCCGCTGTCTCAGCTCAGTCATCGATACTATTTGCATTGCTATTGCGCAGAGAAGGCATTGATTGTGTCTTGCCGCTAGCATACTTCCCATACGATAAGAATTTCTGCCAGGCTTCGAGACGAATTTACGACTCGCGTGGGCTCATGAAGCAACTGCTCGAAATAATTTTGAGAGAATGCGTTTAGCACAACTTCGGATGATGTTTTCTGCGTACCTCCGGAATTAAAATGTATTTTCGCCAACATATCGAGGGTAAATTAAAGTCGCCGCCATCTATATAATTGTATGAGCCGGGTACTCAAGTTTTCTTTGAACCTTTCAGCAATTGTATCACCTGAATTGGGAGTTCGGCAAAAGGATCCAATTATTATTTTATTCCGGTTGCCAAGAATGACCTCTGCCCACACTAGCTCACAGGGACGATCTACTCCGATTTCAAGATGAGATAAACTACTTCTAACAGCAACAAACACGGCACCGCAAATTGTGTTTAGTCTATCCTTTCGGAACTATTCGCTACTTTGGGCTTAAAATGGTTCAAATGGCTCTGAGCACTATGGGACTTAACATCTGTGGTCATCAGTCCCCTAGAACTTAGAACTACTTAAACCTAACTAACCTAAGGACATCACACACATACATGCCCGAGGCAGGATTCGAATCTGCGACCGTAGCGGTCACGCGGCTCCAGACTGAAGCGCCTAGAACCGCACGACCACGCCGGCCGGCTATTCGCTACTTTCCTCGTGGTGTTGTTCATGGCGGCAACCTTTCGACGAGTCTTCTCGCAATGATATTTCTTCAGGGATCTGTTGAGCACATATCTGGTGCGGCAAGAACATTTACCCAAAAGACACATCACGACAAACTACGTTATCTTGTAGAAAATCATCTCAATTAATAAAATAACGAAGTATGCCCCTAAATAAGTAGTTGACTGAAATCGGTAGTTAAGGAAATTACTTATTTCAGATTACTTTCTATAGCAACAGCAACACGTGAGCAGCACTTTTGTGTTCTATCAGAGCAAGGGTGCTACATTAATCGTTATATTACTAATGAAATTTCGGTTATTTCGTAGTTACACCTCAGTTTCGGATTGAGGCTTAGCTTTCAGCTGTTGACAAAAGTATCGTTGTAATTACACAGTTCTACCGTAATATGCAAGCCGATTGCTGAAAAAATATTCGTGAATTAAACAATAAGGGATAAGCACAGAGCTTCGAAAAACGAAGATAAACGTCTTAATATTTGAACTGACGACATAATGGTACTGTCAGCTACACGCTTAAGAGCATTACAGATGTAACGAATTGCCAGAAATCGTAGTAAGAGAAGGGACAGGGCAACCCACTTCTGTAATTTGGACGTGATCAAACTTACACACACACTACACACACACACATATATATATATATACACATGTACATATACACAAACAGTAACCGTTATTACTTCCAAAACTTGTAAATGAAATTTTATTTATGCTACATATGTCAAGGTGCAAACATCGTCCCGAGGTAACTACGACTATATAAAAATATTTAGTCTTGATAAACAATAACTTTTCCATGACAATGTTTTCCTGCTTGTGGAAGGCCTGGGAGAAAAACAAACACGATACGTTTGATAGAAAGATACTTCCTTCAGTAGTCTGCTGTTAATGCATTTATAACGTCGCTTACATAGTGAGGCGCCAGTCCTGATGTACTGTCCTTCAGTTGATACAGCCGTAGACTGAACTTCACTGACCTTCGGTTGATACTGGCGTAGACTGAATTTCATTTTCCTTCGGTTGATACTGTCGTAGATTTAATTTCATTGTTCTTCGGTTAACACAGCCGTACACTGAATCTCGTCGGAGACACTGAAGTCTAATAGGATTCTCTAGCAACATGCAGTAGTACCTAGAATCGTCACTGCGAACCGGATGCAGATAATGGTTCAAAACAGAATGTTGTTGAACTTCGCCAGTTAGGCGTCGTTGCTAGTGATAGTTATCAGCTCGCATCATTTACTGCTTATTGCGACTGTTAGGTGCACCATGAAATCACTAGGTAAGTTTCACCTCGTTCATCGCGAAATTCTCACATCCAGAATTCCTTCAACACTATTCGGAAGTTACTTGTCTTTTTCCGTATAGAGGGAGTTAAAAAGTGTCGAATAATTTGAGCGGTGGTAGTACTCATCGAAACAAGAAAAATAAGTGCATAACTATGGGTCCGAATACGCATACTTCCTGGAATAAATCCAATAAACATGGTCCAGAAATGCATACTTTCTGGGATAAGGCCAATGAACATGGGTCCGGGAGTGTATACTATCTGCGGTAAGGGCGTGTTTACAAGAGGTGTTCAATGTAGCGTCCATTCATGACAATGCACCCCTCTGCCCTCCGGCCTAAAGAATGACGCATGACGTACCCTTTGAAGTATACACGGTTGTTGTTGTACCTGCTGACACGTATTGAAGGTGCGACCCTGTAGTGTCCACACATCGATGATTGGCGTGGCATACGTCAATTCCTTCAAGTGTCCCCATAGCCGGAAGTCTAGTGGATTGAGTTCAGGGGAACGAGCAGGCCAAGGTGTGCCTCTCTTACCCCCCCCCCCCCCCCCCTTCCCCACAAACCCCGACGAATCCAGCGGTCCTGAAATGTCTGCGTCACATGTTAGACCACATTGTGACAAAACTGTGCTGGCAGGCCATTATGCATGAACCACATTTCTATTCGATGCTGGAATGACACAGCCTCCAGCAAAATAGGCAATACATTAATGAGATAGTCCAGTTAATGCGACCCAGTTAATATTCGTGGTAGCACGCATGGCCTATTAACCTATCGTCAAATACTGACGGAAAAAATCGGAACACCAAAAAATAATTAATGTAGATTAATGAAATTTTGGAAATACGTTTGTCTGGGTAACGTATTTAAGTAATAAACATTGCAAGATCACAGGTTAATGGAAACGCGAGATCAGCCATTGCAGATGTGAAAGGCTGATACGCTTATAACGGTTTAACAGTCAGAATGTTAAATGCAAGCATGTAAAAGAACATGCATTGTGTTTTACTGTCAGTTTGTGGAACAGAACTCCGAGTCCGTCGCATTTTGTCGGTCAATACAGGTACGGTTCATACTGTTTGTTGATGACGCTGTAGTTGTCGTCCGATCATGTCCCATACGAGCTCCATTGGAGACAGATCTGGTGATCGAGCAGACCAAGACAACTTGTTGACACTCTGTGAAGAATGTTGGGTTACAGCAGCTGTATGTGTGGAAGCGTCACGGTATTCAAAAACACCCTCTGTAAAGCTGTTCATGAATTGCAGCCCAACAGGTCCTATCACGAGACTGGCGAACAATTTTACAGTCAGGGTGCGTGGGACAAGCACGAGAGTGCTACTACTGACCCACGAAATCACCGCACTGACCATAACTTCAGATGTATACTGGCACCCAGTAAGAATCAGCTTTCATCGGAAAACAGACCTCCACCCTGCTCTCCAGTGAGCTGCCGCTTGACTTCACTGAAATCGCAAACGGTGGCGATTTGTTGTCTGTGGAATGCACGTAACAGGACGGTTGGCTCAGAGCTGTCCTTGAAGTAACCTAATCGTAAGAGTCCGTTGTGTCACGGTGGTGCCAAGCGCGGCTCAGATTGATGCTTTAGACATAGTTACGACGGTCCAGTGCCATGCGGCGAACACGATGGTCTTCCCTTCGGTACTGCCACTTGAGCGACCGGAGCCCTGTCTTTCTGCGAGCGTTCCTTCTCGTCACCACCGCTGCCGCACTTATGTACAGTGGTTACATTCCTGCCAATTCTTTCTGCACTATCTCAGAAGGAACATCCAGCTTGTCGTAGCCGTATTACACGACCTCGTTCACACTTAGTGAGGTGGTGACAATGGCATTTTTATCGCCTTGAAGGCATTCTCGATTAACGTCAACTCATCGCGTCTAATCTCAAAGATAAGTAACACTCACAACCACTACAGCGCAGATTTAAAGCAGACCTGATTTGCATCTTCATGATGGAGCTACTAGCGTCACTCTTATGCGACTGGTGCGAAATTTGAAAACAGCCCTGTATCACATGTAGACACACGCTTACCAACTTCCGTTTATGGCGTGTAATTCCTTCTTGCTGTTGTGATTCTTTTTCCATTAGTGTGTATATCAACTGTTCCATACAAATATAATATTTAGCAAACTGCAATATTATCTGTATTATTTCTGACAGCACCAGGAACAGATATGTACAAGTTTGTGTCGACAATTACGTGACTCTTCCGATGGCTTGAGAAGAACAAAGAACCAACACCTGTAGTAAATAAAGCGGAACCTAATAATGGGCAGAAAATGCGGAAAGAATTGGTTTGACATGACATATGGCTCGCATCTCCGAACACTTCAGAGATGAGGCTGTGAAACTGAAACTGACCAAGGAACATACGTTCTTGAGAGACTTAGGAAGCGACTGGTGGATGATGCAGAGATATGATTAACAACTTGGTGTGAAAGAGAACTCTGTGGATAAACTACAAAAAGAAACCTAGAGGCAGTTAATGAGGCCGGCACATTAAGTTCAACGTCGATGAGAACTGTGAAAAAATTACGAAATTTATAGTTTCGGTCAAGGACAGAATTTACACAGAACTATGTGCTTGCAAGGGAAGTATGTGTAGCTAATTACGACATGGAGTGACGGTGTAGAGAGCTGCAAGCAAAACAAAACGTCAAAATAAGGAATCATCAGGAACATTTTTGAATAATTTTTGATTAACTCCTTCCAGTAATTTTATATGTAATTTATTTGCATTTTTGTACATAACACGTAGTCAGCGCAAACTTCAAAACCTCTTCACAGCATTTAAATATGCAGGGGTAGTTCTATGTAAATACATGCAACTGAACAAATCCACGTGAGCGTTACGGGAAGAATTTGTGAAGTTTGGTCCATAAGTTAACGAAATCATAAATAAGATGCTATAACTATCTTTTCTGACGTTTTACGCCCTTGTTTGGAACCCTTCTCAACAGGGTAATAGCAGATGTTGATAGCTTACAAGAAATTTTTTCAAGGAACAGCTGAATTACATGACCACACATTCCATAGTCATTAGACCACCGCTGACCAAGTGTGAGTTGACGTAGTACTGGACACAGAAGCCAAAGTCCCTGGACAAAAAGAGACAAGTATTTGGGCAATTAAAAATTCTACTTTCGTTAAATGTATGAGAAATACTTATCTGTAGTTCTCTACACAATTTTTAGTGATTCATAACTATAATCCCTTTGATCATACAATCCCTTTATTAAATTTGGTTGTTTTTTTCATAATACAGGAGACGCCATATTTTCAGTTTCGTTTCCTTCTACGCATTTTATCCCAACGGGTACTTGGGCATATGAATAAAATACATTTCGTCAAACACACTAATTACAGCATTTACTCTGATTATTTCAACACTTGATAAGTTAGCAGTATAAAACTCATTTTACTTTAAGAAAGGCAAAAATCAGATGCTTGATAATGTCATACAGGCCGAAAGTGCAATGGGAAAAATAAAACCCAGGAAAGCCATCAACAGAATATGACGTCCTTCCAATAATTTATATATGCTGTAGACCCATTTTACAAGTAGTTATATGTCATAATCGTTCTTTAAATATACACGTGATATAAATGTAACTTCGCGGTTTTTAAACCTGCTGTCTGTTTGAAAAGAATGTCTGTTTTCACATGTTGTATCCTTCACAAGAATGAAAATAGAAACTTGGGCTGAATTTTAACATAAGCATCGAAACTAAAAGTTAGCCTTGGAGTCAGTTGTAAGCTGCCGGTTAATGTAGTTGCCGGGTATTATCTCATTTACGCAGCCAGCTAGCTAGCTTGCGCAGTCACTCGTTGACAATCCAATGCCCGTCGAGTCATGGCGACAACAAAGCAACAAAAGGCGAGCACTTAATTTGCAATTACGCGGCGCGATTTTCCTCGACAGTACGTCACTGCACCTGTTACAATTAAGCAGGCAACGATCTCGCACTGCACCAAGGTCGTCTTTTAACACAGTATGTGATTTTTATCTAAAAGTATTCGTGAAAGACTCGGTCTGTGAACCTTTCTTTACCAAACCAGAAGATGATCTGTGGCACCGCATAGCAACAGTAATGAATATAATGACTTCATACGTGCTTGTAAAAGTATGGGACACGTTTGGCTACCGTCTAAATGCTTTTTCTGCGTTCGATGTAAAGCTCAAGCAACATCTGCGAAAGTGTAGCGCAAACTTTGATTCCAAAAGTTAACGTAAGTAGTGCCGCAAGGTTGTATGTCCATGCATGTAAACGACATGTTCTTGAAACTGAAATGTTTCTTTCGAAAATAAAAACGTTGTAGCCCTCTGCGTAATAAGTTGTAAATTACCTGAAATTCCTATGATCACTCATGCCGAAGATACTTTTTGTGAAATCTGACGAATCTTCTTAAAATACCTTGAACACTAACAACGACACGTGTGGTTATTAGCTGGAACATATGACATCACGCAGGACGTCACAAGCAATGCTCCCTATCTATGATAGCGTCATTACATCACAGGCCACTACCCCTCCCTATATGATTTCACAGTTAAGAGAAATTTCAACAAAAAATGGTTAAAATGTCTCTAAGCACTATGCGACTTAACTTCTGAGGTCATCAGTCACCTAGAACTTAGAACTAATTAAACCTAACTAACCTAAGGACATTACACATCCATGCCCGAGGCAGGATTCGAACTTGCGACCGTAGCGGTTGCTCGGCTCCAGACTGTAGCGCCTAGAGCCGCAAGGTCAGGAGACGTCAGATCCGGTGAACGTGCGGGCCATGGTATGGTGCTTCGACGACCAATCCACTTGTCATGAAATATGCTATTCAGTACCTCTTCAACCGCACGTGAGCTATGTGCCGGACATCCATGATGTTGGAAGTACATCGCCATTCTGTTATGCAGTGAAACATCTTGTAGTAACATCGGTAGAACATTACGTAGAAAATCAGAATACATTGCACCATTTAGATTACCATCGATAAAACGGGGGCCAATTATCCTTCCTCCCATAATGCCGCACCATACATTAACCTGCCAAGTTCGCTGATGTTCCACTTGTCGCAGCCATCGTGGATTTTCCGTTGCCCAATAGTTCATATTATGCTGGTTTACGCTACCGCTGTTGGTGAATGACGCTTCGTCGCTAAATAGAGCGCGTGCAAAAAATCTGTAATCGTCCCGTAATTTCTCTTGTGCTCAGTGGCAGAACTGTACACGACGTTCAAAGTCGTCGCCATGCAATTCCTGGTGCATAGAAATATGGTGCGGGTGCAATCGATGTTGAAGTAACATTCTCAACACCGATGTTTTTGAAACTCCCGATTCTCGCGCAATTTGTCTGCTACTGATGTGCGGATTAGCCGCGACAGCAGCTAAAACACCTTCTTGGGCATCATAATTTGTTGCAGGTCGTGGTTGACGTTTCACATGTGGCTGAACACTTCCTGTTTCCCTAAGTAATGTAACTATCCGGCGAACTACTCGCTGTTGAGAAGGATGTTACACGCATTGGCAAATGCATTGAGGTTGACGGACATCATTTTGAGCATTTATTGCATTAATGTGGTATTTACAGGTAATCACGCTGTAGCAGCATGCGTCTCAGAAATGATAAGTTCACAAAGGTACATGTGTCATATTGGAACAACCGAAATAAAATGTTCAAACGTACCTACGTTCTTTATTTTAATTTAAAAAACCTACCTGTTACCAACTGTTCGTTTAAAATTGTGAGCCATATGTTTGTGACTATTACAGCGCCATCTATCACAAAGCGAAAAACGTGGTCCAACTAAAACACTCATAATTCTTTACGCACTACACGAATATGTAATAAAAAATGGGGGTTCCTATTTTAAAAAACGCAGTTGATATCCGTTTGACCTGTGGCAGCGCCATCTAGCGGGCCAACCATAGCGCCATCTGGTTTCCCCCTTCAAGCTAGACGAGTTTCGTTCTTCGTAGTTTTTTTCGTTTGATCCTTATTTGATGAGATATTTGGCCTGGTCACTATCAGTGGACCACCCTATATATGTAATGAAGATCAGGAGAGCGCTGGGAAGGATGCGGTGGTGAGGACGTAGCTATATTAGAAAGCGCCAAAAAAAATACAGGGAGGCCTCGTCAGCACGGGGATGCTGGCAAAGGCTCGACTTGCAATTCAGTCACTGCAGCAAGGTCTAACGGCTCTATGTGAGCCACTACATGGTTCTATGAATGATAAGATCGGTGTAGCCAAAGATTGTGTAGAGCTTCGAATACGGCTACATTGGCTCAGAGAGGTATTAGCGGGCACTTGTCAGCGGCGGTTATGTCACTAGTGGCCATGAACGCATGGACGCAGGTGGCCTCCAGCTCTACGTATCTATTTCTAAAGCGCTCTCGTAGATGGCGAAGATTTCTACTCGGGAGAGACGTCCACAGTTCCACCTGGAGTACCCCTGTCTGGTAGGGACAGCCCTCAGCCCTGTTTAGGGGACACGAGGCAGCAGCACCGATGTCTGTCACAGGAACAGAGTGACCAGCAATAGGGGCCATCCCTCTAGAAGGTAGATGACGGACATTCAGGTCAAGCCTCCAGGAGGCATGCAGGGTGATAGCAGTCTCTGCGCCCTTTCAGCGTTGATTCAGAAGTTTGCAGTGCAGCTGGCAGTGGCTGAGTTCGTCCAGCAGGACTTGCGGCTTTTCAGATGATCGAAGATGGTGGACTCCGATAGCCTCCCCTCACGCTGGATAGCTGTACCTGAGATGAGGGCTGAGACTGCGCAATCAGAAGTCAGCTGAGTCAGTCGCCAGCTCTTAGAAAATGAGACATTTGTTAAGAACGGTGTGGTATTTACACTGAAAAGCCAAAGAAACTGGTACACCTGCTTGATATCGTGTGGGGCACACGCAAGTACGCTGAAGTGCCACAACATATCGTGATATGGACTCGATTAACGTCTGAAGTAGTCCTGGAGGGAACTGACACCATGATATGCCTAATAATGTTCATGTGCGGGGAGTTTAGTGGGCAGCGGAGGTGTTCAAACTCAGAAGAGTGTTACTGGAGTCACTCCGTAGCCATTCTGGACTTGTTGGGTGTTGCTTTATCCTGTTCAAATTGCCCAAGTCTGTCGGAATGCACAATGGACATGAATGGATACAAGTGATCAGACAGGATGCTTACGAAAGTGTCACTTGTCAGAGTCATATCTAAAAGATTCGAACTACGGAAGGCACTGACTACTGATAGGCATAGTTAGCAAATGAAAGATTTTAATAGAGAACAAACAACGTATTTACCTTAATAGTGTTGAAAATTCATAATATACATAGCAGTTCATGACATCCAGTCTTACAAATTTCAAAACTCCACCATTTCTCTCCCCACGTCCACCACTGCTGGCGGCTCACCTCCAACTGCGCAACGCTACGCGCTGTTCACATCCAGCTGCCCAACACTACAATGGCCAACAACAATGCAAACCAGCCACAGACTGCACACAGCACATCCGGTGATTTTCATACAGAGCGCTACGTGGCGTTACCAATACAAAAACCTAAACAGCCTACTTACAGTGTCACTTGTCAGAGTCATATCTAGACGTAGCAGGCGTCCCATATGTCTCCAACTGCACACGCCCCACACCATTACAGACCCTCCACCAGCTTGGACAGTCCCCTTCGACATCCAGGGTCCATGGATTCATGAGGTTCTTTCCACATACGTACGCGTCCATCCGCTCGATACAATTTTAAACGAGACTCATGCGACCACGCAGCATGTTTCCAGTCATCAACACAAAAGCGTTCTATAGTGCAGTCATCAAGGGTACACAAGTGAGCCTACTGCTCTGAAAGCCCATTTCGTTGATGCTCGTTGAATGGGTCGCTCGCTAACACTTATTGATGGCCCAGCATTGAAATCTGCAACAATTTTAGGAAGGGTTGCAGTTCTATCACGTTGAACGATCCTCATTAGTTGTCGTTGGTCTCGTTCTTGCATGATCTTTTCCGACCACTTTGATATTCACGGTATACTCGTGAAATGGTCATTGGGAAAGTCCCCACTTCATCGCTATCTCGCAAATGATGCGTCCGATCGCTTGTGCGCCAACTATAACACCACGTTCAAACTTACTTAAGTGTTTGTAAATGGCTCTGAGCACTATGGGACTTAACATCTGAGGTCATCAGTCCACTAGAACTTAGAACTACTTAAACCTAACTAACCTAAGGACATCACACAGATCCATGCCCGAGGCAGGATTCGAACCTGCGACCGTAGCGGTCGCGCGGTTCCACACTGAGGCGCCTAGAACCGCTTGGCCACTCCGGCTAAATGTTTATAACCTACTATTGTAGCAGCAGTAACCGATCTAACAACTGCGCCGAACAGTTTTTGCCTTACGTAGGCGTTACGACAGCAGCGCCGTATTCTGTCTGTTTACATATCTCTGTATTTGAATACGCATGCATACACCAGTTTCTTTGGCGCTTCAGTGTATGTGGCGCTTTCCGTGCTCTATGCGGTGGTGTGGATGGCAATGACATCATGTGTCTTGGTTTTCACTCATGTTGAGCTCATTGGTGGCTTCATACTACCGCAACTTTGCCTTTCAGAGGTGGTTTACCGCTGCTTAAGCACCTGTATAATTATTGTTGCTTTATGCGGCAGTGTCCCTCGGCTACCTCAATGAGAAAAAGCTTTGCTTGCGGATTTGTGCGCTCGGTCATTCCTTGCTGCTGCAATAGCTCTCATGTTCGCTTCAACGTGATCAACACTTCCTCTAGGTGGCAGTCTGATAGTCATTGACAGAGGCGGTTTGACACTACCACCCCTCCACCTGCCTCACACACACACACACGCACACACACACACACACACACACACACACACACACACACACACACACACACACACACACACACACACACACACACGTACTGTCCACCCCACAATCTCTTCCTCATTCTTCTGCCTCCACACGCCTACGCCTTCATCCTTTTCTCCCCAACCCACTACCGCTCTCTATCTCCCATCTGTCTCTTAAACATACCCCTCCTTCCTCTTAGTCTGTTCATCACCTGCTCCACCTCTCTTCCTTTTCTCTTTCCTCTCCATTTGTCCATCTCCTATATACACCCTTTTTTCATCGTCATCCCCTCTCCAAAGGGACGTACGTGTTTCTTAACACTTCAGTCAGCCTTTCCACACAATAAGCAACATAGGTACCAAGTTTGGTTGAAACCGGTATAGTAGTTTAGGAGGAAATGTGGAACATAGTTACATACATACATACATACATACATACATTTTATTATACAGGGTGTTTCAGAATGAACTTGCCGGTTTTAAGGCGTTGTAGCATTTATTACGTTCAACGTACAACTGTAAATAATACACCAAATGAAAGAGCAACTCAAATAGATTTGTTTGTACATCTGTGCGCAATGGGAAGAGTATGGAATGACAAAGAGTGACTTAAAACCATGTTCAACGAGTGCGAGTCTTTCACGCTTAGCCCCAACAAATATCCCCACGGAAAGTTCATAGGCCTTTCTTTTTCGGTAAATCAACTGTAATTAATGTTTCTTATCTTGACGTGCTACAGCTATGGCCCGTGCCACAATGGGAAGAAGCTGAACGACACAAACACATCTTTATTTGGGAGCAAGAAGATGCGCCGCCTCACGCCTCATCGGCATAACACAGTACGCGAATGGTTAAAGGACGTTGTATCCTACCGGTGGATTGGACGTAAGGGCCGGTTGACACAGCATTTTATGCATGACCTCCACGCTCACACACGATCTGACGCGATCATGTGTCTGTGCCTCCGATACCAGCTGATCTGTCCGACTTTAGAAACAGTCTTAAGTTACTCCCGACAGATTGATTAAGGTTTCAACCGACTCGCCTATCGACTCGATGTGTGATTTTTTTGGCTAAAGTACTGCAAAATCTAACGTCAGTGAATAGCTATTCCACCATAAGTATACCATAAGTATATCAATATCGTCTATCACATTTTTGTAATGTAGAACAAGAAGGATTAGTTTCTTTCCCCCTAAAATGGTGTTTTTTTAAGTGAAGTGTTCCTGAAAAACTTCTGAAAGTGTCATGTGATCAAAATTTGGTCGCTGTGCCTTAAACAACATACACTACTGGCCATTAAAAATG
Source organism: Schistocerca americana (assembly GCF_021461395.2). NCBI lineage: Eukaryota > Metazoa > Arthropoda > Insecta > Orthoptera > Acrididae > Schistocerca > Schistocerca americana. The sequence continues at coordinate 964,681,879 of NC_060120.1, read as the reverse complement.
CTACACCAAGAAAAAATGCGGATGATAAACGGGTATTCATTGGACAAATATATTATACTAGAACTGACATGTGATTACATTTTCACGCAATTTGGGTGCATAGATCCTGAGATATCAGTACCCAGAACAACCACCTCTGGCCGTAATAACGGCCTTGATACGCCTGGGCATTGAGTTAAACAGAGCTTGGATGGCGTGTGCAGGTAAAGCTGCCTATGCAGCTGCAACACGGTACCACAGTTCATCAAGAGTAGTGACTGGCGTATTGTGACGAGCCAGTTGCTCGGCCACCATTCACCAGACGTTTTCAGTTGGTGAGAGATCTGGAGAATGTGCTGGCCAGGGCAGCAGTCGAACATTTTCTGTATCCAGAAAGGCCCGTACAAGACCAGCAATATGCGGTCGTTCATTATCCTGCTGAAATGCAGGGTTTCGCAGGGATCGAATGAAGGGTAGAGCCACGGGTCGTAACACATCTGAAATGTAACGTCCACTGTTCAAAGTGCCGTCAATGCGAACAAGGGGTGACCGAGACGTGTAACCAATGGCACTCCATACCAACACGCCGGGTAATGCGCCAGTATGACAATGGCGAATACACGCTTCCAACGTGCGTTCACCGCGATGTCGCCAAATACGAATGCGACGATCATGATGCTGTAAACAGAATCTGGATTCATCCGAAAAAATGACGTTCAGCCATTCGTGCACCCAGGTTCGTCGTTGAGTACACCATCGCAGGCGCTCCTGTCTGGGTAACCGCAGTCATGGTCTCCGAGCTGATAGTTCATGCTGCTGCAAACGTCGTGGAACTGTTCGAGCAGATGGTTGTTGTCTTGTTAACGTCCCCATCTGTTGACTCAGGGATCGAGACGTGGCTGCACGATCCGTTACAGCCATGCGGATAAGATGCCTGTCATCTCGACTGCTAGTGATACGAGGCCGTTGGGATCCAGCAAGGCGTTCCGTATTACCATCCTGAACCCACCGATGCCATATTCTGCTAACAGTCATTGGATCTCGACCAAAGCGAGCAGCAATGTCGCGATATGATAAACCAATCGCAATACGCTACAATCCGACCTTTATCAAAGTCGGAAACGTGATGGTACGCATTTCTCCTCCTTACACGAGGAATCACAACAACGTTTCACCACGCAACGCCGGTCAACTGCTGTTTGTGTAAGAGAAATCGGTTGGAAACTTTCCTCATGTCAGCACGTTGTAGGTGTCGCAACCGGCGTCAACCTTGTGTGAATGCTCTGAAAAGCTAATCGTTTGCATATGACAGCATCTTCTTCCTGTCGGTTAAATTTCGCGTCTGTAGCACGTCATCTTTGTGGTGTAGCAATTTTAATGGCCAGTAGTGTAGTTTCAGTGATGTCAAAGTTCTAAATGCCTCTACCCTTAAGTGGTTTGATAAATATTACAGACGACTTCTGTTATCCCGGCTCTACGAGATCGAAAGCCCGCCAGAACACATGCATCTAGACGACAACCGCTAGGCAGAGCTCCTGATGTTTGAGAGCGCTGCTGTCGCTGCTTAACCGCCAGACGCCGCCCTATGCCCTACGCACCACCCTAGCGGTGCCCGCGGCCCCGCTATGAATCCATCAGCACATGGGCCTGAACCTCGGTCGTGTTCTGACTGCGCTCTCGTTTATCTGTTATATGGAGCATTGTTTGGCTCTTGATATTACTACGTCTAAGGCCCTGGATTTGGTTTCCGCTCTGGATTTGTCATTCTGTTTTGTTGTCTGCTTGTTCGTCCATTGCTGCTGCTGCCTATCGTCGTTTTTGACGACTCACCTACGCCCTCAGCCATTCGGTCAGCGAATACTATAAAATTTAGAAACGGAAATGTCATTGTGGCAGTCGATTTGACAGTCCGTAGTCATGTTTTCGGAGTCAAGTGTAGATTACACATCAACTAAACTCTTTCAGTAGCTGATAGCTATTCAACAGTATTCAGACTGCCTATTTGATTGTGTGATTGTGTATTTGTGTGTGTGTGTGTGTGTGTGTGTGTGTGTTTGTGTTTGTTTGTGTTGGATATTTTCTAATTAAAGTACAGAGACGGGAAACAGCGGTATTTTCGCCACGTTTACGTATTTCTGATAAGAAATTTACATTTGCTTTTGAACATGGAATCATTTTGAGCTACTTTGCGGTTTTTTTTCCTTTTCACTATGTGACACAATAGGACTTTGGTGGCACGGCTTGTGACATAATGACGACGACGTCATAAATATGTGGAGTGGCTTGTGACGTCCCATTGACTTAATACGTTCAAAATCAGTAACCAATCATGCTTCAAGGTTCTCCAAAGTGACTGGATGTCCCACAGTCATTCTACTACGCAGTATTTTCTAAGATAAGTCGTAGGGTGTCTGTGCCGTATGGGGAACGGTAGGACTGGTTCGAGTTGTGAGTGACCAATAATCTTCAAAATTTTCGTTTAAAGGAACATCAAAAACAATTTTAAAACAAATTTTAACAATTTTAAAAAAGACACTGCTTTTAAAATTGCAACATTCAGTCAGTGTGCATGGGAAAGCATGCGTACCGTACCTAAAGTGTTCCAAAACGCCGTGCATAAGCGGGGAATACTCCGATGCTCTTACCTCAGGCACTGTTGGTGATAAAAAAGTAGGTGCAAATGATTTGGATAGCCCTTGCGACAGGGACTATTTGTATACGACTGTCTTAGTGTCACTATCCTACGGTAAAGGATCAAACTGTAAATATTACACTTTCCCTCCCGCTTAGGCAACTAGAGCAAATCGATTGGTTGTTTTTGTATTTGATGTAATCGATGGTGGGTTTGATGGGAGTCGTGGCGGCACCTGTAATTCATGGGCATTTCCTAGGGAAAACCCCCCAGATATGTTCTTTTCTCTGTATTTTCGCAGTTACGAGCATACCGAAACTCAGCCGAGGTTTCGAAGAAGTCTACGCACAGTAAATGGCAAAAAAAAAAAAAAAAATTCTGCATATTCCATAGCTTCTGATGTCGAACAATCTTGAAAATTTTCTAGACATCTTATCCGTTTCCAACACACAGATGTTCAAAGTTATCCCACATCAACAAGTAAAATCCGATATGAGGAGAAATTTAAATAATAAATAATGGCAGCTAACTACTCAAATTTTAAAGGTATATTCTCTAAGAATTTATTTACAGTTTCCATCTCCCGACTTTCAAAAATCTTTATCCTTTATAGACAAACACCCGAACAACTTGTGTTTAGGGTATCAAAAGCCAGCCACAGTTTCCGAGACGGCTATACATAGCAGATGGCTGTAACTTCTACAATGTATTCCTAAGACTGCGATATCGAACATGGGAAAGCAGAAAGGTGCAAGGAGTATATAGATGGTCTACACAGGGGCGATGTTCTTGAGGACACTATTATGGAAATGGAAGAGGATGTAGATGAAGATGAAATGGGAGATATGATACTGCGTAAAGAATTTGACAGAGCACTGAAAGACTAAGTCGAAACAAGGCCCCGGTAGTAGACGACATTCCTTTAGAACTACTGACAGCCTTGGGAGAGCCAGTCCTGACAAAACTCTGCCATCTGGTGAGCAAGATGTATGAGACAGGCGAAATTCCCTCAGACTTCAAGAAGAATACAATAATTCCAATCTCAAAGGTGTGTTGACAGATGTGAAAATTACCGAACTATCAGTGTAATAAGTCACAGCTGCAAAATACTAACGCGAAATCTTTACAGACGAATGGAAAAACTGGTGGAAGCCGACCCCGGGGAAGATCAGTTTGGATTCCGTAGAAATGTTGGAACACGTGAGGCAACGACTTATCTTAGAAGAAAGATTAAGGAAAGGCAAACCTACGTTTCTAGCATTTGTAGACTTAGAGAAAGCTTTTGAAAATGTTGACTGGAATAATCTCTTTCAAATTCTGAAGGTGGCAGGGGTAAAATGTATGGAGCGAAAGGCTTTTTACAATTTGTACAGAAAGCAGATGGCAGTTATAAGAGTCGAGGGACATGAAGGGGAAGCAGTGGTTGGGAAGGGAGTGAGACAGGGTTGTAGCCTCTCCCCGATGCTATTCAATCTGTATATTGAGCAAGCAGTAAAAAAAAAAAAAAAAAAAAGAAAAGTTCGGAGTAGGTATTAAAATCCATGGAGAAGAAATAAAAATTTTGAGGTTCGCCGATGACATTGTAATACTGTCAGAGACAGCAAAGGACTTGGAAGAGCAGTTGAACGGAATGGACAGTGTCTTGAAAGGAGGGTATAAGATGAACATCAACCAAAGCAAAACGAGGATAATTGAATATAGTCGAATAAAGTCGGGTGATGCTGAGGGAATTAGATTAGGAAATGAGACACTTAAAGTAGTAAAGGAGTTTTGCTATTTGGGGAACAAACTAATTGATGATGGTCGGAGTAGAGAGGATATAAAATGTAGACTGTCAATGGCAAGGAAAGCGTTTCTGAAAAAGAGAAATTTGTTAACATCGAGTATTGAATTAAGTGTCAGGAAGTCGTTTCTCAAAGTATTTGTATGGAGTGTAGCCATGTATGAAAGTGAAACATGGACAATAAATAGTTTAGACAAGAAGAGAATAGAATACTGAAGATTAGATGGGTAGCTCACATAACTAATGAGGAGGTACTAAATAGAATTGGGGAGAAGAGGAACTTGTGCACAACTTGACTAGCAGAAGGGATTGATTGGTAGGACATGTTCTGAGACATCGAGGGATCACCAATTTAGTATTGGAGGGCAGCGTTGAGAGTAAAAATCGTAGAGGGAAACCGAGAGATGAATACACTAAGCAGATTCAGAAGGATGTAGGTTGCAGTAAGTACCGGGAGATGAAGAACCTTGCACAGGCTAGAGTAGCATGGAGGGCTGCATCAAACCAGTCTCAGGACTGAAGACCACAAGAACAACAACATCTTTATGACTTTGCTAGACACAGATGTTCCAAGTCATCCTACTTGTACACGTAAAAAACGAACGTAAAATTCTCGTGTGAGGCAGGCACGTGCTTTACAAAGTGACGTGGTACGGAGAAATATGCTGTTAGGTGACTCCTTATCATCTGGAAACTCCAAGTTGTAGGACTGAAGGATATGCTAGAATTTTTTGCACGTAAAATCCAGTCTAAGGTATAAGATTAGTTTTGCTATATTTCAGTTTCACATAAATAAACCATCTAAATTTTACTGACATATATATGAGTGAAAAAATATGTAAATTACATGCCCCGCTGCAGCAGGGAAAATAAGTGAACCGGCAGAAAAAAGCTCCTATTGGTTGACAAAAATCCGAATATCTTCTTGTTTCTTTGAAAGAGTGACTGAAAAGTTGGGTACCAGGTGCCTCATTCTACCATCTTCAGCACCTTTAAGAATTTCTAAAAAATTCTCGCATACGAGCATTTCGCGCTTTTATTGCTCATAGAGAAGAAGATACTGGCAGTGGCAGAAAGAAGAAAAAGTAAGAAATTCTGGAAGACAGTTGACAGTCGTTGTGTGAAGGAGACAATTGCAGTGTGAGGGAAAGACAGGGACACGGTGGCAGTGGAACATAGCTGACGGTGACACAACAGTGCTAGGAAAAGATTGGTTGGCTAATTCGGGAGGAGAGGACCAAACATTTCCCATCGGATTAGGGAAGGAAATAGGCCGTACCCATTCAAAGAAAACATCCTGACATTTGCCTGAAGCGACTTAGGGAAATCACAGAAAACCTAAATCAAGATGGCCAGACGAGAGTTTGGACCGTCGTTCTCCCGAATGTGACCAGTGTGCTGACCACTGCGCCACCTCACTCGGTGATAGAAAAGTAGTGAAGGAGGCAATGCCGGTGAGGAATGCATAAACAGTAGGAGAAACTGGAAGTGGGTGAGAGCCAGTGATAATGAGAGACAGTGTACATGACGAAGTGACAACGGGAAAGAGACAGATAATGACAGTAAGGACGGACAGCAGCGGTAACAACGAAGGAAAGAAATAACAGCAGTAAGAGAGACGAAGAGGAAGATAATACCTACGAGAGGAGACTGTTGTACTAGGACAGAACGAAGGAGGCTGTATCTGTGATACAGGATACAATGATAGAGAGACACAAAGAGATAATTACAATAAGTTGGCAGAAAGATTGAATGAGAAAGGGCTACTAGATGTGGATGGATATGGACAACTTATTGCTATGGGCTAGTGGGTGTGACTGCATGCAGTCAGGGGAGGTTTTGGAAGTCTGAGATAATTTTCATTTTAAAGAAAGGGCGAATTTGTCCATATGTCAAAAATTTTTTTTTAAAAGATGGTGATGAAGGAATAATGAAGCAGCTGGTACCCTACTTTTCAGATATTTTTAAGGAAGCCATTACGAGTAAGACCGTTTCAGTTGTACGATATCTTGGTTTCTGATCCAAATAGTTTCGTGAGTTAGAGTCACATCTTCAGGGATACATATTTATATTTTATTCCAAAGGAAAAGCAGTGGATGATCCAAAATTTTTGTCCAAAAAAAAATGGCTCTGAGCACTATGCGACTTAACTTCTGAGGTCATCAGTCGCCTAGAACTTAGAACCAATTAAACCTAACTAACCTAAGGACATCACACACATCCATGCCCGAGGCAGGATTCGAACCTGCGACCGTAGCGGTCGTTCGGTTCCAGACTGCAGCGCCTAGATCCGCACGGCCACTCTGGCCAGCCATTCTTTGTCCAATTAGAATAAAACTGTTTAACTGTCAAGAGATCGGTGGTCCAATTTCGATAAACACAACCTAAGGCTTGTAACAACATGAGATATACAGTGACGTCCTAGTGTAGCCTAGTGGATTTAAAACAAAAACATTAACCAAAAGTAGCAGGGCTTGGAACTCAGTCACTGCAAGAGGTTCAAATGGCTCTGAGCACTATGGGACATAGCATCTGAGGTCATCACTCTCCTAGACTTAGAACTACTTAAACCTAACTAACCTAAGAACATCTCACTCATCCATGCCCGAGGCAGGATTCGAACCTGCGACCGTAGCAGCAGCGTGGTTGCGGACTGAGGCGCCCAGAACCGGTCGGCCACAGCGGCCTGTTATTGCAAGAGCAAACCAGATCGAAACACAAACACTCTACCAGAAAATATGCCCAATTCTGTTTGATTTACGCGATCTCACATGAGCTAACAATAGGTACGGTACCATACCCGGTTCAGTGAGTATATATATATATATACTCGCAATGACCAGGGAAGCGTTTCTGAAGAAGAGATATTTGTTAACATCGAGTATAGGTTTAAGTGTCAGGAAGACTTTTCTGAAAGTATTTGTATGGAGTGTAGCCATGTATGGAAGTGAAACGTGGACGATAAATAGTTTAGACAAAAAGAGAATAGCAGCTTGCGAAATGTGGTGCTACAGAAGAATGCTGAAAATTAGATGGGCAGATCACATAACTGATGAGGAGGTATTGAATAGAATTGGGGAGAAGAGAAATTTGTGGCACAACTTGACTAGAAGAAGGGATCGCTTGGTAGGACATGTTCTGAGGCATCAAGGGATCACCAATTTAGTACTGGAGGGCAGCGTGGAGGGTAAAAATCGTAGAGGGAGGCCAAGAGATGAATACACTAAGCAGATTCAGAAAGATGTAAGTTGCAGTAGGTACTGGGAAATGAAGATGCTTGCACAGGATAGAGTAGCATGGAGAGCTGCATCAAACCAATATCTGGACTGAAGACCACATCTATCTATCTAATTATTAATCGCTGTAGAACTGACAAGAAGCAGATGTTCACAGAAACAAATATGCTCACTGCTATGAGTCCACTACCGATCACATCGGGGAGAAAGTGAAGAACAGCTTTCAGCAAGAGTTTAGGGAAGCACTGTATAACACACTCACACAGCTCAGTATGCTGCTCCAACTTGTGCCTTCCGTTAAGTGATGGCCCACACAGCTGTATAGCAAACAGCACGCCGTAGCTCCCTCCACTGCTTGGCGGGACACTCTTATTGGCCGCCCTATACAATGGCTAGCTAGCCAGGCGTTCCGTCAAATCCGTCCCGCCGTACTGCAACAGGTCTGCGAGCACACTTTTCTTAACGGCTGCCGACTCAACCACGGGTGACCAGGAGTGTGGTGAAGTCCCACAGCTCGCGCGCTTGGCGGTGCCTCCAGGTTTCTTGTGATGTACCCTCTTCAGTGACGCCGGCCGCTGGTGGCCGAAGGGTTCTAGGAGCTTCAGTCTGGAACCGCGCGACCACTACGGTCGCAGGTTCGAATCTTGCCTCGGGCATGGATGTGTCTGATGTCCTTAGGTTAGTTAGGCTTTAGTAGTTCCAAGTTCTAGGGGACTGATGACCTCACATGTTAAGTCCCATAGTGCTCACAGCCATTTTTTTCTTGCCTTGCCTTGTAGTACACAGCGACCTCTCTCCTTGGTTCCACAGGGCGCTGGTGTAGTGCGTGGCGCGCTGTTAGCGCACTGTTGTTCCACTGCTCTCGCTGCGACCGGGACAGCGACAGTGACGTCACAGTATCCTTCTAGAGAAGAGTACGAGTTCCAAATGATTAGAATGCTCAACCATAGGTTGAGCTACGCACCATGATGGCAAAATTCCTCTCACAAAAATCTTACATGGGAACCTCCCCATTGCACCCCCCTCAGATTTAGTTATAAGTTGGCACAGTGGATAGGCCTTGAAAAACTGAACACAGATCAATTGAGAAAACAGGAAGAAGTTGTGTGGAACTGTGAAAAAATAAGCAAAATATACAAACTAAGTAGTTCATGGAAAGATAGGCAACATCAAGAACACTGGGACCGCAGGAGCGCCGTGGTCTCGTGGTAACTTGACTAGCTGCGGAACGAAAGGTCCTTGGTTCAAATCTTCCATCGAGTGAAAAGTTTAATTTTTTTATTTTCAGTTTATGTGACAAACTGTTATGTTTTCATCACTTTTTTGGGAGTGATTATCACATCCACAAGAAAACCTAAATCGGGCAAGGTAGAAGAATCTTTTTACCCATTCACCAAGTGTACAAGTTAGGTGAGTCGACAACATATTCCTGTCATGTGACGCACATGCCGTCAACAGTGTCGTATAGAATATATCAGACGTGTTTTCCTGTGGAGGAATCGGTTGCCCTATGACCTTGCGATCAAATGTTTTCGGTTCCCATTGGAGAGGCACGTCCTTTCGTCTACTAATCGCACGGTTTTGCGATGCGGGCGCAAAACACAGACGCTAAACTTATTACAGTGAACAGAGACATCAATGAACGAACGTACAGACAATAACTATGCAAAAATAAATAAAGTTAAATTTTCACTCGAGGGAAGACTTGAACCAAGGACCTCTCGTTCTGCAGCTGCTCACGCTACCACGGGACCACGGCGCCCCTGAGCTCACAGTGTCCATGATGTTGCCTATGTCGCCCATGGAGTACTCAGTTTGTATATTTTGCTTATTTTTTCACTGTTCCACACAACTTCTTCCTGTTTTCTCAATTGATCTGTGTTCATTTTATCAAGGCCTATCCACTGTGCCAACTTATAACTAAATCTGAGGGGGGTGCGATGGGGAGGTTCCCTTGTTAGAAGTAAAAGCCAACTGATATACGACAGTTTTAATAGAAACCCATAACCGGGCGCGAAATATCCCGTGTGGAGGAAGTAACTACGAGTATAATGGAGCCGCGCGGTTTGAGGCGCTATGTCACAGACTGCGCGCCTCTCGCGTCGGAGGTTCCAGTCCTCCCTCGGGCATGGGTGTGTGTGTTGTACTTAGCATAAGTTAGTTTAAGTAGTGTGTAAGTCTTTGCCTATATCTACAACTAAAGAGGCGACCAAGTAAAACTCTGAGGGTCGGGTAGGAAACAGAAAATAATGAGAGCAATTAGACAATAAAACAAGTCACCATGAGGATTACAGAATGTTACACCTCTTTATCAGCAAGCAGTTCCATAGGTCCACGATGCGTCACAGCGGCTGCTGAGTGGTGCCGATGACCGATGAACTCAGCAGTTTGGTCCCTTAGGAATACATAAATTTGAACATTTGAGTATAATGGAATAACTGTAGTATTTAGTCAAATGTGACTTCAGTGATATATCTGTTCCTGTAGAAATCAGGACAGTTACCGGGACAGGTATGCTGTGTCCTGGAATAAGATGGTGGTGCTGAATTGCCGAATAGGGGAAGGCTAGAAGATACGGATTCTATGCTGGTGTTGCTACAGTTAGTTACCTTCATTAAGTAACGTTGAAGGCTGAAGAAATTAATCAACAAAACCACACAAGAATGTGAATGATGTGGTAACTCGACAGACAACACAGTTTTTCACGAATGCTGTCACTCTAGCTCGAGCAGACTAAGACAACGTTATGTATTTACTATTAAAAACAGTCTTGATCACGATTTATTTAACAAGGTGACCGGTTTCGACCACTACTGTGGTCATCTTCAAACCTATAAGTTGTACACAAAGCTCTAATTAGAGGGCTACATACATTAAACAAAATACATAAAGTTATAAAGCTATAAAACGTTGAATTACCATTGAGTAGGAACCTCTTTCTGTTGGAGAATCACTACTGGAGAAACCAGTGCACGTCTTACTATATATATTGGAGGCTCCACCCACTTCTGACTGCATGATGTCATTATTAACCAATGAGTAATAAGTCGAATTACAATTTAAAATTTCTTAGTTAAAAGAACATTGTCAAGAATTAGAAATAAATACACACTAAACTTAGTTTATTAAACAGCTATTGTCAATTAAGAAGCGTTAAAATATTTAAATACGTAGGAAAATGGACTTCGGTTTGGCAGTACAAAGGTTGCCCTCTCAAGGCCTATCAGCGAACCATTTGGAACCACTGGTTGCTATGGTGAAGTTAGATGCCGTTGCAAAGATGAAGCAGCAGGCTTTTTTCACTGAAGTTGTTGTAAAGTCGATAGTCGAACTAGTGGTTGCCATGGTGAGGACAAACGCCAGTGCAAAGATGTGGCAGCAGGCTTCTTTCCAACGAAGTTGTTGCGAAGTAGAATGGCAAAGACTGTGGCGTCAGACGATGTATTATTGAGCAGCAACTTGTCTTTATTAAAACGAAAAGAGCAAGCTACAATAATCTGTAGCTGACATGTATACTACATGCTGCCCAAATACATATCAACTTCATAGATAATCATTCCATGTAGGCTTTCACGGCCGGCGTCTTTATCAGTAAACTCTTCCGGGCTAAGTTGCCGTGGTCGATCTGTAGAACTTCTTCTCCCTGACGTTTCGTTCTCAACTACGGAGAACATCTTCCGAGGTGAGTCGACGACTCGGAACATGTTCTCCGTAGTTGAGAACGAAACGTCAGGGAGAAGAAGTTCTACAGATCGACCACGGCAACTTAGCCCGGAAGAGTTTACTTCATAGATAATATTTCATATATACGGACAACTACTTCGTATCGTATTTGGGCAGCATGTAGTATACATGTCAGCTACAGATTATTGTAGCCTGCTCTTTTCGTTTTAATAAAGACAAGTTGCTGCTCAATAATACATCGTCTGACGCCACAGTCTTTGCCATTCTACTTCGCAACAACTTCGTTGGAAAGAAGCCTGCTGCCACATCTTTGCACTGGCGTTTGTCCTCACCATGGCAACCACTAGTTCGACTATCGACTTTACAACAACTTCAGTGAAAAAAGCCTGCTGCTTCATCTTTGCAACGGCATCTAACTTCACCATAGCAACCAGTGGTTCCAAATGGTTCGCTGATAGGCCTTGAGAGGGCAACCCATGTACTGCCAAACCGAAGTCCATTTTCCTACGTATTTAAATATTTTAACGCTTCTTAATTGACAATAGCTGTTTAATAAACTAAGTTTAGTGTGTATTTATTTCTAATTCTTGACAATGTTCTTTTAACTAAGAAATTTTAAATTGTAATTCGACTTATTACTCATTGGTTAATAATGACATCATGCAGTCAGAAGTGGGTGGAGCCTCCAATATATATAGTAAGACGTGCACTGGTTTCTCCAGTAGTGATTCTCCAACAGAAAGAGGTTCCTACTCAATGGTAATTCAACGATTTATAGCTTTATAACTTTATGTATTTTGTTTAATGTATGTAGCCCTCTAATTAGAGATTTGTATACAACTTATAGGTCTGAAGATGACCACAGTAGTGGTCGAAACCGGTCACCTTGTTAAATAAATCGTGATCAAGACTGTTTTTAATAGTAATTATTTATAAGACATTGATCACTGCTGTTCCCATAATGCATTCAAAACGTTATGTATTGTCTGAGAGTAATAGACAAAAGGAAAGCGCAAACAAAAATCGATTACCACTTTGCAGGTAGTTATTTAAAACGAGGACCATTATATTACGAGATATAGTAAATATAAAAACTCATTCTGATCTAAATGTAAGACGATTTAGTAGGTGAGATTTGTTTAAGATGGCTGCCGTCAAAAACTGTTAACGAAGTCAATTTCATGAGGCGAAGAGACGGCACACTGTTCCGATTTCATTCAAGCCACAGTGTGCGATTTCATTTATCTACAACAAGGAAAGAGCGACTCAGAAATTTTCTTCTATTTGCTTTTATGTCCCATAGTAACAGCTACACTACATCGAAAATGGAACGCCGCGTTTATTCTTATTACAGCTCATTCTTCCAAAACAGAATCTCAAAACGGCCTTCATTAAACTCATCGGTGCGTAACGCTGATATGGTTATTGTCTCCTTTCTGATTATTGGCTCACAGGGAGAAAACAAAATTACCCAGAGTGTGGTTAATGCAGTTCGCTGTTTGCTTCAGAGTAATTCGAAAGCTTTTGGTATCTCGCGTACTTCTAACATTAATTTTCGAATCTGTACTCCCACCGCCGTAATTTAATTTATTTGACTTAAAATGTTTCACATCATCCTTCATCTCCTAGGGTTCCGTATCTCATTTGCTGAAAACGGAACCCGTTGTAGGAACATTTTATTGTCTGACCGTAAAGCCCCTTTTTCTCAACATCATATACATGTATCATGTTTGACATTTATGTTACAGGTATACGGTCCCTTGAGGTGTATAAACTTTAAGCTCCTCAGTCAATGCAGTCAAAAGTTACGGCCATTTTTGTCACATGTTTTGATACTCGCTAACACAAACTTAAAGCCTAGTTCCCGTTGACTTACAATCACGAAATTTTGCAGGAAGCAAGGATTCACAATATAAGTAAAGGAAAAATCTTGTCATTTATTATCCGCCTTTCTGTCTGATCGTCGGTTCACACCATTTTCCCTCAGGAACGGCTAGAAGTACCACGTTGAAATATGTGTCACATACGAAGATCTACGGTCAATAAGACGTGTAAAAACCTTCAGCAATCAAAGAAATACGGAAATTTTTAGTTAATCGCAAATTGACTCTTGAAAACCTGTGGGGTACTCCCCACTGGCATATAATCACGAAATTTGGCAAGAATCAGTACAAGCAAAGCAGCAAAGTAAAAATGCGAAAACTGTTCATTCGTAATTAATTGCATAAAAACATTTTTGCCATTATAAATTCGCATTGCATTCGTAATTTGTGACAAATCCTGGTAACTCCTGTAGAGGTTTTAATCTTGTTTACAGTAATAGGTTGGGTGATTCACTATGAAGTTCTGTGTGCGTTATTTACAAATATTTCGTGCCAGTTGGCTGAGCTACGATGAAGCGAAGTCCCCTGCCACTGTGAAAAATATACCTTTGCCATCTAGCGGTGACAGTTGTAAGGCCACCCGACTACCATGACTGTAACTTTGACATGTCCAGCATCTGTAATGTTTCAAAGAAAAGTAACACTGGTAATGATGCAGGATTATAATTCCACTGTTTTGGATCAGATTCTGATAGCCCATAAAATACCTATTGAAGTGTTCCACAGAACGGTTCAAAATTTGCGTAGCAACAATACCCGCGTATGGCTGATTCTATTGTTTCTTTCTCTCGAGACTTCCCTCAAATCTTACCAGCAATCACAACAGCCACGAGAGCAGACGAAGTCAATGCATAAGCAGGTGGCAGTTAGCATAGTATAAAACTCCAAAATTAATAAAACAGATGGAAAAATTACAGGAGTGATGCGAAATTGCACAAAAATCTAAACGTAAACATAAAATTAAAACATTATCGAGAATTTTAGAATTCCCAGGACCACTATCCTGCTAGTATAGATACCGATAAAGGAAAAAATCGCCGAGATTCTCAGTTTCGAGGATGGATTATCTATCTACAAACGTAAGTACGTTTGTACAGGACCCTCAGTACATGAGTCTTACTTGCACTTAACTCGACTCCTTTACCTTTTTGTATCAAAATCATCTTCTCTCTAAAGGGTAGGCTTTAACTTATGCTCTGTTCTCAGAAGTCAGCCTGTAACACTATTATCGATAATACCTTCGCCTGTCTTACCCAACTTCTTTGGCTGTTTTACTGAATGTGACTTCTGTAACACCACACTCTTTGATGTAAGATGTATGTAAATGCTTTATTCATTATTTAAGTCAATTTATGTCACTTAATGAATCTATGGACGGAATACTGAAAAATAATGTTCTGTAAAAGAATGAAAATGTTGAAACTTGTAGTACTGGTTCATACATAGAAAAAGTAGATTTTTAATAATGTAAAACATGGAGGGAAGCCCCTCTGCAACGAAACTGGATTGGCGGAAGTAGAAAAGCTGGAATTGGCGATCGAACTGCAACATTCCTTTGTGGCAACAGTCAGTCGATGATTAGCATGCAAAGTGTTCGTTTTTGTGAAATGAGTGGGGCAAGAATAACTGCAAGCTTATATGATATCGCCTCGGTTGTGGAAGTAGTTTGGTTTATTATTCACGGCGTACTTTGGCTAGCTCTGTGCTACGAAAATATGACGCTAAGAAGAAAATTTTCATAGCTTGTTACACAACAAGAGTCATGTATACTTTTGAATAACACAGATAGACTCTGCCACCACCTTCATCTCAAATTGTCAGTTGAATGTTATATAATTGCATGGACCAGTTACGTGATTACTTTTTCAATAATAAATTTGTCTTCTATAAGCATTTTTTGAGCCCCCGTACTTTATCGTTAGCCATTTATTTAGTCAGGGTCCTGTCACAAGTGCTATGATATTCATGAGTATCCTATTATAGTGAGCTGAAGTCATTCTAGTAAACTTTCACTATAATTACTAAGGTTTGTGCAGTTGTAAATTTCGTAATTAGTTTTGAAGTGCCCCAAGCATTTTTCATAAAACGATAGTTAAATTTTACCCAATTTAAAATTGTCGAGAAAATATTTAAAGTACTCAGCTTAAATATCGTTGTTATTGAATCAAATTACAGCACTGCAGTTACCTGTAAAAACCGTAATGATTCATAACAGTTACTGGCTAGCAGACTGTGAAGGACCAATATAAGGATTAATTGCTGCACACGTCTGAAAGAAAAAGTTTATAGTTTTATGTCTTCGAAGTGAATAGTGTTTCTCGTATTGTGTTTTAACTAAAATGTTCAGTCTTTATCTGAGTTACCATGCTAATTGTTGAACCAAATTTAAGTTTCATACTACAACTACAGCAACAACAAGCAACTGATTACAACTATTCATACTATACTAGATACGGGTATAACATGTTCCATTTGAGCTAATTAGTATAAGCAAGTGAATGCTCCTCGAGATTATAATCAGTAATAGGAATAGACATTGTAATTACCTGACAACCAATTCAAAGACTCTAATTTCCAGTAACTAAGCTAATAAAAGAACCGCTTGTCCAAGTTAATATTGTTCCATCATTAGTAATAATGTACCTATAATAATGATCAGCTTTCTGTTTTAATATGCAGATGATAAGTGTTGTTGAGAGCCAGTTGTTGCAAAAAAGTTCAATATTCCTTCTACATTGTTCATGCCATATCACTGTTACACTGATTGATAAATTGAACTTCTGTCTGGTATTTCATTTCCAAGACATAGGTTCAGTATCGAGTCACAAAAGTCAATATTCTTTACTAACTGTGCTAGTACTTGGTACAACTTTGCCTAATTAGGCTAGTGACCGTATCTTTTTGCATGACTGCAGTTTACTTTATTGCCCACTTTATTGGCAATATAACATTAGTTTGAACTCGTTTGTTCTGGTTCTACTTCCCATCAATAGAAACCTATAGACAAACAAAAAAACAGTCCAACGCCCTTCCGTTGTGCACAATCAAGGTCAAGTAAGTACTCTTTCACAGGAATAACATCATTGGTGTATTGCTAATTTAGTATTAGGTGGTAGCGTTACAAGCCCATTATTGTGAATGGCATTTCATGGCGCTTCTAGCGTTTTATTTACATTTCCAATCTTTGGTTGTGTATCATACCTGTAATTTTAATTTGCTATGTTTACTTACCCTGTAACTTTCAATGACCATTGAATTACATATAAAAGTTGCACCCATTTCAAAATGAATAAGCCAAAAAGAAGATAATATTACGGAATATTATTATTCTCAACTACAGTTCGTTACAGGCACATATACTTAATCAATGGAATGCTCTTTAGCATCTGGAGTGTTTTACTATTAACTTCCTCGATACTGAAGCCAGTTTAAAGCCCACAAACAACATTTAGTTTTCACCTGGTCAGTAGTATATGCAGTCAGGATCGTTTGCTGGCAAAAGGATGCTTAGTATCGGAATAGCTGCTTTAAGCGTAATTGGTTCTGACTGAATCATTGATTGAATCAAAGGCACTAGAATATTTATTTAGTTTTCTTCTGCATGAAGCATCGGTGTAAGGCTTTGTGGCTATACCCTAACACCATCGCTCAAAAATTGTACTTCATCTGATTTAAATTGTGAAATAAATTACGAGACTTCATAATTATAACTTATTATTTGATCTCAGGCATACAAAGGCTTTACACAAGACAAACCTGGCCACTTGTTCGTAACAGTGAAAGCCATTCTGGTCTGTATACAATATCAGTGCCTAAGAAATCTCATCAATCCAATATGGCTCGACAAACATTTAGTTATAGAAAAGTACTAAATTTTGTTCCAGAACAGTGCAAGAGAGGAGCTTTATTATTTTATATAGAACATCACTAACACAAACCCATCGCTGTTTCTACACTTAGGTCCATTTCTCTCTCCTTCTCAGCATTTTTGAATGCAGCCATTCCTACGACCACACTGTAACACACCATAAACAAAATAAACCTTCACTCTAGCATGGCATCGTAGGTTACAGAATAATGAAGCCAGTTTCAATGCTTAGCATACCCCAAATGCTATAGTCCACTCTCTGGAGACCTACAGAGAAAGGAAGCATCACATAAGATCACACAAATTAAAAAAAAGATGGTATTGTGCAAATGGAAACATCTTATTGAAATGATAATTAATAAGAGCGGCCCAATCAAGCCTGAAAGCATGTGTTCCACGTCATTCACACAGATATATTAAGGAGAGGGAGGATCATCTACCTGTAACATAAAGAAGTAACCTTTACGACAATCAGGTTTATTATCATGAACATCAAAATTCGAGGTACCCATTGCTATAGCTGAAATTGGAAATTGAACAAGGGCTACATCTGTAAAACCTAGCCTAGGCGCAGTGGGTGGGCACAATAAAAGCAAAATTATCAGAGTATCTCACAAATACCACCAGTGACTGCAAGAGTGGTTAGTTGATTACAGAAACAACATGGAAGAATATGTACAAACACCAGTAAGATTGTCCAAATTCATAATGAAAATGACTACCTGGCTACCTAGTAATAAAAATGTTCAATTCATTCCTGAAGGAAGTTGACTAGCTTAGCATCTCTACTGATTGAATCAAAGGCACTAGAATCTTCCCAGACTCGTAGCGTGAAAGTGGTAGGCAACAGTGGTACCAGCTGAAGACTAAAGGGTGTGCATAGAAAGAAAGTGAGCTACCTGAGCTGGTGAGACCATGACTATACAACTTGACCCAGTGCGTAAAATATCCATTCTTATCTGATGAGGCCTCACACAATGGCAGCTGAATGGAAGTGCCGAAACACCCAGCTCTGTGCCTGCCAGCGAACTGAAATCAACGGATCATTCTCTGCCCGCTTTCGACGCACCGGTTGGTGACATGCTGCGCTGTCAAAATCGAGGTGCAGGCTCTGTACTCATTCTCAGACGAGTTTACATAAACTAATGGGTAAAAAAGTTGATTTTCACCTTTCTTATAGCATTCAATGTCAGCTTCATGGTGAAGTGTCCAAAATATCGATAACATACTTCGATGTTCTCATTTGAGTAACGTATTGCTCTCGAAATTTGAATAATTATGCAATGACAAACGTTAGATGCATATTACACCCTATATTACTGCGAATAAAATTTCGCTAAGATACTGAACTTTTCTTTAGACTTGGTAGTGGATCTATCTCTCTTCAGTCTTTGTAACATTCCTCATATCTAAACAGTCTCAGTTATTAATATAAGATTTGATAAGTGATAGCATGCAAAGAGTAGAGTATTTTGATATTCGGTTAACATAGCATAAGCTACGGTTTTTATTTTATTTTTTGAACCCAGGACTAATTTTCTTAAGAATCATTGACACCTACTGAAAAGAGGATTTGATAGTATGAAAGTAAATGCTAAGTTTCGTTTCCCACATTACAGCAGTCTGAGATAATGAGGTTTCCGGTAAGGTATTGATCACACTGGTCGCCTATTGCTTGCATAATACGACACTATTTCAAGATTCTGTCGCAACAGCTGTTCCTTATAACTGATGAAGTTCCTTCAAATGAGAAATGGCTAACAATTCAGACAACAATAAATCACAAATTCTGTTGCAGTTTCGTTGCAATCCTGTAACTCATCGTATTTTCTATAGTGGACGGCTGGAATGAAATCTTAAAAAAGCATTTTCTCTCTGTTTGTCACGTGATAAATACGAAAATAATTAGCAACAATTTTTGTACAATATTACTCTAGGGAATTCAGAGTGAATGGTAATCTTTACCATTATTATCTTTTAATGTGTTAAGGGTACATTATATGTATTTATAATATACTTTAACCTTAATAGTAGTCTCAACTTGTTCATAAAAGTAATGAATATTTTGTTTTTGCGACACTGTTATCCACAGATACATAGGCAACAAATTTGGTATTTCTACTAGACAAACACCGCATTTTGCTGCAGATTACAACTGACCCAGTACAAGTCTTTCGTAACTCAGAAGCTGTGAACACATTGACAACTTGCCGTACTTCGCCAACTCTCGTAAGTTTCAGTTGCAGCGTTACACGATTACCCTGATACTGCAACAGAATTGGCGATTTATTTTCGTCTGAGTTGTTAATTTTAGTTAATCAAAAATCACCATTGCTGACGCTTTTCACAAAGAGAGATGGCTAACAAGTAAGGCCAAAATAAATCATTCCTTTCGTTGCAATTTCAGAGCAATCTTATAACCCAGTGTCTTTTTTGATACGAAATGAGCTATACTGAAATTTAGCAAACGATTTTATTTCTGCTTCTTAATCCTTCTTAATCAATGGTTTATTTAGTGAGGAACTGAGGACCAACTAGGTCAATAGGTAATCAAGAAGCACATCCTTAGCACGAAAATAAATGTTTAACATCGCCACCTACGTTATTGAAAAAATCCAGCAAATCTCTTTTCACCACCTTTCCGTAGCCCTTGAAAATTACATTGTTTCATTACTTTATGAAATGCCTGAGACCGCTCATGAAGGTAACAATATATTGTTAACATATGTAATCTACCTTCAACGCAAAGTGAATTTTATCCATAGCGGAATCTGTTGAACTCCATGACTGTTCCTTTATACGGTGTAGAAAAATTTCCACTACCACTCACAATAAAAGATTGTTTATTCGTCACATGACCGGTATCGGGATTGTGCTCATCCTCAAGTGTTTATACATTCATGTACATGTCTATATTGCTGGAGATCACTGTATAAATACGAAGAAAATTATTTTCTAGTGAATAAACAGATACAAGTGGAACAACTGTAAGTGGCAAGGCAGCATGGAACTTCCGACACTATCTACTAAGTCATTTATATATATTTTGAAAAGCAATGGTCCCATAACACTCCCCTGTGGCACGCCAGAGGTTACTTTAACGTCTGTAGACGTCTCTCCATTGATAACAACATGCTGTGTTCTGTTTGCTAAAAACTCTTCAATCCAGCCACACAGCTGGTCTGATATTCCGTAGGCTCTTACTTTGTTTATCAGGCGACAGTGCGGAACTGTATCGAACGCCTTCCGGAAGTCAAGAAAAATAGCATCTACCTGGGAGCCTGTATCTAATATTTTCTGGGTCTCATGAACAAATAAAGCGAGTTGGGTCTCACACGATCGCTGTTTCCGGAATCCATGTTGATTCCTACATAGTAGATTCTGGGTTTCCAGAAATGACATGATACGCGAGCAAAAAACATGTTCTAAAATTCTACAAGAGATCGACGTAAGAGATATAGGTCTATAGTTTTGCGCATCTGCTCGACGACCCTTCTTGAAGACTGGGACTATCTGTGCTCTTTTCCAATCATTTGGAACCCTCCGTTCCTCTAGAGACTTGCGGTACACGGCTGTTAGAAGGGGGGCAAGTTCTTTCGCGTACTCTGTGTAGAATCGAATTGGTATCCCGTCAGGTCCAGTGGACTTTCCTCTATTGAGTGATTCCAGTTGCTTTTCTATTCCTTGGACACTTATTTCGATGTCAGCCATTTTTTCGTTTGTGCGAGGATTTAGAGAAGGAACTGCAGTGCGGTCTTCCTCTGTGAAACAGCTTTGGAAAAAGGTGTTTAGTATTTCAGCTTTACGCGAGTCATCCTCTGTTTCAATGCCATCATCATCCCGTAGTGTCTGGATATGCTGTTTCGAGCCACTTACTGATTTAACGTAAGACCAGAACTTCCTAGGATTTTCTGTCAAGTCGGTACATAGAATTTTACTTTCGAATTCAATGAACGCTTCACGCATAGCCCTCCTTACGCTAACTTTGACATCGTTTAGCTTCTGTTTGTCTGAGAGGTTTTGGCTGCGTTTAAACTTGGAGTGGAGCTCTCTTTGCTTTCGCAGTAGTTTCCTAACTTTGTTGTTGTACCACGGTGGGTTTTTCCCGTCCCTCACAGTTTTACTCGGCACGTACCTGTCTAAAACGCATTTTACGATTGCCTTGAACTTTTTCCATAAACACTCAACATTGTCAGTGTCGGAACAGAAATTTTCGTTTTGATCTGTTAGGTAGTCTGAAATCTGCCTTCTATTACTCTTGCTAAACAGATAAACCTTCCTCCCTTTTTTTATATTCCTATTAACTTCCATATTCAGGGATGCTGCAACGGCCTTATGATCACTGATTCCCTGCTCTGTACATACAGATTCGAAAAGTTCGGGTCTGTTTGTTATCAGTAGGTCCAATATGTTATCTCCACGAGTCGGTTCTCTGTCCCAGCATGACATCGTCGACTATGACAGTCGCTTCCCGTATTCTCTCCCAGAGCTCTGCTACATCACGTGGTAGAGGCGGTACATACAACAGATCGTTAATGCGCCCCCACAGAAAAAATGTCTGTAGCACGGTCGATCCATCGATGCGGCAGCTGAGTGTTCAGGTATCCACTTTCATAGACAGCTTCTGTCGCAGGACTTTCCACACTGTCATTGCAGCCATTTCGAGTTCACGAGATGCACCACGCAACGATTTCTTTGGACTCCTTATGAATATCTCTCGTACGTGCTCCACATTCACTTCACTCACACGGGGATTTCCGCTTCTCTTCGCCGGGCATAAGGAACCCGTCGTAACTAATTTGTTGTGCCAGTGGTGAATGGTCTTCTTGTTGGTGGCTTCTTACCCGTACTTGGTCCTAAATATTCGTTGAACAGCTGTAGCATACTTGTTTCTGTCGAACTCCAACACAGGGAAAGCTCGCTCTGCAACTGAACTGGCGAGTTTTTCAAACTAGCGCTGACCATCGGAAAATTAGCAAACTACGCTGTGGGGGTATACATGAAAGAAAAAAAAACTTTCAAGGTTTCTCTTCAAAACTACGCATGTATGATATCTGTACATCGTTTGCTTCTTGTGCAATAAATAACTGAACGTGTTCCCGGACTTTATGTACACCCTGTTTATAACATCATTGTACTTCCTAAATCTAAGTTCCCTGACAAAAATGTGAATCAAAAATTTCATAATGTGGATGAAAATACTTCGCAATTTATTACAGCTCTTTAAGTTTCTATGTATGCAACATCCTGGCACTTCCTTTGGCTAAGTTCTTTGACCATAACCAACATATTTCTGTATGCAACATCTGTTTATCAGCAAATAATTTTCTTTGTATTCATAAAGTGATCCCCAGCAATATATAAATGCACATGAATGTATAAACACCTGAGGATAGGCGCAAGCCCGAAACCGGTCATGTGACGAATAAATAATCTTTTATTGTGACTGGTAGCTGAAATTTTTCTACACCCTACCTTCAACACAATAATAGATAGTTATATTGAAGACCCGGCCGCTGGGGCCGAGTGGCACTGGGAGCTTCAGTTCGGAACAGCGCTGCTGCTACGGTCGCAGGTTCGAATCCTGCCTCGGGTATGGATGTGAGTGATGTCCTTAGGTTAGTTAGGTTTAAGCAGTACTAAGTGTGGGGGATTGATAACCTCAGATGTCAAGTTCCATAGTGCTTAGAGGCATTTGATCCATTTTTTAAGGCAAGGCACAACACTTGCCTGTTTTAACTGCTCTGGAACTGTCCCTGATGTGAAGAATTCATTTATTATATTTGTTAAGGGGCCTTGTATAATCTCTATGCATTGTTTTAGCACACACATTGGTACTTCATCTAAGCCTACTGACTCTTTTTGAGTTTTTGAACATGTTTATTGATTTCATTCTCTGTTGTTGGAAGTAACATCATTGTGTTTAGTGCAACATTATTTACAGTTATTATATTATTTTTGGGGAATTTTTGCTGTAACTACTCTGCAATACTTGAGAAATGCTCATTTGCATAGTTTGCTAAGTGTTGTGGATTATTTATTATCTTATCCCCCTTCCATAGCAGTATGTTATTCTGCATTTGTTTGCCTCTCCCAGTTTCCTTTTTTATAACATCCCAGACTACATTGCTTTTATTCTCTGCATTATATATTATTTTGTCATTAAATGACTTTTCTGCAACAATCAGCACCTTTCTACAGATCTTTTTGTATCTGTGATAGAAATTTAAGAATTCTGGATCATTGCGATTCTTTTTAATGGAACTGAGCTATTCAAGTGTTTGGGAGGAATTATTAATACCTGCTGTTATCCATATATTTTTGTGTGATGTTGGTACAGATATGCATAGTTTTGGAAATGCCTTTTCGAAGTTCAATTTAAATAATGTGGAGAATTTAGAGAATTTCGTATTCACATTGGTTTCCACTTCAACCCAGCTTTGTTTTGTTAGTTCTTTTGAAAAATCTTTTATTTTGATTTCTGATAGATGTCATTTGTAGGTGTGTAGATTAGGGAATGATTCGATGCCTGATTTTACTGTTGTTATTTGACAGAGATGGTGTGATAGTCCAAAATCTTTTACAGCTACATCAAATTTTTCACTGTCCATATTTGTGGCCACATGGTCAACTACTAATGAAGTCATTGTAGTAACCCTTGGTGCACTATTGACCAATAGAAACATGGCAAAACTTCGAAAGATATTTATGAGGGTGCTGCTGGCTTCATTTATAATATTAGTGTTTATGTTAATGTCCCCACACAGAATTACGCTGACCTTTGTACTTGAGACTTTAACTAGAACTTCTGTTAGTTTATTGAAAAAATTGTCCACACTACTACTGGGAGATCCAAACACACACAAAATGATTAGTTTATTCGTGATATCTAGCCCTGTTAATTCAACAGGTGATATTTCAAAGTGTTTGTCTTCACTTACTGTACTGAGGTTATGTCTTGATTTTAACTGTGTTCCTTTTATGATATAAATGCATGATCTTCCACCCCTTGAAGCAGTTGTGCTGTAAGAGTTTGCCGTTTCATACATTGCTGATACTGTATGTTGGATTTCAGTGTCTCTATACTAGCGCTCGCTAACACAAACTACTGTGCAGTTCAAAGATTGGAGCTCAATTTCTAATAGTTGTATTTTATTTTTTATTGATTGCATATTTTGATGGAGGATTGTTAAGTCTGTGAAATGCCCCATGTTACTCTTTCCAATGGTTTGTTGTTCTTTGTGAAATCTGATATGTGTGATATTTGAAGTCTGTCTTGCGAGTGGTTATTTTTTAAACTGCGTGAGATACTGTTTATGCAGGGGAGCCTGTTGTCTGGACTTACCGTAAAAAACACCTGCTTCTCCTACCCATGACAACAGGTATTTGACCGTGTGTGGCCCGAGATCCACTCCCTATACTTTCATGAATCAGCTGTACCATCTGCCCTTCCTAGTCCTGCTTAGGTATAGGCCATACCTAGTGAAACCCCATCTGCTCGTAGGCCCTACTGGCACCAGAGAAACATGATCAAAGTTGGCTGCCCTCAGAGACATTCCTAACCAGATATTGATTCGCCTCACAGCTCCGTCAAGGTGTGGTCGATCATGTCACTGGAACAGCTCAACTAAGTGTGCATTGGTACCATGAGTCAGGGAAGCTATATTGTCTAGGTCACCAACTATGTCATATGCCCCGTCCCTGTCCAAACTGTTTCCCATGCCACCAACTATCACTACATGGTCTTCTTATGTGCAGTCCTTACATTAAGACCCTAAGTTCTCTATCACATGACTTAGCCCTGCATTTGGCTTGAAGATACTGATGGCCTGGTACGCTGCCCCTAAACTTTCCTGTAACTGGGGGCCTACACCTCGCCCGTGGTTACTACCTAGCAGCAGCACTTTCTTCTTCCTAACATTTTGTATATTTCTAGGCTTCTTCGCCTCGGTTGAAGTATGCTCCACATTTCTTGCTCCTCGTTCTACCTGAGGCTCTTCTCCACTTTACTCTGGCAGTGGTAGATACCTATCCTCCTACCAGCTGCCAGTTCCCATCCACCCTCCTCCCCCCTATTCCCTTGATCCCTATCAGTTCCTTCCTTGCTTCCTCCAACTGTGCCCGAAGGGCACAGATTTTCCAGTCCTGTTCTCCAATCAAAATATTCATACTGCGTACTCTGCAGTTCCAGGAGAGAGCCTCTTCTGTTCTCGCAACATTTTCCCCATTTCATCCCCCACAGTGTAAATATTTCCTACAAGATTGGCAGCAAATCTCTCTACTCACTACTCTATCACAGCTCCCACATTTCTCACTCAGGGCCAGTTACGAAAGAAGAATTAAGTTTAAAGAATGTTTTAAATTTGTCAAGGAAGCGAGATTGGCTGTGTGTAATGAAAAAACGACACAAAGATCTTATGTGAGGTTGTTGTTGTTGTTTTTGTACTGATTTAGAGATACAGTGACAGAACAGTGAATTAGTAACTACTCCGCTTTTAGAGAATTTATATTATCAAGCGTGTTTGGTCAGGTTCTTAAACGTTTGTAACTCGGAAAATTTAGGTCTAGATCGCGTCTAATGAACAAAACGAAATGTGCTGGTTAAATTTAACTTAGAAACGTTTAATTACACTTTTATTGCGACAATAGACACTGACGAAACTAGTAGCTGTCTTTCTTAAATGAATTTGCACTACCAAGAAAATCTGAATAGAATTTTTCGTTTTTATGCCACGCAAAATTTCGGGTTATGTCGCTATTATCGGGACTTCAGATAAAACGATGATTTTTCAAGAATAAACTCTGCTGGGACGCTAATATTCAGTTGTCTGACAAGAACGGTCGCTACAGCAAATACACGAAACAAAGAAAATTTAAATTTTACACTATTATCTCTTAAAAAAGTTCTCTTAGCAGACGAAGAAAATACCTGTGATCTCATTCGCCGGCCATCTTGGCAGTCTGCCTGCTGCACGTCCTCGTCCGACAGTAATTGTCAACCGAAGGCGAGATAACGGCAGTAGGAGAGATATGGACTGTATGGTGGGTGCTCGTTTGTCTCCCAATGGTTTCGGCAGTCATTCTAGCCCGTACACATTCTTCAGTCTCCTTTGAATGTCTACCGGTGTCTTTACTTCGGCTAGCTGTTTAGCGCATTTTGTGATAAAGTCGGCAATGTTCACGTTTCCGCATTTACTGCACACACATCGCAAAGACACGACTGCCACATTAATCCCTTTCCTACATGTCGGTGTATATACACCTGCATCGGGGTTACGTTGCGTTGCGTATTTGCTGAAGCAACCGCCTCAAACGGAAACTTCTTGATTGCCCCTTGTATTTAAATTGAATGTCATAAATTACTAACACACACTGAGATCTTTCGTAAAAAAAGGACGATATCGAAACATTTTCTTTACCTATTTCGGTGAATTTTCTCGCAGATATCAGGCTATATATTAAATACGAGGACCACAGTTGTTTTCTTACGTATTTGCTATCTGGTATTAGGGGGCGCCTCTGGGTCCACACTAGCCCTTAAAGCCACAGAACTATTATTCATGTTATAGGATGTACAGTGCTGTCCGAAACGAAGTACTGTTACACGCGCTAGGCGGTCGTTGACATGAACAAAAAAACCAGTGGAACACTTGCGGTCCGCGTTAATTCGGCGCATCTGCCCACTGACATACAATCCAGAGCCCGCCTCTTAACCGTTTGTTTGCGAGTCCTCTGCGACCTCCATGTGGCCAGCTGCCGGAGACAAAACAAACGGAGCGTCCACTGACTGCCACGGTCAAGGACAGAACTGCTAGGATCACCCTGGCATCAACGCAGCTGCTTGGTACCACTGCGGAATTTTGTAAGCAATGACCGAATCTTCAGTATAACTAAGAATTGTAGAAACTTTGAGCGACGATAGGATCATTTCTTGCTAAGAAACGTATCCTTTCCATCCGGACATAAATTTCACTCTGGAGAGGAGTTTGCAATTTCCCGCCAAATCAAAAGTGTGCACTGGTGCGATACTCGAACCTAGGACCTTTGCTTTCTGCGGAAAAGTACTCTAGCGGCTGAGCTATGCAAGCACGAGTCACGACTCGGCCACACATCGTCACCCTTCCGAACCTCACAGAAGGTCTGCACATCTTGTGAGATTGGCACTTCTCGAAGATAGGGTATAGCGGAGACATGGCCTAAGCACAGTGCAGAGAACTCTTTGGAAAATAGGAGACGAGATACTGGTGGAACTGAAGCTATATCTCCCGCCTTCCGAACAGGTCTCGGAGGGCTCAACGGTACCGTTCGACCGCCGTGTCATCTTCAGCAGATAGGCGTCATTTGATGCTGATACAGAGGGGCACATGAACTGCACACCACTCTCCCGGCCGTTGAATGTTCGAAATGATAAAAAGTTCGTGGGATATTGCGAGACCATGGGAATGTCTTGACTGTGATGAGTGACAAATGCTGTTCCTCTTATATACAGTGTCCCATTTATCTTGACCCTAAATAACTGTTTGTCCAGATGCAAATTACAAAATGTTTCAAGCAAATGTTCTTCAGCCGTTAGTGGGACATCAATCAGCATCATTGCCTTCGTTCCAGCTTTGTTTTTTTACAAAAGATATGAACAGCGGTATGACTTTTTTAAGTGGCACCCTGAATTTTTTAATCGGTAATTTATTACCTCTCCTAAAGACCTATTCAAAAATATCACAGTGTACCATTCACTGAAACACAACGTTATTGATTACATAACAAAACACTGACTTTGAGCCCGGGATCACAAACTCGTCCACTAGCTGGAGTTGTCAGAAAGGAAATGAAAACCAACTAAAAACGTAACACAAATCTGACTTTGACCCTCCTGTCCTGTAAGACATTTTAAGGTGCTCAAAGTGGTGACCCTGGACACCGATACACTGGTGCAATCGTTGAAGGAAGGAATTATTTACTGCTTCCAGTGTTTCCTGCTCAAGAGAATTACAAGCAAGCACGGTACGTTCCTGCATGTCCTCTGGAGTTGTCGGAATATCGCAATAGACAACGTCTTTAATGCACCCCCAAAGAAAAAAGTCCAAAGGATTTAAATCAGGAGATCTAGCAGGCCAAGTAACTGTTCCTCTTCGACCAATCCATCTATTAGGATACACGACGTGCACGCGAGACATTATGTGCTGGACATTCATCGTGTTGATGCCACATGAACATTCTGTTTCTTAGCTGCACTTTATCCAGGAGAGGAGGAAGAATTCGTCTGAGGAAGTTGGCATACGCTGTGCCGTTTAGACTACCATTGATGGAACAGGGTTGGTTGGTTGGTTGTTTTTGGGGAAGGAGACCAGACAGCGAGGTCATCGGTCTCATCGGATTAGGGAAGGACGGGGAAGGAAGTCAGCCGTGCCCTTTGAAAGGAACCATCCCGGCATTTGCCTGGAGCGATTTAGGGAAATCACGGAAAACCTAAATCAGGATGGCCGGACGCGGGATTGAACCGTCGTCCTCCCGAATGCGAGTCCAGTGTCTAACCACTGCGCCACCTCGCTCGATGAAATAGGGGCCAATAATTGTAGTACCAACCATCCCACACCAGACGTTGACCCTCCACTGACGCTGATGTTCCACCTTTCTAACCCATCGTCGGGTTGTCGCTGGACCAATAACGCATGTTCCTTGTATTTACCTGTCCTGTGTTTGAGAAGGAACATGCATCGGCAAATAGAACTTTGGAGAAGAAGTTCCGGTTGGCAAGGATTTGCTGCTGTGCCCACTGACAGAACTATACACTCTTCTGGAAATCATTCCCATGCAATCCTTCATGCAGGTGTACATGGTAAGGATGGAACCGGTGCCGTGTAAGAATGCCAATCTCGTGTTCAAGCTGCCGTGTGCTCACATGTGCATTCATAGCAACAGAAGCGAGAACAGTAACTTCGGCAGCTTCGTGTGTGTGTGTGCTACGACGATTGCATTGTCGTGCGTTGAAGCTTCCTGTTTCTGAAGCGCCACAACGAGACGAGAAAACATCCGTCGGGAAGGTGGGTTCTTGTCAGGATACCGCGCGCCGTACGCTGTCTACGTAGCACTTCGCCTAACTTCAACAACAACAATAAAAGAAACGTTATGTTGATGCAGTTTGTAGGAAGGGAAGCCTTTACTGTATTTCTACTCGACACTAGTTTTTAAAAGGACTAAACTACTGTACTAAATGTACCCATACAAAAAAAAAAACATTATTGCAATTACTGTTCTGCTAACTTACATTCACCATAGACGAGTAGCATTTCTATCTTCTCCTCGATGGTGTACATTCTACTCACACCACTCTTCAACTGACGATGGCTGACGGAATGACGGGTGTGCATTCTACTTAGGTTTACATTTGTCCTCTGCCAACGTCAGCACGTGGATGTGTTCCATTACCCCGAGTACCTGCACTAAACGTTATGTTACGTAAGACATGTCGGACATGTCTGAAACAACAGATACCATCTTAGTACATATATAGTTAAGGCTCACCGGCCACTTGACCATCTTCTTCTTCTGTGCACAACCAGTGCCCGAACTCTTACGGGAATCGGCGACGCGCCGCGAGTAATGAGTACAATGGGCGGGGGCACTACGAATGTAGTGCGGCACAATACGTTGATAATATGGGTTTCGCGGGAGGCGTGCCAGAGATAAATCCCTGCAGTCGCGCTATCCTATGTGTCCTCGGTGGCTCAGATTGATTGAGCGTCTGCCATGTAAGCAGGAGATCCCGGATTCGAGTCCCGGTCGGGACACACATTATCATCTGTCCCCGTTGACGTATGTCAACGCCTGTAAGCAGCTAAGGGTGTTCATTTCATTGTAATTTTATGTCACGTAATTGATAAAGTTGTGTTTCAGTGAACGGTACACTGTGATACATTTTTAATAGGTCTTTAGGAGAGGAAATGAATTACCGAATAAAAAATACAGGGTGCCATTTAAAAAAGACATGCCGCTGTTCATATCTTTGTCAAAAAACAAAGCTACAACGAAGGCAATCATGCTGATTGATGTCCTCCTGACGGCTAAAGTACATTTGCTTGAAACATTTTGTAATTTGCATCTGGACATACAGCTATTTAGGGAGGTCAAGATAAATGGGACACCCTGTACATTCTGCATCGATTAGGGCGCAAGAACCATTAGGATCGATTTGAGGAAGCTTGTGCCGTACGTTTTGATTAATGAAGGAAACGTGGTTTTATCCAGCCGCAAACCTGTTCTCGTTTTTGGATCGCGCCAACACTTGCGTAATAACAGTCCCCGTATACCGTTCATACAGCTGCCTCCCGGAGGCGGCAGTTCCTACGCAGTTGCAGTGGCCTCAGTGCCAGGATCCGCTGGGTCTGTGAGCTTCTCTGTTTTGCATCGTAAGTACCTGCGAAAGAAACTATGTGAAAAGTGATACCCAATGAACAAAGGAGTAACGAACTGCAGACCCGTGGAAGCGACCACGTCGAACTTAACGGGTAGGCGCCGTGGCGGCTTCTGTGAGGGCGTATGCGATATCCTACTGGCGCCGCTTGTGCACGCTTTCCATCGATTCTGGCCCTCATTGCATCATCTTTGCTTGAGTGTGTGTTCACTATGGGACAGTGTAGTAGTGAGTGGTGTATGGGACACGCAGCTTGAAATCATTGTTTGTTGTCGTTCAGTATTTGATACTACTGATTGTATTCCTGTTTCTTGTAGAGCTTATGCCCCTTCCTGGGGCGAGTTATTGGATTAGGCCTGCAACTAAAGTTATGTGCGCTCAGCCCAAAGATATGAACGTGTGGAACATTGAATGTATGTGTGTATGCTTGTATTTGCACTCTCTCTTACTCCGTGTTGAGGAGCCCTTCCGGCTATAGGCGTACATTTTAATCGGCCATGTGCCATTTGGTGCGTATCCAAAACTGTCGTTTGGATTAGTCTCTAAGAGGCCCTTTTAAAGGTATACTTTGACGTATTTAATTTTGTTTGACTTGTTATGTAAATATAAATGGCTCTGAGCACTATGGGACTTAACATCTGTGGTCATCAGTCCCCTAGAACTTAGAACTACTTAAACCTAACTAACCTAAGGACATCACACACATCCATTCTCGAGTCAGGATTCGAACCTGCGACCGTAGCAGTCAAGCGGTTCCAGACTGAAGTGCCTAGAACCGCACGGCCACTATGTAAATATACTTTTAAATGACTTTTACATTGTTTCTTGTTATTGGTTGGGAGGTTAACTTCCAATATTTATGACCCTTCGCGCTCCTATACTAAAGTTTTAGTTGGTTTCCTGGAAAACAATCTTTAATTGTCCGTTTAACTGTTGCTGTGTATGTTAAGTTCAATCAAACTTTTTGCTGTTTGTTGTTTGGTATATATTAACAGCTTTTTATGGGCAGCTGTTGACACGCTGATTCTCTGCTGGTCCGGGACAGGT
The DNA here is from genome assembly GCF_021461395.2 of Schistocerca americana. NCBI lineage: Eukaryota > Metazoa > Arthropoda > Insecta > Orthoptera > Acrididae > Schistocerca > Schistocerca americana. The sequence continues at coordinate 964,650,356 of NC_060120.1, read as the reverse complement.
ACGCGTTTTCCTTCTGCTTCGGATTCTTTCCCGTCACTGCACGAGGTTGGGAAACGAGGTTGGGAAAATAAGGTCCTTGTGGGCCTGTGTCAAAAGGCTTTGGGGAAACTGAGCACTGAGTTTCTTGATTTCTTAAAAAATAGGGGGTTTCATTGTCACTCAGCTTGATTTATGTTTAATAGGGTTGTGGCCAATCAATGAAGTACTACTGATTGCCTCTGGTTTGGCGTATCTTGTCTACATGAGAGCAGAATAACCATGGAGATGTATGGATTCTAATGTCATTTATATAACGTTTGTTGAACTTACATTCAAGTCATGTTGTTGTATTAACCCACAGTTGTTATACTAGCCGTGCAGAAAGAGTACCACCGCGGCTTTATTTAATCAGTTAAATGTCTGTAATCGGGCCACCATTGTATTGCACAGTTGACATATTCTTGGAGTACCATTTGCGGTTTGGTGTGTAATGAAAATATCGTTATGCATAGTGATTTTAGTTGATAAACCTTAACTATTTGCATGTATTTGGCAAGAATCTTAGTAAGTGTCAAATGGTTCAAATTGCTCTGAGCACTATGGGACTCAACATCTGAGGTCATTAGTCCCCTAGAACTTAGAACTACTTAAACCTAACTAAACCTAACAGGACATCTCACACATCCATGCCCGAGGCAGGATTTTAACCTGCGACCGTAGCGGTCGCGCGGTTCCAGACTGAAGCGCCTAGAACCGCTCGGCCAGACAGGCCGGCAGTAAGTGCCAGTTGCCTTATTATGGACTAAATAAAAATATTTGTCTGGGAATGATAAACGACGCATCATGTTGTGCCACCCTTCCACGTTTTTTCTGTAAATTAATCCATATTCTTGTCCTGGGTCTCAGGGTACAACCACTGTTAACACAGCACCAGATGAAGAGTGGCAACGAAATCCCTGAAAGAGTGGAGTACCGAACGGGTAAAATACTCTTCTAGACACCGACAATCAGAGACGAGTGACAGGAATGGATATAGATCCACATCCAGCTGCCACGACTGACTGCAAGATTAAAGAACACAGCCCACAAAATAACGAAAACCTGGGCGAAGCGACACAAACACTGATTGCTCCATCTCCCGCAGTCCTCATGAATTAAATAGGGAAGTTCAGGATCCTGAAAACATATCAACAACAGAGAAGCGTCTCCTGGAAGAAAGTAACAGATTAAACCCTTTAGCACTAGAAGGCAGAAAATGACAGGGGGATCTCTCCCGTGAACAAGAGAAAATCCAAAAGAAAACCCAAAAACAAGACAGCACAATGAACCCCACAGGCAGGAAAATTCTGGAGTAGACTGCAACTCCAGAACATCTCCAGTCAACAGTCTTTGATTCATGCGTTGACTTGGGGATACGACACCCTAACGACCACTCCTCAGAACCAGTGCTAACAAGACATGAGAGCACCGTCGTGTCCTTCTACAAGTAGCACAGCGGCTCAGTAACAGTATAGCCGTGACTCAATCATTTGATATGATCCGAGATAACCTACAAAACTACATAAGTTCCTCCTTTAATTCGTGCATCTTATTCCTATCACGCCACCAGTTAACAACAACGCTTGCCGACAAGTATACTGCATATTAACACTAAATTTCTGTAGAACTCAAAGCGAACATGAAATAAAATGCGTACAGAGATATTTATACGCAGGGCGGTCGATGTAGCACTGATGCAAAAAATGATTCCCGGACAGTTGGATAGAATAAATGGATGTGAGACAATGCAATACATCGCAAATGCCCGCGCCACTGCAACTATTGTGATTATCAACGAAAGCATTGAAGTGGAGCAAACTAAAACGTTTGACAGTGGACATTAAATATCTCGAGTAATACAGGGAACATTCGTCTTAAATGTATGCGTGCCATCCGGAATTCAAAGTAGAAAAACTCACAAACATTTCCGTACAACTGAATTCTGCAGTTTACTAGAGTATCTTCATGACTACCTTATCACAGCAGCAGATTTTAACTCTGCTGTGTTACTAATAGACACTTCCTGGTGTTTGAATTTGTAAGTAAGGCTAGCACATTTGTGTGCATAGTTATTTTCAGGTATATGAAATTGCTACGTTTTATTGAATTGGAGAAATTTTAGTACTTTTAGATTTCTAGTCAAATTTCATTTTGACTAAAGTATCTCTGTACATTTGAATTGAGTCCGTTGTACTAGTCACATTGCTGAGCCTGGCTTTGAAAACAACTTTTGCTTACTCGTTTCAAGCTCAGTTCTGCTTTAATCAAAGTTTGCCTAAACATTTGCACTGATACTCTGAATCACTATTTAGACTGCTCGGACTGCCTGTAAAGTCGTATTTACGTTAATTGTTTCAACTCAAATCTTTGCATTATTAAAGTTTATCTAACCATTTGTTCCAAATATCAGTTCGGTTACTCAGATTATTGAGCTTGTTTGAAAAATCGTATTTTGCTTAACTATTTCACCTTACATTTTGTTTTAGTCACAGTTTGTCTGAACATTTGTTCTGATTCCTCATTCACTAATTAGATGTGGAGCCTACTTGAAAAGCCATATTTTGCTTCTTTGTTTGAAGTGAAATATTTGTCTTAATTAAATTCTGTATAAACATTTGTTCCAAATCTTGGTTGTACTACTCAGCTGCTTAGCTTGTTTCTAAGTTCGTATTTTGCTTAACTGTTTTATGTCAACATTTTCTTTAAGCAAAGTTTGCTTGAACATTTGTCTGATTCCCTCCTTCCTATTTAGATTGCTGAACCTGTGTGTAAGGTCAAAATTTTTGTAATTGTTACAAAATGATTTTTGTTTTAATCGAAGTTTTGTCTGATGATTGTTCTGAGTCCCTGATTCACTACATAGGTCGCTGAGCCTTCCACTAAAGTAATGTCTTGCTTAATTGTTTCAAGGTAAATCTTTGTCTTAGTTAAAGGCTATCTATATTTGTTCCAGATCTTGGTTGTAATACTCTTATTGCTAAGTTTGTTTCTAAATTCATATTTTTCTTAACTGTATTATGTTAAATTTTGCTTTAATGAAAGTTTTTCTAAACATTTCTTCTGATTCCCTGCTTCACCATTTAGATTGCTGAGTGTGTACAGGAAATCATATTTTGCTCAACTGTTTCAAGTTAAATATCTGCCTTAATTATCGTGTGTCTAAATATTTGTTCCAAAACTGAGTTCTATTACTCAGATTGTTATGCTTGTTTGTAAAATCGTATTTTGCCTCATTGTTTGATGTTAAATTCTACTTTAATCCAAGTTTGTTTAAGCATATGATCTGATTCAATGCTTCACTGTTTAGGATGTTGAACCTGCCTGTAAGCTCATATTTGCTTAATCTTTGCCAAAAATTTATTTGAAATCTTGCCTGTACTACTTATGTTGCTGAGCATGTTTGTAAAATCGTATTTTGGCTAATCGTTTCATGTTACATTTTACTTTGATCAAAATCTGTCACAAGATTTGCTCTTATTCCCTGCTTCACTAGATTGCTGAGCCCACCTGTAAAGTCCTATATTGCTTAAAATTTTCAACTTCAAATTTGTTTAATTGAAATTTGACTGAACCTTTGCTCTGATTTCCTCCATCACTATTTACATGGTGGAGCTTGCCTGATCTCTAGTTATATTGTTTGGCTTGTTTTTAAAATCAACATTAGCAGGGGATTCACAGTAAATGTTTAGACTAACCTTGATTACAGAAAATTTAATATGAAACAGTTATGTGAAATATAAATTTACAAACGATTACAGCAATCTGAGTAGTACAACCTAGAGTCAGAACAAATGAATACACAGAACTCAACTGAGACAACAATTTAAGTTGAAACATTTATGCAAAATATTACTATATGCATAGCCTCAACATACTAAAAAGTGAAGCAGGGAATCCGACGAAATGTTTCGATTAAAGCAGAATTTGAAATCAAATAATGAATCAAAATACGATTTTACAAACAAGCATGGCAATCTGAGTAGTACGGCTGAGATCTGTAACAAATATTGAGACAGACATTATTTAAGGCAAACACGTAACTTTGAACAGTTAAGGAAAATATGATTTTCCATACAAGCTCGGCAAACTAAATAGTGAAGCAGGGAATCAGAGCAAGTATTAGGACAAATTTTGATTAAAAAGTAAAATTTAACACAAAACAATTAAGCACAATATCATTTTGCAAACCAGCTCTGCCGTCACAGCTTCTAAAATAATATTTTGCTTAAAGTTTTCACATTAAAATATGGTTTAATCAATGTTTGGAAATATATTATTTGCTCTGTTTCCCTGCTTCCTAATGCAGACTGCTCAGCCTTCTCTAAAGTCGTATTTTTGTTAGTTGTATCAAGTCGTATTTTTCTCTAAGCAAAGTTTGTCTTAACTTTTGCACTGGCTCCTTGCTATCCTATTTAGACATCTGAATATGTCTGTAAAAATCATATTTTGGTTAAATGGTTCAAGTTAAATCTCTGTCTTAACTAAACTCTGTCTGAACCTCTGTTCCAAAGCTCTTTTCAACTTCTCTGATACCTGAGCTTGTTTGTAAATGTATATTTCACTTAATTGTTTTACATTAATTTTTTTCTTTAGTCTGTGTTTGTCTGAACATTTTATCTGATTCCCTGCTTCACAATTTATACTGCTGATCCTGGCTGTAATATCATACTTTGTTTAATTGTCTCAGGTTAAACCTTTGCCCTAGTTAAACTTTGTCTAAGCACTTGTTTTGAATCTGAGTTATACTGCTTTGATTGCCAAGTTTATTGTAAATTCATATTTTGCTTTATTGTTTTTTGTTAATTTTTGTTTCAATTAATGTTTGCTTAAACATTTAGTTTGATTCTCTTCTTAATGACTTAGATTCTGGAACCTACCTGACAAGTCATATGTTGGTTAATTGTTTCATGTTAAATTATGCTTCAAATAAAGCCTGTGTAACCATTTGTTCTCAATCTCAGGTGTCTACTCAGACTTCTAAGATTGTTTGTAAAATATTGTTATGTGTGATTGTTTCATATTAAATATTCCTTAATCAAATCATTTTAAACATTCCTACTTCACTGTTTGGATTGTTGAGTCTGCCAGGAAAGTTATAGTTTGCTTAATTGTTTCAAGTTACATGTTTACTGTACCTTCATTAAATTCTATCTAAACTTTTTTCCTTAACGTCAGTTGTGCTATTGAGATTTTTTAGCTTGTCTGTAAACAATTAAATTTCATAATTGTTCTATGGCTGCTATCAGTATAGTACAAGTAAATAAAAGATAAAAACTCTGTTTTTGTTGTATCCTTTCCGAGGATTTGATCCTACCACTCCAATAGCCCATGTTCTGCTATCTTGCTATTTCAGTACTGTTCTAAACTACTGGAAGATTAATTTCGCCATTATGTTTTTCGGATCGTAATGATTTCCACTGTAAAGTCAATCTCCACCGCCAGAATATTTATAGGAGTCGAAGTTGAAGGAAACTCAGCAGATTCTATCTTCAAAAAACACCGAAACTGGTAACAGTGCAGAAGTCAAGTGAATAGCTATGCAAAAATAACATAGCGGTGAATAAAATGCACGATGTCTAAAATCAGAATTATGGAAATACATTCAGCTAAAACTATACGCAAATTCCAAAAGAAGCACAAAAGATTTCCTGTTCTACACCCAAAGAGATAACTAAGAAAAACGATGTCACTAAATATTCGAAAGATGTTAAGATAATAAAGGCGAAAATAGTCGAACTTATGAAGAAGAAAATATTGGATACCAGCTGAGAGGAAGTGAACATTTCATGATACAAGCCGAGACTTCTCCCACTTACCACATTGTGTAAGAAAGGCGTAACACGAAGAGAATACTAATATTTGAAATATAATTATATGATGGAACAAGTACTAAGAGCCAACGAGAAATACTGGCTACAATGGCAGAACAGCTGTCAACATTATACGCAGTGCAACCGACAGAGGAAATATGAAGCCGAAAAATTTGTAAGCTTCCTGATAAATTCTTTCAAGAAGACACAGTGAAGAGGACGATGCACTTTTGAGTGAGAAATCACTGAGCAAGAGATGTTCAACGTCATTAAAAAGAGTCACAGGAACAAGGTAACAGACCTTGACGACCTGCCCATACAATTTTATGTGGAATATTAGTAAACTACTGAAAAATTCACTTACAGATGTGTGTAATGAGATGCTATAAACGAGTTATGTTCCTGTTGAATTTCGAGAAGGGTGACAGTCATGTTCCCTGACCCAGTCGGTGTTTAGCGATAGCTTTTAGAATCTCTAAGGAAATGGGCACTTCTAACCAACCGCCGTATGCAGTTTCTGGCATTTTCTACAGTTTTTGTTGTTGTGAGACGTGTGTTTGTTTTTATGTGGCACTTGCAAATATCTTTATTTTCAACACATTTAAGTGCTGTGAAATATATTAAAGGTATTTGGAAGATATAGTCAGTTCTTCAGTTAGAGAATTTTATGATCTGTAAAATTCCATATCTTTTTAAAACTATTTATATTATATGAAGATAGTTGTGCCGTTTTCGTCTTGTACCTTGAAATAGGTTTTTTATCACGGAACTTGTAATATTGGCAAATAATTTGAGTTCTTTAATGTCTTAACAATTCTTCTTTCCTTGACCACAGAAATTAATGGTACTTTTAATAATTTCTATTTCAAAATGCATTTACCTTGTAATGTGGCTTTGATAGTACTTCTACTTAACTTTATTTCACGTGTTGATTTTTAGTGTTTAGTACAGTAGTAATGAAACAGATATACTATTTAATGCAGTACTGACTAGATTTTCCCGAGTACAGCACTTCTAAATTTAAATAGAATATTTGGTCCTAGGAACACTCGACAAAACATAATTGTCCGCATGTCGTGATAAGCTCGTGCACGTGCGGTTGTGAAGAGGTAGCACTAGTGCTAGCGCAACACATGATGGAGACGGCGGCAGCACCACACGTAACACCCTTTAGCAGTGCATTTATTCCTTCTCTATCGTAACAATTTCACTTGTGGACCCTTTTGATTTTCTATGGCTGGAGACGTACCAGTAACACGCGCCAAAGACGAAAGGTGAAAAGTAAAAGGAAAAACTGACCAAACTAAGACATACAATGAAACGGAAATACAGGAGCAAGGTAGCGTTACCTCTGAAAATGACGTGTCCCAGATGGCTACTTCAGTAAACAACACAGCATACAAGCTGCACGGAAAAAAAAGCAAAAGTGCGCAGTCAGAAAATCTGTGCCCTCTGAAATTAAAGAGGATACCGCCGAGCGGCCTGTTACAGAGTCATGTCAGATTAAATAAGTCACTGGCGAACAGCCTGATAAAGAATCAAATCAAATTCTCTAAGGCAAACGAAAGAAAAAGTCCAGACAAGGTAAAAGGAAAAACAAAATCTCAGAGCTGATATACCAAGATATCTTATAACATTACCGGCTATCAGAGGTAACAGTAATGTTAATCCTCTGAAACGATTCCAATTTGAATGTGATAGTGTATAATCCAAGGGTATAGAATTATTTTTCTTTTCTCTAAAGATTTTTGTTGAAAGGGAGAAGTAGCAGAACAAACGAGATTCAAACCAAGGTTCTATTCGTTATAAAGTAAACTATAATTTCGTAAAAGAAAACTATCGCCAGCCTGCCCAGAAGAATTACGCACGATTCATGAAGAAGTTTAACTATTGATACTGACTTTATTTCAAACTGAAATTCTGTTTTGCGAATAGAACACGAGACAGTAGAACAATTTAGTAAGTCATGTAATAATAGTTTGGGATGAACAACACAAAAGGAATATTAAACGTTTTGGCAATAACTGGCTCGCAGTACTACTTATTATTTATTTAGCCTATGGCATTAGATATGAACAACGACTAGCAATTATGGATTACATAGTGTTACAAAATTTTACAAAAATATATTAATTTCATACTTTATAATTTAAAAATAAGTCTATAAATTATTATCTAATTTGTCGATCCATTCAGTGGCTGCCTCTGTCACTTCAAAGAAATCTTCGAAGTTCCCATGGTAGGCTCTTCTGCTACAGCTTGTTACAGTGTGATGGGTCGTCTGGTGTTTATTTCCACGTCACACTGAGAAGATGAAGCCCTTCCCCATCGGTAGAGGTTTCCAGCACAGATGCCGTGGCCTGTGCGGATCCGATTAATTGCTTTCCAGGCACGTCGCGTTAGATCCATACCGGGTGGTCTTGTGTCAGGTCTTTGGAGGGTCTGATGTTCCTCATGGGCAACAGTGTTCCATATTTCTGTCCACTTTTTGTTGATACTGAAAGTAGTGCCTGTAGCGATTCTGCCAGTAGGACAGATAGCTGCCTCGATTTTAATCGGATCATTCGGAGTGCAGGAACGTTAGAGTGCTTTGGAATTAATTTTTGGTATTCCTTGAGGATGGCGTTCTGTCTTCGGAGGTCTGGTGGGGCAATGTTGCTTACAGGTGGTAACCAGTGTACAGGACTAAATCTGATGCAGCCTGTCATTGTCCTCATTGCTGCATTTAGCTCCACGTCAATTTTTCTTGAGCCATACTGCGACACAGTATTCGCCAACAGAATAGACCAGCCCTAAGGCAGCGCATCGCAGTGTCGTAACTCTTTCACCCCATGAGGTACCACTCAGCTTCTGTATGATGTTACTGCGTGATCTCAGCTTTGCTGCGGTGTTTTCTATGAGCTTCCTGTAAGAGAGGGTTCTATCAAGAGTCACTCCTAGATATTTTGGGTTGGTGGTGAAGAACCTGACCATTAAAGGTGACATACAACTTCGCATTGACCATTCTGTTGTTAAGGTGAAAGCAGCTTGTAACACCATAGCTCTAATGCTGTGTGAATTTATTGTGCCTCTTGTTTTATTTAGTGTTACATCGTTGAGCTTCTGTAAATGTGTTTGATTGAATAGATAACCCAAAATTGTATACTCCTTTCTTTGTACAAACTTTGATGTCATGATTTGATTCTATGCAAAGTAGTGTATCTGTCATTTAAATTCTTTGTCCCAATTGGAGGGAGACAAAAACTTACTGTATATATTTGGAATTGGTTTAAATAATTTTTTGTAGAACTACCAATATATGCAAATGTTCTGTTTTATTGAAAATGTTTGTTTGCTGTTATGTAAACTGCTGACCTTCACTTAGGGTTCTTAGTTATCTTATATATAAAAGGTGTAGTGGTTCCCCTTGGGGACGGAACTGTGTAGCGCGCGCGAATTGTGGTTGGCTAGCTAGAAAAGGTGGAACCAAGAGTCAGTCGGGGACGAACTACCAAACTGTGCACTACCATGTAAAAGTTGTATATTGTGTTGTTTCCGAGAGAGGCTTTTTCTGCCACCGTCCAATGCCTCGGATGGATGGATAAATAGCTGGAATGATTCTGAAATTGGTATCCACCATCGCCGCCAAGAAATGACAGAGTCCAGCAATTCTACCTGCAATTCCACCACATTGCGCAATCACTATAATGAAGCACTATAACAATGGACAGTGAATGATCAGCTCATTGGATGTTTCAGTGTGCACAAGTATAAAGTAACTTATAACTGAATTTGTGTAGCTCCCTTGAATTTTTCCTTATCATAACACCTCTCAGGTTCCTCTCCATTTGAACTAAAGTGATTACCGAGTGTACTTACTGAAAGAACATTAAATCCCAGTGTTTTGCTAATTAATGCCTCTTGAACATAGTAAAAAGAAAGTTAAAGTTAATGTGGCCAGAGAGTGAGTTAAAGTAAATTATGATTGCTGAAAATAATTTTCCTATTAAAACTGCTTATTAACATGTTGTTACCAATTTCAAAATTAAAAGTTCTTAAGACTGAGGCTTATAAAGGTTTGCTTAGTAAATGATCACATTGCTGCCTGTTGTAAATCGAAAAAGGTGAGTCAGTTTCTTGTAAATTTGTCGACATTGTGTCTCAGTGCAGCAAAAGTCGTGAATTGCAGTTGTGGAAAGTTATATTTGCTTGCTAAACACTTGTTTCTTTCGTATATTGAAAGTGCTTATTAATAGTGTAATAAGATCCACAGGTTATCCTTTACCACTATTTATGAAAACAATAATTTCTTTATTGAAAAGACCGTGAGAAGTAATGTGTTAGTGAATTCCAATTAACTTTCATTTTAAATAGTGAAGTATTTAACTGAGAGAGACTTAACCTGTTACCAGCTCATAATTTTGCAGTGAACAACATTTATAATTCTATGTCTATTAGGAAAGTGATGGAAAAATAATACTTAACCTATGTCCAATCTATGGTCTTACAGTGAATATTAATATTAACGTTATAAAGACCATTCTGTTTGAATAAGCCCTGAAAGTAATAGTGTGTATTGTTATTTGTTATATTTATGCATATAATCTGCCCTGATCTGTCAGCTTCCAGTCTTAACCGTGAACATATGCAGATGTCAGAGTTCATTACACTCGCGTGTGGTAAAATATTGGTTGTGTTTGTCCGTGAAAGTTACTCATACCTACTTTCTTAAAAAAGAACGTTAATCTTTCTCTTGCCTAATTAGGCTGGCGACCGTTTTCCTTATTCTTTAAACAGTGTAGCTAGGTAAAACATTATTTGTTACTGTTTGAATATTTACGTAGTTCTGATTTTCACTTCCGATAAGCCACCCCCGTTAGGTACAACACGGGCAACATAACAAAATTCCTCTCAGATGGTAACACTGCTGTGTTGCTTTATACCATAATTGCTTTAACTACATAGTTTTATTTCACGACCTGCCTCCTACTTTAAGGATATGGTATAGCAGTAGCATACAGTAGTGTTATAAGCTGACTTCAGTCTTCGTTGGATTTGGTATCAGTCTCCACTTATTGAAATATTCATGTATTGCGCTTAGATCTGCGGACAGGATCTCCTCACCAGTTTCAAGAGTTCTCTGCTGGGTGGCCAAGACCAGATCGTCTTCATAGTTGAACTTCCTTGACTCTGTTTCAGGGAGGTTAGATGTACACAAGCTGAACAGGATTGGCGCCAAAACTGAGTCTTGAGGAAGATCATTATCGAGTTTCTTCTGTCTTCTTAGTTGGTTGCCAAGGACTACTTGGTAGTATCTTTCAGACAGAATGTTGTTTATGAGCCTGATTGTGGTTTGGCAGTGTATGACACTTGCGAGTTTGTACAAGAGTCCTTGTCTCCATATAGTATCATAGGCAGCTGTAAGATCAATAAAAGCCCCTGACGTTTTAAGTCGACGTTGGAACCCAATTTCTATGTGTGTAGTTAAGCTGAGTACTTGTTCTGTGCAGCTTCTGTTTGGTCTAAATTCTGCCTGTTCGATGTAAATAACTTCATGATTCTTTGGACCGATTCGGTTGAGGATGACTCTTTCCAAAAGCTTGTAGGAGCAGCTGAGGAGGGCGATTGGGCGATATCTAGCAGTTTTATTCGCTGGTTTACCTGGCTTCAGTATTGCTATGATTTTTGTCTTTTTGAAGGATTTTGGCATGTTCCCTGGTAGCACAATATTAGTTAAGAAACTTTCAAACCATCTACGAGTCCTGTTTCCACAACTGATGAGGAACTCTGGGTGTTTCCCATCAAATCACGTAGCTTTGCTGTTTTTTTATTTCTTTGATTGCTGTAGTGATCTCAACTACAGTGAAGTCTCTGGAGTACTCTGACTTGTTGGGTGCCTTCTGCTTCAGGTTTCTAAGCTTTTTCTTAACCATTCTTGTATGTGGCCTATGTGGGGGTGCTCTGGAGAGGGAACTTATTCTGTTCGCAATCTGGTCGATTTCCTCCTAGTTTTCTCAAGAGCTTCCACGTCTCTGTGCTTGACCTCTTAAAATCCAGACTTTCTGTTTTTCGCTCCCAACACTCTTTTCTAGCTTTATCAAGGTGTTTTAAGAGTTCTGCAGCAGTTACGCTGTCATTGGTGGTTAAATAGGACTGATACAGTTCTTCGCAGTCTTTATTCCAGCCTGGGATATATTCTCTCCGGAATCCTCTAGGTATGCATTTTTTTGCTGCTGTTAGAGCTGCTCCGACGAGTCTTTCATAATTTGCACTTAGTGGGGTGATCCATTTGATCACTTTATCAAGTTCTTTTGAGAATTTAGTCCAGTCTGATTTCTGAAGTTCCATCTTGGTCTAGGCATTGATCTGATTACAGGAATTTGAATTCCTAATTGTAGAATTACTGGCCGGTGTTGGCTTTTTGGAAAACCTCTAAGGACTGTCATTACTGTATGTAGAGGTTGTCCCTGGGAGTCCCGTGTTACAAAACGTAGGTCAGGGTTGGAGTCATTGTTCCAGGCTGCAGATTTAAATGTTCCCTTGTTCTTTGAGTAAAAGAACTAGGCTAAGGTTGTTATGTTCAGCCCAGTTTTCCAGGTCCTCGCCATTTTCGTCAGTATCGCTGTATTTCCTATTGATGTGATGGCTGTTGAAGTCGCCAATATATGCACTTGGATGCGAGGAAACGGGAAGAGCATAAGCTGGCCAGTTATCTGCTGGACGCTTGTAGACATTTGTTACAGTAACATCTTCAACCTTAACTGAGACAGTCTCGATATTTTGCACGGAATTTTCAGATATCAGATGCGGATTTTCATTGTTACTGCGTGTATAGGTAGCACAGCCGTGGCTCTGGTTGTATGTAGCTCCCAGGACTTCATAGCCAACTACACGTCCTCTTGAATACAGTCTCCGCTCGTTATCTATGTAAGCTTCTTGGACGACTGCCACATCTACATTGTTTTCGAGTAGCATACGAGAGAGATGTTGTGATTTAGATCGGCTGAGCCCTTCGATGTTGAGCTGTAAGATGCGAATCTTGTGGCTTAGGTGTCTGGTTGCTTGCTTCCGAGAAGAACCGTTGTGAAGTAGTTTCGCGTTCATGTTTAAGCCAGGAGATATGTAGTAGATAAGTCTGGCTGCCAGCTCTGATACTCGTTTAGCACCACCCAGAGGATACGTGCAGCTTATGTTGTGCTGTATCTTCGTCCCCCTCAATAGTACTTACTATCTGTATACTGAAGTAGGGAAGCTAATGGCCATTACTGATGGTGGAGCTCAATTAACCTGGATATTAGGTTCTTTTATCTGTTTATTTGTTGGAAAATACTGTCAATGAAATGGTTTTCAGATTGATGTATCCTCTGTTCTGATTACTATTTGTTTTGTCCAGGACCATTCACTTTTTCATTTTAGGTAACACCATAAATGAAACATATAGTCTTGATTCCAGCTAGTTACTTATTAATGGATAGAAATGTTACAAAATTAGCAGATGAACTTCATTAGCACCAGTCTTGTAATATGGAAGTCGAAGATGACTCAGTAATTAGTATGGTAGCCCATGAACTATTCTGTCAGTGATTAAGCTCAAACCTGACTAGTTTTGCAACAACACAACGTGAAAAGCACTTTTACCTATTAACAATCGAAAAATATAAACATTACTACAAACTTGTACAGTAATTATTCCTTCAGGTTTGTTAGACAGTGACTACTCTGAACGACCATAATTTTATGCAGATAAGTTTAATACTGTACTGAGACTTCATTAAGAATAACAGTTAAACAAAGCACTTCACATTTCTTCTTTGAATTGTAGTTTCGTCAGACTTTAATTATCTTCTAATGAAAAATACGCGAAGAAATTAAAAAACAAGGACACTTCATAATTGCAAAATCTACTACTCCACACAAGTTGTTAAACGTTTTCCTAGGAAGCAATTACTTTCCAGCCCAATAAAATGTTACTCTCGGAAACATTACTGAACCTGGAAAAGGATCCTGTCGAGGAATTGGCTAAAAGATTAAACACAGGTCTTCGACACAGATTTTCACAAAGTAGTGTTAACAGTGTCATTATTTGGATAAGAAGCCCAATAACTAGGCTATACAGTTATATAGTACTAAAGTGATTATTTGAGACTAATGTGGTGGCTGTTGCGATCTTCTGCGGCTACTAAAATGGCGGCAAATGTACTCATGGATTTTACGATATAACGGTCTCCAAAAATTCTCTTCTTATTGTCAAATTTTAGCAGTTCAGAGTTAACCGATGTATGCCACGAATTATAAACCAAAATTTTTCCAGAGAGCTTGCTGAATTTCTTGCCCCTTTCACCGCACAAGACGTGACCAGTTTGCGTACTTACAGACTCTCTTTTTGACTGATTGTGGGACACAAAGCCTCCTTGTAGTTCGATCACCAATTTTTCTGTTTCCGCCAAGCCAGTTTCTTTAGATGATTCGTACAGTTCCAGCGATGGGGGTAGTGTAAAACCAATGGGGTGGGCAAACAATGTGCACGATGGCATATCCTCATAGCCAGCTAACAAATAGAACACAGTCTTAGGCTCAACGTAAACAAGATATCCAATGTTACTAAGGAAGTTGCCCTTAACTACTTCTTAAGGGCAATTAAATATAATACATTTTTAGTGCAAAAAGTCACAAGTGAAGAGATCAATAAAATGGTCAACATCACAGGAATTACCAACATCAATCCAGAGATTAAACTGCCACCACTGTTATATACAACACTAAAATAAAGACTGTGGAATTTTTACCGAACGGACATGACATCGGATGTCCCATTCATGATGTGACCCTCTTGAATGATTATGCTCAATCCAACATCAAAAACAAACCTAATATGAGCCAAGAGTTTTTCCAGTTATTTCATAGGAATAATAACTAATATATAGTAAGGAAATGTGATTCTGCCTTGAGCAAACATAATGTTTCGTATTTTAATAGCCAAACGTGTTTCAGAGAAGTTTCTCATCTTCAGTGGGTTCATTTATTCTCTGTTAAATGACATATAAGAAACTTACGCATTATAATACCTAATAGCTTTTGACGTTATGTCCTTTACATTAACAAAAGTACTGACGGATATTTGAATAGGAAAAATGAATACCTAAGTAGTACATACTGGTGATGAGGTGGCTGTCTGATATTTGCAGCACAGCTATAATTATTGCCTTTCCGTATGTCTTCTGCAATTAATAAGCGTTTTTCAATGTTTTGTTGTGTTTTTCCAAATTTTAGGCCTAAAATTAAGCTATCGATATTTTTTGATAGTAATTTTTTCTTCGTTTCTTTTTCTTTGTAGCACTATTGTCATTACATTGTGTTGTGTTGTAAGCAAATATTTACTAATTTGCTTTTTGACTATTCTTTTTTACGTTACAGTACTAGTTTCCGAAATATATGTTGAAGAATATGCCGACTTTGAACGGACTTTGTGGAATGGAGAGTATGGGGAAGGGGTGGTGGTAGGGAGGCAGGCAATGTATGTAAATGTGAGCACTTATATTTCGTAGGTATCATGTCTTCAGATTTTTACACGTTGACTAAGTGGAGCTTCACAACACACTGTGCTTCACTGAATACGTGATGTTCAGTTGTTCTGCTGTCTGGGAGGGAGTTTTGAGTTTTAAAGTGACACTGAACTATAGGTATACAGGGTGTTTCCGTAAGAGCGCGCAAAAATGTTACAGGACATAGAGAACGCTCCACTGGACAATTTGAGGAAGACAATCTGGGGTTGGATAATACCGTTTTGTCTAGCGTTACTTTTCTCCAGTTTTTTTACTACCATCGTACGTACAAGTTTACACGTACTGGGCTGTTTATTTATATGCACATTCCTTATTTCCTGCAAGGAAACAAAGAGGACGGGCCTGAGTACTAGAAAATTACAACGTCCTTATTGACATTATTGCGAGAAGGAAGTGCTTATCTGGGCGGTATCAGTAACCTGGTGTCTTGCTGCTTCGGTAAGTCCCTCGTAGAACAGTAGAAGCGCTCAGTCGCCAGGTTCCATGTAGGTGCTGATCCCGCTGAAGTGGAGTGTTTAGGAATGCCAGTTGTTAATCGTCAACAACGTTTGTACCATACTTGTTTTACTACAGAAGTTGCTTTGTCACACACGTCATAAAATCAGAATTTGCAATATGGCGGCTCTGGGCTATGCCGTTATATTCGACCCTTTACAACATATTAACAGAGTTTTATGACTGTACATAAGGAAAACTTCCAGCCAATGGGCGTTCAGACCGCTGTCGCCAGGCGGATCTGACGTCACTTTTGCGGAAATTGTGACGGACGTTTGTCTCGTAACACTGTCTCGGATTGTAAGATGCTGCTCCCAAAAAGTCGGATCTTGTCCCTACTAAGGTTGCACAACATTGTCTCCTATGATTTCATCATTAGTACTCCTCGCTGACGCTTAATCGTCAAATGCACATGTAGCCTTGCTGCTACGGAGCATTCCCGATCGCATAAGTGTGCGTAATACTTGGCTTAAATGCGTGAGGGGGATGCACGACTGCATTACAAAGTCATGACGCAGGTTTTGTTAACTTAACTTGTCAATAAGATTGTTGTGTCGTATTTATATCGTCCCATGATAGGATGTGCTATGACTCAGCAGTATGACGGTGCACCGCCTCGCTTCAGCATCGATATCCGCTACTAACATAGTGCTTTATTTCCTGGTCGATGGATTGGGAAAGAGAAGGTTCTATTCTATGACCTGCGAAGTAACTCGACCTGAATCTTCTTGACTAATTCCTATGGGGTAACCTAAATTCATTTATGTATGAAACCCCAGTGGAAACGGAGGCGAAATTAGTTGCCAGAATTGTAGCTGCCTGTGATATGATTCGAAACACACCAGGGATATTTGTCATCGTGCGTCAGAATCTTGTTTGCTGTTGTCGTGTTTGCATTTAGGTTTATGGCCGTCAGTTTTACTACACTTTGTAAAACAGTACAAATGGTACGTTCATTACATTAATGATGGTACTTGCAGTTAACTGTAACTACTGTAAATGAAAAAGTGTATAGTAATGTGATTTTATTTCTATTATCTCATTAAGCAGGCTTCTCCAACTCTTGGAGCCCTACCTCAAATTGTTCAGTGGAGCATCCTCTACGTCCTGTTAAATTTTTGCACGCTCTTAGGAAACACCCTATATATTTGTGTGATTTGTGTGTGTGTGTGTGTGTGTGTGTGTGTGTGTGTGTGTGTGTGTGTGTGTGTGTTAACCTTCCAGTAGTTCTCCCAGACCTGAGAAAAAGGCATCAATGCATAGTCCTGTGCATTCAGTCATTATTTCTTTTCCTTCCACTATGACTTTTTGCATATAGTAATTTTCTTCAGTAATAAGTTCTTGCGGTAGACAGTTGTTGCAATTAAATTTTTTAAGTCTATGTCTTTGGTCTATGTTTCGTGTCCATGAGATTATCAGCAAATGCAGAATGGCTGCTGTTACTCTTAAGTGCCCTTCTGTGCTCAGTATATCTGGTTCTGAAACTTCTGCTTGTTTGACGAATATAAACTGAGCTGCAGTTATGGCACATGAGTTGGTAGATTCCAGATGTATTGCGCTACTCGGTGTTGGTGTTAATTGCCTTAAATTTTTCTTGTATACAGTGCCTGTTCTCCACGCAGTTTTAGTCCTCGTTTTTGATCAAATTGTTTGTCCTGTGAGCTGATTAGTTGTTGTAGGTGAGTGTATGCATTTATTTGTCGTGGATGCTTATTTTTCTGGTGTTTGGTGTGTTTTTGTGTTCTGAGCGCTAATTTTCTGTATGCCAGCAGTTCTATCTTGGAGTTGATCTGTTTTCTGCTTTATGTTGGGTGCTTTTTTGATTTTTGTTTAAATTGTCTATCATGTTTGTTTTGTACCAATTTTCAACAGCTATTTCTTTGATTTTTTGTAGCTGATTTTTGTAGTTCTCCTTACTGAATGGAGTTTTATTCAATCTGGTTTCTTTCCGTTTGTTATGGTTTTAGGGCTCGAAACTGCTACGGTCATAAGCGCCCGTTCTGTGGCTTAAGGAAGGGTAAAAGCCGAGTGCGAAATCAGCAGCAATGAGAGCGAAACTCAAAAGGATGCAAACTAAAACAGAAGGTTCAAATGGCTCTGAGCACTATGGGACTTAACATCTGAAGTCATCAGTCCCCTAGAAATTAGAACTACTTAAACCTAACTAACCTAAGGACATCACACACATCCATGCCCGAGACAGGATTCGAACCTACGACCTAGCGGTCAAGCGGTTCCAGACTCAAGCGCCTATAACCGCACGGCCACACCGGCCGGTAAAAACAGAAGGATATGTTTAAGAACTACCATTGAATGGTGGGTTTTTTCCCCAAAAAAGAGCTTCAAATGACCTACGTCATCACATTGACATTGATAAACTCGAGGACGCGATCGGCTGAGCGCGTGTCATCTACTAAAAGGGAAGATATATTAGGCGGTAGCTGTAAACGGGCGCGTAGCGGATTAAAATAGGGGCACTGAAGTAAAAGGTGTCTCGCCGTCCAGGGTTCAGAGCAGTGGGACGAAGCGGGGGAGGATCGTCACTCAAAAGATGTCGATGGCTAAAAAGGCAATGCCTTACTCAGAGTCTTGTTCAAATTACCTCCTCCCGACGACTAGGTCCAAGCACAGGGAAGGGGTTTCACATCCCGTAATTTATTGGTTCAAATGGCTCTGAGCACTATGGGACTTAACTACTGTGGTCATCAGTCCCCTAGAACTTAGAACTACTTAAACCTAACTAACCTAAGGACATCACACACATCCATGCCCGAGGCAGGATTCGAACCTGCGACCGTAGCAGTCGCGCGGTTCCGGACTGCGCGCCTAGAACCGCTAGACCACAGCGGCCAGCGCCGTAATTTATTATCGGGAAGTGTAGATCAATGTGCGTGCCATAAAAGAGCAACGCGACGACATAAAACACTCTGTAGATCTGCAAAGGGAACGATGCGAACAGCGGCCCGAGGAAGAGAGCCTGCAGCCTTGGCCGTTATATCGGCTGCCTCGTTTCTTCGGATACCAAAGTGCCCTGGGATCCAGAGGAATGCCACAGAGACGCCCCCAAGTGGAGCAAGTGGATCCAGTCCTGAATCCGGTGGGTCAGACGGTGGACAGGACAAAGAGATTGGAGGTTGAGGAGAGAGCTAAGCAAATCCGAGCGTATAATATAATATAGCCGCTTATGGCGCCGGACGTACTGGACAGCCTCGAGAACAGCGTAAAGCTCCGCAGTAAAAACCGAACACTAGTCGGGAAGCCGAAATCTATTAGGGGTGTCGCCAACAATATAGGCACTCCCAATACCAAATGTTGTTTTTGTGGAGTCAGTTTAAATAAATGTGGCATGCATTTGTGTGCATTGAGCAGCAAATGCCAAACGATAAACTATCCTTGGGATGCTGACAAAGATCACGGAGCAGGCAGGTCCGTGGCGGAAGCCTAGGTGGCGCCGTACCCCCAGTTCTCAAGAAAGTTTTAGGACAGTGAAAGGAAAGAGAACGTAGCAGTTGACGGAAGCAGACTCCTGGTGGTGTCGAAAAAATGGGCATGGGCTGGATGAGCTGGCAAGGAAGACAGATTACTAGCCTGGAATGTCTTTCACCCAAAGGCAGAAGATCCTGATCCATAGGTTGTTCGGGGGCAGCTCCTGCTGCCAGAGATCGGCTGGTTGATCGACGGCCAGCGGTGGATATCGGCGGCACGGAAGACGGCCGAGGGCGGTTACCGTCGGGTAGCGCTGTAGATGAGACACGTCGTGGCGGAGAAGGAGAGGACAGCTCGCCGATTGGACAGCGGAGGTTCAGCAGTCTCAGCACTAGGCTAGTGTAAAAAGCTCCAGACGCTAAACGCAATCCACGGTTGTGGACAGCCGGCTGCTGTGGTTGAGCGGTTCTAGGCGCTTGAGTCCGGAACCACGCGACTTCTACGGTCCTGCCTCGGACATGGATGTGTGTAATGTCCTTAGGTTAGTGAGGTTTAAGTAGTTCTAGGTTCTAAGGGACTGATGCCCTCAGATGTTAAGTCCAATAGTGCTCAGAGCCATTTTTTGGTTGTGGTCAGTTGAGACGCCGAAGAATAGACGGCCGTGCAGAGGAGTAAACTATGCTTCCATAGTCCAATTTCGAGTGCACTAAGAGGTGATATAGGTGGAGGAGGACCACTCGGTCCGCTCCTCAGGAGGTACCACTCAGAACATGGAGGGTGTTGAGGGATCCCAGACAGCGAGCCGAAAGATATGAAGCGTGGGAAGACCAGCACTGTTTTCTGTCAAACATACGTCCCAAGAATTTAGCGACGTCCGCGAACGGAAGGTCGACAGCGCCTAGATATAGGGAAGGCGAAGGAAACTCCGTACGACGCCAAAAATTTACACAGACGGTCTTAAGGGGAGAAAAAAATCGGAAGCCGGTCTCGATGCTCCATTATTGGTGACGATCGAGACATCCTTGACGTCGTTCAAAAAGGCTGGTCCTTTGAGAGCTGAAGTATGTCACAAAATCGTCGACAAAGAGGGAGCCCAAGACATCGGGAAGGAGACAATCCATAATTGTATTTATGGCAAAGGCAAACAGTACAACATTTAGCACGGAGCCCTGGGGCACTTCGTTTTCTTGGGAGAAAGTATGGGAGAGAGTAGTGTTCACCCGCACCATAAATGTGCGCTCTGTCATAAATACACTAATAAAAAGGGGTAGCCGACCTCGAAAACCCCAAGACAACAGTGTGCGGAGGATGCCCGTCCTCCAACAGGTATCGTATGCTCCCTCCAAATCAAAAAATATTGCTACCATTTGGCGTTTCCTGAGAAAATTGTTCATGATATAAGTGGAAAGAGCAACAAATGGTCAACTGATGAACGATGCTTTCGGAAACCGCATTGGGCAGGTATTAAAATGTTTCGGGACACCAGCCACCAGGCTAAACGCCAGCTCACCATACGCTCCAAAACCTTACATACACTACTCGTAAGAGATATGGGGCGATAGCTAGAGGGGAGATGTTTGTCCTTTCCAGGTTTCGGAACAGGAATGACGATAGCTTCCCTCCATCTTCTGGGAAAGGTAACGTCGGTCCAAATTCGATTATAAAGGTGAAGGAGGTAACGCAGTCTACGGTATGATAAATGCAGCAACATTTGGACGTGGATGCCATCTGGTCCTGGGGCAGAAACGCGAGAGGAAGATAGTGCATGTTGGAGTTCCCGCATAGAAAAAACAGTATTATAACTTTCGTTATTTTTAGAGCAGAAAGCAAGAGGGCGCACTTCCACTGCTCGTTTCTTCGGGAGAAAGGCTGGTGGGTAATTTGAAGAGCTCGAAATCTTAGCAAAGTGTTGACCAAATGAGTTAGAAATTGCGACTGGATCCACTAAGGTATCATGCGCGACAGTGAGCCCAGAGATCGGGGAGAAACTAGACGTGCCGGATAACTGTCGAGTTCGACTTCAAACTACCGATGAGGGAGTGGAGGTGTTAAAGGAGCTGGTAAAGAAGTCCCATCTTGCCTTCTTGATATTGCGGATGATGCGACGGCATAAGTGCTTATAGTGGATACAGTTGCCCAACGTAAGATGGTAGCGTATTGCGTCACGTCACGCCTCGTTCCACGAAGGAACTTGGGGGGGGGGGGGCACCGGGAAGAAGGGGAGGTACAAGGTATTGAACTTTCCGCGGCTGTAAGAATAACTTCCGTAACATGAGTGACCTGATCGTTGATGTTAGGAAAGTGACGGTCATCGAATGTAGCTAGAGAGGAGAAAAGTGTCCAGTCGGCTTGGGAAAACTTCCAGCATCTTGGTCTCATAGATGGCAGTTGCGGCTGTAATCAAAGGACAATGGTCAAAGGAAAATGGTCGTTAGAGTGTGCAACAGCAAGAGCGAACCATTCAAAGCGCCGAGATAGCTCAACAGTACCGACCGAACGGTCCAAATGAGAGAAATTTGATGTGGAGGCAGACAAAAATGTAGGTTCCCCAGTGTTGAGGCAAACAAGATCCGCTTGGTGGAAGAGGAAAGCCAATAGAGAGCCTCACGGACAAGGATGTGGAGATCCCCAAAGAGGGTGGTCGCCATTAAAGTCCCCAACCAGCAAATAGGGGGGTGGGACCTGACCAAGGAGATGAAAGAGATCAGCTCTTGCCATCGGTGTAGGAATGTATACTGTACAAAGAGAGAAGGTGTGTCCAGAAAAGGAAAGACAGACAGCGACAGCCTGGAAGGAACTGTTTAAGGTTCAAATGGTTCAAATGGCTCTGAGCACTATGGGACTTAACAGGCATGGTCATCAGTCCCCTAGAACTTAGAACTACGTAAATCTAACTAACCTAAGGACGTCAAACAACACCCAGTCATCACGAGGCAGAGAAAATCCCTGACCCCGCCGGGAATCGAACCCGGGAACCCGGGCGTGGGAAGCGCGAACGCTACCGCACGACCACGAGCTGCGGACAACTGTTTAAGGGGATTGGTTGATAAAGGACAGTATTATGGAGAAGAATCATTAGTCCCCCATGTGCAGGAGTGCCATCAACAGAGGGGAGATCAAACTGGACTGATTGGAAATGGGGGAAAACAAAGCGATCGTGGGGACGTAGATTTGTCACCTGAAGTCAGAAAACGACTGGAGAGTAGGATCGTAAGAGGATGGACAATTCATCTCAATTTGCCCGAGTTCCGCGGATATTCCAATGGATAAGTGACAGAGGGTGGACAGAAAAGGGAAGAATATCACCACAGTTGCTGTCAACTCAACGACCGTTGAGAGCCGGCGGAAGACAGCGTGGAATGGCATTCACCAAAAGGCAGAAGATCCTGATCCATAGGTTGTTCGGGAGCAGTCTCCTGCCGCCAACGAGCGGCCGGTTGATCCACCGCCAGCGGTGCGTCTCAGCAACACGGAAGACGGCCGATGGCTGTTACCATCGGGTGGCGCTGCAGATGAGACACGCCGTGGCGGAGAAGGAGAGGAACTTTGTTTCTTATGAGCCTCTTTGGAAGCAGGACGTTGAGATGGACGATTATATGGCTGTGAAGTCAGAGTGCGTAAAACATCTTCGCGAGTAGTCTCTTTTTTGGACGTTTGGGCGCCCGATTATGGAGCCCTGATTTAGCAGGAGCAATTGAAGGTTGGGCCTTAGAGTGAGCAGGTGATAGTGAGGACGTTGAACGGGCTATCTTCGGGCTGATCGATCTGACGGCCATGAGATCGCAGGTATGCGTGGCTACCTCCTTAGTAGGCAGAGGAGATGCAAGGAGAGTGCTACATTTACCCGCTGGGGGCACATGGGCTTCCGACTGGCGAATAACTTACGAGCAGAAAATGTAGACAGCTTTTCCTTCACTCGGATTTCCTGAATAATTCGTTCATCTTTGAAAATAGGGCAATCTCTACAGGAAGCAACGTGGTCGTCCAAACAGTTGATGCAACGAGGGAATGGAGGTGGACAATCACTCTCGTGGGCATCCCTGACAAATGACACGTATTTGGCCGCATTGGAACACGACTGGCTGGTACGATTAAACCGCTGACACTGATTTCGACGTGTAGGGTTGGGGATGTAAGGGCGAACTGAAATTATCTCATATCCCACTTTAATGTTCGATGGAAGTTGAACTCTGTCAAACGTCAGGAAGAGAGTGCGGGTCGGTACCAAGACCTTGTCAACCCTTTTCACTACTCGATGTACAGCCGTTACGCCCTCATCAGACAGGTTATTTGGAATGTCCTCGTTGGACAATCCGTCGAGTGAGCGTACACAAACCAATCCCTGTTATGAATTTAAAGTGTGGTGTGCTTCCACCCGGACAAGGAAGGTGTGTAGCAGTGTAGTTTGCAGAAATTTTTGTGGCTGGAGGGCACTGACTATTTCTAACAACAAGATGCCACTTCCTAATCGGGAACAAGACTTTACGGGAGCTGCAATGGCATCGACACCTCTCTGAATATTGAAAGGGTTGACTGTGGAGATGTCTTGACCTTCGTCAGACTGAGAAACAACTAGGGACTTTAGTATTGATGGAAGAATTGTCTGTGGCTGAGACTCATCTAGCTTTCGCTTGTGAGCAGGAGCTGTAGACGTAGAGGAAACCATTGCGAAAGTATCTTTTATGATTACCGGCGTCTCCAATGGCGCTCTTCTTCCTCGTGGGGGCCCTCACTGAGGGCACTCCCGCCTTAGGTGACTATTCACACCTCAGGTCACACTCTCGAGAAATGGACGGAGAGACCAATCGGCACGTTCGGAAGGTACCAGCTCAGGTAATCACCCTTTCCTGGGCCTGGCCTCTACCAGGGGGTACGTACGTGTCCTACCTGTCTACCCAGGGCAGGGAACTACGAGTTCCCCCTTCACCAGCTGCACATGGGAACGCGTGGGTCGGCCTTCAGACACGCAAAGGGAGGAAATAAAGAGAAAGGGAGGAACAAAGAAAAGGAAAGAAGAGAGGTCACAAACGCCACACCGGAGAAGGGGGTAAGGAGAAGAAGCAAGGAAAAGAGAAGGACAAATGGATGACAGGGACTTTCCAGCATAGAGATCAAAGAAGAGAAACTATGTCTTACAATTACAAGTGTCCGTCTCCGGATGTAGGCACGGAACATACTCACAAAGAGAGGGAGAAGAGGAAGGGAAGAGTCAGGGGCAGAGGGGAAGTATTGGGGATGGGGAAGGATGTAGAAGAGGAAGGTATGCAGTCTGGAAATGAAAGAGAGCTGCAGTAATTCCAGGTCCTGTGTTTGCCACGCACATATCCACAAAGGAGTTGTGGACCCCCAAGGGGTTATTCAGCCTGTGTAGCTTGTGTTGGAAGCTAGCGTCTTGTGGGTAATGCAACGGTTCGATTTTTTGATGTATGGGTGTGCTGGTTCGTTTGGCTTTTCCGAATATGAAATAATAGTGATGATTATTGTTTCTATTTATTTTGGTGTCCAAGAAATGTAGCTTATTTTTTTAAGCTGAATTTTATCTTTAGGTGAACTCTGTTTATACCATTGTGCAGTTGTATATGCTTGGGTGTTTCATCTAACTCGCATATGATGTCATCTATGTAACAATACCTGTATTTTGTTCTGTATTGCTTAGGATTAACTATAATTTCGATTTTTTGTTTTCAATGTAAATCGAGAAGATGTTGGTTAGGAGTCCACTGATTAGTGATCCCTTTGAGAGTCCATCCTGTTATTAGCTGAAGTGGCTGTCAAATATGAAACGATTTTGTTGAGTGATTGATGTTACAATATTTCTTATTTATTTTATGTGGTTTTGTAAATGTCTTTTTCTTGCTCTAATTTTTGTTTGATGATGGTGATGGTTTCTGTGGTGGGATATTGGTGCGTTTGGAAGTGATGGCTGTTGTTGAAATGTTGATGTAACTTATCTTTTCTGTAAGATCTTCAGTGTTGCATATACTTCTGTACTTCCATTGCATGTGCATACAAAATGTTTTTCTAAGTATGTGTGCATTTCTCTGGCTAGGTGATATGTGATGAAGATAAAACATCCAGAAAAATAATAAATAAACTTAGAAGCAACAGAGTTCTCTTCACAAGATCAGAGAAGAGCAACACCATGTCAAAAGTAAAACAGATCGATTTAAAGAACGACAACTTCTATAGAAGAGAACAATGCTATAAAACTAATCAGTGACCCAGCACAAAGATATCTGAAAGATACACAGATACTTCTAAAAAACATCTCACATGTATTCACCAAACAAAAAATGCAATGGCTAAAACGAAAGAATCCCAAGGCACCCTCAATAAACAGCCTGCCAAAGCTCCCCAAATATTATATGCCAATATGTCCACTCATAAATTTTGGAAGTGCGCTACATGCGACCTAGTGTGTACTTACAGAAACATTATGTATACACAAACAACAGATGTATACTCAACACTGGCTTAAAGAAAACATCAAACACATCAAAATACCGGCAACAGTCACATTCACATCATTTGACATCTCATCCACGTACACCAGTTTCCCCACCACAGAAGCCATCAACATTATCAATGAAAAGTGGAACAAAAAGAAATTCACAAACCCCACAAAAAATAAATAAGAAATATTCTACAGTTAATCACACAACAAAACTATTTCGTATTTGACAACCACTCCTACTCACAACAAGATTGGCTCATCATGGGATTACCAATCACTGGGCTCCTAGTCCACATCTTAAATCACACTGAGAACAAAGTCTTTGAAACAGTAGTGAAACACAAACATTAAAGAAAAATGTACTGGTATCGTTATGCGTGTGACATCATACGCCTTATAGAAGAAACACTATCCCATATACAACTCCACAATGGTATGAACACAGTTCACAATACAGCTCCGAAAAAGTACAGGATAAAAAGCTACATTTCTTAGACACTCAAATGTACGGAAACACTAACGAACACCAATTCCCTATATTCAGAAAACCCACAAGCACCAGCACAATCATACATCATAAATCGAACCATTCCATTCCTCTCAAGATGCTGGTTTCCGACACATGCTACACAGATTGAATAAAACTGCCCTAGATGAGGGAAAACATGAGCGACAAATAAACAAACAGCTGTTGAAAGTGGATACAAAACAAACATGACAGCATACTCAGACAAAAAATTAACACAAAAATGAAAAACACATCCAACATACAGCAGCAAACAGATCTACAGCAACATTCAGCCACAGACACACAGAACATAAACATAGAGAACACAATAATGCATAATACATCTGAAAAAGATGCATCCACAATAACAAACAAATGGGTCACACTCACCACCAACAACAAAGCAGCTCACAGGATAGTCAATACATTGAAAAAAGAAGGGCTAAAAATTATCTGCAAAACATACAACTCTACACAAAAGCAACTGAGGGCTGCTAGCAATAACACATATAAACACAACACATCTGCGATCTATTAACTCACGTGTCTATATTGCAACTCAATTTACGTTAGACAAACAAGCAGAAATTTCAATATCAGATACACTGAAAACAGTAAGCCACTTAATCCTAAATTGCTAACCCCTCATAAAGTTTAAGACTGTAATATGGTATAAAACAGTACACTTAGTACTTAAACTGATATGTAACATACCATTGCAGATCTAATAATTGTAATCAACTAATGCATAACCTATGTATACTGACTTTGAATGCAATTTGAAGTAGTCAGCTTTACGATGGTTAAGTAGCAGTGTAAGAGTCTCCCCCTGCAGTGTCTTATGATTAATAATAACAGCAGCGATTCTACATTTGCTGATCATCTAATGGACAAGAAACACGTAACACCAGACATAAACACAGATTTAAAAATTCTTAAATGCAGGGACAGTCCACCACATAAACTTATAAACAAAAAAATTATCACATATAAAAAGCCACAGTGGATGGAAAAGAAGTGATGAATGAATACATAGCACTATCCAATGGTGCCCTATTCTCAACTCTAAGAGAACTATCAGATGATCAAGACACTCTCTCTCTCTCTCTCTCTCTCTCTCTCTCTCTCTCTCTCTGACACACACACACACACACACACACACACACACACACACACAAAGCCCCATGTCACCGTAAAATTCTGGAATACACAGAACAAGATGGCGGTAAAAGTGAACTGCAGACTCAGAGTATAACAGTGAGTGTTAGCAAACTCCATTCAGCTACTCTGCACAAGCATGAAAATGCGACTTCTGCAAAAAGCAGTTACACATATTTACACACATTGTCAGCCCAAGTTGCCCCCCACCCCCTCTCCCCTTCCCTATTTTTCATTTCACAAAGCTCCTTCACAATCAGCTAAAAAATGGCTCTGAGCACTATGAGACTTAACATCTGAGGTCATCAGTCCCCTAGAACTTAGAACTACTTAAACCTAATTAACCTAAGGACATCACACACATCCGTGCCCGAGGCAGGATTCGAACCTGCGACCGTAGCGGTCGCGCGGTTCCAGTCTGAAACGCCTGGAACCGCTCGGCCACATCGGCCGGCTCACAATCAGCAAATGCTCCAACGCGTACTTCGAAAACTACTAATGTAACCTAAGAAACGTTAGCTCGTGAGTAAAATAGAGAATCTTTGTTTACTACACAACACAATATAATGACAATACTGCTATAAAAAAAGAAAAGAGAAAAAGGAAAACCGTTATGAAAAGCTATAGATAATTTAATTTCAGGCCTAAAATTTGGCAAAGTACTTAACAAAACACTTATAAACCGTTGTTAATTGGAGAAGACATACCTGGTGGCAGTAATTGCAGGCATGCTCCAAATATCAGACTGCCACATGAACGTCAATATGTAATAGTAAGGGGCACATACATTTTTCCTGTTAATATTTCTGTCAGTAATTCTTTATCTACTAATAACAAAGAATAAATGAATGCGGTGAAGATGGAGAAACTTCTCGGAAACATGTTCAGATACTGAATCAAGATCAATTGTGTTTGCTCAAAGTGAACCATATTTCCTTATTAACAGGGGCTAGGAAAGAGTTTGAACAACAAGATAATTAACAGAAATAAACTTGTTGTAGGTGGGGATTTTAGCTATCTCATTAGCAATGATGATCAGAAACTGATTCCAAACAAGAATAATGAAATTAAAACACCGGTTGACAGCTATCATCCTGAAGACTCTTGGCGAACTTTGAAGACTGACATAACAGAGTTTACTTGTTTTTATTTATATTAATAAAAATATCATATTTGATAGGATATACATCTCACCTTCAGGTCCTAGCTCAAACAGTTAAAACTCATACAAAACCGGTGATATTCTCCTACCACCGCAGCTATATCTGTCACGGAAATTCGCGACAAAATATTTCCGCCATGAGAAAGACATTTAAAGGCTTAACGTGCTTACATAAGATCTGTTACACACGTGGTAAGGGATACCCAAAAAGCGGTGCCATGCTAGAGGCACGTTGGATTGATGGCTAAACGCAAGCCAGGCCTGGTCTTCGAAATTTATTACGGAACTCTAGTTGCAAGAAAACCTATTGGCTCAAATTAACCTTCCAATTCTATCAGATATATCTGCTTAGTAAATAACTGTTCAGCCAGACTTACTACAGAAGATGAGAGAAGTTAATACAGAACTACAATGTGACTTTCGAAAGAAAACTGAAGGTTCTCCTGTAAGCAGTCAACAAGAAGGTGACAACGCAGTAGAGCCTGTTTCAATCGACCACTTAGTCACGGAACGAGAAAGAGGCCACTGCTGCTTTACAGGAGAATAGAAAGACTTAGCGACCAGAAAACTGCCGATGAGAATGAAATCAAAACCGAGATCTCCATCCACTTTAAAGCCCTCTTCAAAGAATACGTCAGCCCATGAGTGATAAACAGATTTCTTCAGGAAACACACGAAGTGCTTACAAGAAACTATCGGACGCACTTTAATAAAATTTCCGCTCTAGGCGACATTGGGGAAGATATTAAAATGAGTTATAAAGTAAAATTTCCAGGAATTGGAGAAGTTAGGATTGAATTTTATGTGAAACAGTTCATTATTTTAGGGTAAGATGTACTGGATATTGCTAACGAAATTCGCAACGGAGTCGACATATCGGAAGAATTTTTAAGAGTCGGCATCACATTCTTACCAGAAACTAGAGAAGCGCCAAATTTAAAGTATCTTCGTTCGATCACATTACTAAACGATGACTACAAATTAACCGGCCAGTGCTTCCCTGCGAGATTAAGGGAAAAAGAAAAAAATGATTAGTCCAAATCAAATGCGTCTGGTTCCGGACAGAGACATACGAGATTTTAATTTGCATGCGGAAACCGACGTATCAGAGAACACATGAATTTTATTAGTTGATTTCAAAAACGTTTTGGGTAGGATTAATTCTAAATGTCTGGAAAAACTCTTAATTAAACTGGGCTTTTGTAACAAGTTCACGAATGAAATTCAGAATATTTTTGGCAGTGCTATGTCACGAGTTCCGTTTATCTGTGATGTTATATGTAATAGCTTTACATTCTCTCCTGCTTACCATACTCTGCGAGTACCAAGGAATTTCGATAGGAAATGAGCGGCTCACATGCACAGCTTACGCAGATGACTTCGGTGGTTACATAGTAAGTTCAAGAGATATTGACATCTTGCATAACGTCCTCCGACAGTACGAAAAGCTACAGCTGCAATTGTTAACCTCAAAAAGACTGTACTGTTGCCAATTTGCAAATAATAAGTGCAATATACAGCGAAATTGGTTCACAACCTCACATCAACAACGAATGTAACAGACAACCCGCAAAGAATTGAGGGCCTCAACTGGCGCACGATACTACATAAAGTAATAGCCATAGTAAAGTTCGAAAGGGCAGAAATTTAGCTATGACAGAAGAAGCCAAGCCAACCAACACATAATTATTGGTGGTAATTACCTCATGTGCCTCTGGCACAAAGGGAGTGGTTTATATGGAGGCGTGAAATCACTTAAGGTTTCTCTGCAGACTTATACGCTCATCTGAAATTTGGGTGAATTTGTACTAACCGCCTTGCACGCAGAATGAGCTGCACTACTAGTCAACAGAACTAAGCGTGTAAAAGAAACGGGACCACACTCGTCAACTGCCATACCGTTTTATTAATATCGCGTGACAGCAGAGCTAACGCTCGTTAGTATTGTCACTATCCCACCCTCACATATCTTCGTCTGAAGTTATTATCTCAGTAATAGTTACGTGGTAACAGATGTCGTAAAAGCAATTAAAGATGTTCAAATTGCCAAAGAGCTCAAACGAATAGCAATTTATAACAAATTAGGACTGCTATTACCACAGCTCAGTTGAGAAATCGTATGGTAAAAATTAGCGGTAAGGATAAAACCAGAAGGTGCGGGATCGACGCGGTAGAAAGCGGTAAGCCGTGCGTTACTGGGCATTGTTTACAACCATTGGAGAATATCACGGCGTTTCGCTGGTGCGATGGCCTTCGGCTGCTGCTAGCGCGTTCTGCAGCTGCTGCAGCAACGTCGGGATCCCATATTTCCCGGCCGTAATAACTGTACTCTCGGTCCAGTCAGCCGGCACGGTCGCTGAGCCGCCTGCCCTCTGTAACAAAGAAATATTCAACGATCAACTTGAAGGAGTATCACGTGGCATTCGTCCAGACCAAACGACGAGATCAATGGCGAACAAAATTAAGAAAAAAAGGGGTTAGCGCCTTCTACTAACAGTCAAACGTATTGTGTCTCGAGTTCGAAGTCAGTTGCTGCTCAGATTATGAATAAAACTTATCAGAAATGGCGGCCGAAGATTTCCGGCAAAATAAGTTGCTCTCGTTCTGTCAATGGTTGTGTCGAATTAGGAGTAGGAGCGCATAAATTTTCAGAGCCCCCTCTTGCCCTTGGGCTGGGAAACTGCTATAAAAATGAGGGAACAACTAGTATGATTGACGGCATGAGGATATACAAGGCAATGGCAACCAGTGCAGTAAAGACACATAATATTTCTGCACAGCACATGTGGCCTGTAATTCAAAAAGTGTCATAATGATTTCTCCACTGGCAAAATATTTCAGACGTGTCTCTCATTTTCGGGAGGGGACTGCGAAGGTCGTGTGACCATGGCAAAAAGATGGAATAAGTAACGAAAGAGTAAAAAGTCTACGAGTAGGAGAAGGGAATGTGAGAAATTTGAACGTAGTATAAAACATAAACGCTTTGAAAAGCGAAATGCCAGTTGTCAGTCCAGATATAGTGGGTATCAGTGAAGTGAAATAGAAATAAGCTAAGGACTTCTGGTCAGACGAATACAGGATAATATCAACAGCAGCAGACAATCGTATAACGGGAGTAATAGTCGCTATAATAGAAAAGTAAAGTTGTAAACAGTTCTGTGATAGGGTTGTTCTCATCAGATTCGACAGCAGAGCAAAAGCGACAGCAATAGTTCAGGATGTAAGAACCGCCAGGATTACCTAACATTAATAATTTACACTTAGTGAGAAAAACTCGACTGTATAACCGAGGTCCAACCTCATTGGCCACAGATAGAGACACTAAACAGAGTTCAAAAATGGTTCAAATGGCTCTGAGCACTATGGGACTCAACTGCTGAAGTCATTAGTCCCCTAGAACTTAGAACTAGTTAAACCTAACTAACCTAAGGACGTCACAAACATCCATGCCCGAGGCAGGATTCGAACCTGCGACCGTAGCGGTCTTGCGGTTCCAGACTGCAGCGCCTTTAACCGCACGGCCACTTCGGCCGGCGGGGACGCAGTATTGCAGACCAAGTGTAGAGGAGCATGTTACTAGTTAACCATTTGAAGCAAGAGTCAGGGAAAGGGACCAGCTTCTTTTAAGGCATCTTTCTTACTAGTTGGTACTCCGAATATCCATTGTTCAGCCAATCGAAATTATGTGATGAACGAACAACTCGAAAATACGGGTTTTCCTTTTAGGAGACAGTCGGTACAAAATCACTTCTCCGCTGGAATGCATCTCCGCTACACCTCTTTGCAAGTGGCCTTCTCCGCCAAATTACTTCTCAGCATCTCGTCAGCCGAGTGTCTCTGCAGCCAAATCCCTCTTCGAGCCGATGAGCGGAAGACATAGCAATGTTTTCGACTGATTTTTTGAACTTAGTGCAAACGCAAGTCGTTGGTCTGAAACCAATATGTGATTCTGCTGCCAATTCAGTCTTGCAGCACTGATATATTTAGCTACCCAGACACAGAACATGTTGAGGCAAAGTAGCAACCAGTCCAGTCCTCTGAAAGAGTTCCCTAACAAAATTTAATCTGCACTTTCGATAACAGATTTAAATTCGTCGTTAAATCACTATTCGACCGGTATAAGCTACAGGATGATCGGTCCAGTAGTTTACAAGTCGAGTTCATTAACTCCCGATTAATGTTTTTTTTCCATTATGATGTTGGTCAGTTCTACGATAATCGTCCGATTCCGGTTCTAAGTTCGGTACTATTTTTAGGATGACAATCAAGTCTATGGTGGATGGTTAGTTATGTGACAAATTGAGCAAAAGGTTACCCAATGCCGCTCGAGTTGACAGTGGACGCAAGGTGGCGAACCAACACGTTTACGCCTCTGCATTCGGTATTTACCGTAAGCTGTGATGAGCTGTTGTCTGCTAGGCTGTTCTCTTCCGCTGAAATTCCTATAAAACTAATTACACCTTTATAACCGTGGATTCGGTGTGGGGCGGCGGAGGGGTGAAGAGGACTGCGGTAGTCGTCGTGGGGTTGTGGACCACTGCGGCTGCGGCGGGGACGGAGCCTCTCCGTCGTTTCTAGGCCCCCGGTTAAAATACAATACAATACAATTACATCTTTGCTGAATTTTCCAGCAGAAACTTTCCCTACGTTTCTCGTTAAGGCAAAGAACGTGTACTCATCCCTATTCTTGGAATGTGGCGATATACACGGACATGGTTGGAGCAGCATGCATATTATAATGCCCTCTCAGTTCTCGCAAGAACAATTAATTAATTGGCTGGTTCGTTTCCCCACAGTTAGAACTAAACGATGCTACATCTAATTTCTAGCCGGATATCAGCCACTGTGAACACAGTGTTCACACAAATGACTCCTCTGTGTCATACAGAGCTTCATACGCTCCATTCTGCACTTAACGCCAGTTCAGAGAAGAGCCCACGAATATTACCGTCTTGTCTTACTCATAGCCGAACTGTCTCCCCACCTGGGTTCTTTCGTTCTTCACGTCACGGTTTTTTTCGACCAGTAGGATTGTTCCCCTTATTTTGTGGAAACTCTCTACCAATCGAAGGATCTCTACCATTAAACTGCGTCAAACCTTTGGCTCTTTTCTCCTTCCTAACGCGTTTCCGCCAATCGGACGTTTTGTGCCCATTCCAGACGCCTAAATGCGTACATTGTCTCTCTCACTTGTGTACAACTTCCTGGACATGTGATCGAAAATGCGTCACTGACCTTGTTTCGTATCCATTTGGAATTCCGAAATGCAGTTTTCTAAAAGCTTTCTTTCCTGTCCTCCCTCAGATGCGCCGTTATGCTCGCTCTCCCATCTGAGTCAGCTTCTCAGTCGTTGACTTTCAGCCTGGGACACCTCTTTACGTCGTTTCCGTGGTACCCCCTGTAGTGCGGCCTTTCCTCTGCCCTCGTCCCTCTCAATTCCAAACTAAACCGCCTCTCGCTGCTTGTTTCACCTTCCACTCAAACATGCATTATAGGAACGGTGTGTTAATTACCATCAATGGAGTGTCATCTCTTTTTGCATTACATACTGATAGACAAATTTGCTTATTACCGTCAAATTAAGTTAGGTGTAATATTCACATTCCCGTTGTGATGTATGAAGCTCTCATGTAAGGTGCGCATCTGGCCTTCACTTATTCTGCCACCTTACAAGTCAAATGAGTACAGAAAACGAATTGAGAGTAAATCAAAGAAAGGTGAAAGTAATGAGAAGTAGCAGACATGAGAACTATGAGAAACGTTACATCAAGTTTGATGTTCATGAAGTAGATGAAATTAAGAAATTCTGCTACCTAGTCAGAAAATAGCCAATGATAGATGGAGCAAGCAGGACATCAAAAGCACACTAGCACTGGCATAAATGGCATTCCTGGCCAAGAGAAGTCTACTAGTGAAACGTCCCCTTAGAAAAATTATTGAATTACTGTGCTGATAAATCTCTTACATTATTTGATTTTCAAACAGCTGAGCAAAACTGAACGTACTCAGACATTTCGCTCCTTACCTATTCTGATCAACACTGAACTGACACACAATATTTTTTAGCGCAACGCAGTCTGACTTTCAATAATCCCTAAGAAAGAATGGCCCTGACTAACATTAACCTATACCTTTCACAAATCACTTATCTCACAAAAATCTTCGTTACTCGATCTACTGCAATACAGCGAGCGCCACTACTGCCAGCTAAACAAAAGTTTCAAACTACAGGTGCACAATCACCATCGAGGAGTCTTGTGGGCAATATAGCAAGTCCATGAACCACCATATGTGCACTCACAAAAAAAATTTTTGAAACGTCCTTAGAACCAGCAATGCTGTTATCCAGTCACTTGCTGAATTATTAACACACGTGCAAACACTAACAGTCCCAACTTCTCTCATATTGTGCATTACTATGACCAACAGAAACGTGTGCACTGAAATGTAACTTAATTTGAAGAACTGGTGTCTATACAATTATAAATTTAAAACATAAGAATACAGTTACAAAGGTACAAAATACAGCATTAAAGAACATAGTAGTACAGATAACATTTGTAGTAATACAGCCTTTACAAAAGAATAGAAATAGACATATACATCAGTGTTACAAGAATTATCGCATAACTACATACATAAAAGATCAGAATAACTTTTGAAACATCAACTTCACACATGAGCGTTAAAACAAAACAGAATTAATAATGTCTATAAACATCTTTACAAAGAAAATAACATATTATTAATGCAAATTATATTTGAGGATAACAGTATTCCTCATCATAGTGAATGTAGCTTAGTACTAGCAAAATTCTACAACATAAATCGTATTAGCTAAACACATAAAGACAGGAAAAACACAAATACACAAGAGTACACAAACACATAGCAGAATAAGACAGGAGGAAAGGACAGGGTTTGTTTACAGTGTAACATTTGGTACTGTAGTCCAACCCAAAACTTCATTCCATAGATCTTTCGTCTTATTTCAACATTTGTTTCCACCAAAAAAATCCTATCCGAGTATGCTTTCTGTATTTATACGTTCACATATTTCTTACCTCATTATCTATTTTCCATTATCTTACCTCATCATTTATTTCCAAGAAAATCCTACCTAAACCTGTTGTCCCTAAACCGTAATTTTTGTTCATATTCCCTTTCAAAAT
Organism: Schistocerca americana; assembly: GCF_021461395.2. Classification (NCBI taxonomy): domain Eukaryota; kingdom Metazoa; phylum Arthropoda; class Insecta; order Orthoptera; family Acrididae; genus Schistocerca; species Schistocerca americana. The sequence goes on along the minus strand of NC_060120.1, from coordinate 964,614,611 downwards.
CCTTTTTTGGCCAAACCTTTTTCTTATAGCTTCTCAATGCATTTCATCCAATTCATCACAACTCATTTTCTCATATAGCCTACCCCCTCTTAAGCTAACTTAAATCTACTGAGCTCAGATGCTAAACTAAAGGATGAGGCAATGCAACAGCACAAAAAATTAACACAAACAGCAATGCCAAAAAAAAATGAAATTGGCAAATCAAGCAGCAGTATATCTAAATTAGCAAAGGAAATGGAATATTACAACTAATATGAGCCAATGTGCAGCAACAAGAAAATAAATCAGTAGTAAAACTGGCTTAACAGGGTAATACAAAGTGAAATTCAGTAGCACTATGCCTGGCAAACAGCAGCAGCAAATACAATAACTTATACTTAAACATGACAAAGCTCAAGCAGAAAAAATAGTACACTAAAGACAGCAATGCAGATAAGGGAAATGTCTATTCACATCTTAATGTCTATGTAATTAAATGGTGCATCACAACTTATTCTACAAAAGAAATTACCAAGTACGTGAAAAGAAAATTGTGTATGCAGTTACTGTTATTAGTCCCTTCTTATTGTTATTTCCTTTCCAAGTGCTACTTTTTCGAAGAATGTGGATCATAAAATTATTATTTAATAGATATGTTGACAGTTTTCACATTAGCAAATGCATTTAATTTTATTTTATAAAACCAATGCTGTAACACAGCTGGAAAGCAGGTATCAAATGAAATAAGCAACTATCTAAACCAAAGCATAAAAATATCATTCAGTAGTCATGTGTCATTTCATAAGTTAGTAGAAATTCTCTCAACTCTGTAGAAAGACACTTGTCATAATCAGGTGTGCAGATGTTAGAATATTTCCCATCAGTTCATAAGCATTTCAGTAAGTAGCACAAAGTACAATATGTTTCCAAGTAATGAGCGTGTCGTATTTGCGATGCTTTCTACAAAGAAATGTCAATAGCGAGGATAATGGCCTCTTTTTTTTCTCCACCTGTGCCTCTGAAAGGCACACACTAATGGCTTTTTACCAGGTGACTGTCGCGCAGCTGGGTGCTTACAGTGCATTACGTCAAGGTGACCTACCTTCTTTACTGAAATATTTACGGCAGCAGTTTCCACTACAGTGACAGTCTCATATAAAACAAAAAAATTCAAAGGTTTGAAATTTCCATTAGAAGTGTGCAGCAACAAAATCTCATACATAACAGTGTCCAAAAAGTTTTGTCAGCATTGTGGTAACTAACATTCACATATATACACACATTTCATAACTCTTAAAGTACAATTCTTGGTTTCCAACATCCCTTTTCACAAATCAGAGTCCCTAACCACTATTCATTATTCATTACCTTATTACACATATACATATTTGTCGACACTTCTTCAATATTTCATCATAACAGATATGTAGCATAATCAAATTCCTCATATAGCATCAGCTTATTGATCATAAACATACCTCAACAGCATAATACACATCGTCATCGTAATGATAACATCATAACATCTCAATCAAATCTCAAAAACGTCATAGCATTCTGCAATAATTTCAAAACCTAAAGAAAATTCTCTGCTCATTTCAATAGTGTTATCTACATCAAACGTGCTTTAAAAATCATGATCCTATTCCAAATACATCATTCAAAGCTCTCACAGTATCACAATGGTTCTGAAAAAATATGAACAGTTCACAAAGTACAGACAAAATACAATTTCATAAGTGTGAAGTTATGCAACTGTGTAATTGTGTAAACATGTGTCACTGATGTAGTAAAAAAATGTTTGTCTCTCAGTTAAATGATCAGATAGCTGTGTAATTTATGTGTTAGAGAAATATGGTACCGATGTGTAAAGTTGTATAAGCAGATACCATATTAGCTAGGGCTCCTTGTGCTTGCCAAACACATGGTACGCAAAGTAAGCATGTACCCCCCTGAGGATTAATGTAATTATACCCTCAGGTGTTACAGATTACAGCAATTTAATGAAATGTATCACCGAAAATTTTCTTTGTAATTCAAAAATCTTTAAAAATACATGTTTTAAGTACAAAATTAATCACTCAAATGCGTGTCCTGTAGCGCTAAATGTGCGTCTTGCTGTAAGATAATTCTGTGGAAGTGTCGCAGTTATCGTCCTCTGTAAGCAAAGTTCTGCTGAAGTCAATGCACTCACCTCATCATAAACAAAAGTTAAATGCTTTGCGTATAGATATCGTAGTTATTACGCTTATTGCCGTGATGAAGAAAGTACTGTGCTGTAACGTATTGTTGTGCTACGAAAAAGGCTGTCTCATTGTAGCTATACCACAAAAGTTACTACTAAAACATGTTTTACTTTCCAGAATAATACAGAAAAACTGTGCAGATATACAACAGATACACCACAAAAGCAACATTGTAAATTGTCATTCATTAGTAGTGTCGTGATAAACTCGTGTATCAGTCACATAAACTAACCACTGTGTCATCTGGTATCTCACTGAAAGTACTTTAAATCCAGAATGTATTTTCAAGTAAACCAAAATGTTGCATTAAAATCTCATTAGCAGTACCAGTATATGTTCTAAGTATGTAAGCCTTATAGTCATTACATAATCGTGCAATTAACAAGCAAGAATGTACACACACAATAACATCGTGTCATCTGTTCACTGTAACAATGCACTCGTAAATACTGTCTAAATATGTTCCCTAGGTTCTAGACTGGATAGTTAACTTCAAAACATAGTTGCATGTTAACAGTTTCTCAGTGTGACAAATTGTACTAGTAGCGTGAAGTGAAAAATTTTATGGCAAAGACTTAGTTAAAAAGCAGATTATCTTTCAATAAACGGTTTGACATGTGAAATGTGGTGCAATCCTTTACTCTTCCTACTATGCAGAGCTCCAGCTTCAACGGAATTATCATGTGGTATATGGTACATCGGTAAAGAACGCTCAAATTTTTCTCAAGGTTAGCGTCTATGTTATTTTTCTCTGAGCCAGCCGGCACACGTGGCTGCATACGGTGCGGGTCATTGTCTGTCTCTTTGTTGGCGTGCCTCATTATTGGGATTAGGAGACCTAACTTCTACAAATTCACCTTGCCGAGAGGGCCCAACCCTGTTTGAACCCCGCCAGTTATGATGAAATTCAGGTCTGTCGTTATGATCATATCGTCTGCCGTCATGTCGGTAGATTCCATTGTTTCTTTCTTGTCGGTCGCGTGGTGGAGAATTTGTCCCTGAATCGTAACTGCGCGCTGGACCGTTGCGTCTGAAGTTATTCTGTCTACCTTGATAATAATTGTTTTGGTTCCCATATTGTCTGTTTCTCTGTGATAGTCATTACTGTGGAGAGGTGATATTTCCCTGTAATTATTACTACTCTGCCAATGGTTGTCACACGGGTGGTGTCTATTTTGGTCACAATGTATGTTGTAAGAATAGCCTTGTCGTGTCCATTTATTATTTCTGTCATCGCGGAATTGTGACTGATGTGACCTGTAATTCTTGTGCTCCTGTTTTCGCATTCCTCGATTGTCTTTGTCAATTTCCAATTCTTGTAACAGTCCCTGAAAAGCTTCAATGTCGTCTTTGCAACGTCCTGCCAAAATAATATGTCGTAAATGTCCAGGCAATTTGATTAAGCAAATTCGGATGAGTTCTAAGGGGCTGTAAGGGTTTGACAGGTACTGATTCTTGTGCAACATGTCTTCAAAATATTTCACAAGACTGGAAAATTCAGATTGTTCGAAATGTTTCATCATTATGATGCTATGTTTTACTCGGTCTTATGTGGCTTGAGACCAATATGCTGAGAGGGCATGGTAAAATTCTCCTTCACTGTGGCAATCGTGAATGACCGATCGCATTCTTACAGCTGGTTCATTCTCTAAGTAGCCACACATAAATTCTAATCTGTGCTCTGATGACCAGTTGGGAGGAAAACAATGAGAGAATTGATGAGGCCACGCTTGTGGATGAATGTCGTTGCCGAAATTCTTAAATGTTTTGAATTTACGTATTGTAATAAACAGCTTATAGTCAAAATCATCATGTCGGCGAGTCGCATGTCGGTCATTGTTACGTCGTTTCGGCGGTTCCATCTCAAAATTCGGTGTACCTTGCCAATTTCTTTCACAATTTCCGAAGTGCCCTGTGTTATTATTTAGTGGCTGTTCCGTATTTCTATGTCCCTCTTCCCGTATAGGAGCGCGAGTGTCCTCTGAAATACGTAATTACCTGTGTCAACTGATCTATTACTTCCCGGATTTCTCTTTGATGTTGCGTATTAATTTGATTCTGATTTTTTTTTTTTAATTTCCTAATTTGTTCGTACTCTTCTGGGTCAGTGAAGGCTACAGGTCTTGTGTCATTCATATCATCATCCACCTTCGTCGATAAGTTAGTGAACTGATCCGAAAGTTCGGCTACTTTCTCCGATAGTGAACTTAATACCTCAGTGTGTTTTTCTGGACCAAGTTTCAGAGTGTCCATTTGTGTTGAAATCGTATCTACTGTGTTCTTTAAGTTTTCCTGAGTTTTTGCAAGTTGCGTAACCCAATTGGTAGATGCAATTGAGTCAATCTTAGCTTGCAAGGTGTCATGATTTTCATGAACAATAGTTTGCAGTTCTTTTATGGCTGCTTCGTGATTCTGTAATGTATTTTCATGCCGCGAAAAAATAGGTTGGAAATGCTCACAAATTTGTGTTTTTACGTCATTACAGACTTTTCGACATTTCGATTCGATTTTATGTAACTCAGTATTTAAATCTTCACGTGTTTGTTCAAGCGTGGTGTCTAACCTTTGAAGATTTTGTTTCATTGTGTCTAACTTCTGAAGATTTTGTTCCATTGTGTCTAGCTTTTGAAGATTTTGTTCCATTGTGTCTAACTTTTGTAACGTTCGCTGTGTTTGTCCCATTTGTTGTATTAATTGTAATAACAATGCACTGGTGTCTGAAACATGTTCCTCAGTGCTTTTCGGCGGTGAATTTGCACCGGCAACATTCACATTTTGACAAGCAGAAAATGTGTCTTGACTTATATGAGAAAACGGTGAGGACCCAAAGCCTCAATCTACAGTATTTGCGAGATTGTGTCCTGTCATTTCGGATTCCTGAGGCGAGCTGTTGCCGACCGATCGATCGATAATGCTTCCCTGTTCACTAATTGTTTCACTGTCTACGCCATTATTTGCCGCCCGCCCATTTCCCTATGCACAATTACCAAATTACCACTTTGAATATCTGTTAATTCATTACACAGTGGTGCTGATAAGCTACGCTAGTCGTCAGTATTATTTCTCGGTTTACTTTGGAGCCTAGTGTTACGTTTTTCACACGCCATTATTGTCAGAATATTTCACACGATAACACAGAAAAGCACAATTTGAAGAGCAAAATAAGAAAACACATTAACATAGTACTGAAAATAATATCTAGTTAATTGCAAGCGCAACTGCGAAATACTTGGTGCAAATCTACATGCATGCCACAACTGTTTTACTGTACAACAATGAAAAACTACAACTACAAAGGAAATTCTCTCTATGATAACGCGCTAGCAATAAGCAATAGCCACACTAATTACACAAACTACAAGAAAAAAATCAGAAGATTCCAGTGAGGTATCCTCGGCTAAGGGTCGACATATGAAACGTCCCGTTAGAAACATTATTGAATTACTGTGCTGATAAATCTCTTACATTGTTTGATTTTCAAACAGCTGAGCAAAACTGAACGTACTCAGACATTTCTGATCAACACTGAACTGACACACAATATTTTTTAGCGCAACGCAATCTTACTTTGAATAATCCCTACAAAAGAATGGCCCTGACTAACATTAACCTGTACCTTTCACAAATCACTTACCTCATAAAAATCTTCGTTACTCGATCTACTGCAATACAGCGAGCGCCACTACTGCCAGCTAAACAAAAAATTCAAACTACAAAAGGCACTAAATACTGATAGGCATAGTTAGCAAATGAAAGATTTTGATAGAGAACAAACAATGTTTTTACCTTAATAGTGTTCAAAAGTCATAATATATATAGCAGTTCATGACATCCATTCTTACAAATGTACTGTTTCTGATGGACACGCGTCCAGATCATCCGCTCTCAAAAATCCGCCATCTCACTTCCCCACATCCACCACTACTGGCGGCTCACCTCCAACTGCGGAACGCTACGCGCCGTTAACAACCACTACAGTAGCGACTATTGCAACAATGCCGACCAGCCTCAGAGTGCACACAGCACAGTCAGTGATTTTCATATAGAGCTCTACGTGGCGTTACCAATAAAAAAACCTAAACAGCCTACTTACACTAGTATCAAACATAGGCCTTAATTTGACGAAAACATTTCTGAGAATATACGTTTGGAGCACAGCATTATATGGTAGTGAAACATCGACGGTGGAAAATCGAAGCATTTGAGATGTGATGCTACAGATGAATGTTGAAAATTAGATGAAATGATGAGGTAAGGAATGAGGTGGTTCTGCGCAAAATCGCAGAGGAAAGAAATATGTGGAGAACACTGACAAGGAGAAGTGACAGGATTATAGAACATCAGGGACTGACTTCCATGGAATTAGAGGGCGCTGTAGAGGGGAAAAACTGTAGAGAAAGACAGAGATTGGAATACAGGCCCCATCAAACCACTCAAAAGACTGATGGCCGAAAAAAAATGTCATCCTGTCCGTTCTCCTTGTCAGTGTTTTCCACATACTCTTTTCCTCTCCAATTCTGCATAGAACCTCTTTATTCCTTACCTTATCAGTCCACCTAACTTTCAACATTCGCCTGCAGCACCGCATCTCAAATTCTTCGGTTGTTTTCTGATCCGGTTTTCCCACAGTCCATGTTTCATTACCTTATAATGCTGTTCTCCAGACGTTCGTTTTCAGAAATTTCTTCCTTAAATCTTATCAAACGAGTTTCCCCGGCAATTAGGGACCTCCGTAGGCTCGCCTAACAACATTACTCCAGGTTCGTGAAGAGCTTTAATTTTCTATCTTCTGGTTTAACTAATATAGATTTTTTACGTTATGGAGAATTACTATGTCAAAAGTATTCGTTAGTTCGCATCTCAGTTCTTCTTTACCGACGACGGAGGCACCCACGCCCGCCCCCATTTTAGCGAGATCCACTATTTCTGGTGTCCCATTTGCGAGGGCGCCGACATTGCCTTCCCGTCGCGAATGGAGAGTGGGAGGCGCACCTGTTACATTGGACACATAGCTCCTCTTCCTCTCGGTGGACGCAGACAGCGTCGTTGAGTCTTGGGACACAAAAGTGATACAAAACGCTCTCGACACCACAGTCGAAGCCAGTTCTTAGTGGGTACAAGTTCCTGACCATCGTCCACTGGTGAGTTGCTGCCATTATGCACACATGTGATCCTGGTTACATGTGTAGCGGCCATTGATTGCGCTAGGCAATACGGCATGGTCAGTAATCGGTTTCCGTTTGCTAATCAGCAGTAATTCCGACGCAACGCGATGATGTGTACGCCAAACGGTTGGTGCAGTAATCGTGTTTCCGTAAACGCTATCTCAGCCCCCCCCCCCCCCCCCCCCCGCCCCAAGCCTGCCAGGGCTGGACTCGTCAATTCTCATGACTATTAGCATTGCAACCATCTCTCTGCGCACTCTCTCTAATTCAGGGGTTGGACCCTTCAGTATTTCTTCCGTAATTTGTGCTATTTGATTATCATTGTGTCCCGACCAGCACCAAGACGAATCTCGACAGTCTCTTTAACTTTATTGGCGAGCAGTAACCGTTATTCACGTATACCTCTCATTTAACGTGTTGCCTTGACACAATATACTGAACATGATACCAGATGTGTCTGTTCTCTTAGTCTGCGGTTTTCTCGTGTTTTCCCTTCCTTAACCAATTAGTAACTGAAACCCAGCTAGACTTCATGCAACCTGATGCTGGCCATGGTCGGAACAGCAGGTGAGTCACAGGTGAGATTTAATATCGCCAGTTTTTAGCGGAACAAAAAGTACGGGCAGCCTAATTAATTATTCAGTCATAATTTACTCAGCTTCATAAACTCCCTCCACGAGCCGCAACCTCCACCTGCACATAAAATGTTGAGACCTAATCGCGCCAGCGAAACGTGGCATTGGGATAGTCAAATCATTTTCACTAAGTTTCAGTAATTTAAAGCTTCGTTTTGAAGACTTGGTTGCAGGTATTACGGTCAATATGCTTTCAACTATGGTCACAGACGGAGGATCGAGGCCTGCCTTGGGCATGAGTATGTGTTGTTCCCTCGAGATTTGAAGGTCTTTGGAGCAGGCGTGTGTGTAAATATAAGTGCTTTCTCGCGGCAAAACAATTTATTAGGGCAGTGTTGTAGCTTAAATGAGTAAATTGGTATCTATTGTGATCTATATAGTGAAGGTTTCGCTTGTACTTGAGTAGTTTTCGTGAAAAGATAACTGTTCTGAAGTGCAAGCCTTTGGCGTGGGTTTGTTTTCGTTATTGACCGTAGTAAGTTATACGATTATTCTATAATTTTTTGTGTACTGCCTGTGAAGCTTTTTTGTGAATAGTATTGTACTTGTATAGTTTGCATTCGGTTCGTATTTTCTGTGTTTCTATACTTCCGAACAGTTATTTTCTATATTGTGCATTAAAGTAGTTAAGTGGTGTTCCTGTTTCCATTAGAGTATTTATACATAAATCAGTGATAGCGCCTGTTCAAATTTGTCGTAAGAAAATATCGAGTCTCTTCAGTTTCTCACTCGTTTCGTGATTTCCGCCACTATCACCTACGCCAGCAATTAACTTTGCGCTGTTTACATTCCTCTGCTGCTACATTCGCCCGACGTCCAGAAGTTCTCTGCTCATCTCACCGCAAGCTAAGATACTTTCTGCTAATTATTAATTGGTGTAGGGGAATTGTTTGTAGTGCAATTTGTATTGTTTGTATTTGTGTTGTTTGTTTTTAGTGTAATTTGTATTGTTTAATCTGCCGTCATGTGTGATAAATGTGGATGTTGTCGTAGAGTAGTGACCACGGGAGTGAAATGTCGGGATTTTGGGATGGTGTTTCACTGGGGAGATTGTAGCGGGGAAGCTGTTATAGTGCCAGATGAGGCTCGCCAATGGAGTTGTAGATTATGTAGCCGTGACATGAAAATCGTGGAACAGGGAAAAAGATCTGTGCCCTTCAGGCTGAAGTAGAAATGGTGTACTTTGAATTAGACAGGTTGAAGAGGGAAAGAGACAATGGGAGCTGGGAACAGGTATCAAGTTGTAGTCAGAAGGAGAAAACCTCAGAAATCACTTTTCAGATTCCAGTGAGCAATCAGTTTAATTTGTTACCCGAAGTAGAAGAGCCTCAAACAGTTTTTGAGCAAAGTAGGGTGCAGCAGACTCATAGTAACAATTGTAATGTTAGGTTGGGAGTAAAGTCAAGCAGAAAGAAAAGAGTCCTGCTGTTAGGTAGCAGTCACAAGAGAGGTGTACGCCAGTTGCTACAGGATAGGCTAGGGGTCGAGTACCAAGTCACCAGCATTGTGAAACCTAGTGGTAAGCTTAACCAGGTTACAGAAAACCTAGGGGCCTTGCGCAAAGATTTTTATGGCGAAGACCATGTTCTTATAGTAGTAGGAGCAGGAAACAGCCTGTCTAACAATTCGGACTATAGTATTAGGTGTGACCTGGGTGTAATAAGTGCAGCAACAGCCCACACTCGTGTGGGGTTTGTGGATGTTTTGCAGCACCATGACCAGCCCTGGGTTAATACGGCTGTCCACCACGTTAACAGAGAGATGGGGGGGGGGGGGGGGGGTTTACTGTTTGCAGAAACTAAATCTCATATGTGTGCTGTGCCTCTTGATGCAATTGGGAGGTGGGGTTACACTAGTCATGGCCTACACCTGAATAGGAGGGAGAGGGATAGATTAGTTGATCTTCTTGGAGGAAATGTAAGGGGGCCCACATGGACACAAGCCAAAATACACACTTTTAGGTTAGAGTCAGGCTACAGACAGAGAGTATTGCAAGAGATTAAAACAGAACAGTGCTATAATGTCTGTAGCAGTATCCAAAGACATAAAATTTTGTGTATTTCTTAAGAACATTAGAGGACTGAAAAATAAGATAGATGAGCTTCTTGTATGCCTAAAAAATGGGGTAAATTCCGAAGGAGAAGGGACAGGATGATAGGACATCTGCTAAGACATGAGGGAATGATTTCCATGGTACTAGAGGGAGCTGTAGAGGGCAAAAACTGTAGAGGAAGACAGAGATTGGAATACGTCAAGCAAATAATTGAGGACGTAGGTTGCAAGTGCTACTCTGAGATGAAGAGGTTAGCACAGGAAAGGAATTCGTGGCGGGCCGCATCAAACCAGTCAGTAGACTGATGACCAAAAAAAAAAGGGTGTTCTGTGTCTCTCTGAACACGATGTAACCGCAGGGATGGAGAAGTTATATTTAAGTGCTTACAGATTAGCGTCTTAATCATGTAGAGGCAACATGGGGAAAGGAGGAGTTGCTACTTATATAAAAACTGGACAAAAAGTCAAAAATATTGAAACAAATAGTTTTTGTGTAGATCAGACCCTTGAAGCATGTGCTTGTGGGTTGCTACTGAAATATACTTCTATAGTAATTGTAACAATCTACACATCCCCTCAAGGTAACTTTTAGCTATTCATGAAGAATCTAGAGGCATTACTGATCTATCTGTCAGACAAGAAGAAGCAGTTAGTGGTTTGTGGTGATTTTAATGTATATTTCTTAAAAGATACAGATAGGAAAATGAGCTAGAGTCTTTGTTTGGTTGTTTCAATCTAGTATCTGTTGTAAATTTTCCAACTGGTGTGCAGCAGGATAGTAGGTCACTTATCGCTAACATTTTCATAGACTGTGATCAGGCAGAAATAATTAATGTGTACCCAGTTGTTAATGGGCTATCTGATCATGATGCACAGATAATGGAAATAACATATATAGCACCTTACATGATTCAGGCACTTCCATACAAGGCAGGGCGGCTTATTAATGCGAACAGGATACAGAGCTTTAAGTGCAGCATAGAAGAGGTAGAATGGGATGAAGTATACACAGAAAATGATGCTGAAGCCAAATTCAATTTATTCCACCGTAAATTTGTCTCAACATTTGAGAGTTGCTTTCCTGAAACGTTATCCAAAAAAGCCATTACAAAGTAAAGTAAGAGATGGATTACTAAAGGAATTAAGATATCGCTTAAGAGGAAGAGGGAAATATATCGACAGGCCAGAATAAGTCAGGATCTGACGTTACTTGCTTACTACAAAAGATACTGTAATATTTTAAGGAAAGACATTAAGAAGTCGAGAAGCTTAATAATGCGGATAATAAGATTAAAAGCAAATGCATATGGAATATTGTCAAATGGGAGATGGGGCAGCCTGACAGTTCACAGCTTACCATAGCAATAAAGCTAAATGATGATGATGTGAGTGATAATTCACAAGTTGCAAGTATTTTTAACAGTCACTTTCTGAATGTAGCAGCAAAAATAGGGTTACAGGGTTCAGATGAAGAATCAAAAAAATATGTTAAAAATGTCATTACCCAGCACTTTAGGCCTTTATAAATAGCACCAACATCCCCCGCTGAAATTAAGGGAATTATAAATATACTGAAAAACAAGAGCTCATGTGGTGTCGATGTAGTCTCTAACAGAATTTTGAAGTGTTGTTCTAATTTAATAAGTGGAGTCCTTGGCGATATATGTGATGCTTCGCTGGCACAGGGAATTTTTCCAGACGGATTGAAATACGCAATTGTCAAACCTCTCCATAAGAAAGGAGACAAGAGTGACTTAAATAATTATAGACCAATCTCATTGCTGACTTCATTTTCTAAAATATTCGAAAAAGTTATGTATTCCTGAGGAGTCTCACATTTAAGCGAAAATAATTTACTCAGCATGTCACAGTTCAGATTCTGGAAGGGCTACTCGACTGAAAATGCTATCGGCAGATTTACCCACCAAATAGAACAAGCCCTAAATAACAAATTATCGCCAGTTGGTATTTTTTGTGATCCCTCCAAGGTATTTGAGTGTGTGGATCATGTCACACTCTTAGAAAAACTGAGGTTTTATAGATTTGAAGACTATACACGCAGCTGGTTTGAATCATACTTAATGAATGGAAAGCAAAAAGCTGTGCTGAATAGCACAAATAATGTTCGGAGGGTGGTAAATTCTAGTGAATGGGGAGGGATCACAAAGGGATTCCCACAGGGTTCAATTTTAGGTCCTCTGCTGTTCCTCATTCATGTGAATGACCTACCACGTAACGTTCAGCAAGTGGAACTAGTACCTTTTGCAGATGACACGAGTATTATAATAAATCTCATTCCTGAAAAAGCAGCTGAAGATATTGTTAAGGATGTCTTTCAAAGAATTATTAACTGGTTCTCAGAAAATGGACTCTCCCTTAATTTTGAAAAAACTCAATATATCCAGTTCTGTATACCGAATAGCGTCATACCAACAATTGATGTAGCATATGAACAGGGTAGATTTCTCCAAATTTTTGGGTGTTCACATTGATGACAACTAGAACTGGAAGAAGCATATCACTGAGCTTCTCAAACAACTAACTTCAGCCTCTTTCGCTCTTCATAGAATCGCAAGTATTGGTAATAAACAGATCAGCCTCCTAACGTACTTTGCACATTTCCACTCAATAATATCTTATGGAATAGTTTTCTGGTGTAACTCACGACTTAGACATAAAGTATTGATTGCACAAAAGAGAGCAGTGAGAATGGTGTTCACCCAAGGACGTCATGTAGGCACCTTTTCAGGGAGTTAGGTATTTTAACTGCACCATCACAGTACATGTATTCGCTAATGAAATTCGTTACAAATAATCCATCTCAATTCGCAAAGAACAGTGATGTTCATGCATACAACACTAGAGTGGAAAAATGACCTTTCTTATGTGTTATTGAAGATGTCAGTTGTTCAAAAAGGAGTACATTACTCAGCAACAAAAATCTTTCCTATTTAACACATATAAATTTCACCTGAAGTTGGCGGCCAGATGGTCCGCCGAAATATCGTGTTGTCGTCAGGACGATGGAACCCGGCTGGAAACCCGTGAAAATCATCAGTATTTGATACGCCGGGAAAATCTACGTTATCACAAAATCTTTCCTCATTTGCCCAAGAACATGAAGTGTCTGGCAGGTAGCAGATCAAGTTTTAAGTCTAGCTTAAAATCATTTCCTTTGGGCAAATCTTTCTAATCCATGAACGAGTTTCTTTTTCAGAAAAGTTGAAAAAAATGGTACCTCTAAATGTAGTTGCAATTGTAGAACTAAAAATTTCAGTAATATTAATATTAGCGATATTCAAGTGTGTATATACACTCCTGGAAATTGAAATAAGAACACCGTGAATTCATTGTCCCAGGAAGGGGAAACTTTATTGACACATTCCTGGGGTCAGATACATCACATGATCACACTGACAGAACCACAGGCACATAGACACAGGCAACAGAGCATGCACAATGTCGGCACTAGTACAGTGTATATCCACCTTTCGCAGCAATGCAGGCTGCTATTCTCCCATGGAGACGATCGTAGAGATGCTGGATGTAGTCCTGTGGAACGGCTTGCCATGCCATTTCCACCTGGCACCTCAGTTGGACCAGCGTTCGTGCTGGACGTGCAGACCGCGTGAGACGACGCTTCATCCAGTCCCAAACATGCTCAGTGGGGGACAGATCCGGAGATCTTGCTGGCCAGGGTAGTTGACTTACACCTTCTAGAGCACGTTGGGTGGCACGGGATACATGCGGACGTGCATTGTCCTGTTGGAACAGCAAGTTCCCTTGCCGGTCTAGGAATGGTAGAACGATGGGTTCGATGACGGTTTGGATGTACCGTGCACTATTCAGTGTCCCCTCGACGATCACCAGTGGTGTACGGCCAGTGTAGGAGATCGCTCCCCACACCATGATGCCGGGTGTTGGCCCTGTGTGCCTCGGTCGTATGCAGTCCTGATTGTGGCGCTCACCTGCACGGCGCCAAACACGCATACGACCATCATTGGCACCAAGGCAGAAGCGACTCTCATCGCTGAAGACGACGCGTCTCCATTCGTCCCTCCATTCACGCCTGTCGCGACACCACTGGAGGCGGGCTGCACGATGTTGGAACGTGAGCGGAAGACGGCCTAACGATGTGCGGGACCGTAGCCCAGCTTCATGGAGACGGTTGCGAATGGTCCTCGCCGATACCCCAGGAGCAACAGTGTCCCTAATTTGCTGGGAAGTGGCGGTGCGGTCCCCTACGGCACTGCGTAGGATCCTACGGTCTTGGCGTGCATCCGTGCGTCGCTGCGGTCCGGTCCCAGGTCGACGGGCACGTGCACCTTCCGCCGACCACTGGCGACAACATCGATGTACTGTGGAGACCTCACGCCCCACGTGTTGAGCAATTCGGCGGTACGTCCACCCGGCCTCCCGCATGCCCACCATACGCCCTCGCTCAAAGTCCGTCAACTGCACATACGGTTCACGTCCACGCTGTCGCGGCATGCTACCAGTGTTAAAGACTGCGATGGATCTCCGTATGCCACGGCAAACTGGCTGACACTGACGGCGGCGGTGCACAAATGCTGCGCAGCTAGCGCCATTCGACGGCCAACACCGCGGTTCCTGGTGTGTCCGCTGTGCCGTGCGTGTGATCATTGCTTGTACAGCCCTCTCGCAGTGTCCGGAGCAAGTATGGTGGGTCTGACACACCGGTGTCAATGTGTTCTTTTTTCCATTTCCAGGAGTGTATATCTTTTAATCAAATCTGTTCGGCCGGCCGGGGTAGCCGAGCGGTTCTAGGCGCTACAGTCTGGAACCGCGCAACCGTTCTAGGGGACTGATGACCTCAGAAGTTAAGTTCCATAGTGCTCAGAGCCATTTGAACCATTTTTTTTTATTTGTTCGACATCATATCGATAAAACAATCGGGAAAATGATCTACGGAGCATGACTAAAAAAACTAAACTAAAACTAAACGTATATCGTTTTCTAGCACGATCTGCAATTAAATACTATAATTGCGTCAGTCACTGTACAGCTTGGCGAATATGATTTATTGATACTGGTATGCGTATATTAGAGTCTGACTCCAGATCCTTCAACGAGACCTATCAAGCACTGCTTTAGATTTATCGACGCATGTCAGTTGATTCAATCATGCACTTTTAATGTATTTAATTGAGGTAATTATGATCCTTGTTTAATTTCGTAGTTAAAGAATTCCTTGTTCATCGCTTTCGAGGGCGACGTTTAACTATGTCAGATCAATGGGGCCAGATTGCACAGCTCTATACAACATCCCAAACATGTTGTCTTACACACCCTTGTTATTTAATCTACACGTCACTGAAGCAATGAAGGATATGAAGGAAAGGTTCAAGATTGGGATTAAAATTCAGGATGAAAGGATATCAGTGATAAGATTCGCTGGTGACATTGCTATCCTCAGTGAAAATTAAGAAGAATTAAAGGATCTGTTGAACACAATGAACAGTATAATTAGTACAGAACAAGGATTGGGAGTAAACCATAAAAAGGCAAGATAATGGGAAGTAGCAGAAATGAGAATAGCGAGAAGCTTAAGGGGACCACATCCTGCCTATTTAACCTATGTTAATTTAGGCAAGTATTTGACCCATTTCTGAAAAAACTATTTGATGCAGGACCTTAATATTTTTACTGTATGTTTCGTGATGCTAACAGAGTCAACTGTACTAAAATATACTTTATCCATTTTATAGATTTTAAGAAATACTTTTCAAAATTTATTAACACAAAATATTAAGTTTTTTCTGCAGAAAATATTTTTTTGTGAACTTCCTAATGGGGGAATATTAATGAATGTAGTACCAGAGGTGGCTTATTATGTTATGCAGAGTCGCTGAAATATTCTTTCATTTATCTATTATAGTTTCTGATATAATGAGGCATATGTACTGAAAATTTTAGTTTGCGGGACATTGATTTTAAAGAAAAAAACTTTTGAAATTTGTTACTTGCAGTTAATTAAAACTGTCCTGCGCATTGATGACCCTTATTTGGACTGTAGCAAGTCTTCCAGATTCTTTTGCACCTTCCTGGATGTTTGTCTTGCTTTCTTGGCCATATTAGATGCCGACCTGTCTGCATCGGCTATCCTCATTTTATCGCAATGTTGCAGCCCATTGATCATATTTTCACTAAGATTAATCCCAGCTTCTTCAGTACCCAACCTTTTCCAATATTATCAAAATTGAATGTAATAACAGCATCATGAACTCCTAGTTTCATTGTATGCATGCCTACAGATACAGTTTCAGGAAGGCAGTTCCAAATTATGCTACTGAAACATTCATTTGGGTTCTGCATCTGCCCATGCAGACATTTGATTAGAAGGTCAGGATGATCCAAGTCTCTGAAAATAGCTTTAATTGCTTTAATAACAGTAGCAGGAAGAGATTGCTGGTGAGAATAAAATTCTCCAGTTGCCTGAGCCCTATTGTGTTTACACCACGAATTTTCTCCTGATGGACACAATCCATGACATGGCTTATCATCAGTAGAGGGCTTATGGAAGATTATGGCCCAAACACCACTCTTCATTGCCTCCAGATTTTCTTTATTTCTCCTAATTGCCTGCCCATAGTATACCTGCAAGTTTTCTATTTCAGTTTTAGTTAACCGACCCTGTCCGGTCAACAGTTTTCATTCTTCTAATTTTTTTCCTCTTATATCAACAGTTAGTTTTCTCAGCCTTGTTGCCAGACGTTTTTGAAAATGGCCTAAACATTATATTTTTCTAATAATGGCATCTCCATATGGCTTAGAGTTCACCACATTGTTGTATGCCTTACTGTCACCATCGCCCAAATATTTGGTGTACCATACGCCTCTTGTTTCTACGGAGCAATGAAATGTTTGTTGTCCTCCATGATCTTCCATACTACCACATGTTCCACTAAAATTAGCCACACAGTTGTGTTCTTTATGTTTTCACTTTACAACATTTAGAGATTATCTCCAAATCTAACACTTCACTGGTGTCGACACTTGTGGCAGTCATTACTCCATTCAGAGAAATATGTTCTCGCCAACTTCCATCAAGTGCATCTGCAATATCCGAACATCCATCATTTTCTTCCTCTGCTTCCCTAGCAGCCAGTTTCATGCTTTGCTCACTGACCTCACATACAGCTTTCTCTAATATTGCAGTCAGTTTTTCAAATTTATTTGGTGGGTGATGTAAGTACATCACTGAACAAAATGCTCTCCCTGCAGCCATGCCCTTGCCAATGGATCGTAAGGCATAAACTAATCTAGTATTGATTTCATAAAGGCCACTTGCATCTCGTTTTGAAGAACTCATAAATGAAATCACAGTTGAGCATTTAGTGCAAATTAAATGTAAAGCAATTGCTAGGCCTTTTCTCCCACTGGCACTCTCACAAATTTTCACACTCTGTGACTCACCACACTGTCTACACTGTACAAATTTAGAAATTACATCTGATAATATTCTCAGATTTATAATAATGTTACTGCACCTCTTTTCACTTACAGTAAATTCGTTGTAACTCTCTTGAAATGATGAGAGCTTCTTTGCTGATGCACTCGTTGGAGAATTACAATTATAAACACTGTTGCCAGGCGACATAACCTCTTGTACACAAAGCTTTCCAAACTTGTTTCCTCTAAATTTCCGTTTCTTGAAAATGCCTTTACGTTTCGTCATCTTCAATAAACACAACAAAATACACGGAAACATGCACTGTAAACGCAAGTATAACAACCACTCGCAATCACACTTGAACAAAACTAAACGCATCTTTGAAAGCGTGTAGTTTACAAACAGCAGAAACAAAAGAATACCGATCGTGCATTCCAGGATAGCCAACACACTCGGGAGTAAAAAAAAATTCCTAACGTGCAATGTAGGGGATATAAGGATCTAAAATATATGCAGAAAAGTGGGTGACAGAAAAGTGGGCGTGGCACATAGACACACGTGGTAAGAAAATGCTCTAAAAAAATTTTTTTTAGCAAAATCCTTTTCAGAATACTTAAATAAAACCTTAATCTATCGAAATATGATGAAAACCGAAAATCGATTTTTTTCGACCTGAACCACTGTGTGGTCCCCTTAAGATGAAAATTGGTGGCCACGAAATGGAAGAAGTTAAGAAATTCTCCTACCTTGGAAGCAAACTAACCAGTGCTGTTTGTAGCATACCGATATAGCGATACGTCTTCCAAAAGATATCGATATATGTCAGACGTTAATTGCCGATACATTGATATGTCGATAATGAAATGCCATTGTCGAATGCCGCTAGTTTTATTTTATATTATATTTTTTTCACATTTTTCGATATATAGTTGTATAGAACATAATTTACTCTCACTGTGTGAAAGAGTCTTACTACTTTTTTAGCTTTCATCATGACGTGTCTTGCTCTTTCACGGTGTGAAGCAAGTGTAACTGGCACAGTGAAGAAGTCCGATTCAACTGGGGAGGTGGCTGTGTGAATGTAATAATAAGATGTTCCAACTATTGTGCTATTTCTTCACGTCAGGACTCTTGAAAACAAGGTGCTGAAACTGATAAACAAAAACCTAAATGACAAGATTGGTCACTGCGATAGGCGGAGACGTGTAAGGGGAAATGCTGACGTAATCGGCGCTCGGTGCTACCAGCAGAAATTAATAGCGTTTCACTTCACCACGCAGTTTTGACACTAGAACTGCTAGGTCACTGGCGTTTGCAGAAATGAAAAGAACGAGGAAATCGACATGAAACATTCCTGATAAATTCGAACGACGGAACAATCAGACACCTTTTATTGTGTCACTTAACGCATTTACTATTATCAGCTTAGCAGTTATCTACAAGAGTGGACGGGCATAAGGCTGCTTGCTTTTGATGTACAGAAACTCTAGTAATAAATCAATACATGTACAGCTCTAAAACAGACAGTTTATTTATAATATGCAGCCGATATTATTCTTCACTTGCGCATCGGTATTTTTCCCTCGATGTATCGATAATTTTTTCCACTATATCGATGATAGTTGATATTTTTGTAAATGTCGATGTAGCAGAATCCAAGTATTTTTAAAAATATCGACTGTCCTGAAAGTAACCCATGACGGACGAAGCAAGGAAGGTAGAAGAAGCTGAATGAGGTTGGTGAAGAGGCCATCCCTGGTCGAGAGAGGTTTTTATGATGTAAAACATAGTCCTTAATATGAGGAAGTAATTTCTCAGAATGAACATTTGGAGAACAGTTTTGTATGGTTGTAAAACATGGAGTGTGGGAAAACCGGAACAGAAGAGAATCGAAGCGTTCGAGATGTAATGCTACAGAAGAATGTTGAAAATCAGGGGGACTGATAAGGAGCGAGGATGTTGCCTGCAGAATCTGCGATGTACGGAACATGTGGAGAACACTGTCTATAAGAAGGGACAGGATGATAGGACATGTGTTAACGCATCAGGAATAGCTTCCAACGTACTAAACGGAACTGTAGACGATAGAAAGTGTAATACAACTGTTTTCTAGGACGTCAGGCTGCGTCACTCTCCAGGGCCCAAAGCATAGCGGTCTTCTGTTGATACCCCATCAGAGATGGTTGGATGCTCGCTTCGTATCTTCGGGATGATGGCAATGTACGGGGCTGCCCTGGTGCCCAAATGGTTCGGTGGGAGGCGCCATTTCGTATACCTGCCGATGTAGAGGAGTCTGCGTCACACAGCGGCATTGAGCAGCGCAGGCCTGACGTCACGGAACTGCTCAGCTGTTCGACGATGACGAGCTTGTTTGCACGTCATTAAATACTGCTGCCTCCTGCCGATTTCACGTTAATGACGGTGTTAGCGTGTCGCGCCAAGTAGCCTGGAACGGGGCGACGACACAGTTGTGCTATACTCCTTTCAAGTTGGCACGGCGTCTACACGTGCTGCCTGTCGCAACCAAGGTGTGCGAAGCTGCTGACTATGTAGTCCACTCGAGATCGCCGAAAGACTTTGGTGATGGCCTGACTTCCTCCTGAAATTTCTCCGCTATTTCAAGGTCTCGTTTGTAGCTTTCCTTTTTACGTTTCCTCCCTTCTACAAACAAAATTCGGCCTTTAATTTTCTTGTAACGCAAACATTGGCTTATTCACAATTATTCATATTTCGCTTTTCCAATCGTGATATAACATCGTTCTTTGCACTATTTATATTATCTGTCAGACTTCGCTAGAATTTGGCTCCAAACAGAGGTGTTTGTTTATGGTTCACTTTGTCCCTCATCTAACAGGTTCTGGTTGGTGCTATTGCGACTGATTCGAAGCTAAAGGTTGGAGGTTGACAGAGATCGGATTTGGGCTACCTTTCGTTTAAACTGATAGTATAAGATCCCTATTATTGTGAAAATGGTACAGGCAGATGATGATGAGAACCATATAAGTCGCTGTTGGTGTTCATTGCGATACTTTTTTACATGACCTGAAAAGTATTACATTGAAATGATGATTAAATCGACATACCAGCTGCAAACAGGCGTTGATATACGTCATTGGTGACACGTAGAAAATGTGTGCCCCTACCGGGACTCGAAGCCGGTGTCTCCTGCTTACATGGCAGACGCTCTGTTCATCTCAGCCACCGAGGACACAGAGGATAGTGCGTCTGCAGGGACTTATCACTTGCACGCCCCCCCGTGAGACCCACATTCCCAACATGTCCACACCACTACATTCGTAGTGCGCCTAATAGACGTTTGCCCGTCACACTCATTACTCGTGTTAGCTTAATCTACCAAGTCCCGTACGAGATGGGGCATAGCGTGTAGGTTCACACAAGAAGGTCAGTGGCCGTGTAGCCATATTTTAACTGTACAGGGTTATTACAAATGATTGAAGCGATTTCACAGCTCTACAATAACTTTATTATTTGAGATATTTTCACAATGCTTTGCACACACATACAAAAACTCAAAAAGTTTTTTAGGTATTCACAAATGTTCTATGTGTGCCCCTTTAGTGATTCGGCAGACATCAAGCCGATAATCAAGTTCCTCCCACACTCGGCGCAGCATGTCCCCATCAATGAGTTCGAAAGCATCGTTGATGCGAGCTCGCAGTCCTGGCACGTTTCTTGGTAGAGGAGGTTTAAACACTGAATCTTTCACATAAACCCACAGAAAGAGGGGTTAGGGATTTTCTCTGCCTCGTGATGACTGGGTGTTGTGTGATGTCCTTAGGTTAGTTAGGTATAAGTAGTTCTAAGTTCTAGGGGACTTATGACCTAAGATGTTGAGTCCCATAGTGCTCAGAGCCATTTTTGAACCCACAGAAAGAAATCGCATGGGGTTAAGTCGGGAGAGCGTGGAGGCCATGACATGAATTGTTGATCATGATCTCCACCACGACCGATCCATCGGTTTTCCAATCTCCTGTTTAAGAAATGCTTCTGCTTTAGCCTTTTCCGTAAGATTTTCCAAACCGGCGGCTGTGGTACGTTTAGCTCCCTGCTTGCTTTATTCGTCGACTTCCGCGCGCTACGCGTGAAACTTGCCCGCACGCGTTCAACCGTTTCTTCGCTCACTGCAGGCCGACCCTCTGATCTCCCCTTACAGAGGCATCCAGAAGCTTTAAACTGCGCATACCATCGCCGAATGGAGTTAGTAGTTGGTGGATCTTTGTTGAACTTCGTCCTGAAGTGTCGTTGCACTGTTATGACTGACTGATGTGGGTGCATTTCAAGCACGACATACGCTTTCTCGGCTCCTGTCACCATTTTGTCTCACTGCGCTCTCGAGCGCTCTGGCGGCAGAAACCTGAAGTGCGGCTTCAGCCGAACAAAACTTTATGAGTTTTTCTACGTATCTGTAGTGTGTCGCGACCATATGTCAATGAATGGAGCTACAGTGAATTTATGAAATCGCTTCAATCATTTGTAATAGCCCTGTATATGAAGGTAGTATCTGTTACCGAAAGAACAGATACCACTGATTGTCGTGCAGTTTCTCTAGAATGATATGATAATTAAATCGACACCGTAGCTGCAAACAGGCGTTGATATACATCATTGGGGACATGTTAGGAGCACTACGAATGTAGTGGTGTGGACATGTTGGGAATATGGGTCTCACGGGAGGCCTTCAAGGGATAAGTCCCTGCAGGCGCACTGTCCTCTGTGTCCTCGGTGGCTCAGATGGATAAAGCATCTGCCATGCAAGCAGGAGATCCCGGGTTTGATTGCCGGTCGGGGCACACTTTTCAACATGTCCCCAATGATGTATATCGACGCCTGTTTGCAGGTGGTGTGTCGATTTAATTATCATTTCATTCTAGAGAAGCTGCACGGTCATCAATAGTATCTGTTCTTTTGGGAACAGATACTGCCTTCATATATAGCATCCCATTGATATGTAGCCATACTGCAAGGTTGACATTCAATCTGGGGAGGCGATTATGGTCGGGTCTAAAAATGTGTTATTTAGAAGGTTAGGTTTTCTGTGTGTAAAATTTCAAGGATCAAACGGGTACATAAATCAGCGTGGTTTTATATTCAAAGTGTTTGTTCCCGTCACAGTGACGGGTAACCGCAATGTTGGTCAAGGTAGATCACTCCAGGAACCATTGATTAATAGTTACTGACTGTGTAGTTCTGTTCGCTGTGTGCTACTTTGTCCTTGCTCGTAAAAAGCACTGATGACCGTTTGGTTTGTTACTGAGTACAACCACTGTAGATCACTCTTTGGGAAAACTCTGTTTTGTCTGACATTAATTCTTTCGAACATTCTGTAGCAGAATTTTGCAAGTGGCACAAGGAAAATTCATATGGACTCGGAACAGTATGTTTTTTAGGGCAGGTGGTGACTGGCCTGGTTCGGCAGTGTGGAAATTCCTGCGTGCCCTGTCTGTCCGGTAGTATTCCGCGCGCTTTGAACTGTAGAAATCTCTGTAGGACTTTACACGCCATGGCGTTTGCATAATATTTGTAAAACGGAGACGTACAGTCCTTACACATAACGGTATCTGAATATTCGTAATGGTAGTCATTCGGTACTATAGTGACGAAAATTTCGCCCTTATTGCTGTCAGTAATTCTAATGGCGCAGGTAACTCTGTATCGCAATTCTTCCAGATACTGAGTTGATGGTAGTAGTACTGGAGCTAAATGCCTACGAATAGTGCGTAACAAGACCAGCTGTAGATCCATGGTCTCAGAGCGTCCATGGTCCGCAGCCCGTGGTCGTGAGGTAGCGTTCTCGCTTCCCACGCCCGGGTTCCCGGGTTCGATTCCCGGCGGGGTCAGGGATTTTCTCTGCCTCGTGATGACTGGGTGTTGTGTGATGTCCCTCGGTTAGTTAGGTTTAAGTAGTTCTAAGTTCTAGGGGACTGATGACCATAGATGTTAAGTCCCATAGTGCTCAGAGCCATTTGCACCATTTTTCAAAGCGTCCATCACTGTTACTGTGTGAAAGGCTGTGGAGAAGTGTCCTTGTTATCCAGACGGTCCCTAAGCATGCCCAGGCCGTGGTTATCAGTTGCTGCCTGAATGTGGGACAGCAGTATTGCGGCCAAAGCGCACAGCTGTCTTGTATTCCCCGTTGGAGGATAACATCATTTGCGTATCGCAGCAAGTACAAATAATCTGTTTTATACAGCTAGGTTGCCAGTGTTGCTACTCATCAGTTCCGAGGCAGAACCTCTGCCTACGGTCTACTGAGTGACTATGATCTACGATGCCACCGCCAACCAGATTTGGCTTGAGCTGCTGCTGCTTCATTCCCACCTTGACTGATGGGAGTACTTCCGTGCTGTCCAACACCAGGCCCCAGTAGGCCTCATTAATGCTCCCTGGCGACGCGATCAACGACCGTCGTTCTGGGGGGAGTGCAGTTTGTGTTGTCCCTCGATTTGCAGGTACGGGCAAATTCCGGCATTAGGAGCCATTCTACTGAAGAGTGGCCGTGACGTAATTCTTTGTGCAGAGATAAGGAGCGGCTTTCCCGGGCGTTGTCTCCGACGTCCGCGAGGATGCCCTGGGAATCGGTTAGCGCAGACGCAGAACACGGGGAAGCTCTGGCTGTGTTTGCAGCCTTAGCGGTTCGTCGACCGTTCACGACGTAGCAAGTGCTGCGTGAGCTGCTGCCGCTGCGTCGACAACGCGCGGCAGGGCCGAGTCAGCAAATACCGGCGACTGGCTCGCGAGGCTGCCGGTTGTCTGGGGCAGGAGACACTGCACTTGTTAATAATGTCTTAACTGACTGTAGCGTTTCAGAAACGCTTTCGCGTGTGTGACACATCCTCACCACTGAATTCCACATTTTATCCTTACAACTGTTCAGGTTACTGTGTTGGCCCTATACAGGGTGTTACAAAAAGGTACTGCCAAACTTTCAGGAAACATTCCTCACACACAAATAAAGAAAAGATGTTATGTGGACATGTGTTCGGAAACGCTTAATTTCCATGTTAGAGCTCAGTTTAGTTTCGTCAGTATGTCCTGTACTTCCTCGATTCACCGCCATGATTTCATACTGGATACTCTACCTGTGCTGCTATAACATGTGCCTTTACAAGTACGACACAACATGTGGTTCATGCACGATGGAGCTCCTGCACATTTCAGTCGAAGTGTTCGTACGCTTCTCAACAACAGATTCGGTGACCGATGGATTGGTAGAGGCGGACCAATTCCATGGCCTCCACGCTCTCCTGACCTCAACCCTCTTGACTTTCATTTATGGGGGCATTTGAAAGCTCTTGTCTACGCAATCCCGGTACCAAATGTAGAGACTCTTCGTGCTCGTATTGCGGACGGCTGTGATACAAGACGCCATTCTCCACTGCTGCATCAGCGCATCAGGGATTCCATGCGACGGAGGGTGGATGCATGTATCCTCGCTAACGGAGGACATTTTGAACATTTCCTGTAACAAAGTGTTTGAAGTCACGCTGGTACGTTCTGTTGCTGAGTGTCTCCATTCCATGATTATTGTGATTTGAAGAGAAGTAATAAAATGAGCACTAACATGGAAAGTAAGCGTTTCCGGACACATGTCCACATAACATATTTTCTTTCTTTGTGTGTGAGGAATGTTTCCTGAAAGTTTGGCCGTACCTTTTTGTAACCTCCTGTATAGTGAAGAGCCAAAGATACTGGTACAGATGCCTAATTTCATATAGGGCCCCTGCGAAGACGCAGAAGGGCCCGCAACACGACGTGGCATGGACTCGACTAATGTCTGAAGTAGTGCTGGAGGGAACTGACACCACGAAACCCGCAGGGTTGTCCATAAATCCGTAAAAGTACGAGGGTGTGGAGACATGAACAGCAAGTTGAAAGACATTGCTAGTATGGTCAATAACGTTCATGGCTGGGGAGTTTGGTGGCCGGTGGAAGTATTTAAACTTAGAAGAGTGTTATAATTAGTGGTAAGTGCCTGTGGGACCAAACTGCTGAGGTCATCGGTCCATAGGCTTACACACTACTTAATCTAACTTAACCTAACTTACGCTAAGGTCAGCATACACACCTATACCCGAGGGAGGACTCGAACCTCTGACGGTGGGAGCCGCGGGAACTCTGGCAAGGCGCCCTAGACCTCTCGGTTACACCGCGTGGCAGAGTCTACCTGGAGCCACTTTGTAGTAATAATGCACGTGTGTGGTGTCGCTTTTTCCTGCTGGAATTCCTCAAGTCCGTTCAAATACTTCAAATGGCCCAGAGGACTAGAGGACTTAACATCTGAGGTCATCAGTCCCCTAGAACTTAGAACTACTTAAACCTAACTAACCTAAGGACATCACACTCATCCATGCCCGAGGCAGGATTCGAACCTGCTACCGTAGCAGCAGCGCCCTTTCGGACACAGCCGACACAGCGGCCGGCCTCAAGTCGTCGTAATGCACAATGGACATGAATGGATGCAGATTGTCATAAAGGATGCTTATATACGTGTCACCTGTCATTGTCATATCTAGACGTATCAGGGGTCCCACATCACTCCAACTGCCAATGCCCCACTAGGGCATCCATCAGCTTGAACAGTCCCCTGCTGACATACAGGGTCCATGGAATCATGAGGTTGTCTCCATGCCTGTGCATGTCCATCCGATCGATACAATCTGAAACGAAGACTGATCCGCACAGGCAAAATGTTCCCAGTCATCAGCAGTCCAATGTCGGCCATGACGGGCCCACGCGAGGCGTAAAACGTTGACCCATGCAGTCATCAAGGGTACACGACTGAGCCTTCGGCTCAAAAAGCACATATCGATGATGTTTCGTTGAATGGTTCGCAAGCTGACACTTGTCGATGGTCCATCGCTGAAGACTGCAGCAATTTGCGGAAAGATGGCACTTCCTTCACGTTGAAAGATTCTCCTCAGTTGTCGTCGGTCTCGTTCTTGCAAGATCTTTTTCCGGTCGCAGAGATATCGGAGATTTGATGTCTTACCGGATTCATGATATTCACGGCATGTAAGTGTACTGTCATAACTCTGGTTTGGTTGTGAAATATCTTTGCGAGCGGCTGCACTGCAGAGTCGAGCACGAGAGACAGAGCAGCGATTGTGTTGTGGGTAGCTCTGCATAGGAAAGGCATTATTATGGAAGTTCAGGTTTGGCTGCAAGTACTATTATTGTGAAGTAATGAGATACGGAAGTGGATTCAGAGGAAAGTGCGTAAAGAAGTAAGTATGAGCGGTGCCGCCGATAACGTATTTGTATATCCGCCCGTTTGCGTGTCTTAACGTACATCATCAATCATCCGCTGTGTTCGGCCTCCCAGATTGAAACTAATGTGAGTCAGTAAAACAGTTTACCGCAAAGGAGAGCAATCAAGTGCCACTGTCTTGCAGCGAGAATGAGAACATGCGTTCGGTCATCGCGTTTCGGCATCATCAATAATCAGCCGCTTCGCGACGGTTACGCGCTCGCTCGTACAAGTGAGAATTGTAAATTACCTTTTATGAATAGTGTTACGCTATTACAAGTGTCAGTAAGGACTGGTACCAGATATCTGTGTGTACGTGACGAGCATAAGAACTTTCGTTCTATCATTCAGCTTCCGCATCATCAACAATCAACCGCGTCGTGTCGGTTATGCATACACTCGTGCAAATTATAATTGTGGACAGTTTATCATCAACATTGATTGCCTGTGTATCTGTCACCGAGGGTTCGGCCAGAGTAAGACTGTGAAATACGTGTGACGGTGTGAAGTACAATAGTTGCAGACATTAACACCGTCAAGAATATTGTCAATATTAAAGGAATGATAATTATGACCTCTTATTAAATTAGCAAAAATGTTAATTGGCATTAGCACTTACGACTACTTAGTGTACAAACAGTGCAACTTCCGATTCTCTTATCGTCTCAGGATATAATTGTTCATACCAGACGTAGGACAGTGTTGTGTTTAGTGTGTGTGGCTCCCCCAAACCCGCTTGCATGCTTCTATACACAATTTCAGGCAAGCCAGCAGCAGTGTAGAGCAGAAATAATACGACTGCCGCGTGAGTACCAGGTACGTGGCATGGACAGGACGCACGGCCAAAGCGAGAAAAGTTTAAGGGTACCCCACCATTTGTACCCCAGGGCGTGTTACAAGCACACTCGTGAAATGGTCGTACGGGAAAATCCCCATTTCATCGCAACCTCGGAGATGTTGTGTCCCATCGCTCGTGCGCTGACTTTAACACCACGTTGAAACTAACTTAAATCTTGATAACCTGTCATTTTAGCAGCAGCAACAGGCCTAACAACTGCACCAGACACTTGTTGTCTTATATAGGCGTTGCCGACCGCATCGCCTTATTCTGCCTGTCTACAAACCTATCCCAGTTCTTTACATATATGTTGTAGGGGAGTAGTGGATATAAATGTAGATATTATTATATATGATAGCTTAATGTGATGCACATGAGTGTGATGACTGGTTTTTCTCTGCGTCAAACAGTCTTCCAAAAAAAAACACTTCACAAGCTTTTCGACGTGATGTTTCTGCATGGCCAAAATGCACCAATAAGTGGACGACACCTCGCGTCCACACTTCAGCACATGGCCTGTTGCCCAGAGTAAAACAAGCATTAATGGCTTGCTCTTTGCATATGTTCCTGGAGGTACTACCCAATCTAAAAACGCACAACTCGTAATAGCTGTAATTATTAGTCTGGAAATGATGTAAATACTGATGCAGTGTTGTATAGTAAACTATTATCCGTCACCAATGAAAATGTCAGCACTTACACCCATTATACACTGTATATATACACTCTTGGATCATTGAAGATGCTGATACATGTACTTTACAAGTAATTTTATTGTCTGTAGTGCTAATGGGCTTCCTGCTAACGCAGTCTGTGAGAGGAAGGAAACATTGCTCTGTATAATGAATGAAGATAGAATTGTAAGCCCGATATTAGGCTATGTACAGAATAACAACTTACTGATCTTCAATTGAAATACGGAACATTTAATTTATATCCTGTTTAAACTACAGCACACGACATATATCAGTACTAGCAACTTGAACTATTTCTCCTTCTTTGCAACCTCCACAGATTGAGATGACACTGAGGTATCTGAGTGATGATAAAATATTAACAAACTATTTTCTTTTGCAAGAAATATAAAAAACGAACATTTTAATATTTTCCTCTTTGTGCAAATACATTTCGTAACATTTTAGCACGTTCATTTTCACGTCTCAGAGCAGAAAACAGAAAACTACTCCAGGCTTAATTTCTTGTATTTTGTGAAAAAGTGACTAGTCATGCAGCATTAGATATCTACCCCTCATTGTTGTAATATGGAGATAGCATTACACTACCTCAGTTTTCTAATTCCAATCATTAGTTTGGATAAATATTTTTATTGCTCCATTTGCATCTAATTTTCCATTGTTTTCGAAATAAAATTATTCAAAAACAAAAGCTCCGAGCTGTAAAACTATTAACATAGATCAGTACTGTAGAGGGTGTTTAAAGGAAAGTGTCACACATTCCTACAGAAGGCAATATTGGTCAAAACTAGAACAAAGGTTCCTTAATTATGTACCCAGAACCCATACTTGTTTAACTTTTGACGAGTGAAGTGTAGTATTTGGTGGTGTAGGCAGAATTCACAATAGGTAGCAGAGTGAATGTGCTGTAGTCTGAATTTCTAGGTGCCAAGGCAAGGTTGGTACCTCGCGATGGAACTAAAACCAAACATAGTCGCAGCCAGAAACGACGACGAATGAGAGGCGGTGCCGTGGACACGCCCACAGTATCTTCCATATCGCATGAGCTCGTTTCCTTACGTCTGAGTGCAGTGCTCTCAGCTTAGTCAACAACAATCCACGGCATCGTCTCCCTACCGAGCCAGCAGCGTGAAAGTTGTATTAGACAAAACTCTACATGTTTCTAGACAATTGTAGCTTGTGAGAACACAGTATTTTTTTCTTATCAGGTGATACATTAATATTCAGTGACAGTACAAATACGCATGACGTTCTTGTGGACATGGATTGTAACAAAGGAAAGTAATCTGATACTTGACGTTTTGTAGTATCTACTTGGTCCCTTCAGGAGTAAAGCTCAGAATCCACCACTGTGCCGACAAGTGTTGTTACGTCCGGTGCAACAGTAAATTACGCATATGTGGGAAGATGAAACACTTGGAACTATCATAGATATGAGGCATCAAGATCACTTCAGTATCAATGTAAGGAAATTTCGGTGATAGACTCATAGGTCCTTACACTGTAACAAACAGATTAACAGGAGTATGCATCACCGATTTCTGCATGATGAGTTACCAGCGACACTGGAGATGTTACCCTTGCACAACGGTATCTACCTGTTTATGCATGACGGGATAGCACTCCATTTCCTACGGGTCCTGCGATTGTACTTCACCAAAATGTTTCGTGTGAGACCAATTGGTCGTGGTGGACTTGCATGAAGGCCTTCCCGACCACCGGATCTGACAGTTAGATTTCTGGCTATGCATACATTTAAGGGCATTGGTGTATGCATAACCTATTAACAATGTGCAGACGCTAGAGGACCAATGCTTATGACGCAGTCCGACAGGAACCAGGTGTGTAAGAAAAAGTGTGTGATTCACTGCGAAGAATGGCTGAAATATATGTCAGGATGAGTGGTAACCACATCCAGCATTAAGTGCAACGTGTGCTTGTAACAGGCAGGTGGAAACGGAAAGACAGATTGACCTATATCTCAACAGCCATTGGTTTCCGGACACATGAGCACAGGAAATTTTACTATGGATCAACAACCCGTAGGAATTTATGTCACTTTTTTAAACACACTGTAGATTCAAACACCGTCCCCTTGGACGGATAACGATTATATAACATGAATTACATAACACAACTTTAGTGCTTTCACCTCTCACTTCTGTATTATAACAGATCTCATGGAGGGCCTTTACAATGCAGCTCCCATATTTTCGAGGCCACTGATCGCGGCGAACTACCCGTCACTACTCCAAGTCACTTGTCAAGGCCGATACCGCTTGGGCTAATCTCGTAAGCCCTAAATAAAAGAGAACATGAAATAAATTGCCATGAATATAATGAACTAAAGCAAGTATTAGGCGTTGTTCAGGCGGTGAATACTTGAGTATTACTTCCACAACAGCGAACGACCAACTGACGTAGCAGTGCCTAGCTAGAATCAAGTGGTGTTTCAAAACATGCAATGAATGAAAAAAATTTCTATGAAATGCCTATACTGAGTGTGGTGTCACCGCCAGACACCACACTTGCTAGGTGGTAGCCTTTAAATCGGCCGCGGTCCATTAGTATACGTCGGACCCGCGTGTCGCCACTGTCAGTGATAGCAGACCGAGCGCCACCACACGGCAGGTCTAGAGAGACGTACTGGCACTCGCCCCAGTTGTACAGCGGACTTTGCTAGCGATGCTACACTGACGAAGACTCTCTCATTTGCCGAGAAGATAGTTAGCATAGCCTTCAGCTAAGTCAATTGCTACGACCTAGCAAGGCGCCATCACCAAGTTATATTGAGATGATAATACTGTATCAACAAGACCAATGTTCACCAATTGTGGATTAAAGTTAAGTATTCCAGCAGCTACGTACTTTTCTTTATAGCATTCATTACGTATCCTGTTTCAGACCTCACGCCAGCCTGCGTGAGTTTAAGCGCGTGCCTTTCGGCTTCCTCCCATTGTGTCTAGGCTGTCTTGTCTAGACACAACACTGAGCACATAAGGAAATACACGACGTAACGAGTTAATTTTAACTATCAAGAGGAAAGGATTAAGAAGCTCGTCGCTGTAAACTACTACTGAGACAACATGACTGATCATGAAACTTACTGGCAGAAAAACTGAGTACTGAATCAGGCATCGAACGCAGTATATTGCTTACTGCTGGCAATGCACTTACCATCTCAGCTATCCAGGCACGACGCATGTCCAGGACTTACTGCTTCTATATGCCAAACCGAGCGAGGTGGCGCAGTGGTTCGCACACCGGACTCGGATTCGTGGCGACGATGGTTCAAACTCCCCTCCAAACATCCAGGTTTAGGGTTTCCTTGATTTCCCTGAATCACTTCAGGTAAATGTCGGAATGGTTCCTTTGAAAGGGCATGGCCCATTTCCTTCACCTTCTTCCCTAATCCGAGCATGTGTTCCTTCCCTGATGAACTCGTTGTCGGTGGCACATTATATAGTATTTTTCCTTCCTTCAAAATGGTTCAAATGGCTCTGAGCACTATGGGACTTAACATCTATGGTCATCAGTCCGCTAGAACTTAGAGCTACTTAAACCTAACTAACCTAAGGACATCACACACATTCATGCCCGAGGCAGGATTCGAACCTGCGACCGTTGCAGTCACGCGGTTCCGGACTTATCGCCTAGAACCGCGAGACCACCGCGGCCGGCATCCTTCCTTTCTTCGTTGAATCTGCCTTAACTACCTCCTACATAGCTAACTTTACGGAAGTTCTCCTTTGCACGTGGTGGAGCTAGTTCTTCTGGAAGAGAAGAAGTTCCGAAACACCGCAAACTTCACTGAAGTGTATAATGTTCTGCAATTTCGATTATAGTTTCAGAGTAGTTGCATATCGGAAGTAATAAACACTCCAGATTGTTGTAGCGGATAAGAACATTCTGGAAGGTTGAGAAGTGCTTGTAGGAGAGACCGTGAGAAAGGTTAGTTCACCTGGGTTATATTCGTAGCAGCTGTGATAGCTGTCAATTCACGCGCAGCGCACGATCTGCGACCTCACGATGTGGTTACTACGGGTTTCAGCCAGGCAGCAGTGTGGTATACACTGTAGGGACTGCCATAGATCAATTCCCAACACTCGACAATGAGTCTTCCGCAAGCATTTTTTATAAAATCATCGCTTTTTTTCATAACAGGATATACTCCCAGGTATGGAAATAAAGCGAATTCCGAGATGGTTTACTTCTCATCAAAGTCCTATCCAAACTCTTGCTTCACCTCTAACGATCTTGTCGACGATGGACGTTTAATCCCTGCTCTTACCTGTTATTAACAAAAAAGTAAGTAATTTAGCTCTTTATTCAGTCCCAGGCCTTCACAACTGGGCAAAGTAAGAACCTCTGCGTTTATAGTTATCATTAGAATGGCTATTGGCAAGTATCAAACGTAAAAGTTATGAAATTCATTCGCAAACTCCGAATAATATTGTACCATGGCTACACGATTTACTGGTAACATACGAAAACTTGTGTTGGACGGGACTCGAACCCGAGTTTCCCTCTTTACACGAGTTGTCGCCTTAATTGCCTCTAGCACCTAAGCACGCGTCCAGGACCAACCCAGTTATCCATATGTCACCAGCCGGCCGCGGTGGCCGTGCGGTTCTAGGCGCTGCAGTCCGGAACCGCGGGACTGCTAAGGTCGCAGGTTCGAATCCTGCCTCGGGCATGGATGTGTGTGACGTCCTTAGGTTAGTTAGGTTTAAGTAGTTCTAAGTTCTAGGGGACTGATGACCTCAGATGTTAAGTCCCATAGTGCTCAGAGCCATTCATATGTCACCATGTGTTTACGACCTACAGCGCTCACATACACGTTTCTAGTAATTGTTACACGCATGATACAGCCGTATTTGCAATTTCCGAACATATTTCATAATTTAATAAGGCTGTTAACCATTAGCAGTGCCTGTTCGTACGGACATTCCTGCATATCGCAGCGAACATTGTATCGAACTATACAGACTCTGTAAAATACAGATAACGCCCCAGTACACCACAAGTAAATGTCTGCAGCGACCAGGAGTGTTATGTAACAAGAACTACAGTTTGTTCTAGGAACCACAATGCAGCCCACAGGACGTCAGAATTGATAGCAGCCGTCAGATATATTGTATATGGAAGATGAAAAGAGCGTACCCTGTTCAAACACGACACGGACAATCTGCGACAGTAGTATTTGTGTATAAAATTAGACTGAGGTAGATGAAAGTATCATCTTCGCAGCTATCGATCATAATAAAAGTTTAACAAGTTGAAGTGGTGTTTAATTTAATCTAAGACTTGCTCTGACTTACGGAATATATAAGTACGGGAGAGCGGGGCTACAAGTTCAGATTTTTAGTTATCCTCAAAATTCGTTAAGAATACTTGACTTCAGTATTCAAGCGATGCAGCCAAAACCAACTTACATATGTAACTTTGACATTAAGACAGTTATCTGGGTCATTTGTTAGGAGATTATCTTAGTAATAATGTTTTAATGCCTAAGTTGTAAAATAACGACGTATCCCGACTTGGGGCAAATTGTTAACAAGCTGGGGTAAGTGTTACCATATTTGTTAAAGCTATATTTGTGAAATAATAAACAATAAATGATTAAACCATGTCTGCTTATTCGTACGGCATTGTTGGTTATTACTTAAATAATCAGGTAAACATTTGTATGTTACATAAAAAGTAACTATAATTTGTACTTAAACAATTATTAGCCCTTTAGTAATTAACGCCTCATCAAATAACTTGTAACTATTCAGGCTTGATAATTCAGTCTTCAGTCATATTGGCCTTGTCTTAGGCTGAAAATATCACATTGCAGTCATAGGCAGAACACATATACACTTACAATCAATTAATCATCAGAAGATGTATCTCAATCACAGTTCTGGCATAGGTAGGTTAACAAGACTTGATTCTGCCTACATATGGAATGGGCCCAGTTTTTACATTCTTGACAATGAACTCATTCTTTCTCAGAACGTCAATTAGAGTAACTGTCACAGCACACTAGACAATAATACTCCAAACTGTCCTCTTCACTCTCAGGCTCTCCACTACTCGTATGTGAAACCTATCGTTTAACAGAATTCCCTTTTCCTTTTCCATTTCCTTGTGTTGTTTTACCTTTGCCGTTTCCCTTATTTTTTCCTCACTTTTTCATTGTTGATGTTCACTTTCCGTTTCTTGCTTTGCTCTTCTACTAAGGTTTGTTTTACTGGAGTATCGGTTAAAATAGCAGATTGCTCCCGACCTATTGGTGATGATGTCATGTGAAATGCCTATAAAGGGCGATCTGTAACATACTATCCAGCATAGTCGTTTTCTGTAAGAACTTTCGGGTCATAAGGCCAAATGCCAGCTTTTCTGAAAGCGCTCATTACGTTTGTGGGAGTCACTTCATATGTCGACACTGCCTTCCCAGGATTAATGCCAATTGTCCTAAGCCTTTGCACAATAGCTTTTGAAAAGTGCACTTACTCCAACATGGCTGTAGGTGGTGTGTACAGTGAGGTGGGAATGACAGTATTATAGTGGAATTAGATTTCGCTCTTTCCACCAAATTGATATCAGTATGAGATTGGTGATTATTGATCAACAACAAAATCGGATCTGCAGGTGATGGTTTAGTATGTTTGATAAAATGAGCAATATATTTCACTAACTCCATAGCTGTTATCCATCCTGAACTATTTCCTCCGCAATAGATTCCGGTGGTCCGCCTTTTATAAACAAATCTTTGTATTTAAGCTTTGGGGAAATAAACATGGGAGGAAATGCGTGACCTAACGCATTTACTGCGAGTTCCACAGTAACCAATGTTCCTCGTTCAGCAGATACTATGGCTCCAACTTGCTTCATTCCCTTCTTGTCAATAACTTTGCTCGGCTTTAGCACTGTGGTAACGCCTGTTTCCTCTAAATTATATATTCTTAAAGACAGAAATTTATATTTACCCAACACTGTGCTCAGCTTTGTAAGAAATTCGGTAACATTGTGTTTGTTAAGCGATGTCGCCCTGCTGGCGCTCGTTGGCTCTGGTGTTCTTATTGACAGGTGAGGATGTCTTTTTATAAAACCAGTCAACCAGTCTGGACCAGCTTTTTTAATTTCATGCCACGATAGTGGAATATTGCGAGCACTGAATTTCACTGCACATTCTTACGCTAACTTTTTGACTTCTTCTGACAGAAGACCAAAGAAAATTGAAGCATATTGCAACGGATATTCTGCTAACTTATCTTCCTGTTCTTCAGTAAAGACCAATCTTACTTTTTTGTAACCAATCGCGATATTTTCTACCCCACATCTTAGCTTTTTGACAAACGTGTATAAAGTCATATGAAAAATATCTAATTCTTTGGCAACAGTTTTTATTTTCCTGCCATCGTTGAGAACTGCATCTACTGCGTTTTGCATCAACTCCCGTGACACAGAGCCTCGAGTTATTTTCCGGGTATAAATCCTCATACTACTAACGAAAAAAATAACGATATTTATATTCCATTGGTGGTACAAATGAATTGGGGCAAGGTGTTCCGAGATCACAACGCGCCTCCGAACAACAGGACATCTAGCACGATCACACATGTTGAAATATAAGAAAGATATTGGTTACGTTACAGAACATAGGTAACTTACGCATTGTGTACCAAAACAGTAGACAAATCCTTGCAATAAATCACAAACACTGAAGGCTACTAATTATAATTCGTGAGACAGATCAAAAATACCAAATATGAAAATATTTAGTCACGTGAACCAGCGACGCACTTGCTGTTGTTCCAATGTACCGGGGACCACTCGCCGTTGGTGCGCTGTGGCGTTTGATTTCACGACGTGTTTATTTCATATTCATATTTCTTTCCCTCGCGGAGTTATTTCAGTCGGAACAACTTATTTCGGTAACTTCTAGCGCCGCTCTCCCCTACGTCTGACAGAAGTTGAATACAGAAGCACGACTGACTGGTACTGATTACAAAAGCACATGTGACTGATTCGGAACAGAATAGTGCAATTGACTAGTAATTAATGTACGAGTGCAATGGGCGATAATAAATACAAAAGCATATCTGAGTGGTACTAGTTACACAAGCGCAACAGAATTAATAATGAAAATACGTCTTACTGATACTGAACAATTAAGAGCGATGTAGTTTATTTACTATTATTTTAGACTGTAAGGCCGCACAAATCACACTGATACCCAAGAAAGTAAATATGAGTAACCCGTTGAATTACAGACCCATATCTCTGACGTCGATTTGCAGTAGAATTTTGGGACATATAGTGCGTTCGAACATTATTAATAACCTCGAAAAAAACGATTTATTAACAAACAACGAACACGGATTCAGAAAATATCATTATTGAAAACGCTGCTAGCACTTTATTCTCACGAAATAATGAGCGCTATCGACAGGGGACGTCACATTGATTCTATATTTTTAGATTTCCAGAAAACTTCTGACACCGTTCCTAACAAGCGACTTGGAATTATATCGCGTGCCAATGGGGCATCGTCTCAGTTGTGTGACTTGATGTGTGATTTCCTGTCAGGAAAGTCACAGCTCGTAATAACTCACGAAAGATCATCGTGTGAAACATAAGAAATATCTGTTGTTCCTGATCTACATGAACGATTTAGGAGACAATCTGATTAGCCCTCATCGATTGTTTGCAAACAATGCAGTCGTTTACTGTAAAGTAATGACATCAGATGTTCAAAACGAATTGAAAAATTGTTTAGACAAGATATTTGTAACGTGCAAAAAGTGGCAGTTAACTGTAAATCAAGAAAAGTATGAAGTCAAACACATGAGCACTAAAAAGAATCCACTAAATTTCAGTTACACGATACATCATATAAACCTAAAGGCTGTAATACCAATTAAATATTTAGGGATTGCAATTACGAATAACTTAAATTAGAAAGATAATACAGGTAATATTGTGGGGAAAGCAAACCACAGACTGCGATTTATTCGCAGAATACTTAAAAAGAGTAACAGATCTTCGAAAGAGACTGCTTACTTTACGCTTTTCCTCCCTCTTGTATTGTATTGCTGGGTGATTTGGGATCCACATCAGATGGGATTGACAGAGGACATCCAAAAAGTTCAAAGAAGGGCAGCTCGTTTTGTAGTAACGTGAAATTAGGGAGAGTTGTAGTGTAACGACGCAAGTTTTGTATGAATGATTTTCTTTTAACATATGACCATGTGCAGACTTCGTCACCTACAACACACTTCAAAATTACTTAGATTATTTTTAAATTGTCTCTGAATGGTTCTTGAACGAAACTGTAAAACATCATCATTTGAATCGTATGCGCAGAATTACGTCACTCAGTCCAGTTTGTTTGTGCAAAGTTTTTTCAATTTAGATGTCGTTTTGTTTCTTCTCAGAAATTATATTAATGCAAGTTATCTGATTTAACAAATATTAGAACCACATTGAATAAACTTTCCAGATTCAAACTCGCGATGAACGTTGTCAAAATTAATAATCAATTCATTCACATAATTCTTCATAAATAAATTCTCGGAACACGTATTTGAACTTCAGTAGTATCCACTAGTTTATTATCTTCCTACATATAGACGTGAACCTGAGCCTTGACAAGATAGGACTGACCATTTACAACATGATTAAACTTTCTATGACGTCATTGTTGTACAAAATTACAAAATCTTATTTCTCCAGTTTCTTAGAAGCACGACGCAACAACTCGGTCTCAGGATCTTCTGTTGCTGTCTGGCTGTCGACCCGCGACGTATAGTGGCCAGCAATTTTCTCTCTGGCCCCGGCAGTGAAGATGCTGTCTCCGTTCGTTGCGCCGCCCTCTCCGTACATGAAACATAAAATTTAAATACAAACTTTAGACAATTCACAACAATTACAAAGATTACAAAAAATACATAAACAAAACACTAAATTAAATTTATATCCACCTGCAAACTGGGCTGGCACTGGTTGATGGGTGACGCTTCAATTTCGCGTCCCACTACAGAGTGTGCCACGGATATGACACACTAATAGGTGTGGCAATCACTAAACAAAGGCATTTTCCGCTGCGCCATGACCTTCTCATGAAATTTCGATCAACAACGCTTTCCTCAGATTGTGCAAATGCTTTGTTCGCGCTCACCTGCACACGGCAAAATGATCATTATAATGAAATAAGAGAAATCAGGGCTCGCATGGAAAGAATTAAATGTTCCTTTTTCCGCGTGCTGTTCGGGAGTGGAACAGTAGAGAATTAGCTTAAAGGTCGTTCGATGAACCCTCTGCCGGGCACTTAATTTTGAATCGCAGAGTTGTCATGTAGATGTTAGTGTAGATACAGATAAACTAAAGCACAGACCTCGATTAAGTGTCTGGACGAGACAAGCATACCATTCTTGAATCATTCTGTAGCTAACCAAATCGGAAATTCCCAACCAGTTCTGTGGAGTAAACAGGTGATTGGTTCCTACCGGTAACCTGGTTCGCAGCCTGCTTCACACTGAACGTAAAACTGAAAGAAAAGCTACTATGCTTTGAAGCAAGTGATCATGCAAATGACTAACTTGGTCTAGACCACGTATTTTCCAAAGACTGGCAGCTCCAAATGCAAATCTTCTCTTACTTCCTGATCACAATAATAGAGCGAAACATATCTTCAGTAGGATTTCAGGAATAGGAAAGTGCTGGTGCATTACGCACACATCGCAAAAGCATACTCGAATTACTATGAGAATTGAGTTTAGCCGGCGTTTCCATTTGTCGTCAGTTGCCAGTTTTCAGATGCCATAAGCTTCTACCCCGACAGTCTTTTTCTGATAGACCTCTCCTTTCCACGGATTTGCCCTCGGCCTCCCTGGTCTCCTTCTCCCAGGTGCAGACCGGTTGAGCAACCGCTACGCCCATCGTTGTTCTTCCATCTGTCGGACTTGTCCTTACTATCTCAGTGCTCGAACATTAATCCTATCCGTGACTCATTCCACCACATCGGTCTTCATTCTTACATATTCATTCCCAAGTTGATACAAGAGGGTCACTCTCGTGCCCCGCTGTAACCCGTTCATTTCGACAGCTGTAATTTCCCCCCTTCTCGCTTGTTTAATGTCCAACACTCCGAACAACATGTCAGAATGCTTGAAAACACACCACGAATCACTGCTTTCTTCATTGATTTGGATATGTGACCGACTACAGAAGATACCGTTTAGTGATCTAATAGCTACCATGGCTTCAATTATCCTGCGGGATATGCCCATTTCACACTGGCAAATCTTATCGATTAGTGAGCCCATATACTTTAACACTTAACACATTTCTTAACCGTCCAAGCTCTAAATCCAAATCTTCATCTTGCGCACC
The DNA here is from genome assembly GCF_021461395.2 of Schistocerca americana. Classification (NCBI taxonomy): domain Eukaryota; kingdom Metazoa; phylum Arthropoda; class Insecta; order Orthoptera; family Acrididae; genus Schistocerca; species Schistocerca americana. The sequence goes on along the minus strand of NC_060120.1, from coordinate 964,574,934 downwards.
TCCAATAGCAAAATATTCTGTTTTATCCATATTAGCTGTTAATTCCCATTGTTTGTAAGCATCCATTAACTTCAAATAACCTACGGAATGCACTGAAGTGACGTCGACAAACGCTGATACTTCAAGAGGGGCACACACTGCCATTTTCAAGGCAAAACTCTAAGCCGCGCGGAATGGCCTCGCGGTTGGAGGCGCCATGTCACGAATTGCACGGCTCTTCCCGCCGGAGGTTCGAGTCCTCCCTCGGGCACGGGTGTCTTGTCCTTAGCATAATTTAGTTTAAGTAGTGTGTAAGTCCAGGATCGATGACCTCAGCAGTTTGGCCCCTTATGAATTCACACACACAAGGCAAAACTGCAGCAAGTAAGCACTGTGCAAGTGAATTTAAAACCTAGGTCTCCACAGAAAGTTCGTAAATGTACCATACTCTGCGCTCGCTAGCGCGTGCGAGCGCGCGCACGCACTCACTCACACACACACACACACACACACACACACACACACACACACACACACACACAAACACACACTCCGTCACAAACCAAAGACGACTGACGTCAGAAGTTATCGACATGGAATTTAATAATTCATGGTTGAGGTAGCATAAACTCTGTCCCTCTGCTACGACATCTGTGGATTATTAATTTCCCTATCGATAACTTCTAACGTCAGTCATCTTTGGCTTGTGATGGCTCTAGAGTTTACAGTTTGGATGTATGTGTGTTTGTGCGTGTGTGTGTTTTGTGTGTTTTATCTTTACGTAGTTTCTGTGCAAACCTTTGTTTTAAATGCGTTTGCAAAGTGCTTACTTGCTGCAGTTTTGCCTTGTAAATGGCAGGGTGTGCTCCTGTCGAAATATCGGCGGTTGTCGGTGATGTAACCAGACTGCGTGCCCGTAAGTTATTTGAACATTGTATACGTCTGGAGAAACTAAGGTCTCATCTATTAACTTTCTCATTTGATACATGGCGTCATCCTTATCCAGAGCCACAAGCGTTTCTTAGTCGGCAAACGGAAACGAATGTTAACGTCGATGCAGTACTGCTGCACTCAATCTTCTGCACTGTCTATTCCCAACAACAACTTCTAAAAACAACTTACGTACGACTTGTGACATACAACAGCCTTGTCTTAATCGCTTACAGGTTTTAAAATTTTCCTGTATCCACCGACCCTCACAACTGCCTCGAGTTGGTGGCGTATCCTTTTCACAACTGTATCAGCGCACCATACACTCCAACATTTTCTAGCACTGTCTACAGTAACTTCCTTGGCACATTATCATATATAGGCCTTTTCTAAATCAACTATCACCAAATGGAGGTCTTGATTAATTGCGATTATGTTTTGACACATCTAGCTCTCGCAAAGGATGTTATCAACACAACCATTCCCAGGAGTAAGACCCGACTGCTCCTGAGATACAACGACAAGAGCCATTAAACCACCTACTCACCGAAGCCATTTGTTTAGTCCCTTGTAAGTAGTCGGATCTCTTCTTCTCCGGTTTTTTTTTTTTTATGCGTAGTGTCCGAGAGACGTTGTCACAAACTTCTATGGTAGGTGGGTCACACCGTAAGGATTGAGAACTGTATAACAAACCAAGATCGCAAACATCGTCGCGCGCCCTAGGTGGTGCTGTACACGAGCGTACTTGGCAGATGAGGAGCATGGAACGGTAAACATGCACGTAATATATGGAGTAGCTGAATGCAATGGACGAGTCGCTGGACACATTTATCGAGAACGCTCCCCAGACAGACATCAACCGCACCACAGTTTGTATGCACGTCTGCATAGAAATTTTTGCGGGTGCAGGTGATTAGACAGCGGCGGTGTTAGCGAAGACAGGGCAAAATCGACGCGTACGGTCGTTAGGGGAAAAAAGTGTGTTGGATGCCGTGGAGGCTAATACGAGCATCAGAATACGTACCATCGTCTCGGACTTGAGAATGTCTCGTAACACAATGTTCAGTGTGTTTTGAACACCGGGTCTTTAAACGCCTTTCATCTCCAAATGATGCTGTTATTGAACCCCAGTGACCATCCTGCACGTGTGCGTCCGACTAAGCAGACGCCACGTGTATTTATAACTCGGGCGAGGCGGCCCATTAATCTCTTCAACGTTGATGCACAAGACGCTGACCGAGCGAGATGGCACAGTGGTTAGCACACTGGACTCTCATTTAGGAGGACGACGGTTTAAACCCGCGTCCGGCCTTCCTGATTTAGATTTTTCGTGATTTCCTTAAACCGCTCCAGGCAAATGTCCGGCTGGTCCCTTTGAAACGGCACGGCAAACTTCCCTCCCATCATTCCCCAATCCGGAGGCACCAATGACTTCGCTGTTTGGTCTCCTCCTGCGAATCAACCAACCAACCAACCAATAACACACTCCACCTCTTATGGCAATCAACGATATGCTACGAGTAATGAGGACAATGGGAGAGGGCCCTACGTCAGTAGAGTTGAATAAGTTGCAAATATGAGTCAGTCAGGGAGCGATTCCGGATGGCCGAGGCCGTCAAGGCAAAAATTCTCGAGAAATGAAAAAATGCAGATTCAAATCCCAGTCAGGCACCCATTTACAACCTTCCCTATTGATGTGTTTAAATGCCATATGGTAGCTATCGCTTTCATTTCGTTAGTTTATAGTCCGTACATGGCTGCAGGATCAGAAAGAGTGTCTGTTCTTCCGGACATGTCCGAGAGAACAGACGTCACATATAAGTTGTAGCAAGGTCACAGGGATGATATTTTGCTTCATTACCAAACATTTCGATCACCAGCTTCAAGAACCTTTCATTAACCCCCTTTGTTCTTCCTTTCCATCTGTTCTTTACCTGTATAAACACCCCAGCCTTAACCCGCTGGTCTTTGTCAACAACATCTCATATATGAGGCTATTTCTTACGATATGCACTGTCTCTGCTTTTCTTCTTCCCCTCTGGAAAAATGAAGTATTCAGGGTGCACCAAGAGGAAAAGTGCATAATTTGAGGGCTAATAGTATTAGTGATTCAGAACAAAACCTGCATATCGACAAATGCCCTACTCCTAAGGGCTTCCGAGAGGGAATGTGTCCGTCCCTAGAGCCTCCCGTCAGGTAGGCCGGTTGATTGTGCAAGTCTTTTCAGATGACGCCACTTGGCCGACTTCCATGTCGATGAAGATGAAATGATGATCAAGACAACACAACACCCAGTCCTCGTGTGAATAAAACCTCCGAGCTGAACGGGAATGGAAACCAGGCCCCTCGCATGGCATTCTGCGGCGCTGACCACTCTGCTATGGAGATCAACCGTTTCCGTGACCGAAGACATTTAATATCAATTTTGTGAGTTTTTCTTCAGTAACTCGAATTCCGCACTCTCCAGCAAAAACGTGATGCAGTGCAAACCTAAACTACATTTCATTTCCTGAATTGCCTCCCATTTTTTCTCTAGCACTAATTCGAGGGTTGGTACTTTAATAGTGGCAACTATTTGTTTCCAGCTCGTACAAAATAGATACGTGTTTCAAAGTTTTACTGACCTTCAAAGTAGTCAAGAGCATTGTCTATAACCCGCTGTCAGCGATGTGGAAGTCGTAGGATACTCTTAGCAGTGCCAGTTGTGTTGACAGTTCGAGCGGCACGGTCTATTGCCCGACGAATTTTTAGCAAATTCTGAAGCGAATGCCGTGAAGTGTTTCCTTCAGTTTAGAAATCGAGTTGAGCTTACGAGGTCTTAAGTCCTGCAAAATGATGGTCAGGTCCTACACAAAGTGTCATCACTTCTGTCTCTATGCTGTTAATTTTTGGAACACAACCTACGACCAGCTTGGAGACAGAAGTGATGACACTTCCTGCAGGACTCGACCATCATTTTGCAGGATAATGCTAAAGCACGAACAGTGCAGGCTGTTACTGATTCGTTTGACTGATGAAACTGCTAAGTGCTATACCATCTACTGCACTCCATTGACTTAAGCCCTCGTAAGCTCAACTCGATTTCTAAACTGAAGGAAACACTTCACGGCACTCGCTTCTGAACTGCTACAAATTCGTCGGGCGGTAGACCGCACTGCTCGAACTGTCGACAGAACTGGCACTGCTAAGAATACTCGATATTGAAATAAAGAAACATATTAAAATATCACATAAAAATCTAATTGTGCAGGGTTTCTGAGCTAGCTGCAGACTACTGGAATCTTTCACCTAGTATAAAATAACAAGTAAGGCATGTGGACTAGGCCTAACGTCTTTGACTACTAATCAAAAACATTCTCTATCTCAAGTTTGGTCCCACCCACTGCTTAGATTTCAAACAAATGACATACGAAGTAATTTAATACTAGGCAATAGACGCCAAGGACTTCCGGTATGTCATGGTCGTCCCACCGACGCCTTGTCAAAGAGGGCCGAGGAACGGACTCTCTTGTCCTCGGAATGCGAAAATGCCCCTAAAGGCGGAACAAACAGTCATCAATGGCATGAGGATGCGCAATGTAATGGGAACCACTGCATTAAAGATATATGTATGCATATGACAGTTGCCCTCTAATTGAGAAAGTGTCATGATAATCTCCCTACTGGCAAAAGATTCCGGATTAGTCTCCTATTCGTACATCCAGGAGAGGACCGCAAGGTGCAGGTTACCATGAAAAAAAGATTCAATAATGATCGAAATGGTAACACTCGAGGAGTCGAAACGTAGAATCTCAGAAGTTTGAACGTGGTAGGAAAGCTGTTGTTGTTGTTGTGGTCTTCAGTCCAGAGACTGGTTTGATGCAGCCCTCCATGCTACCCCATCCTGCGCAAGCTTCTTCATCTCCAAGTAACTACTACAGCCTACATCTTTCTGAATCTGCTTAGTGTATTCGTTTGTTGGTCTCCCTCTACGGTTTTTATCCTCCACATTTCCCTCCAACACTAACAAGGGAACCTCCCCATACCACCCCCCTCAGTTTTAGTTATAAGTTCGCGCAGTGGATAGGCCTTGAAAAACTGAACACAGATCAATCGAGAAAACAGGAAGAAGTTGTGTGTAACTATGAAAAAATAAGCAAAATATACAAACTGAGTCCATGCGCAAGATATGCAACATCAAGGCTAGTGTGAGCTCAGTAGCGCCGTGGTCCTGTGGTTAGCGTGAGCTGCTGCAGAACGAGGGGTCCTTGGTTCAAGACTTCCCTCGAACGTCGTCAGTCTGCTTTCGGCCGGTGAGCGGCGAGGACGTCTTGTTTACGTCCCGTCCGCAGAATCGCGAGCGCGCGTAGTTTGTTTACTTCCTCGCCGCAGCTAATACTCGCGTTCGTTAACACTGAGTCGCCATGGTTCATTCGTACAGACAAGCTACCATCAAGATCAGCTTCCAGCCCGACTAAGCACGACCACGAGCCTTTGAAGTCGAACGATTCATCCGTGACGAAGTTCAAATATCAACACAGCACATCATCGGTATCCACCTATCCATCACAAGTAGCGTCGTTTACGTCAAGATGGTCGATGACGAGTTATGTCACGCAGTTGTGAACAGATGCGCGAACACTTTCAAGTTCAAACACTCCGATGGTCACATCCGAGGGGTTACTGTTGACCATGCTGGACTGGGATTACACTCACTAAGAGTCTTCGAACTCCCTTTCGAAGTACCACCGGACGTCGTTACCTCAGCTTTCCGCCCTTATGGGACGGTAATTAGCCACGTGGCCGAAAAATGGAACACCTTCGAGACGTACCAGGTCCTCAACAGCGTCCGACAAGTGAAAATTGAATTAAAGAAACATGTGCCGTCCTACTTAGTCATAGGTGGCTGTCGAGCAATAGTAATGTACGACGGACAACCTCGTACTTGTTCTGGTTGCGGCCAGGAGGGTCATGTGCGCTCGGCGTGTATTCAACGTCGGGTTACACAACTTTCATTGCATGACACGACACCACCTCCTACGCTCACGGCCCTCCCCCTCAATTACGCAGAGGTGACACGATCGACCGTCATGACAGACGACAACCCCCCCCCCCCCCCCCGGAAGACATAAAGCGTTAGAATGCGCACCTGTCGCCGGTCCTGGATTGACCAACACCATTACGGTGTCTGCAGAGGTTGAAGAACGCCGCCCATCGACTCCACATGAAGATTCGGACGAGAGGATGGAATTCGACGCTAGGGTTGTACCGACATCTGCCTTTCTACCTGAGGGGGATGCTATACGGGAACCACAAACTCTTTCGGACACAGAAACCCACGTCCGCAAACAATGGTCTCCGAGAAAACATAAAAAACGACGTCGCACACCCTCAGACGATTGCCTCCAGCGGACGTCTTCTCCAGTTGACGACCAGACGGCCGACGAAACGACGAGGAAAATGGATGACACGAGATCGCCCTCACCTGTCACTTTCTCTGATTTTGACAAACCCGATACCGCTCTCCCGGACAAACGGATGACCAGCACAGCGCCCGCCGGAAACAACTTCGGATTCACCCTTAGTCACTCAGCCTACAAGTGTTCTACCGCAGCCACCGTTAAGTTACGGACCTTGGGCGGATGACATTGAAGACGATTCTACGGCCGCTGTGGTGGATGAGGAGAGGGGTCTCTCCTCCCACACCTTGGCCCCTCCCGAGTAGCAACAGATGACGGCGCGGACGCGGCCGGCAGATCACAGGCCCCACCTTTTACGGCGACACTGACGGCGACCCCCATCGCAGGAGACGATCCACAGACCTATCGCTTAACGATCATCAACATTAACACCATTCGGACACGTACGAAGTTGTCGCTGCTCCAAGACATGCTCAATGCAGCAGACGTTGACATTGTCTTTCTCCAAGAAGTCTTCGTCGCCGATTTCCCGGGTATGTATGGTTATAAGGCTCATGTGTCCCACGCCTCGCCAACTAACAGTGAAGTCGCAATTCTCCTCAAAGAGGGTCTCGAGGCGGACGAAGTCCGATATCTCCCCGACGCTAGAGGAATGGCCGTAACGGTGCAAGGCGTACGGTTTATCAATGTGTACGCCCCTTCCGGAACGAATCGCCGTCGTGACCGATCGCGCTTCTTCGCAGAAGGAATAGCACCGCTTTTTCAGGGCAGGCACGATGACTTGATATTAGGGGGCGATTTCAATTGCACCCAAGCACCTAAAGATCAGCTGCCACGCCATTCACCGTGCCCCGAACTTGAGACACTCATCGGCGATCTCCAGCTGGTAGATACATGGGAACATGTCCGAGGAAATAGATCGGGATACACCCATTTCACGAGTCACTCGTCTAGTCGCATCGATAGGATTTACGTCTCCCGTTCTCTCGCGGCAACGGTGGGTGACGCGGAGGTGTGGCCAGTAGCCTTTTCTGATCACGAGGCCTATATATGTGCCGTCACCCTTCGTCGCCAATGTGTGTGGCGCAGCCGACATCCCTGGAAATTAAACCTTGCTCATCTCGCTTCTCCGGATTGTCGACCCGCCATCGAAGACACGTGGAGTTTGTGCGTCCGCCTCCTCCCAACGTATCCTACGTCGATTAGTTGGTGGTTAACCTCCACCAAGCCGGCCCTACGGCGAACCTTTATTACGTATGGTCGTGAGAGTGCTGCTTGGAGGCGGCAGACCCTTGATTTTTATTTCACCGTCCTTCGCGAATGCGCCTCCTTGCCACCCACACCGGAACGACAGTTGACAGTTCAGCGTGCGAAAGCACAGATCGTAGCCCATATGCGCCGACATCTCGAAGGGACGGTCGTCCGAGCGCGATCACAAGACAGACTCGCAACGGAACGACCCACCATGTACCACGTCATCCGAGAACGTACACTGCGAAGACGGGCGTTGATACATGCCATCACCACTGAGGACGGCCGTCATCACACCACACAACGCGATATTGCTGCAGCCTTCTTCGACCATTACGCACGACTTTATTCTGATCAATGTTCCGACCCGACGACGGTGACAGCAGTCTCACAACTGGTTTACGGCATTGTCCCATAGGATTTGCAAGCTGAATTATTGAACGACATTACGGAAGACGAAGTTATCGACGCCATCGGTAAAGGAGCGGCGAATAAGTCTCCTCGCCCCGACGGGCTCCCTGTGGAGTTTTATAGAACTTTCCAGTATTTACTGGCTCCCAAGTTAACAGATATCTGTCGGGAGCTTATGTCCCCCGCGGTGCCGCTCCCTGCGACCTTCGTAGAAGGAATAACTATACCGGTTCACAAACCTAAAGGTGGGGCTCGAATACAAGATTACCGCCCGCTAACACTCGTCAACTGCGACATGAAGTTATTCGCCAGACTATTAGCAAACCGTCTACGACCGACCCTACCTTACGTCATCTCGCCAGATCAGACTTCCCTAGGAGGTACCAACAACATCCACACAGCACTGTGTCGATACCGTGACTTAATAGCCCTAGCCAGGGCACGCCGCATCCCTGGAGCGCTAGCATCACTAGATTTTAGCCAAGCTTTTGATCGAGTGGATCACGCGTACCTAACGTCCGTTCTCCAGCACATGCAGTACCCACAGCAATTCACAGACGTCGTGATGCGCCTCTTCCGAGGGGCGACTTCCAAAGTGCTCGTTAAAGGGCGTCTCTCGCAGCCCCTCCCGATTTTCCGCTCCGTGCGTCAAGGCTGCTCTTTGTCGACGTTACTATATGCTCTGGCACTGGAACCGCTCCTCTGTGGCCTCCGTCAACGCCTCACCGGTCTCACCCCACGTGACGTCACATATCGCTGTACAGCATATGCAGAAGACCTGGTTCTCGTGTTCCGCAATCGCGACGATGTCAGCAGAGCACTAGAATGGATTACCACGTACGGTGTGGCTTCCGGCAGCTGTCTCAACGTCGCCAAATCGGTCGCCATGGCCATAGGAGACGGGTTGACCCCAGCGTATGTCGAACCCCTACAGCTTCGTGGCACTATCAAATGTCTCGGAATAGAGTTTCACGACGACATACGGCGCACTGTAGCTCTTAACTATCGCCGCTTATTACAACAAATTCGGATCCAGATCTTCAGCCTTCGTCTGCGGACCCTCGACATTCTACAAAGGACACACTTCGTCAATGTTTACCTCGCATCGCGCCTTCCACACATAGCGCGTGTTCTTCCAATGCCATTACTGATGGCTCGACGTCTAATAACGGCATTCCGAGCCTACGTTAGTACAGCCATGCTCTTCAAAGTCAGTTATGAGTCACTGACCCTTCCCCCAGAAAGGGGAGGTCTTGGTCTAGTCCACGTCCACGACAGAGCTGTGGCCCTGTATGTCAGCTCACACATCAAGCTGTGGCGCCACCACTCGGAAAGTTTGACAGGTTTGCTGTTGGAGTCCTTAGCTCCGCCCTCCCTTATGCCCCCACTGACAAGAGTACCCCCACCCTTCTACTACTTCTACATTGAACACAGCTATGTCCGTATCGCAGTACCACCGACGAAACAGGCGTCGGCGCGGGATATATATCATGTCCTACAGCAGAGGCGCCCACCAAACATCGTGGAGACCAAAAGCCCTCAGGTTAATTGGAAGGTGGTGTGGAAGACTATTCACGCGGTTCCACTGGACACAGCCGTCCGATCCACATGGTACATCACAGTCAATGGTAAACAGATCACCCGATCGCGTCTCCACAAGATAAACATGGCGGAATCGTCTCTCTGCGTAGACTGCGGGATACCAGACACGGACGAACACCGTCTCACATGTGGCGCGCCAGAAGACGTATGGTGCGACAAATTTTGTCGTATTTTCTACGAGTGACTCCGGAACACATTACACCTCGGTTTCTACTATTTCCGGACCAACAGTATTTCCCACGCGCCAAGACCAACGCTGTCACGTGGATCCGTGCGCATGCGGTACACTACTTATTTCACGATGGACCTAAAGATGTATTCGACTTTTGGAACTACCTACAAGAACGTCATTGCAAGATCGTACGGAACCCAAAATACAGACAGTATTTTTCTAATTACTTAGGGAGTGCACTACGCGACCCTCCACGCAGCTGGATCATCAACAGGTAGGAGAAGACACCCATTGAGTGAGCTGACGAGACTAAGGTCGATTCTCGGTGGAATACCATGATATACGTGAGTACGTACCTGGATGATGAAGCGTAAGGTGAATAGCGACACACCCTTCTGCATCCTGTATGAAGCACTTTTATTTTCGTTTTCCCCGTGTACATTACCTCGGTGTAGGAACGTGCCGAGATATTGTTTTCTTTTTCTCAGAGCACGATGCGGTGCTAGATACATTTATTTTTGTTGTGGTATAAAGTAAAACCACATTAAGAATGTATTAAAACAGTAAATAAAAATAAATTTAAAAAAAAGATGGATAGAGCGTATGCCATGAAAAAAAACAACAAAAAAACGAAAAGTTTACTTTCATTATTTTCGCAAAGTTATGATCTGTCCGTTCGTTCATTGACGTCTCTGCCCACTGTAATAAATTTAGTGTCTGTGTTTTGCGACCGCACCGCAAAACCGTGCGATTCGTAGACGAAAGTACGTGCCTCTCCAATGGGAACCGAAAACATTTGATCGCAAGGTCATAGGTCAACCGATTCCTCCACAGGAAAACACGTCTGATATATTCTATACGACACTGGCGTCACATGACAGGAATATGTTGTCGACCCACCTAACTAGTACACTTGGCGAATGGGTAAAAAGATTCTTCTACCTCGCCCGATTTAGGTTTTCTTGTGGATGTGATAATCACTCCCAAAAAATTGATGAAAACGTAAGTTTGTCGCATAAACTGCAACAAATGAATGCAACAGTTTCACAGTCGCACAGTTTTCCCTGTGCTCTGTCAAAACATATGTTTTTAACGTTTTCAAAATTTTCCGTGTGTAGACCGTCAAATCCTGCATATGTCCAAGCAAATCTGAACATGTCCTGGAATTTTGGAGAGCGAAGTTGATTATGTGTGAGTGCCTAAACTTTGATAATTGACACACGATCATGTAAACAATACTGCTCTGTGTACCTGTGCAGCTTCGCAAAATAATTGTCTGAAAATAAATAATTAAATTTTTCACTGGAGGGAGGACTTGAAACAAGGACCTCCCGTTCCAGAGCTGCTCACTCTAACCACGAGACCACAGCGCTCCTAAGCTAATCGCGTCCTTGATGTTGCTTATCTTACGCATGCACTACTTAGTTTGTATATTTTGCTTATTTTTTCATAGTTCCACACAATTTCTCCCTGTTTTTTCGATTGATCTGTGTTCAGTTTTTCAAGGCCGATCAACTGTGCCAACTTATAATTAAAACTGAGGGGGTTGCGATGGGGAGGTTCCCTTGTAAGTTGGTGAGCCGGCCGTTGTAGCCGTGCGGTTCTAGGCGCTTCAGTCTGGAACCGCGTGACCGCTACGGTCGCAGGTTCGAATCCTGCCTCGGGCATGGATGTGTGTGATGTCCTTAGGTTAGATAGGTTTAAGTAGTTCTAAGTTCTAGGGGACTGATGACCACAGATGTTAAGTCCCATAGTGCTCAGAGCCATTTTGAACTAAGTTGGTGATCCTTTGATGCCTCAGAACGTGTCCTACTAACCTATCTCTTCTTCTAGTCAAGTTGTATCACAAATTCCTCTTCTCCCCAGTTCCGTTCTGTACCTCCTAATTAGTTACGTGATCTACCCGTCTAATCTTCAGCTGTCTTCTGTAGCACCACGTTTCGAAAGCTTCTATTCTCTTCTTGTCTAAACTATTTATCGTCCATGTTTCACTTCCATACATAGCTACACTCCATACAGATATTTTCAGAAAGGACTTCCTGACACTTAAAACTATATTCGTTGCTAACAAATTTCTCTTCTTCAGAAACGCTTTCCTCGTCATAGGCAGTCTACATTTTATATACTCTCTACTTGGACTACCATCACTTATTTTGCTTCCCAGATAGCGAAACTCATCTACTACTTTAAGTGTCTCATTTCCTAATCTAATTTCCTCAGCACCACCTGATTTAAACTGACTATATTCCATTACTCTCGTTTTGCTTTTGTTGATGTTCATCTTATAACCACCTTTCAACGTAATAGAATATGAAAAAGGGAAATGCAATGGTTAAATCCAGATATAATGCGGCCAGTGAAGTAAAATGAAGGGAAGATTAGGATTTCTAATCCCATGAATAAAGGGTAATATCAACAGTGTCAGGAAGTGGTGTAAAGAGAGTTTCATTCCTTATGAATAGGAAGGTATGGCGCAGAGTTAGTTACTATGAAATGTTCAGTGATAGAATTTTCTCATCACAATTGTGCTGTGGTCGCGTAACTGCCAGTTGGCGCCAGTTCGATATCGATACTTCGCGCACGTACTCTTTGGTTTGGCTCGGTGGAGCGTGGGACTTAATGTCGGGAGAGGGCAGTGGTGGCCTGTGAGAAGCGTATTTAATGGCATGCCGTACAGAGTCTCGAGAAAACCGATCACAGGAAACAGTAGTTGGCGTAGTTCGTGGACGGAGCGTGCTGCGGGACGGCGTTGACACGGAGCACTCCCCAGTTGGGCAAGGAATGCGGCGACACCACTGTGTTGTGTTGTGTGTGTGTGCGTGTGTGTGTGTGCGTGCGTGCGTGCGTGCGTGGCAGGCGCCAGTGGGCAGCTGGCGTTCATACGTCAGGCCGTGAACGCAGCAACAACCACTGAGGAATCTGCTCTCAAATCAAAATCGATAACACGGTGAGGACGTAAGGTGGCTATAATGTCGCACCTTACAAGCACTCATCCACATACTTTGCCGTGATCTACAAACACAATTAGGTATCATGTGATACGTTTTACATCGTATATATGAATATATAAAAGAGGCTGACACTGTCACGTACGTCTTGTAAATAACTGTTAACGCTTATTGCATGAAAGGTGACGGAGTGTCTTCATTATAAAAATGGCGCAATGAATGATTGCCTACACTAGCAGAGGTTGGAATGCCAGTGGAAATGAAACGGCTGGCGGAACTGAAGCCCTGGATGGAAGGCCCACACAGGTGTGTTGTACCTGCTTAAAAACAGGAAACAGCAAGACGGACGTCGTAGCACCTGAGCGCTGGAGCACAATAGAGTCGCGACCGGCCGTTGTTGTAGCCGAACTGAAAGGATTATACTTCGAAAACGCCGAAAATCTTGGACGCCGATGAGAGGAACGAAGAAGCGGCACCTCGGAAACAACCCAGGCTGGCTTATTTCCAAGGATTTTTACTCAGAAGCTTACTATTGTACGAGTATAGGTTTTTCTTCGCAAACTTTCCGCGCTGGACGACAAAAGACTAAAATATGTTTGGTCGGAGTTCTGAAGAATCTGTAGAGAGGGAGAATATTCCGTGGTTTCGGTAATATGATTCGTTTTCGGAATTACGAGGGTGGGGCGCCAAACCTTGCTGGGAAGCCAGCGCTGGAGAGACGCGGTCTTCCGTTGTGAGCGCCCGTGTGTGACGGCCGCTCGACATCAGCTTTGTTGAGACAGACGGACTTGCTGTCTTTGCTCTCAAGAGAGTTTACAGTTAGAACAGCTAGGCACTGTACTGTTGCGAACTTATACGATTCTGGACTTCGCCTCCGTGTTGGAAGTCGTCGCTGAGTACGCACCATTCAGTGATTGAGAGCACTTCTCCTACGTATACTTACGTTGAGAAGTTATTAGAATTCCGTCCTTGTGGCAGGGAGTTCGCGTTTCTCGTCTGTAGAACACAGAGAGGAGACGACAGTATTAGAGTGTATTAGTCAGAGGACCGCCCTCTGCTCTCCTAGTGTTTGAAAGAATTTTTATTTTGTGGTTGGAGCTCTTCCGTGGACGCAGACGTGTATGAGAACCAGCACACCGACGCACCAGACGCAGTACATACGCTGATATCGCAAACTGCTTCGGCTTGTTAGGGCTGTAAAGCTAAACAGCTGTGATCACGTTAGTTTATTTCCACTGACGTTCCCCACCACTGTAGATCATCTTTGAAAGTAGTGTCTTCCAGTGTTTGGTACGTAGATAATGTCAGTCATTTCGCGTTATTTATGTTAGATCGCGTGGCCGGGGACAGAGTTGGGCAATTGATTAATAATTTTACTTAGGAAATATAGACATTTGTCAGAAAGGGTGTTTTTTTTTTAATCTGCCATAAACGTATAAAATGAAATAACGTTTATCATTTAGTAGTATTAGCTGCCTTCATCATTCGTTTACGTTTAGATTGTAATTTATGGAATTAAGAGATCCTATGATCTGCTTCAGAGTGTAGTCAGACAGGGCCAAATCATCATTTTAGCGTTTATTATTTTCCATTGTGCACATTCATTTTTACACCCGCCTGGAGTAGCATCTTGGAAGGATACTCGTGATTCAAGACACATTTGTCCGTGTAGGAGCTTCCCTGCCGTTCTGAGTCCGACTGTGTGCCACTCAATTACGTCACAGCTCCAACAGGGAGACATATGGTTCAAATGGCTCTGAGCACTATGGGACTTAACTTCTGCCGCGTGGGATTAGCCGAGCGGTTTAAGCGCTGCAGTCATGGACTGTGCGTCTGGTCCCGGCGGAGGTTCGAGTCCTCCCTCGGGCATGGGTGTGTGTGTTTGTCCTTAGGATAATATAGGTTAAGTAGTGTGTAAGCTTAGGGACTGATGACCTTAGCAGTTAACTCCCATTAGATTTCACACATTTTTGAACTTAACGTCTGAGGTCATCAGTCCCCTAGAACTTAGAACTACTTAAACCTAACTAACCTAAGGACATCACACACATCCATGGCCGAGGCGGGATTCGAACCTGCGACCATAGTGGTCGCGCGGTTCCAGACTGTAGCGCTTAGAACCGCTCGGCCACCACTGCCGGGAGGGAGACATATGTTGCCTGTGTATTAGATTATGCTGAAGTCTTTTGTGCTACTGTATCGGCCTTTAAGTGTTTAAGAGAAATACTCCTTGTAAATCAGGCCGGATTTTTAATTTAGCTGGTGGTGTTAAGCTTTGCTTCTCTTGCCGAGAGTGGCAAGTGTGTGTCACCGGCATTAGGCTCCCGGTTGTGAGCAACTCGTAATCGAGCCGAACTTCCAGCTGTCGTGGCCAGTTTGGCTGAACTGGGTGGTGCCTTTGGCGCCAGATATTTTTTAAATTAAATTTTATGTGACGGTGCATACTTTCAACCTTACGTTCAGTTGTAAGAACACGTCTTGTGTGACGAATCGTCCGCTGGTTGTTGGTGCATTTTGTGTGTATAGTTGTCAGGTACCGTACCGGCTAGCGTGAAATGCTGCTCGATTAAGATCTATCACTCCATTTGGTTAAGTAAATATTCTGTGTGACACTAACGATGATATAAGTTCACCGTAACTGCCGTCCTACAAGTTTTAGGTAGTGGTACGGGGACGAATATTATTATAATTATCAGACTGGATTCATTAATGCCTGACGCCCTACCGCGATACTCTTTGAGGTGGTGTTGCTTGTTTCTCACGGATTTGCGTACGTTTGTTCTTAATAACATCTGCTTGAATGTGTGCCTTTGTTGACAGTACTAATTATTTTGTTGAACTCAGTGTTATTGTTTAATGAATTCTTGCAGAAGAAATGCTCTTGAAGCATTTATTTCAGTCACTAAAAGCGTAATTTTTAACAATTATGAACAGCTATAGGTGACCGATAACTGGTAATTCTTTAACATTATTGCGGAGTATGTTTTGCTTCTGACTACTTCTGCTAGGTGCACTGAAGTGGTGGGCGAAATTTTTTTTAGTCCTGATGTGTAAGCGTTACCGTCTCTGAGGAGAAAGATGGAGCTCTGCAAGAAATTTCAGCTAGTGAGAGCAGATACTCTGTTCAAAAATCGGAAGAAGACGAGGTATACTTGGAAAAGGTCTAACCCGAGAAAAGCGTTCGCGAACGTAAAGAGTTGCAACATGTCAGAAATTCTGAGAAAAATAGGACTAAGCTAGAGGGAAAGATGGATAATATACAATATGTACAAGAAACAAGAGGCGACAGTAAGACTGCAAGACCTAGAACGAAGTCCTCGGCTCCCGCCGGAGGTTCGAGTCCTCCCTCGGGGGTGTGTGTGCGTGTTGTTCTTAACATAAGTTAGTTTAATTTCGTTTAAGTGGTGTGTAAGTCTAGGGACCGATGACCTAAGCAGTTTGGTCCCTTAGAAATTCACACACATTTGAACATTTGAAGTCCTCGGGATAGAAAGTGTGTCAATAGGGGTGTATTTGTTAGCCCATACTATTCAGTCTATACATTTAGGAAATTACGGCTGAAATAAAAGATAAGTGTATCAAAATTCAAGCTAAAAGGATATCAATGATAAGAGTCTCTGGTGACACAGTTATTCTCAGGGAAAGTGAAGATGAGTTAGAGGACCTGTGGAATGAACAGTCTAGTAAGTATAGAATACGGGCTGAGAGTAAATCGAACAAAAACGAAAGTAATGAGGGGTAGCAGAAATGAGAATAGCGAGAAAGTTAATGTTAGGATTCGTGATGAAGTAGACAAAAGGAAGGAATTCTGCTACTTTGAAACAAAAATAACTCATGACGGACAAAGTAAGAACGAAATGAAAAGCAGATTAACACAGGCAAAGAAGGCAAATCGGATCAAAAGAATTGCGTTGGGCTCAAACATAGGTATTAATTTCAGATAGAAATTTCTGTGAAGACACGTTTGTACCACTGTGGTAGTGAATCATGGACTGCGGGAAAATCGAAAAAAAAAAAAAAAAAAAAAGAAGAATGGAAGCATTTGAGATGTGATGCAACAGGAGGAGATTGAAAACTAGGTGGACTACTAAAGTAATGAGTTGCTCTGCAGAATCGACGATGAAATAAACGTATCGAAAAACTGACAAGAAGGAACAGAACGATATGACGTGTGTTAAGACATCAGGGAATAACTTCCGTAACAGTAGAATGGTATGTAGGCGGTGAAAACTGTAGATGAAGACAGAGCTTGGAATAAATCCATCATACAGTTGAGGACATAGGGTGCAATTTCTACTCTGTAGGGAAGAGGTTGGCGCAGAAGAGGAATTCCTGGAGTATCACATCAAACCAGCCAGAAGACTGATAATTCTAAAAACAAACTGAGGTTTCCTTGTGTATATAGTTACAAGGGCGTGATGAAAGTAATGCCCCCGAATTTTTTATTCTGTTCTCAGTATCGGTTGACATATTATACGTCGTGCATATTACTCAGTCTAATTTCTCGCTCCTTCCTGGCTCTTGATGCAACCCTCTACCACTAGAGGGCTCCAAACTGTAACGCATAACGTGACAGTGCGCAATGTAACTACGTCAGTGCATGAGAAATAGCGAAATGTAGTGAAGTTTTCAATCGCAGAAAACTTTGTCCACACTTGTAACAACCTCT
This sequence comes from Schistocerca americana, assembly GCF_021461395.2. Taxonomy (NCBI): domain Eukaryota; kingdom Metazoa; phylum Arthropoda; class Insecta; order Orthoptera; family Acrididae; genus Schistocerca; species Schistocerca americana. Next base: position 964,557,573 of record NC_060120.1, on the reverse strand, counting down.
CCTTCAGCATGACAATACCAGACCACACACAAACGCTGCAACATCCACAACAATCCGACGCCCAGAGCTCGCTGTCAGCGACCATCCTCCATACAGTCGCGGCTTATCCCCGTCCGATTTTCATCTGTTTCCAAAAGTTAGAGAACACCTTCGAAGACTTCACTTTGATAGTGATGAAGTACTGATGATGTGGCTCCATCAACAAACGTTCTACGAGGTGCATTCAAGTTCTAAGGCCTCCGATTTTTTTTCTCCGGACTGGAAAGAGATAGAAACATGCGCATTGTTTTAAAATGAGGCCCCGTTCATTGTCAATACATCCCAGAGATGGCAGCACCGTACAGCAGATGGAATTTTACCGCCAGCGGCGAGAATGAGAACTGTTTTAAATACTTAAAATGGCACGGGTCGCCCACCCCGCCAGCAGCAGCAGAGTGGTGCTTCGGCCCCAGTCTCCTTCGTCCTTCATCATTCTCCGTCCCTTTCTAATCTGTGTCTCTCGTCGCCCTGCCCGTCTCTCATTTGCTCCTTGTCTTGTCTTGTGTTTTTCCCCCTCCTCACAATGTCGACCCCCACCACCTCTTCTACAGCCACCACCACTACCATCATATACACCTCCCCCTCCGCCGCTGTCACCACTATCATGTGGTGTGCCGCATCACTCCCCCATCAGTCCATCCCCCCACTCCTCAATCTCCCGTCTCCCTCCCTATTTGTCGCCCCATCCCGGGCTCCTCCCTCCCGCACCTCCTCTGATCCCTTCCCTCCACTCCCTCCCTCTGCTCCTTCCGCTTCTGTGGCCCCCGCTCGGGTCGTCGCCCGGAGGGCTACGGCCCACGCTCCACTCTCCCCTTCGCCGTCATCATCTTCACTGTCGCCTTCGCCATCGCCCTCACCATCTCCGGCGCCGCTCCAGCACTGGCACCTGCCACTCCCCACCACCTTCCTGTCACTCCCATCCCCCACACCTCCTCCGTCGCTGTCAAGCGCCCCAGTGGCACCCCTGCCTCCTCTACTCCCAAAAAGGCTCTGCCTCGTCCCCCTTCCCCCACCCATGATGCTATGGATGTCTCCCCGCCTGTCTCTGCCCCTCCTCCTCCTCCTCCTCTACCCCCTCCTCCTACCGCTACCTCCTCTCCCGTCCTGATCCCTCCCTTCTTGAAGCCTGGAACCTCACCCTCTTTCTTCGCCAGAATTTTCCTGGTGCCCCCATCTCCCTCCTCACTACTTGCCGTGATTTGGTGCTCATCTCCTCCCCCAGCCCTACCCTCCACACAGACCTCCTTTCCCGCATCCCTGTCACCCGCTTTGGCCCTAATGCCTCCCTCACCCCTGCTCCTTCCCCGCCTCTCTCCCGCCAACCCCAACCCCCACATCGCCGGCCAACCCTCACCGCCGTGATCACTCGGCTTAGTCCGATGGAGGAGGAGGTGTTGGCGGAGCTTCAGGCACATCCCCATCTGGAGGTGCATGCGGTTCGTAGCATACACAACGCTGGCGGCCCCACCCGCCTTATGCGGGTCTTTTCCGAGCACGCCCCCTCCATAGACCATCTCCTGAAGGAGGATGCCCTCCTTTTTAACCAACGTTATAAAGTTGACCCCTCCCATTCCCCTCCTCAATCCCTCCACTGCCAAAGGTGCTTGTGGTATAATGCACATCCGACATCTGAGTGCCGTGAGGCCCCCACCTGCCCGCACTGTAAGCAAGCCCACATTTTACGGCAGTGCCCCAATCTCCAGTCCCCCCCCTCCTGTAATACCTGTAACCTCCCTCATCCTACCTACTCCCAGAAATGTAAGGCCCGGCCCCCTCCTACCACTCCTGAACTCACCGTTCCTGTCCGCCCTCTGGACGCCCCCACCCCTCCCGGCAATTCCCTTCGCCCACCCCCTACCGCTGAGGACATCATCAGATTCCTTCAAAATGTTCATCCTTTTCAGCGCCCGCATACCCTCCAACAGATCTCCCTCGCCGGCCGTTCCATTTTCCAACTCAAAATGTACGCCACCTACTCCAACAACCAGGCCCATTTCACCTTCTCCCATCTTGACACCCTCGATTAAATCCCTGTCATGACGCGACAGCACCATATCATTTTCAACAACATCCGCTTCCTTCCTGCCAACAAGAACCTCTTCCTGCACACCCTTGCCACCCACCACGTGGATGTCTTCCTCCTCAATGAAACCTTCCTCCAACCCCACCACACCATCCACACTTCGCCCTACCTCCTCCACCGCTCCGATAATCCCCTCCCGATTGCGCGTGGTGGAGTTGCCATTGGTCACCACCGCCAGATCCCCATTCGGCTCCAACCTCTCCTTCCCGACCCCACCGAACACCTGATCCTTAGTCTCTTCTTCCCCGGCCTTACCGTTACCTGCGCCACCATCTATGTTCGCCCTAACGCCCCTATTCCCTTCGACTTCCTCTCCCACATTGACCGTAACTTCTCCTCCTACGTGATCACCGCCGACCTCAACATCCATAGTCGTTCCGCCGCCCAGTTACGGCGGTGGCATCGGTTCCTCTCCTCCCTTTAAGGTGACCTCATCCCCATCCCCCAGCACACCCATCCCAAATCCAACTCCACTCCCGATGTTATCCTTTCCTCCCCCAACCTCCTTGGCCACATAACGGTGGATGTCCTGAAGCCTATTGGTAGCGACCATCTCCCTGTCCTCCCCACCGTTTCAGATGGTCGTCGCCCCCACCCTGACCCTCGTAATGACCCTCCCCCTAAGTACATCCATAACTATTCCCATGCCAACTGGAATGCCTACTGGGATACCCTTTCCACCCAGGTCGATAGCCACCCCTTCACCTACCACCACCCTGACAATGTAACCCATGCCGCCTCCTTTCTCCAGCAGACCTTGTCTGATGCTGTGGAGGCCCACGTCCCTACTGTTGCCATCCACCCCCACCGTCCTACCTTACCCCCACAGGCCGTCCTCCTCCTCCGTGAATCCCGCTGTCTCTACCGTGCCTTCCTCTGCACGGGTGACCTGGACACACTACAATGCCACCAGCAATTCCAGCGACACATTCGTAATTTCCTCGCGGCTAAGAAACGCCAGGACTGGCGACAGACATGCACCCATTTAAATGCTACCCCACCTATCAACTCATCCAAGTTCTGGTCAGCCTTCCGTCGCCTTACCGGAACTAAACCCTCCCCCTACTATCCTCTTCTCCATGATAATCACCCCTTCCCTGGCTCCCTTAGTAAGACCAATCACTTTACCTCTTACCTCTCCGATGTCTTTTCCATCCCCGATGATCCCCAGTTCGATTACTCCCTCTTCCTGGATGTCCGCAATCGGACACCTCTGTCCCTCCCCTCGCTCCTGGTTTCCAGTACTTGGACAACATTGCACACACGGAACTCAATGCCCCTATCACTACACAGGATCTCATTGCTACACTCCACATGAAACGCAACACCACTCCTGGTCACGATCGTGTCACCTACCGTCACCTTCGTGAAGCTCCTGTCTCTTTCCTCTCCACCCTGGCCAGGCTCTACAATGTCGTCCTGTCCACTGGTTACTACCCCGACCTGTGGAAAACCTCCCGTATCCTGATGTTCCTAAAACCTGGCAAACCCCGCCGTCCGCCGTCTCCTCCTACCATCCCATCAGCCTTACCTCAGTCTTCAGCAAGGTCCTGGAATCTATCCTCACCCGCCGCATCCACCAGCATCTCCGCCAGCACCACCTCCTTCCCATTACCCAGTGTGGCTTTCGGCCGTCCTTCTCTTCCGACGATCTTCTCCTTCACCTCACTCATCTCCTTTCCAACCAGCTTAATTCCCGTCGCTCCTCAATCTTCCCCTCCCTGGACCTCGACGAGCTTATGACCGCGTATGGCATTCCGGTCTCCACTTCAAGCTCCAAACCTTCGCCCTTACCATTAACTACGTCCGTCTGATCGGCTCCTTTCTCTCCCACCGCCCTTCCTACGTCACCATCCATAACACCGACTCCTACACCTTTTTCCCCTCCGCCGGTGTGCCCCAAGGCTCCGTCCTCTCCCCCATTCTGTACCTTTTGTATACAGTGGACATGCCGCCGCCGTCACCCCCCGTCCACCTCCTCCAGTTTGCCGATGACACCGCCTTCCTTTCCCTTGCCCCCACCCTGCAGCGCTCCCAACACCTTCTCCAATCCCATCTTGACCGGTTCACCACTTGGTGCAACCAGTGGTTGCTCAAGGTTAATCCCTCCAAAACCCAGGCGATCATTGTAGGCAAAACCATCCCTTCCTTCCGCCTCCTTGATTTCTATCTCACCATCTATGGCCGTCCTATCGCCCTCACTCCCACACTTAAGTACCTTGGCGTCACCCTCGACCGTCGCCTCTCCTGGACTCCCCCATCTCCAGACAATCCAAGCCAAGGCACACTCCCGACTCCGTCTCCTCAAGCTCCTTTCCGGCCGTACGTGGGGTCTGGACCACTCCACCATCCTCCACACCTATAAATGCCTCATCCACCCTATCCTTTGTTACGCCCATCTGGCCTGGATCTCCGCCCCCCCCCCCTACCTTTTATAAATCCCTCCAAATCCTTGAACGCCATGCTCTCCGCCTCACCTATCGCATCTGTCTCCCCTCCCCCATGGGGATCATATATGATCTCATCCCCTTCCCCCACCTCCTCCTCTTCCTTGAAAGGATATGGATCCTGTACACCTCCTGTAAACTCTATCCTCCTCATCCACTTGTCTCACACATCTTCTCCCACCCCCACCTGCTGCCGCGCCTGTATTCCCACGTCCCACCCGGTCTCCATCTCTCCACCCTCCTTACCCTCTCCCAAGGTGGCTTCCGCGAGCTCCCCCTCCCTGATGATGTCCTCCTCCCCTCCATCTACCCCTCCTATCAACTTTGATCCTCCCCCCCCACTTCCTGTGTCCTTTCCTTTAGGCACCCTCCCTCCCTTCTCTTCCCTTCCCTTCTCTTTCCTCTTCCCCTATCCCGTCCCTCCTCCCCTCTTCCCCCGGGCTTCCCCTCCCCCTTCCTCCCTTCCGCATATCTCCCCTGCCCTTGGCATCTGCTCTCCCCTCTCCCACTCCCACCCCCCCTCCTCCTCTCTTGGCAGGTCCCCGGACTCGTACACAGTTAGTGAACATTCGCGCGCCGGAGATCAACGCCTCGTGTCCTGTGTGTGTCGTCGTTTTGTGCTTAAGTGGTTCAGTGTTATTCGTTTTTGTGCACCTACGTTCACGTGCGACACTGTTCGTCTCTGTCCAAGAGTCTGAACAAATTTTCTCTTGGACTCTACGCCCGTGAACGGCTCCATGTATTTTAAAAAGTGTTTGTCTCCGTTTCTATGTCCACCATGGTTTTTTTTTCTCGATGTCTTCATTTGTATCTTGTGTGTTCTCTGAGGCCAAAGTGCAGCGTAGCATGCTGCTGCTGGCCTGCCTGTTAACAGGTTTGAAAATAACAATAAAGAAAAAAAAAGCGTACTCGCCAGTACTACTAGAGTGGTACTCACCTGAAGATGGCCGGAAGACTCTGCGCCTAAATATCGTGGCAGGACGTTACTGACATCCGGCAGTTCTCCCGTGTTTTTATGGAAGGATCAAATCTGACAGGTGAACATTGGCGGATCAACGTTGGGTTCAAATGTAAAGGTCACTTTACAACTTACTGGCATAAGAAACAAGTCTTTTGTTTTGTGTAATAAAAATTGAAATAATAAAGAAGTAATTATTAACACGTAAATACACGGACGGAAAAATTATCAACACCAAGAAGGAGCTCTGCTACATAGAGGAAAGTTGGGGTGCGTGTTTCCACATCTGGAAGATCATGTGTATTCAGATTTCGCACCAGTCGCGTAACAGTGGCCCTGCTTGCGCCAAATCAGGTTGCTAACAGGCCGATGTGGTGTACGTAGCACTTGGAGGTTCCACGGGCTGCTTACACCACATCGGCCAGTTACCAATACGACGGAAGTATTCACATCACACGGGATTTTAAGTTTCATCCCATTGGTTTTGTACAGCTGGTGTCTACGGGATCTTATAGTATGCTCTGCGGGGTGTTATCTGGCCTAGCTCATTCAGCAGTCATGTTTTATACATTTTGACAACCATGTTTTATATGTTCTCAGTTTCATTATGGCAACCTACCATTTTGGTTTGACTCTTAACGCACATAACTTCTCGAAAGCTGGGACTCCGTAGTTGTCCGTCTACAATTATCCATCTACATTGTGGAAATATAACCAATATAAACCCGATGATGCATCTATACTGACGTGAAACAGCTAGCTGCGTATAAAACATCTTCACACAGCCATGCGGCTTTTGGAAACACATCATCCTTGACTTTCTAAAAGTTATAATTTTTATGATAATTTGGATGGTTACTAAGTGTTGGGTGGTGTTCAAATGGTTCAAATGGCTCTGAGCACTATGGGACTCAACTGCTGAGGTCATTAGTCCCCTAGAACTTAGAACTAGTTAAACCTAACTAACCTAAGGACATCACAAACATCCATGCCCGAGGCAGGATTCGAACCTGCGACCGTAGCGGTCTTGCGGTTCCAGACTGCAGCGCCTTTAACCGCACGGCCACTTCGGCCGGCTGGGTGTTGTTGTTATTCGTCATGCCGACAGCTGATTTTAGCGATGTTGCCAAGCGTGTTTCGTGCTGAAGTAGATCAGCACTGAACGTGTACGGACGATCCAAGTTGAGTGTTACACAACAGAGAGCAGTCGTGAACTGACGTCAAAACTGACCTCCTGTCATCGATATTGATATAATCGGCCCTAACAGTTACGATTTTGGATTGTATTTCCTTGAAGACACTCCGTCTCAAATTCTTATCTCCAGGTACCATTCAGATTGTAACATCTCGCTCTGTTAAAATTGTTACTGCACATCTCTACCTCCCAGTAGCTCGAATAATGGGAGAGTGAGCCGCTCCAGGAACTTCTTTGTCATCAATATCAGAAGGACTGCAGTGTGGCGAATGTTATGTGCGGCGAGGCGGAAATGGAGCAGCGTCGGATAACTCGGCCTCTCACAAGGAACCCCTCGAGTGCGACGTCGCAGAAGGCCAATTATGTTTACGGCATTCGACGTCCCACTCGTCGTCTACCATGCAACCACAGTATTGGCTACTAATGACAAAAGGGTACGGGACAGGATGTATCCAATTGAATGGCTCTGGCCGGCCGAAGTGGCCGTGCGGTTAAAGGCGCTGCAGTCTGGAACCGCAAGACCGCTACGGTCGCAGGTTCGAATCCTGCCTCGGGCATGGATGTTTGTGATGTCCTTAGGTTAGTTAGGTTTAACTAGTTCTAAGTTCTAGGGGACTAATGACCTCAGCAGTTGAGTCCCATAGTGCTCAGAGCCATTTGAACCATTTTGAATGGCTCTGAGCACTATGGGACTTAACATCTATGGTCATCAGTCCCCTAGAACTTAGAACTAATTAAACCTAACTAACCTAAGGACAGCACACAACACCCAGCCATCACGAGGCAGAGAAAATCCCTGACCCCGCCGTGAATCGAACCCGGGAACCCGAGCGTGGGAAGCGAGAACGCTACCGCACGACCACGAGATGCGGGCATGTATCCAATTGTGAGCACAACCTTAGGCTCCAGAGGACAGTTGAACTGCTTAGTCCATAAGTAACTCACAACAGTGTTACAGTACCAGTGATGTTCATACAAAGCAAAGCAATGGCAACGATGAACAGAGCAAACTTTGCAGTATATCTACAGCAGCAGTTGATGAAGTTGACATTTCTCCAGAAAGGAACCCAAGGAATTTCGCAGAGTGAGGGAGAATGGGCATACAAAATACTAGCGTTTCTTCAAGATGAGTCAGTGGATTGTGTAGTGTCGTAAACGTTCGACTGTGCGGACAATGTGCAAGAGGAATAAAATGATCACGATACTTAATGAACAAGTGAAAGTGATATTGAAAGACGTGTCGAGCCATGTAGTTCATCATCCTTGCCGAACAGGTAGCCGCAAATCCCATCTCCAGTGAAATGTAGTGAAGGACAATCGTTGTCCAAGGAGCGGCTAGGAAGATTATCCGCAGCATAATAAAAAAATAAATAAATAAATAAAAAGATGAACAGATTCAGAATAAGTCCGCAACAATATGACCGTGTAGTGCATAAGAAAAACTACGAATATTCTAGGGAGGAGAGGGCGTACTCTTTACGCAAACTGGTGTTCGCGCGCTTCAAAGACATTCGCAACAATTTGCAGGATGTGCACGAAAGTGAACTGCTGTGTTATGCACACCAATTTGGGCGCGATATAGATTATAGAGATTTTAAATGAAGCAGTGTATAACTTCAAACAGTCCTACAGAACTGGTAGACGTTAGTTAGCGACATTTCAAACGAAGTGTCGATTTTACGCACGGCAAACTGCAGAATCGGTCCGAAAATTTGTGGATGAGATACAGAAACTTATCAATTCGTTGAGTAGGGAATTTGTTTCCAATAGAGTTACAAGACTAAATCCACATGAAAGAAACGCTAGAAATTAGAGGTACCAAGAGAGTTGTAACAATATCAACTAACATCAATGCTTTAACGCATTCGTATACAATTATGCCAACAGTTAATCTGGACGGTAGATCGGCTGGAATGTTATTTATTATTCTGCGGGAAGTAGGATGTGCTCTGTTACCTACGATTCTTTCTCGTATGCGTGATCGTGTAAGTGCAGTAGGGAATATTTACGTCACAATAAGCAAGAGTGCAAATATGGGCTTAAGAGAACTACAACTATGGTACTAACACAGCTTTTGAACAACAGCTGGTCAAAAGAGCTTATTTCCAAGGAAAAAAAATGGTTCAAATGGCTCTGAGCACTATGCGACTTAACTTCTGAGGTCATCAGTCGCCTAGAACCTAGAACTAATTAAACCTAACTAACCTAAGGACATCACACACACGCATGCCCGTGGCAGGATTCGAACCTGCGACCGTAGCGGTCGCTCGACTCCAGACTGTAGCGCCTAGAACCGCACGCCCACTCCGGCCGGCCATTTCCAAGGAGCTCGCCTGTGATCTTGATGGTGCGAACTTTTGTGATTACGATGACGCTCCATTTTTCATTCGGTGTTCATGGTCGAAGTTAATGACTTGTTTTAAACATTTCTTGAATATTAACGATGTTCATTTTACGAAATATAATACGAACATCCCATAGAGGATTGGTCTCTGCACCTCTCGGACACTCGTTTTCAGTCGCCCTCGTGATGGACATGGTTAGTCATTGGAAGCAAATATTTTTTTCTGTGATAATTGTTAACACAACACTTTCACATGAGCCTTATTCAAGACCGAACCTGCGACTTTGCACTTAATAGGTTCCTTGTCAGTGATAGTCTGCCTGCGAAGGAGGAAGACAACACTCGGTCGGCTGGAATGCTTTGGTCAACAGCCAGCGTGTGTACGGAGTCCCCGAGGTGCGACCTCTGAGCCATGTCAGCAGGGGACGATCCTCTGGCTACAGCTGCAGGCCCTCTGCCTGTTAATTGCCTGCCTCCGTGTATGCAGTGCGGCGTCTCGATGGATGGTGCGTAGATACCGGTAACGAATGCAGGCTGTGTGCCTGCCTTTGTTTGCTGTCGTGTACGGAATACGATGTCCAGATGGATGATACAGAACTGCAAGCAACAGGTACAGGCTCTGTCCCTACCATCTCCTCGCTGCCGTGTTCGAAGTACTGAGCGTAGGTTCGTGCTGTCACATTCGGATGGATGCATTAATGGCAGGAACATATTAGCACGGTTTATCACTGTCGCTGCAAGAGGACAAATAGCCACAACGCTGGCGATCGCCGCAGTGATGACATTGTTTGTTTGTGTGGATCACCTAGCATCTCTTCTGGCAGGGGCTACTTGTCTGTTATCCTCTTTACTGCTGCGTACTGGCCCAGCAGTTTGGGGCGTACCTGGACTGCAGGTTAACAATGTTTAAGCAACATTGTTTGCCAGCCATTGAGTCGTTCAGTTTTGAATGATGTTGCGTGTGAGGCTTGTCCTTTGTCAGTGTACGAGCGACAATGTTTAAGTTCTCTTATCTATTACAGTGATGTCCTCGTTGGTGTTGATCTTTTGGTCATGTTTATGTCCAGTATTGTCTTGTGCTCGAATTGCTCTCAAGTACATCTTCCTTGTATAGACCATCCAAATACTACTTCCACCTTTCAGCTTTCCCTTCTTTGCTTAGGACTGATTTCCTATCTGAGCTCCTGATGTTCGAACAGCTGCTTCTCTTTCCTCCAAAGGTAACTTTCATTTTCCAGTAGGTGGTATGTACCTTCCCATTCGTGATACATGCTTCTAAAACTTTAAATGGTTCAAATGGTTCAAATGGCTCTGAGCACTATGGGACTTAACATCTATGGTCATCAGTCCCCTAGAACTTAGAACTACTTAAACCTAACTAACCTAAGGACAGCACACAACACCCAGCCATCACGAGGCAGAGAAAATCCCTGACCCCGCCGGAAATCGAACCCGGGAACCCGGGCGTGGGAAGCGAGAACGCTACCGCACGACCACGAGATGCGGGCAACTTTAAATGAATGGAGAAAGAACAAGAAGAACGACGGAAGGACAACCAACACGACCATGGACAAAACAGGAAAAGAAAACCACAGAGAGAAGCAAGAAACATGTTTCAGGGGTAAAAACGAGAAAGCAGATGACCGTGGCTGGCCGACCACGAGAATAAAAAGGAAAAGACAGCCACTCTATGACACATTAAAACATGCACCCTAAAGTCATTAGAGTGGAGAACATAAATAGACAAAAGACATGCGCTAAGTCTTATATAGAGAGATAAAACCCACTGTCACGTATAAAACGTGAAACTAAATTAGCCGATGAGACGTTGTCAGCTAAAATTAATGGCAACGAGTCCGGTAACTGAAGAGACCGTCGCAGGGCATCCAAAGAAGGACAGCTGACCAAGATCTGGGCCACTGTCAGCCAAGCGCCGCACCGACATTGGGTTGGGTCATCACGGTGTAAGAGGCAGCCGTGTGTCACTCACGTGTGGCCAACGCGGAGCCGGCAGAGAACCACAGAGTCCCTGCGAGAGGCCCGCATGCAGAACTGCCACACTTTCGTAGTCTCCTTAATGGCATGCAGTTTGTTGTGCGTGCTGAGGTTATGCCATTTCGTCTCCCATAGCCGCAAAATCTTGCGGCGCAGCACTGAACGCAGGTCAGTTGCAGAGAAGCCTATCTCCACAAGCGTTTTCCGCGTAGCCTGTTTGGTCAGCCTGTCGGTAAGTTCGTTGCCCGGGATTCCGACGTGACCTGGCGTCCAGACACACTACTGAAGGACTGGACCCTTCCAGGGCATAGATGGACTCCTGGATGGTCGCTACCAAAGGATGACGAAGGTAGCACTGGTCGATAGCTTGTAGGCTGCTCAAGGAGACAGTACACAGAAGAAACGACTCCCCAGGGTATGAACGAAAGTACTCAAGAGCACGAGATATAGCTACCAGCTCGGCAGTGAAAACACTGCAGCCATCGGGGAAGGAATGCTGTTCAATATGTCCTCCATGGACATACGCGAAGCCGATGTGAGCATCAGCCATCGAGCCGTCGGTGAAAACCACTTCGTGGCCTCGGTACATGTCAAGAATCGAGAGGAAGTGGCAGCGGAGAGCTGCGGGGTTAACTGAGTACTTAGGGCCATGTGAAAGGTCCAGGCGAAGCGGCGGCCTACGTGTACATCATGGAGGTTTACGTGAATGGACCTCAAGTATAGGTGGTAAAGGCAAGGACTCCAGTTCGGAAAGAAAGGAGCGGACACGAACTGCAGTTTGAAGCCCTGACCTGGGCCGCCGATGCGGGAGATGAACCACCGTGGGTGGGAAAAGGAGACGGTGATTCGGATGCGCAGAAGAACTACGAACATTTGCAACGTAGCTGGCCAGCAGTTGTGCACGCCTGACCTGCAATGGAGGGACTCCGGCCTCCACAAGGGCACTGGTCACCGGACTCATCCTAAAAGTTCCTGTCGCTAGGCGAACGCCACAGTGGTGCATTGGGTCGAGTAAACGCAACGCTGAGGGCGCCGCCGAACCATGAACCAGACTCCCATAGTCAAGGTGGGACTGAACAAGGGCTCCGTAGAGCTGCAGCAGCGTAGAGCGATCTGCAACCCAGTTGGTGTTGCTCAGGCAGCGGAGGGCACTGAGGTGCTGCCAGCACTTCTGCTGAAGCTGACAAAGGTGAGAAAGTCAAGTCTTTAAGGTAAAGTTCTGGGTCCGGATGAACGGTACGACGCCTACAGAAGTGCATGGCACATGACTTCGCGGCTGAATACTGGAAGCCGTGGGTTACAGCCCATGACTGCGCCTTGCGGATGGCTCCCTGTAGGCCCCGCTCAGCAACACCAGTACTGGAACAACAGTACGAAATGCAGAAGTCGTCTGCATACAGAGAAGGTGAGACGGCCGGCCCTACAGCTACTGCTAGAATATTAATGGCCACTACAAATAGAAATACACTCAATACAGAGCCCTGCGGGACCCCATTCTCCTCGATTTGGGGGACGCTATGGGAGGCGCTAACTTGGACCCGGAAAGTATAGAGCAACAGGAAATTTTGTATAAAAATCGGGAGCGGGCCCCAGAGACCCTACTCATATAACGTGACAAGGATATGATGTCACAAGATCGTGTTGTAAGCTTTTCGTAAATCAAAAAAGACGGCAATCAGGTGTTGGCGTCTGGAAAAGGTTGTTCGGATACGAGACTCGAGGGACACAATATTATCAGTGGTAGAGCGACCCTGGCGGAAAACCTCCCCGCCATGGGGCCAGTAGGCCACGTGACTATAGGACCCAACACAACTGCCGGCTCACCATACGTTCTAGCAGCTTACAAAGAACGTTGGTGTGGCTGATGGGCCGATAGCTACCAACATCAAGCGAGTTTTTACAGGGTTTGAGCACTGGAAAGATGGTGCTCTCATGCCATTGCAATGGAAAGACGCCATCGCACCAGACCCAGTTGAAGATGACGAGGAGATGTCGCTTGTAGTCGGACGAATGATGTTGGAGCATCTGACTGTTGATCAGATACTGGAGCTGTGTTGGGGTAATGTGCAAGGGCACTGAGGAGCTCCCACTCTGTAAATGGGGCGTTATAGGATTCACTGTGGCGTTTAGTGAACGAGAGGTCTTTCCTCTCCAGCCGCCGTTTGGGAGTTCCAAAGGCTGGGGGGGTAATTGTCCGACGCAAAGGCTCGAGAATAGTGCTCAGAAAAGTGCTCGGCAATTGCATTTGCGTCGATAGATAACACGCTATTTATCTTAACACCAGGAACACCTGCTAGGCTCTGGTACCCGAAAACACGTTTTATCTTTGCCCAAACTTCAGAAGGTGACGTATGGCAGCCAGTGGTCGAGATTTATCTCTCCCAACACTCTTGTTTCCGTCGTTTGATAAGTTGGCGAACGCGGGCACGGAGCCGTTTAAAGGCTATGGGGTGCTCAAAGGAAGGGTGCCGCTTACGCCGCTGTAGGGCTCCCCGACGGTCCTTAATTGCTTCAGCGACTTCCGGCGACACCAAGGGACTGTTTTTCGCTGGGAGCACCCTAAAGAGCGAGAGATCATGTTTTCCGCCACAGAAACGTTTGTTAGTCAACTGTACGACCATCACATCGGTGTTACCGTGTGAGGGAGATTCAACGGTGACAGCAGAGGTGAAAGTTTCCCAGTCTGCCTTGTTTAAATCCCATCTGGACAGGCGTCCGTGGGCCTGACACTGGGGCAGTGACAGGAAGATGGGGAAGTGGTCACTACCAGACAGGTCGTCATGTGCTCTCCAGTGGATAGATGGGAGAAGTACTGGGCTACAAGTTGATAAATAAATAGCTGAGTAACTACCATGAGCCACAGTGAAATGTGTGGTGGCCTCAGTATTCAAGAGGCAGAGATCGAACTGAGACAGTAAAGTTTCGACGTCTCTGCCTCGGCCAGTAAGCACGGTGCCACCCCACCAGGTGTTATTGGCGGTAAAATCTCCCAAAAGTGGGGAAGGTTTAGGGAGTTGATCAATCAGTACAGTTGATACATTCATGGATATTGCACCATCTGGATGAAGATATACATTGCAGTTATTTCCTGTGTCATCCCTATTCTGACAGTCAAGCTTCAAGAGGGGTTTGAAGGGACACAGTTTCACTACAGACTGAGTTTAGGAAATCAACGCAAACTCCACCTGACATTCGAGTGTAGTCGCTACAGTTCCTGTAGTATCCCTTACGGTCGTGGAGAGCAGGAGTCCGCATTGCCAGGAAAAAGGTTTCCTGAAAGGCAATGCAGAAAGCAGATGTAAGGCTTAACAGTTGCCGTAGCGCAGCCAGACAGAGGAAAAAACCGCCGCTATCCAGCTGGAAGATGACGTCATCGTGATACTGGGAAGACTTGGAACATTCAGTGAGGCAGTCTACGCCTCAGGGTCACCAGCTGCCACCGACTTTTTGCCTGAGCAGAATGTATCCATTGTGTCTGAAGGTCCAGCGAGATCTAGGTCCTCAGAAGATGCCAGTCTCCACCTCATCTGCAGATGCAGAGCTTGTAGGTAGCGGTGATGTGGGTGGAACCGCAATTCCATTAATCTTGGAGACCTTCTTTTTGGATTTCTCTCGCTGCTCCTTAGGTTTGCTGGCTGGGAGGTCTTCACTGATTCAGTCTCTGGGACTGAGGATGAGTGTGAAGCCCTTTGACCAGCTGCTTTTGGGCTCTTAAGCCACTGGCAGGTGTCATCTTTTCCACTAGCAAAAAACTGGGAAGGGAGTGACCCAAAGGACCATGATTTTCCACTCTTTCTGTAAAATCCTGCAGTCTGGCGAGCAAGGTGAATGATGCTCTCCACAGCTGACACAAATGGGAGGCAGGGCAGATGGAATAATGGGATGTGATGGACATCCACAACTCGAGATGTGACATTGGAAGTATAGCAAGAAGACAAATGGCCGAACTTCCAGCACTTAAAGCACCATTTCGGAGGAGGTATATATGGCTTGACGTCGCAGTGGTAGACCATCACCTTGACCTTCTCAGGCAATGTGTCACCCTCTAAGGTCATGATGAAGGCATCGGTGGCAATCTGATTATCCCTCAGACCCTGATGGGCGCGCCACAAGAAATGAACACCTCGCCGCTCTGAACTGGCAGGCAGCTCGTCATCAGACTGGAAAAGAAAGTCCCCGTGGAATATAATACGCTGGACCATATTGAGGCTCTTATGTGGCGTGATGGTAACAGAAACATCCACCAACTTGTCACAAGCAAGTAATGCCCGTGACTGGGCAGAGGCCGGCCGCTGTGGCCAGCGGTTCTAGGCCCTTCAGTCCAGAACCACGTGGCTGCTACGGTCGCAGGTTCGAATCCTTCCTCAGGCATCGATGTGTGTGATGTCCTTAGGTTTGTTAGGTTCAAGTAGTTCTAATTCTAGGGGAGTGATGACCTCAGATGTTAAGTCCCATAGTGCTCAGAGCCATTTGCACCATCTGACTGGGCAGAGGATGCTGTTTTTATCAAGACTGGCCCAGAGCGCATTTTGGACAAGCCCTCCTCCTCCCCAATCCTGTCCTCCAAATACTCCACAAAAAACTCAGGCTTCATGGACATGATAGATTCCCCATCAACTCTCATGCATACGAGGTACTGGGGCGAATAAGCTTAACTGCCATCCATTGCCTGGCGTTCCTCTCATGGTGTGGCCAGAGAAGGGAACGATATGAGGCCATATTTATTATTTGAAGTTAGAATTTGCCCACTTAGAGACTGCTGGCGGTGTACCACCAGCAAGGAATGATGTATTACACTTCACGGCGTATCATCCACCCTGATGCCACTCACTCCAACCTCTGGCCCTCCATACCTGGCCTCAGCAAGGGCCACCTGGCAGGATAGCCGTTGCCATCAGTCCTGATGTCCCAGGAAGATGAGCATCTACTCCATGGCATACATGGGGAGTTAACGGCACAGGCATCAGCAGAGCGATCCCTGTGTGGTCAGCGGGCTACAACCAGCAGGGTATATGGCGGCCCCACCACAACGGACGAGGTTCTAAGAAGTCCAGAGTCATCGTCGGCGCAGAATGCGACACTGCATAGTGCATGACGGAAAACGCACCCAGGAAGGTGTCCTCGCCCAAGAGATGGAGAATGAGCGGGACTGCAATGCGACGACGAGAAAGTGGGCAGAAGATGTCAATGCATTATGGACACAATGCACCATGTAAGGTGCCCTTCCCCAATTGGCACGCTCTTCGGGAAAATTTAGACAGATGGAGGTCTAACCCGACAGGGGACCATCACATAAAGGCCGAAACGTGTAAGATTCCTTTTAGTCGCCTCCTTGACAGGCAGGAATACCTCAGGACTATTGTAACCCCAGGACCAATAGGGGAGGGGGGGGGGGGGGGGAGTGCGGGATGCACTTCCTGTCAGCCTTATTTTTTAAACGTCTGTATATCCTTTAGGCTGCTTCAGTTACTGCATTTTTATATTGTCTCCTTTCATCAATTAAACATCTGCTGTGTTATTAAATGATTTCTGCTAGGCATTGTCTTTTATTTTCGGGATCCTCCTCTGCCTTCACTATTTTATTTCTCAAAGCTACCCATTGTTCTTCTACTGTATTCATTTCCCCTGTTGTTGTCAAACATTGCCTAATGATCCATCTGAAACTGGCCGGAACCTCTGGTTCTTTCAACTTATCCAGATATGCTCTGCCTGGTTTCCTATCTTTTGCCGCGCGGGGTAGCCACGGTTCGCGCAACTAGTCCCGTTTGAGGTTAGAGTCTTCCCTCGGGCATGGGTGTGTGTGTGTGTGTGTGTGTGTGTGTGTGTGTGTGTGTGTGTGTGTGTGTGTGTGTGTGTTGTCCTTAGCCTAAGTTAGGTCAAGTGATGTGTAAGCCTAGGGACTGATGACCTCAGCAGTTTGGTCCCATAGGAACTTACCACAAATTTCCTGTCTTTTTGCGATTTCTTCAGTTTTAATCTACATTTCATAACGAATAATTTGCGGTCAGAGTCGACATCTGTCCCTGGAAATGACTTACAATGTAAAATCTGGTTCTGACATCTCTGTCTTACCATTACATTGTCAATCTGAAACCTTCCGCTGTCTCATTGTCTCTTCTACATACATCACCTTCTTTCATGATTCTTAAACCAAGTGTTATCGATGGTTGAATTATGCTGTGTGCAAGACTCTACCAGACGACTTTTGTCTTTCGTTCCATTGTCCCCGTCTGTATTCACCTACTATTTTTCCTTCTCTTCGTTTTCCTACTATCGAATTCCAGACCCTCGCCACTATTAAATTTTTGTCTTCCTTAACTATCTGAATAATTTGTTTTACCTCATCACACTGTTCTTCAACCTCTTCCTCATCTGCAGAGCTAGATGGCATATAAACTTCTAGTACTGTGGTGCGTCTGGGCTTCATGCCTATCTTGGCTACATTTATGCATTCACTATGCAGTTCATTCTTACCCCGCATTCTTATATTCTCATTTATTATTAAACCTACTCCTGCATTACTCCTATTTCATTTTGTATTTATAACCCTGTATTCACCTGACCCTAAGTACTGTTCATCCTGCCACCAAACTTCATTAATTCCACTATATCTAACTTTAACCTATCCACTTCCGTTTTTAATTTTCTGACCTACCTGCTCTATTTAGGAATCTAACATTCCACTCTCCGATCTGCAGAAAACCAGCTTTGTTTCTCCTGGTGACGAACTCCTCCTGAGTAGCCCCACCGGGAGATCGAAGTGGGTGATTATTTTACCTCCGGAATATTTTACCCAAGAGGATACCATCATTAGCCAAGCCTACAGCAGAAGTGGATGCCCTCGGGGAAGATTATGGCTGTAGTTTCCCCCTTGCTCTCAGCCGTTCGCAGAACCAGCACAGCACGGCCATTTTGGTTGATGTTATAAGGCCAGATCAGTCAGTCATTCAGACCGTTGCCCCTGCAGCTACTGAAAAGGCTGCTGCCTCTCTTCAGAGACATACTCGTGTATCCGTGTAATTGTACCTAGCCCAATGGTGGGGTATGTTTACGACGACAAAATTTTTCCTAGTGCTTCGTCTGTTTTAATTATTATTACATTTGGCTTCTGTTTTGTCATTACATATGTCTACAGAGTTTAATGCCTCCTCCCCCCCCCCCTGTCAACGTTAACTTAACCAGCCGGCCGTCGCTGGTCGGACCCAGTTCGGCCGCAGACTTCGAGAGCGTCAGTACTGCCTTATAGAAAGACGTTACTTAGCCTGCGTTCTGCGAGTGGTAATAGTGCGCAAAAGTAATTGCATATAGGACGCACAGCAAGCACATCGAGCTACCTCATAACCGTAAGTTTAATTACGTCCCTTTTCTTTTAAGAAATAAAGTGTTCTATTAATCTGCAAGTGTTATTTTGTATTCCCATCACCAGCTCTCGCAACTTCTCACCTTCCTTGTTTGTGCCGGTGCTGGCTCCCGGAGTAGCCGACACAATAGTCTTTAAGTGATATTAGCGAGTTAGCTATTTCTTAAGCTATGGAAGGATTTTCTATTCGTTTTATTTTTAAATTTTTCGCTCACTGCTAGGGCCGAGAGAGTGTACCGATGGTACCGTCCATACGAGAGATGTATAACGATTCAAAGTTGAAGGCCACCATGTCATTGTTCGCCCGGCTAACCGAGCGGCCTAATGCACTACTTCACGAGCGGGAAGGCGTGCCAGTCCCCGGCACGAATCCGCCCGGCGGATTAGTGTCGAGGTCCGGTGTGCCGGCCAGCCTATGGATGGTTTTTAAGGTGGTTTTCCATCTGCCTCGGCGAAGCGGGCTGGTTCCCCTTATTCCGCCTCAGTTACACTATGTCGGTGATTGCTGCGCAAACATTGTCTCCACGTAAGCGTTCACAATCATTACTCTACCACGCAAACATCGGGGTTACACTCGTCTGGAATGAGACGTTCCCGGGGGTGTACCACTGAGGGCTACGGCGGAGACGAAGCCTCTCTGTCGTGTCTAGATCCCCAGTTCCATACATGCATACATACATGTCATTGCTCATGCAACCATGCATCTGTGTTAAGGCTTACAGATTGTGTTGCACCAGCGGTTTGGGAAGCATTTAGGTTGTATGAAATAATCTGGTATATGTTTTTTATGTATGTCGACCTCGGGGAAGACCAGTTTGGGTTCTGGAAAAATGCAGGAACACGCGAGGCAATACTGACCCTACGACTTCTATTGGAAGATACATTAAGGAGAGGCAAATCTGTCGCGCAGGATAGAGTAGCATGGAGAGTTGCATCAAACCGGTCTTTGGACTGAAGACCACGGCAACAACATGTATGTTTGAAATATTTTTGCTGAAGAGTTTTTGTAAAGACATGGAGATTTAAATTATGAATATTTTTTGTAATTGGCAAGATCAAATATTTTTTTGACTAATTAGCCATGTCTTTTAAAATGGGTTGCGTTTCATGTTTATAAAATCGCTCTTGCTATCAACTGTAACGTGGTGAAACTACGTTTATTAATAAATGAGAACTTGGAACCACGTCCAATAAAACTCCCAGTGTTTTCTGTTTCCCGCCACCTGCGCTCTTACAGTACCAGAGAGGACCTCAATTTATTCAAAGTTGATATTATAAGGCTGTGTTATGATGTCACTGGTTTATCAAAATTTGTGTATTTCTCATGCTGTCTATGTTCAGCCCAGCTGTTGGCTATGATGTGGATTTTCTCCTCTACTTAGTTTTTGCCACATTCGCATGGCATATTGTAGACACCAGGTTCTCTTAAAATCTAGCCAGTCTTTCACTGGACGCAGCAAATTCTTCGTTTTCCGTGGAAATCGGAGTACTAGACTAATAGCATGTTCAAATAATATGCCCCTAATCTTAACTGAGGTCGCACCGCAGAATGGAGTGAAGCAGAGGAGGGGCATGTCGTTACTTTACCAATTTTATGTGTTTGCACATGCACATCTCTTGCTCCACATGACGTTACTTTCAATAGAATTTGGAATTCCAAGCGACGTTACCCAACCAATGCCAAGGTTAAACATCACTCTAAAGTGTTACGGCGTAAAGTCAAGCGCCGGAACGCCAGTAGGGAACGATAGAGAAGAGATGGCTGTGAGAAGAAGTCACCCAGTCGGAGCTGACCGGACCTCCCACCAGGACAACGCGACAGCAGCGGCTCCTATGTGAAGCGGACACAAGCGCCGCGACCGACTAGTGACAGCCCAGTTCAGTAGCAGCTTCAAAATTGTCGACTTCGATAGCAGCTTCAACTCTAGTCACTTCACTTGTACTCTCCACGCATCACTGACTTGGGATTGTTTATACTGAACAAGATTACAGTCCTTGGACACCTTCATAAGTTAGAAGATTTAAGGGAAAATTGAAATGTGATGATGGGATCAAGGTTTGATGTGGGGTCGCAACTTTTGGAGTGAATGTCATTCATGGACGACATCTTGAAATCTGCCATTTTTTATTCAAGTCATGTTTTTTTTTTTTTTTTTTTTGTTGGGGGGGGGGGGGGGGGGGGCTCGGGGTGTATGACACATAGAATAACACTCGCTTGAGCTCTGGAATTTGGAGGCGTAATTTGTTTTTGTCTATCTTGTACAGTTGAGAGCTTATTAATGTTCAAAGTTGGGAAATTACCTTCATAACGACTGCTACAACACATATTCTACGTGTTGTCCATCCCGTGCAATGCACAACTGTAGTCGCCGCATCCACTCTGACTGCGCACGGAGGAGAGTGTCTCCTGCAATTTGGTCACAGGCGTGTTGTATACGTTCCTCCAGGTGTCTCAAATCACGGATGCTCTCAGCATACACTATCTGCTGAAGATGTCCCCATAGATAAAAATCAAGGGGCGTTAAGTCAGGGGATCTGGGCGACCACTTCACGGGACAACGGCGACCAATCCACTTCCCTAGCAGTTGTTCCTCCAACCATTCACAGACACGAATGCCATAGTCTTGAGGGGCTTCATCGTGCTGAAAATAAAGATGGGAAAATGCCGTCAGCGTTCAGTGTGCAAGTGAGCACAAGGTCCTGCAGCAGCATTAGATACTGTGGCGCAGCTAAGGCGCTTTAAATGAAAAATGGCCCAATGATGCGGGTGTCCCATACGCCACACCACACCATCACCTTCGCTGGACTATGTTGTCGAATTGGGGCAACCCAGTTCGGATTTGCGTCACTCCAGTATCGACAATTATGTCGATTAACCTCCCCATTCAAAGTGAAATACGCCCCGTCACTGAACTGTATGCCCTTGACAAACGAAGGACCCAGTTCGTGTGGTTCAGTAGCCCACAGGCAGAACTCCAACCGGCTATCAGATAATCCTCGTTAAGTCGATGTTGCATCTACAGCTTGTAAGGATGTCACTTAATGGTGAGCAATATCCGGACAACGAAGGTTTAGCTTTATCCACATGCTAGGGCCACATGACGGATACTTCGTTTAGGACTTTTCACAAACGACGCAACAACCGCAGTTGCCCCTCATTGGTGGCAGTCCTTGGTCGCCCACTACGTGCGCTGTCGTGAACAGAGCCCATCTCCCGGAATTTGGTGATCACGTGAGGCACCGTGCTGTGCGATACCGATTGTCTGTCTGGGTGCCGTCTGTTGTAGTCAGATGCTATTGTTCGGTAGCTGCGTTCCCCTGGTATAAGGATGATTTCGATCTCTTGTTCACGTGTCAGACCCATTTTAGATCACCTAGAACAAAGGGAGTCATGAGTCGGTATCAAGGTAACTTTGAACATTAATAACTTCTAAACTGTACAAGATAGACAAAAAGAAATTACACCACTCAATTTTAGATCTCAAGCGAGTGTTATTTGATGTATCATGCACCCTCCTTCCCATTAAAAAAAAAAAGAGACTTGAATCCAAAATGGCAGATTTAAAGATGCCGGCCATGAACGACATTCACTCCGGACGTTGCGGTCCCACGTCAGACCTATGTTCCCATCATCACATTTCAATTTTCCCTTTAATCTTCCAACTTATGAGGGTGTCCAATGACTTTTGACTCGCCCTGTATTTCGTATGTCACCCTTAGCTTCCGACACATCTGTGCAATTGCAAAAGTTAAGTATTGTAGTTTTTTTCTAATAAAACTCATTAATATGCCTTATTTGAATGTTTGTGTAGCGAACCGCATATGCAGGCTTCCTAGACACTACATAAAAGAAGCAGACTTTGCGCCCACCATACATTAACCTCCTGATGAAGCAGGCACTGTTCATCTGCAAAAGCTCGATTTTTGTGAGGGGGTCTCATCAGCGCATCCTTTTTTTTTCTTTATTGTTATTTTCACACCTTATACAGGTAGGCCGGCAGCGGCAAACTACGCCGCTCTTCGACCACAGATAGGACAAACGATACATAAGGAGACATCGAAAACAGACATAGTGGATAAACAACAGTAGACATATAAAATTAAAATACACAGAGCCGTTCACGGGCGCAGAGTCCAAAATAAAAACGTTCAGAAACGTGTACACGAACAGAGATGACAGAAATGACACACGCGAAAGATGGAGCACAAACGATGAAACACTGGAACATGAACACGAAGGCACACACAAACACTAGGTGATTATCTACGGTGTGCGAATGTTCGCTATTCGTGTACGAGTCTGGGGACCTGCCAAAGAGGAAAAGGTGGGGGAAGAGGGAGAGGGGGAGGGTGCAGATGCAGTGGCAGAGGAGTGGTGAGTTGGAGGAAAGAAGGTGGGGGGGGGTGGAGTAAGGGAAGCCTGGGGGGAGAGGAGGAAGGGAGGAAGAGAGGAGGGAGAGAAGGGAGAGAGGGTGCCCTTGTGAAACACACAGGGGGTGGAAGGTGAGGATCAAAGTTGGTAGGAGGGGTAGATGGAGGGGATGAGGGCATCATCAGGGAGGGGGAGTTGGCAGAAGCCATCTTCGGCAAGGGTATGGAGAGTGGAGAGATGGAAAGCGGGTGGGACGTGGAAATACAGGAGAGGCAGTGGACGGAGGTGGGAAAGGATGGGAGAGACAAGTGGGTGAGGGGGAACAAATTTTCAGGAGGTGTAGAGAATCCGTATCTGTTCGAGGAAAAGGAGGAGGTGCGGGAACGTAATGAGGTCATACAGGATCCGTGTGGTGGAGGGGAGGCAGATGTGGTAGGCGAGGTGGAGCGCATGGTGTTCGAGGATTTGAAGGGATTTGTAAAAGGTAAGAAGGGCGGAGATCCAGGTGGGATGGGCGTAGCAGAGGATAGGGTGGATGAGGGTTTTATAGGTGTGTAGTATGGAAGGGGGGTCCAAACCCCATGTGCGGCTAGAAAGGAGCTTGAGGAGATGGAGTCGGGAGCGTGCCTTGGCTTGGATTGCCCAGAGATGGGGGGTCCAGGAGAGACGACGGTCAAGGGTGACGCCAAGGTACTTGAGGGTGGGGGCGAGGGTGATAGGACGGCCATAGATGGTGATATAGAAATCGAGGAGACGGAAGGAAGGGGTGGTGTTGTCTTCAATGCATCAGCACATCAGCGAGAAGATTTTATACTGTGATGACGCCACGAAAAATAAAACGACAACGTCGAAGTAATGAGAGACTAGATAAGTTGCTTTAGGTGTGAATATGGAAGTAACCCTAAAGACGTAATTGGTAGCTACGAGCACAACACAAGAACAACCGTCTACTGGAAGAATTAATGATATAAATGTATAAGGAGTAACGAAAAGTGAGAGCAGTATTATGCATGCGCTCGGGCATTAAAAGATGAATGGACGGTATCTCGTTACCATTGCTAGTTTCGGGTCTTACCAGCAGATGGCCGGGCCAAGTACACACGGAGTGCGGCCACCTGACGCCAGACGCCGCCAGCGGCGCGCGGTCTTAGTGTGGCGTCGCGCGGTGGAGGGGGGACCGCGGCGCGCGCTGTGACCCGCGGACAGTCTGCCTTGGGCGCCCGCTGGCTGCAGTCTCGCCGGCAACCGCAACAGCGGCGCCACGCTCGGACGCTGTCGCTACGCTACGCCACGCTCCCACGCCACGAGGCCGCATCGCGCCCATGCCACAGCCGTAGCCGTAGCCCCCAGACCGTTGTCCACAGCACTCGCCGGTCCCGCGTACAAGTGCATGTGCCGTTTCCTCTCGCCGACGTCCCTTTCCACAGTTTTGTTTTCGATTTTTTATCCGCGGTTCGTGGGCTGCGCGAAAATGGTGAAGGGTGAGGTGTGCTACGTCACCCTGCTACTGCTGTTGTGCGTGTGTAATTACGCCACCGTGGTCGGGAGCACGGTGCCCAGTGACGACAATGCCGAGGATGTGGTCAAATCTTGCGCCGCAGTCAAACCCATCTTCGAAGCCAAAAACATTTCGGCTGACATCCCAGACACGCCCGTAAACGGTGAGTTGTCACCCCCACATACTCTTCTTCATTGTTGCCGAAAGTCATGTGCTGCCTTTCCATTTATTCGGAACAAAATATCTCAACTAGTTAGAAGTCACCAAAGTTCAGAAACGGCATTCATCGCCACGTGATTAATCTAAATTATGACTGTGAACACCTGCTTCTTTCCGCAATATTGCTGTCATAAAATAGCAACATGCTAGTTTTTAAAGCTTTGTTTAAGCCCGGATGCGTTTCGGCCTTTCGCCCTCTTCAGTTGGCGTAACACGTTTACATATTCATCAGTACAATGTTTATATCGGCTGTAATTTGAACGCTGTAACAAGGCTATGCAAAGTAGCAATTCTTTTAGCTATCACGTTCCCGGAGTTGTATATTTATATTTAATTAGTAGCTCATTTTTTCCGCATTTATGTGCCTAGTATAAGAATTGCACTGGCGCATCGCTGCAGCGCAGCATCCGGGCCTGTGACCCATCCATGCGTTTGTTTATATCTCAAATTACGTCTAAAGTCAGTTTTTCACCTCTCTTACATATTCCGAACTACATCTGACGTCATTTTTATAGATTTAATATTGCTGACCTTTAAACTGTACGACTAAAAAGTTGCTTAACCGTACAACGCTAAAGGGGAGAAAACGTTACATTGTTACTAAAACGTCGTAAATTTTACTGCTCCCTATTTTATTAATAAGAGATTATAAATTATGGTGTATGCACTCCTGTGGTATGTCACATACAAATTAAGTACAAAATATCTCGTTTTACACCCCATAGTAACAATGTCAGATTGGTGGGAACGGCGAATTGCTACCTCAATTGCAGTCGTAAATTCTACAAAGGTTTAGTAATCTACTGTTAATATCCATCGTAGGCCTACTCCAATAACTCGCCATAGATCGTATTACAGATACTTTTTTATTGGCGATATAAAATAACAGTATTAGCAATTAAACTGACGTGTTATCTACCTAGCGGAGTAGAGCCGTAATGACTGAAGGAAGATAACAGTGTATACTGAATGTCACAAAGGTAATATTGCACATTTTCTGTGTAAGAAATAAGTTCACATACTTTACACTGAATTAATAAACGGACATATTTGACTAACGTAAATGCAATGTTTCAGCTGTCGACAATCGGATACCAGTAGAGCTGATTAACCGTTTATCCCCGAGGAAAGTGACTCCAGCTTCTGTTGTTTCTTGCTTTGTTTTACCAACATAAATAGGAAAAGCACACTTCACCCGTAAGAGAAGAGCGAATGACTACAGCTGATCGCTGAGTGTTACCCGTTCGCAGCGATCCGCTCTGGTTAAGTAGCGTATTAAGACTGAAATGATTCAACACGAACATCGAAATCTCCCGTTCTCGTGTCTGAATTTACGATAGTGCGTTCCTCTCCAGCGTTTCAAGTCGATGATTTACTTCTTTGTTAGCAATCACAGCCATGTATAATCTTCTAAATGATAATTACTCCACCATCAAACCGTCATTTTATTTACTTCTGACTGCGCTATGCAAATTTTGGCTCTGAAGCCATTTTCAAGTGATTCTGCAGTTAACACACACATTCCAGCGTTATTACATTATTACGACAGTGTAATTTACACGATGAAAATTCCTATGGAGTTTGGACCGTACTTCTATTGGCTAACATACCAGTATTGTCCTTTCAATATTAATCACGTTCCATGTCGTACAGGAACGGTACATTCATTACGTAATCTTACAGGGTCATGTCATGTTAAGGTCGTTTGCGTAGTGTTTTAGAGTACTAAATGAAATTGTCACATTCCTTATCGATAAATTTATACCAGGCCCAAAGACATTTCTACAATGTCATTAGTAAAATAACCGTTCTCAGTTAGCTATTGAAGTAACAATATCGGTAACAGGATATCTGCTGTATGAATTTTACTAATCGAAAAGAATTTACGAACAGCAAACAGGATTTTTATGCTTTTATTAAACTAACATACCCTGTTACCAATAAAAGCTATTTGAAGACCTAACTGCCAAAGATGTAATTTACCTATGATGTCATTACAGTAATATCTTTGTTTATTATGTGAAATTTTTGACAATCTACGTACCTACAATTTTAATTTCGTACTCTGACAAATCATGTAAGTCACCGAAATAGCAACACTATATGCAGAAGGAAATAAAATAACATCGAAGTAGCGAAGGATTGTCATTTAGTGTTTTAACTTTTTTCGACAGAATTCCCACGAAGGTATTGCAAAGAAATTTACGTTTTCACGATCCAGCAGCATTGTCTAAACATTAAATACTCCTGCTGATTATCAACAAAATATACTGGATGTTTGTAAAATCTAATTTGTTGATGAATTGTTCTGCAAAAGACAATACTTCATTTGGACCTAATGTGTTCCTGTTTATTACGTCCTATCGTCAGTCTTCAATATAACGGTCACGGTTTGGCCTATATTCATGTTAAAAGGGCGAGTTGAAAGCGAAAATTGGTAACAATTAGAGTTTCACTTACACCACAGATGGACCCTTCAAATGAGGCGAAACGTGTCTGGTTGAAATAAAGACTTAATTGTAGTACTAAAAGATGTTCTAATCAAAATATTCTTCGTTAAATGAATACTGTGAGTATATGACCATTGCACTAAAGACTTTTTGTAAGATTTCGAATTTTTATCATGTGTAGATACGATTTTTCTTTTTTTTTTTTTAAGCGTTCTTAAAACATGAAACAAGAGAATAGATAAATACTACGTTCACGTGTTCCTCTATTGAAATTTGTGATATTTAAGTGAGCCATGCGCCATTCGGGTTTTCTTTTAGATAAGAGATCTACGAGCGCATTTGTTTTGAAAGGCCTTTGCTGTAAATAAACACGGAAAATTTCGTAATTACAGCATATGATAACATAAATCTGCCCATTTCAGTACAAAACAGGCCAGGACACACAGAAACGCTTTCATCATTAAATTTATTTACTTTTAGCATATGTGGTTCTCTTTCTTCTTCTTCTTCTTCTTCATCTAAGGAGCCTCATTTTCACTGCGCCGAAAATAAAGGCTATTTACAGATGTAGGTAAGATGTGTGAATGTATGAGACCAGTTGTTGAGGGAATACGCTTTATTTGCTGTAACTAGATGAACCATATTTTAGAATCCTATCAAAATGCACTATTTTATGTTTCTTATTCACGGCAGATTACGTTGCTAGTATTAGACCACTCTTGCATAAAAAGATACGCCAGTAATACCAAACTACGCGTTTAACAGTTTTGTGTAAATAATGCCGGTTAGAGCACGTAATGTATTTCTTTATTAAGACGTCTGGGCTAATGCCATCATCATATTTAAGCTTGTAAAACAAAATTCTTTGTCAACTGGAATAAAATCTATGCCAAACTGACAAGTTAACGCTGAAGCGTAGCTTTTATTGCAGCTGGCACTGAACTTTGTTTTACAAGTTTTGGACTTACGATGGCATTAGCCGAAACGTTGTAATGTAAATAAGTATAATAAGCGATCGAGACTACTATATTTGCAAAATCCGTAACCATCGCAGTTTACTTACTTGGTAAATTTGTTTCATTTACTTAAATATGCGTTTGAAAATCTTATCGAAAACTAAATACAACATGGTCACAGACGCTGTAGTGAAAATAGTGTACTTGTTTAAGACTATAACATAACAGTCCCACACTCAGAGAGCGAGTGTAGGGGAGCAGATTCAGAAATTGTGCCTCGCCGTCCTGAAGCATAACCAAGTGGAGGTGGTTTGCCATTGCCTACCACTGACATGTAGTGGAACTTCAGGAGTGGACGTCTGTAACGCGTGCTTGTACAGTGTCCTGGTGGGTTTGTGTTGTTATGGATGAACGGAAGGGAGAAACCTGGTATCACCACATACTCTGCTCCTCTCGTGTATCACCAAGGGGACCATGTTTGCTGTGTTGTCACTAATGCTCCTTAATCTTCATACAGATGATCCATCCAACACTGATGCTAACAAGATCCAATTTCCTGCAGATCTAACACTAGCTTATCACGCAGGAAAGAGCGTGAAAGAGCTTCGGCCACAGATTTACACACTATTTGTGATTTCCTCAAGAACTGGGGATTGAAGCCATATGCATCTGAAACAGAGATAAATGCTTACCATCCTTATAACACTGTGGCAAATTGAGACTGTTACTTCTGAACATGTGTCACACCCAAAATACTTGAAGACAATTTTGAATCGGCCATGACATTTAAGAACCACTCACAAAATTCAGCCAAGAAAGTGAACGCCACAACATCAGAAACATAGCTAGATCAGGAAGGGGTGCAGAGGCAAATACTCTTCGTACTGCTACGTTCGACACGGCAGAGTTCTGTGCTCCAGTATGGGAAAACAGTGGACAGGGCAAAGTGATGTTAAAGTAAAGCAAGCAATGAAAATAATTACTGGCACTACTAACTCCACTTACACGACTGCCTGTGTTATGTAACACTGCACCAACATCAATTATACGAGAAGCAGCAACTGTTAAGAGCTCCGGAAGTGTGCTACTCCTCAGAACTCACTTCTGTATTACCGGCTACAGAATATATACAGGGTGTTTCAAAAATGACCGGTATATTTGAAACGGCAATAAAAACTAAACGAGCAGCGATAGAAATACACAGTTTGTTGCAATATGCTTGGGACAACAGTACATTTTCAGGCAGACAAACTTTCGAAATTACAGTAGTTACAATTTTCAACAACAGATGGCGCTGCGGTCTGGGAAACTCTATAGCACGATATTTTCCACATATCCACCATGCGTAGCAATAATACGGCGTAGTCTCTGAATGAAATTACCCGAAACCTTTGACAACGTGTCTGGCGGAATGGCTTCACATGCAGATGAGATGTACTGCTTCAGCTGTTCAATTGTTTCTGGATTCTGGCGGTACACCTGGTCTTTCAAGTGTCCCCACAGAAAGAAGTCACAGGGGTTCATGTCTGGCGAATAGGGAGGCCAATCCACGCCGCCTCCTGTATGTTTCGGATAGCCCAAAGCAATCACACGATCATCGAAATATTCATTCAGGAAATTAAAGACGTCGGCCGTGCGATGTGGCCGGGCACCATCTTGCATAAACCACTAGGTGTTCGCAGTGTCGTCTAAGGCAGTTTGTACCGCCACAAATTCACGAAGAATGTCCAGATAGCGTGATGCAGTAATCGTTTCGGATCTGAAAAATGGGCCAATGATTCCTTTGGAAGAAATGGCGGCCCAGACCAGTACTTTTTGAGGATGCAGGGACGATGGGACTGCAACATGGGGCTTTTCGGTTCCCCATATGCGCCAGTTCTGTTTATTGACGAAGCCGTCCAGGTAAAAATAAGCTTCGTCAGTAAACCAAATGCTGCCCACATGCATGTCGCCGTCATCAATCCTGTGCACTATATCGTTAGCGAATGTCTCTCGTGCAGCAATGGTAGCGGCGCTGAGGGGTTGCCGCGTTTGAATTTTGTATGGATAGAGGTGTAAACTCTGGCGCATGAGACGATACGTGGACGTTGGCGTCATTTGGACCGCAGCTGCAACACGGTGAACGGAAACCCGAGGCCGCTGTTGGATCACCTGCTGCACTAGCTGCGCGTTGCCCTCTGTGGTTGCCGTACGCGGCCGCCCTACCTTTCCGGCACGTTCATCCGTCACGTTCCCAGTCCGTTGAAATTTTTCAAACAGATCCTTTATTGTATCGCTTTTCGGTCCTTCGGTTACATTAAACCTCCGTTGAAAACTTCGTCTTGTTGCAACAACACTGTGTCCTAGGCGGTGGAATTCCAACACCAGAAAAATCCTCTGTTCTAAGGAATAAACCATGTTGTCTACAGCACACTTGCACGTTGTGAACAGCACACGCCTACAGCAGAAAGACGACGTACAGAATGGCGCACCCACAGACTGCGTTGCCTTCTATATCTTTCACATCACTTGCAGCGCCATCTGTTGTTGAAAATTGTAACTACTGTAATTTCGAAAGTTTGTCCGCCTGAAAATGTACTGTTGTCCCAAGCATATTGCAACAAACGGTGTATTTCTATCGCTGCTCGTTTAGTTTTTATTGCCGTTTCAAATATACCGGTCATTTTTGAAACACCCTGTAGCTGCAGGCAGAAAACCACCCTGGCCAACGTAAGGTCCGCTGTACATATATATATCGAGAAAGGAGAGAGGTTTCGCAAAAAGTTTCCTTGAGCTCTTTCTCGCCTTGTTATTGATTCTACAAAAAATGTAGATATTAGTAAAATTATCCAGAGTGTGTCACTACATTGTTAATATGTAAATATCTCGAATTTTTCGGCCACTGTTGCAAATGGTCTTCGGTAGGGTTTTGCTTACACGCTGAGGAAGGCCATTTGAAACAGTAGCAGAAACTTCGGGAAACTTTATATATTAACAATGTAATCACATACCCTGAAAAATACGAGTATTATTGTCAGTGACAGCGAACGAGGAAGGCTGTGTTTACGTTCAATGTGTAAATAGATTTGGCATTTCCAGGAAAATACGGATAGCTCTGAATCGATCGCGTACAAGACATGGGAGGTATGATGTCTGTCTGTGTGACTGGACGTTCAAAACCGTCACGATGTCTGATGGGAGGGAGGGGGGGGGGGGGAGGGAGGGAGGGCGCTGTGCAAACTGACTAAAGAGTGTACATCACGATAATTTCCTGGTGGACTAAGTGAGGTGCTTCTGGTGACACCAAGATCTCTGAAGTGGTTACGAAACCTAGATATTCAGTTATAAAATTTTCGAGTGTGTGCTTCTTGTATAATGTTTTTTTTTTTATGCTACGTACTCTCACGTATTTTTAATCACTTATATAAAATGTATAGTAGCCATGTTAACAATAATAATAATAATACCAAGGAAGACGCAGAGAAAGACAGGCCTTGGCCCATACGCCACACCG
The DNA here is from genome assembly GCF_021461395.2 of Schistocerca americana. Lineage (NCBI taxonomy): Eukaryota > Metazoa > Arthropoda > Insecta > Orthoptera > Acrididae > Schistocerca > Schistocerca americana. Next base: position 964,526,164 of record NC_060120.1, on the reverse strand, counting down.
CGTTCCGCTGCGGGTCTTAACACGTGCCAGCAACCGTTTCCGGCGGAGAGAGAGTAACTACACTGAAGAGACAAAGAAACTGGCACACCTGCACAGTATCGTGTAGGGCTCCCCAGAGCACGCAGAAGTGCCGCAACGCGATGCAGCATGGAATCTACTAACGTCTGAAGTAGTGCTTAGAACCTGACTCCATGAACCCTGCAGGCTGGCTCTGAGCACTATGGGACTTAACATCTTAGGTCATCAGTCCCAACCCTGCAGGGCTTTCCATAAATCCGTAAGAGTACGAGGGGGTGGAGGTATCTTCTGAACAGCACGTTGCAAGACATCCCAGATATGCTCAATAATCTTCATGCTTGGGAGTCTGGCGGCTAGCGGAAGCGTTTAAACTCAGAAGAGTGTTCCTGGAGCCGCTCTGTAGCAATTCTCGACGTGTGGGGTGTCGCATTGTCCTGCTGGAATTGCCAAGTCATTCGGTATGCACAATGGACGTGAATGGATGCAGGTGATGAGACAGGATGCTTCCTTACGTCGGAGTTGTATCTAAAGGTATTAGTGGTCCCGTATCACTCCAACAGCATACGCCCACACCATTACATAGCCTCCACCAGCTTCAACAGTCCCCTGCTGACATGCAGGTCCATGGATTCCTGAGGTTGTCTCCACCCGTACACGTTCGTCCGCTCGATACAATTTGAAACGAGACTTGTCCGACCAGGCAACATGTTTCGAATCAACAGTCCAATGTCGGTGCTGTCGGGGCCAGGCGAGGCGTAAAGCTTTGTGTCAAACATTCATCAAGGTACATGAGTGGGCCTTCGGCTCCGAAAGCTCATATCGATGATGTTTCGTTGTATGGTTCGCACGGTGACACTTTTTGCTGGCCCAGAATTGAAATCTGCAGCAATTTGTGGAAGGGTTGCACCTCTGTAACGCTGAACGATTCTGTTCAGTCATCGTTAGTCCCGTTCTTACAGGATCTTTTTCCGGCCGCAGAAATATCTGAGATTTGATGTTTTACAGGATACCTGATATTCACGGTACACTCGTGAAATGATCTTACGGGAAAGTCCCCACTTCATTGCTACCTCTGAAATGCTGTGTCTCATCGCTCGTGCGCCGACTATAACACGATGTTCAAACTCACTTAAACCTTAAATCGTGGCCGACCGCGGTGGCCGAGCGATTCTAGGCGCTTCAGTCCGGAACCGCACGACTGCTACGGTGGCAGGTTCGAATCCTGCCTCGGGCATGGATGTGTGTGATGTCCTTAGGTTAGTTAGGTTTAAGTAGTTCTAAGTTCTAAGGGACTGGTGACCTCAGATGTTAAGTCCCATAGTGCTCAGAGCCATTTGAACTTAAATCTTGATAACCTGGCATTGTGGCAGCATTAAGCGGTCTAACAACTGCGCCAGATACTTGTCTTGTATAGGCGTTGCCGATCGCAGCGCCGTATTGTGCCTGTTTACATATCTCTGTATTTGAATAAGCATGCCTATACCAATTTCGTCGGCGCTTCAGTCTATGACATGTGTCAAGAACGGAGATAGGTTTGGCTGAAGTTTCCTCAAGCACATTCTCACCTTATTACCGACTCTACAAAATGTGTAAATATATTTTAAAAAATTAGGGTTGACTGCGTTGTCAATACAAAAATTTCGCTGACGTCTCGGTCGCTGTTGCAAATGGTCTTCGTCAGTGTGTTTTGCCTACATCTTGAGGAAGGCTATTTGCAACGGTAGCTGTAACGTCGGAGACCTTTATATATTAATAATGTGGTCACATGTCGTGAAAAATGTTGTTGACAGTGACAGCGAAGGAGGAAGCCTGCACTTACGTTTCATGTGTAAATGGATTTCGTCTTTCCAGGGAAATATAGGTAGCTCTGAATCGATTGCGTATAGGACGTGGAAGGTGTGGTGCCTGTTTGTGTGACTGGACGTTCAACACTGACCCGACGTGCGACTGTGGGGTCCCTGTGCAAACTACACACCACCTGGCTGAAGAGTGTATATCGCGAAAATGGCCTGGTGGAGTAAGTGAACTGCTTCTGGTGACACCAAAATCTGTTGACTGTTTCGACACCTAGATATTCAGTTGTAAAATTTTCAAGTGTTTGTTTTTTATATTATGTTTGTTTTATACAACGTACCCTTACGTATATTTAATCATTTATATAAAAATGTAAAATGACCATGGTAACCAGAGGAATAAAATAATAATAATGCTAAGGAAGCCGCAGAGAAAGAAAGACCTTGGCGCATACGCCACAGGACGCGACGCTTCAGGTTTTGCAACTACCAGCAGCCGTCTCCGGCGGAGAGCGGGTAACTATTTAAGAGAAGTTTAATGATTCGTAACAGCACGTTTAAATGCTCTCTATACAACATGATAGGTTTCAGACCTTTAGTGGGTACCTGTTCAGTTACATACTGATTTCACGTGGACCCTGCACGAGGCCGAGCGTTCGCGACGTGTGGTAGACAAGCCGAGTAGTGTGACACCTTAATTTAATTTCAGGGACCATGTTCCTCGTGGGCCCCGACCGCATCCAAATGACGTCACTGGTAAAAGCTGACGCGGTAGCCGGGCGAGCCGTCCGGCTGTACATACAAGCGAATCGGACCTACTCGTCACCACTGATTTCGTTCAAATTTATGCTACATCCAAAGCTTGGTCAGAAATGAAAGCGACAAAAGAATTCCAGACAGCCAAGCGTTTAGAAAGATTAGAATTTTTGTGCGGGGGTCAGGAGCATAGTTCCAAGTAGCACTTGGCACAGCGCAAAGACTAGAAAACGGTAGTCCGAAGGTCGTGGGGTCAAGTCCGTAAGTGGAATTTTTTTTTTTAATGTCAACTTTTACGTTACATAACACTGCAAATAAACCGAAATGTTAATAAAGTAACCAACTCGTATACGCCGGCAGTGTGCTATAACTCTTTCTGGAAAATTATTGTCAACAGTCTACGTATGCCCACTAGAGAGTACTAGCTGATTTGGACCCAGGACTCCAAACACTGTGGATGAGTATCGCCGTTACTTCGTCAAAATCTGAGAAACTTACAACAGCGTTATACGAAAAAAGAAAAAAAATATGATCTGTGATGAAGCCCTACGTGCAGAAGAACTAATTCTTCTGTTAACTGACTCGAGAGGCAGACAGAAAATTCACAGTTGTACGACGACATATTTCAATGTCAACAAGAATCGCCACTGTGCAGTATTAAAGTGGTTCGCCCCCAAGGCACTCCGCCGGTACAGCTCTGCGAGATCAGCTAAGGTACGGAATTTTTTTTAAAAAAGCTTCCAAACTGCTCTCATCTCGTCGAGAGAAAGAAAGAATCACATCCCGAAAAGAGTGCATCAAAACAGATTCCACTGTACATCACTAGCTATCCTCTCCAATATTTGGCGAGCACGCAGAAGTGCCGCAACACGACATGATATGGACTGGACTAATGTCTGAAGTAGTGCTGCAGGGTCTGGACACCATGAATTCTGAAGGGCTGTCCATAAATCCGTAAGAGTACGAGGGGCTGGAGATCTCTCATGAACAGCACGATGCAAGACATCCCAGATAAGCTCAATACTGTTCATGTCCGGGGAGTCTGGTGTCCAGCGGAAGTGTTTAAAGTCAGGAGAGTGTTCCTGAAAACCGCTGTAGCAATTCTGAATGTGGGGGTGTCGCATTGTCCTGATACAATTTCCCAAGTCCGTCGAAATGTACAATGGATATGAACGGATGCTTACGTACTTGACACCTCTCAGAGTCGTATCGAGACGTATCAGAGGTCCCATATGACTCCAATTGCATACGCCCCACACCATTACAGAGCCTCCACCAGCTTGAACGGTCCCCTGCTGACAGGCAGGGTCCATGGATGTATGAGGTCGTCTCCATACCCGTACACGTCCATCCGCTAGATACAATTTGTAACGAGACCTATCCGGCCAGACAGTTTGTTTCCAGCCATCAGCTGTCCAATGTCGGCGTTGACAGGCCCAGGCGAGGCGTAAAACTTTGTGTCGTGCAGTAATCAAGGGTTCGTGTGGGCCTTCGGCTTCGAAAGCCCATATTGATGATGTTGCGTTGAGTGGTTCGCACGCTGACTCTTGCTGAGGGCCCAGCACTGAAATGTGCATTAGTTTGGCAGAAGGGTTGCACTTCCGTCACGGTGAACGATTCTCTTCAGTCGTCGTTGGTCCCGTTCTTGCAGGATCTTTTACCGGCCTCAGCGATGTCGGTGAGATTTGATGTTTCACCGGATTCCTGATATTCACGGTACACTCGTGAAATGGTCGTACGGGAAAACCCTCACTTCATCGGTACGTCGGAGCTGTCGTTTCCCATCGCTCGTGCGCCGTCTAGAACACGACATTAGAAATCACTCAAGTCTGGTCAGCCTGTCATTGCAGCAGCAGTAACCGATTTGCGCCAGATACTTGTTGTCTTATATAGGCGTTGCCGATAGCAGCGCCGTATTCTGTCTGTTTACATACACTCAGTCGCAAAAGTATTCGGACAGCACGTAACGGCGCATAATTTTGCAGTTTGTCGCATGAACAAATACAGAAATTGCTCTTTGTAATGTATTTTGGACTCGGTACGATGTCGCAACGTGAAACACGCGTCAAATACGATGAATTGTTGTTGGACATGTATCTGTTACCTATTATTTTCTGAAAACGGCATGGGAAGGTGCAACAAAAGTATTCGGACAAAGGCGGACAACGTGGGAGAATAGTTCATTCCGAGACGCACAGAGGGTGAAGCGACTGCAGTGTGTACAACATTTCCGCGAGACGATAGCGATGATTAGTAAACACGTATCGCGAGCCTGTGCAGGTCGACGATGGGACGCAGAGGGAAGTGTTCTACGTTCGAGCAAAGGCAACTTGTCGTTTATCATCACGCGAAGGGGAAAGCCTGCAGGGCAATTGCCGCAATAGTGAACATGAAGAAAAGTACAGTTCACGACATTATTAAACGGTTCAAGAAAGAAGACGGATTGGAATTCCGTTGCAGTACAGGACGGCCACGAAAATTTTCACAGACAGATGAACGTGTGATTGTGCGAAAGGTACAACAGAATCCGAAAATATCTGCCACACGAATTGCAAGTGAGTTGGAAGGAGACCTTGGTATAAAAGTCCACCCCGAAACCGTGCGGAGAGTACTACGACGATCGCAGTACCATGGTCGAGTGGAACGGCGAAAACCATTCATAAATGCAGTGAACCAGAAGAAACGTATGCAGTTTGCGAGGGAATACGCCGAATACGATCATGCTTGGTGGAATCGGATGATATTTTGCGACGAATGTAAATTTACATTATGGCAAAGCGACGGAAAGGCAAACGTGTAGCGAAAGACCAATGAAGAGCTGAATCCCAGGAACCTCAAACCAACAGTAAAGTTTGGAGGTGGGAGCATCTTGGTATGGGGATGCATGTCCGGCAATGGTTGGGTGATTTAGTGTTCATTGATGATACGATGAAGAAGGAAGCGTATTTGAATATACTGCGAGGACATTTGAAGCAGAGTGCACGACATCTAGGTATTGCGAACAACTTTCATTTGTATCAGGATAATGATCCCAAGAATACCGCGCATATTGTACAAATGTGGTTGCTCTTCAATTGCCCGAAAGTATTGCACCCCGCTTCCCAATCACCAGACCTTAACCCAATCGAACATTTGTGGCATAAATTGAAACGGACCCTCCGCGCGGACAACATTTGTACGAAGGAGACCTTGAAAGAGAAACTGCGCCAAGAATGGGCAAATATAGGCCCAGGTCTCACGAAAAAACTCGTTGAAAGTATGCCTACTGGATTGGAGGAGGTATTGAAAATGAAAGATGGACTCACAAGGTATTGACATTTTCATCGTACAACTTATGAACGTTTACTGGACAGTGTCCGAATACTTTTGTAACAGCAGGGTGTGCAGGATGTTTCATTTTTGTTGTTAATTTTTCTGTTATTTATGTTTTGGAAACGAAATAATACAATAATTCTTTTGTAATTAATGTTGTTACGCATATATATTGTTAATAAATATGTTTGGGTTTCATAGTCAGTGTTTCTCGAGTACCCATTGTGAAACTTCCCACTGTCCGAATACTTTTGCGACTGAGTGTATCTCTGTATTTGAATGCCTATACCAGTTTATTTGGGGCTTCAGTGTATAACAGATAACATTGATGAATACACGGGAGAAAGAGGCAGTAATAAGGGAGCAGAGAGGATTAAAAAAATTGGTACAATACGGGGTATCCCTCAAAACACAGGAGAGACTCTTGGCGCACGAATGCTGAACACGGTCCCGCCGGACTCCAGCGTACAGCCGGGCGCCGCGCCGCCACGCGGTCTGTTTTCGCGGCGCCGCCAGTCAGTGGCGGCGGCGCCTGTGCAGCGCGCCGGAATGCGCGCGCGTTGGCAGCGATTTCGCTTTCCTCGGAATGCGCCGTGGGCCGCGCCGCCCACGTGGCCGCTTCCTGCGGGCGCCCGCTCTGCAGGCACTGTGCGGTGCCCGCTGCCCGCCGCTCTGCTCGCCAGCTTGGCGGCCGGCGCTGGCAGGCGGCCCGTGCCTTGTTGCATTTATTTCTCGCCGCGGAAGGTCGACGGTCGAAGCTCGTCCGCCAAACTTACGCTACCGTTTCGGGAGCCGTTGCGTGGGGAAAAGCAGCAGCACCTGCGCAAAGCGAGAGCTTGTCGCTCGTCGTACTTACACGGTTTCCCGAAATTCCTCGAAGAAGTACCTGTTCCACAATTCGAATAAAGAAAAGTTTCCAACTTAGAAGTCGATCCTCGGTGTAGGGATGCACCTTAAATCACTTAATAAAAGGAGATCCAGATAGCTTACCAATTATGTTATTTTCAGTGTACGCTGCTACAATAGCTGCATACTCAGCAATCACGTACACTAGGTGACAAAAGTCAGGGGATATCGATACACACATAACAGATGGCGGTAGTATCAAAATGGTTCAAATGGCTCTGAGCACTATGGGACTCAACTGCTGAGGTCATTAGTCCCCTAGAACTTAGAACTAGTTAAACCTAACTAACCTAAGGACATCACAAACATCCAGGCCCGAGGCAGGATTCGAACCTGCGACCGTAGCGGTCTTGCGGTTCCAGACTGCAGCGCCTTTAACCGCACGGCCACTTCGGCCGGCGCGGTAGTATCGCGTACACAAGGTATAAAAGGGCAGCTGTCATTTGTGCTCGGGAGATTCATATGAAAAGCTTTCCGACGTGATTATTATCGCACGAGGAGAATTAACAGACTTTGAAGTCGGAATGTTAGTTGGAGCTAGACGAATGGTAAATTCCCTTTCGGAAATCGTTAGGGAATTCAATAATCTGAGACAAACAGTGTCAAGAGTCGGTCGAGAATAACAGATTTCAGGCATTACAATAACTTTATCTCGGAACTCTTCCATTTGGCCCGTGCTTGCATATAACAATATGGTAACTGTGAGACGCCTTGATGCAAAATACCGTGTCATTTGTCTACTTATTTATTCCCCAAAAGTAGTTTCGGTGACAAATATCACCATCATCAGTGGGTTCTTTAAATCTAAAACATGCATAGTTGTACAAACAGAGTAACTCATTATTACATTTTTATTGTTCGTTTTTTGAAATATAGTTTTGTATGGATACTTTCATACTACCTTATTTACTGTATGTTATGGCATTATTGTCGCTGTTTATGGGATATTTTCAAAACACCCATCATGATCCTCAGACATCCACGAGAACGGAATTACGAGTTGTTTGCTTACAACTCTAAGTCAATACGAATACGTCCTCCGATTACTTTGTCTTTGATTGATACATGCAGGCAACCTTTTTTTTCCTACAAACTGCACGTTCTCAGTAACAAGTGGTTTTGGCTAGTGCTGTCATCTATTGGGTATTGGCTGAAACATCAACACTGTGGCGTCTCCCACCTACTGGCATCTTACAGCGAATTATCTACATATTTATGAACGTTTTACATCTTCTAGACCAATTTCAATCAGACCCGGTACACACATCACTTTCTATCTGGATAAAACCATTGGTGAGAAAGAACGACCTACATCCCATACTGCTGGGGGTGAAGAGGGCGTATCTTAGAAGCGTAACTCAGGAACGTATTGAGCAATCTCAACCAAATTTTATACATATATATATATATATATATATATGTATATATATATATATTCATTATTTGTGTAAAAATACTGTAAAGTTAATTTACCTCTACTAACCGTAGGGGGCCGGAGTGAGCAGCATGGCCACGCCAAAACTTTGGGTAACGGCTGATATCAATATCGAACCCATTTTATACGCGGTGTCCAGGTTCATTGGTGATAATCAGCGACCTGTTCATATCCCATGAACACAACGATGTCAGTTGTTTTTGGAGCGTTGTTTATAACTTGAAATAAGTGTAGCTTCTAAAACTCTACGTCTTTTCATTTGAACCTTATCTTCTGCAGTAAACAAACTTTCAAAAAGAAAGGAGTGAATACGAAGAAGGAGATGAATACGAGCCATATTACAGATGTCCACAACTTTATGCATGCTTGAAGCTAAGCCAGAGTTAAGAGTTTCCTGACGATTCAGATGAAACTGCAGTGTGAAATTCGCTACGGATACAGATGAAACATGTGTACAAGTGCGTGTGACGCAAGCGAAGCTGCAAGGATAAAAGCTAGTTCAATTTAAAATCTAATGGCTATCCCGTGATAACCTGCGACTTCACCCTATCGAATGATTTAAATAGTTTTACAATTATTTATGTATCTGTCGTTTTCGAATCCGTGCCACGGTCGAACGTAACAACTGTGTTGTGAGCTTCTGCGGTAAAGCAATTTCCAGAAACAGTATAATACTTTCTTATTGTGATATGTTTGTTCTAAGTCTGAAAGTTAGGTTTCTCGTAAAGTCCTGAAGTTGTGGTTTTGATTTAATGCTGAACTACGTGAATACTACACGCCTCGGCAGTTTTCCAGTATTTTTGCGAGCAGTCTCTATGAAAACTGCAGTTTCCCACTGCCTTACCAATAAAGTGGAGTCTACCGTTTGCGTGACACGCAGTTGAGTCTCTGTAGCCGCCTAATTCAATCTGTCCAAAGCTAAATTTTTAACAGATAGGTTCGTAATATACACTCCTGGAAATGGAAAATAGAACACATTGACGCCGGTGTGTCAGACCCACCATACTTGCTCCGGACACTGCGAGAGGGCTGTACAAGCAATGATCACACGCACGGCACAGCGGACACACCAGGAACCGCGGTGTTGGCGTCGAATGGCGCTAGCTGCGCAGCATTTGTGCACCGCCGCCGTCAGTGTCAGCCAGTTTGCCGTGGCATACGGAGCTCCATCGCAGTCTTTAACACTGGTAGCATGCCGCGACAGCGTGGACGTGAACCGTATGTGCAGTTGACGGACTTTGAGCGAGGGCGTATAGTGGGCATGCGGGAGGCCGGGTGGACGTACCGCCGAATTGCTCAACACGTGGGGCGTGAGGTCTCCACAGTACATCGATGTTGTCGCCAGTGGTCGGCGGAAGGTGCACGTGCCCGTCGACCTGGGACCGGACCGCAGCGACGCACGGATGCACGCCAAGACTGTAGGATCCTACGCAGTGCCGTAGGGGACCGCACCGCCACTTCCCAGCAAATTAGGGACACTGTTGCTCCTGGGGTATCGGCGAGGACCATTCGCAACCGTCTCCATGAAGCTGGGCTACGGACCCGCACACCGTTAGGGCGTCTTCCGCTCACGCCCCAACATCGTGCAGCCCGCCTCCAGTGGTGTCGCGACAGGCGTGAATGGAGGGACGAATGGAGACGTGTCGTCTTCAGCGATGAGAGTCGCTTCTGCCTTGGTGCCAATGATGGTCGTATGCGTGTTTGGCGCCGTGCGGGTGAGCGCCACAATCAGGACTGCATACGACCGAGGCACACAGGCCCAACACCCGGCATCATGGTGTGGGGAGCGATCTCCTACACTGGCCGTACACCACTGGTGATCGTCGAGGGGACACTGAATAGTGCACGGTACATCCAAACCGTCATCGAACCCATCGTTCTACCATTCCTAGACCGGCAAGGGAACTTGCTGTTCCAACAGGACAATGCACGTCCGCATGTATCCCGTGCCACCCAACGTGCTCTAGAAGGTGTAAGTCAACTACCCTGGCCAGCAAGATCTCCGGATCTGTCCCCCATTGAGCATGTTTGGGACTGGATGAAGCGTCGTCTCACGCGGTCTGCACGTCCAGCACGAACGCTGGTCCAACTGAGGCGCCAGGTGGAAATGACATGGCAAGCCGTTCCACAGGACTACATCCAGCATTTCTACGATCGTCTCCATGGGAGAATAGCAGCCTGCATTGCTGCGAAAGGTGGATATACACTGTACTAGTGCCGACATTGTGCATGCTCTGTTGCCTGTGTCTATGTGCCTGTGGTTCTGTCAGTGTGATCATGTGATGTATCTGACCCCAGGAATGTGTCAATAAAGTTTCCCCTTGCTGGGACAATGAATTCACGGTGTTCTTATTTCAATTTCCAGGAGTGTAGTGTAGTAGCTTGGCAGAAAATCCTAAGAAATTTTGGTCTTATGTCAAAGCGGTAGGTGGATCAAAGCAACATATCCAGACACTCTGTGACCAAAATGGTACTGAAACAGAGGATGACAGACTAAAGGCCGAAATACTAAATGTCTTTTTTCAAAGTTGTTTCACAGAGGAAGACTGCGCTGTAGTTCCTTCTCTAGATTGTCGCACAGATGACAAAATCGTAGATATCGAAATAGAAGACAGAGGGATAGAGAAACAATTAAAATCGCTCAAAAGAGGAAAGGCCTCTGGACCTGATGGGATACCAGTTCGATTTTACACAGAGTACGCGAAGGAACTTGCCCCCCTTCTTGCAGCGGTGTACCGTAGGTCTCTAGAAGAGCGTAACGTTCCAAAGGATTGGAAAAGGGCACAGGTCATCCCCGTTTTCAAGAAGGGACGTCAAACAGATGTGCAGAACTATAGACCTATATCTCTAACGTCGATCAGTTGTAGAATTTTAGAACACGTATTATGTTCGAGTATAATGACTTTTCTGGAGACTAGAAATCTACCCTGTAGGAATCAGCATGGGTTTCGAAAAAGACGGTCATGTGAAACCCAGCTCGCGCTATTCGTCCACGAGACTCAGAGGGCCATAGACACGGGTTCACAGGTAGATGCCGTGTTTCTTGACTTCCGCAAGGCGTTCGATACAGTTCCTCACAGTCGTTTAATGAACAAAGTAAGAGCATATGGACTATCAGACCAATTGTGTGATTGGATTGAGGAGTTCCTAGATAACAGAACGCAGCATGTCATTCTCAATGGAGAGAAGGCTTCCGATGTAAGAGTGATTTCAGGTGTGCCGCAGGGGAGTGTCATAGGACCGTTGCTATTCACAATATACATAAATGACCTGGTGGATGACATCGGAAGTTCACTGAGACTTTTTGCAGATGATGCTGTGGTGTATCGAGAGGTTGTAACAATGGAAAATTGTACTGAAATGCAGGAGGATCTGCAGCGAATTGACGCATGGTGCGGGGAATGGCAATTGAATCTCAATGTAGACAAGTGTAATGTGCTGCGAATACATAGAAAGATAGATGCCTTATCATTTAGCTACAAAATAGCAGGTCAGCAACTGGAAGCAGTTAATTCCCTAAATTATCTGGGAGTACGCATTAGGAGTGATTTAAAATGGAATGATCATATAAAGATGATCGTCGGTAAAGCAGATGCCAGACTGAGATTCATTGGAAGAATCCTAAGGAAATGCAATCCGAAAACACAGGAAGTAGGTTACAGTACGCTTGTTCGCCCACTGCTTGAGTAATGCTCAGCAGTGTGGGATCCGTGCCAGATAGGGTTGATAGAAGAGATAGAGAAAATCCAACAGAGGGCGGCGCGCTTCGTTAGGGGATCGTTTGGTAATCGCGAAAGCGTTACGGAGATGATAGATAAACTCCAGTGGAAGACTCTGCGGGAGAGACGCTCAGTAGCTCGGTACGGGCTTTTGTTAAAGTTTCGACAACATACCTTCACCGAAGAGTCAAGCAGTATATTGCTCCCTCCTACGTATATCTCGCGAAGAGACCATGAGGATAAAATCAGAGAGATTAGAGCCCACACAGAGGCATACCGACAATCCTTCTTTCCACGAACAATACGAGACTGGAATAGAAGGGAGAACCGATAGAGGTACTCAAGGTACCCTCCACCACACACTGTCAGGTGGCTTGCGGAGTATGGATGTAGATGTAGATGAACATCCAGCTGTGACTCATTCATACTTTAAGTAAAGATTTTTAAGTTTTGTACGTTCTTAATTTCAGATTTATCGGGAAATGAAAGCATACAAATGTTTGCTCTGCGAACAGCCTTTTATGTGTGGGCAATCAGCTCAGGCCTATCGTCGTTGATACTGCTAGGCATCTACCTTGCCGTCACGACACTTGTACGAACCGCGGGTAAGTTTCTTCATAACTGCACCATTAAGAGCAGATTCCATATTACCTCAAATGTAACGCTGTCAACGGCGTATCCGAATGGGACTTTGCTAGTCATCAGGGCTCAGTTCGAAACTGGACTCATCACTGAAAACAATTGTACTTCAGTCAATGAGATTCCAGATCGTAGACATATCTGAAGACGTCTCGGACAGCGGTGAGATACCAAAATGACTGTCGCCCGCCTTGCGGCTCGACCGACAAACACGAATGATGGTTTTTTTTTAATCGTTCAAATGGCTCTGAGCGCTATGGGACTTACCTGCTGTGGTCATCAGTCCCCTAGAACTTACAGCGAAACGTCGATGATATCCTACGCCCCGTTTTGTTGTGCTTCATAGCAAGCTTTCCTGGGCTTACATTTCAGCAAGATAATGCCCGCCCGGCGACAGTTTGTGCTGCTTGTCTTCGTGCTTGCCAAACCCTACCGTGGCCAGTAAGGTGATCGGATCTGTCCTCAATTGAGAATGTTTGGAGTATTATGGACGAGACCCACAAACCAGCTCGGATTATGACGATATATGCGCGAACTGGATAGAATTTGGCACGGTATCCCTCAGGAGGACATCCAACAAATGTATCCGTCAATACCAGGCCGAATAACTGCTTGCATATGGGCCATAGATGAACCAACGAGTTATCGACTTGCCAGTTTGTGAATTTCTTTCCCTCGAATAAATCATTCAGTTTTTTTTTCTGAAATTGTAACCATCTGATCATTTTTTCTTTGTACATGTATATCACGTCTACCGATTTCCGTCCTATTCTGACAATTCCTTCACGGTGCGTCGCTGTTTTTTTTTTTCTTTTTTTTTCTTTTTCTCTCCCTACTGTATATCTTGTATATCTTGAAGGCAACAAAAATCAGATTGGTCGTAAAGTGAAACGTTACACGCGAACGGAAGACACCATTATAAATGAGTTCATTAGTTGAAAATATGTCGAATTTCATATGATAGTAGAAAGCCAAAATTAATTACGTTCTTGGTCCTTGTAGCGCATCAGTAGCGAGCATTAACGTAAACGGAAAGGAGAATATTAGAGTGTAATAATTCTTCCAGAGTGAGCTCATTAAGAGATGGAACTTGACGGTGTCTAAGATAAAAATTCGTCCGCTGCTTATTGAAAGATACATCTTGGCTTTCCGTCGGAGTTATTACAAAACAGCTAATTAATTACGATCTCTTAAAAGCACCTGTTTAAAATATCTACCGTGACAATCTCATGAATTGTGAAAACAAATAGTAGGGTGCATATTGATCGTAATTTTAGACGAGTGCTATTCTTCCCCCCCCCCCCCTCCCCCTCGCACCACTTTGTACGGCTGCCGTCGATTTAGCAGCACGGCTGTCGAGATTCGAAACAGTATGTTTTATGTTCGCTATAGTAACTTCCTTTCGGGAACGACTGTCTTTAACGTTTAAAGTTATTAGCTATAGTCGAGACTCACTCAAGGCATAAGATTTCTATTTGTTTCTGAGGGAACTTAAAGATTGTCTCAGTAGTTAATTTGTGAACTACTGCATTGCAAATACTTTTAATTCACCTGCCATTACAAATCACCATTATAATTTTTAACACAGCATTATCGGTACACTGTGTGAACATACACATTATTCACGTCGAAAACCATGAAGCACCCCTTCAGTACCCACTGCAAGTCCGTCGTTAACATTTTCACTGTCTTGACAAACCTGCCGTAAGCGACTCCTCGCAAAACGTATGGCTCTCACGCCACATGAAACAAGGAACCCTAAAAAGTGCAGTGGCAAGACCTTTTCACCCTACGGCAGCCATTATTTCTTGAGTTGTTCAAGTCAGTGATTCACTTAACGGTAATAAGGTATTATACTGACTCGTTAAGCTAAACCTAATGTAAAAAGAGCAAAACATACGGTGTGCTTTAAGTGATGTACGCAGATTGGTTTCCCGCTTCTCTTTAACGACTGCTGCTACGACAGCTCGGCTTCCAAATACGGCCGCAGCTGCTTTACTTGGACGGAACGATAAATACACGGCCAGGCGGGTCTCATTGCAGGAAAAGTCAGCGCGTGTCCAAAGGAAACAATTGTCTGAGTAATTGAGACAGTAAACCTCGAACGACCGTGTGGACGTGAAGGCAAACGCATGGGTGGGCAATGGTGAGACGTGAAAGCAACTGAACAACACGTATTTCCTCTGCTGCTTCCCTAATGAGTTTTCTAAGGCACACTCATAAAAAAATTAATTACATATCGTTCCTATATGCTGAAATATGTATTTCTTGCAGGTGCTCAATCTTTCTTTTTTTAGTTCTTGAGACAACACTATTCAGTAGATTAATTACGTTGGGTCATTATCAAACGAGTTTTCGACAAAGACGATACTTATGTAAAATATAGTTCTAACGACCAAAGTAAAAAATAAAAATATAACAACACAATTAAAATTAGGAAGGATGTCCCGTCGACGTCGAGGTTATTAGAGATGGAGCTCAAGCTCGAATCATGTCAAGGATAGGGAGGGAAATCGGCCGTGACTTTCAAAGGAACCATCCACGCATTTGCCTGAAGCGATTTAGGGACACCAGAGGAAACCTAAATGTGGATGGCCGGAAGCGAGTTTGAACCGTCGTCCTCCCGAATGCGAGTCCACTATGCTAACCAATGCTCCACCTCGCATGGTAATTAAGAGTTAAACGTTGAACAACACGACCTGTTGCAGTTTGACGTAAGCTGTAGTGTTATGTTATAGAAACTGCAAAGTTGAGACAATAACAAACAGTTAGTACGTTACTAAAGCGCTAACGCTCGGGTTATTCATTTTCACTGCTGAACACCACTGAATGAGTAACTACTAGGATTTTTTTCTTTAAAGCCAGTCGATGATCAGAGAAACACACAGTGGCCATCTTCAGATCTGTTTAAAGCATATCCCAACACCCTAGCGGAGAGATAGTGGCGGAAGTGAAGGCGTGATGGAGGATAGCAGTTCGTGCCTGGATACCTCAGTAAGAGAATTGCCCACGAAATGCAAAGGTCCAGGGTTCGAATCCCGATGCAGCACACAGTTTCTTTCTACCAGAAAATTTCAAAACAGCACCCTTGCGCTGTTGAGTAAAAGATTAGTCTGTCTTCTATTTTTCCTTCTTCGTTCAGATGGTTCAACGAGTAAATTCTGATATCTCTCCGGAAACTGTTAGTTCATTTTGTGATCTTACAACAGTCCCAATTAGTCGAGCCTGCAGAAGACATTACTTTAACGAAGAAAGCAGATTAGCAAGGGATCAGTTTGGTCTTAGGAGAAGCAGACACATTCTAGAATCGATTTTAGCACTGTTTTTAATTTAGAGGGGAGATATACGAAAACATGGATACATTCAATGCTTGGGTGTGTAAAACGACTACAGTTTAAATTCTCTGTGGGAGGTAGAACAAGGATCTGATTGCATTGGTGTTCACGGTTAGAGGTGTTACTAGGCTTGCTAAACATGGTTCAAATGGTTCTGAGCACTATGGGACTTAACATCTGTGGTCATCAGTCCCCTAGAACTTAAAACTACTTAAACCTAACTAACCTAAGGACATCACACACATCCATGCCCGAGGCAGGATTCGAACCTGCGACCGTAGCAGGCGCGCGGTTCCGGACTGCGCGCCTAGAACCGCTAGACCACCCCGGCCGGCTGCTAAACATGTATGGGCGTGAAACCGCCCAGTAAGGAGTGATCACTGAGGTCGCGAAGACGCTGCGCATTCGTATGACAAGCGTTTTCAGCTACTGGCAGTTTGAAAGCGGCCTCATTATGGACCTCCATTTGGCCGGCTGGTGGAAACGTGCAGTATACAGGCATCTGGAGTATTCGGTAGTGCTTGGTGATATGAGGGCAGGCACGCCAGACGAGGTTCTAGTGGATCCCGTCTGACCACCATAAGTGAGAATTGTCGTGCTGTGCAGCGAGCATACCCTAGCTTCTTCACATCTTCGCCTGATATCCGTGAATAAGTAGTGGACTTTCTGCAATATTCTGTGTCATTCGTCTTCATTGGTTGGAGCCTAAAAGTAGCTAGATTCGGGATTTACCGTCCCAAGCTTAAGATGCCGTTAAAACATCAGAAACGGCTGAGTTGGTAATGGTGTCGTGACGGGGAAGCGTGGACAGCTGCCGAGTGTCATCGCACCGCCCTGGCTGGCCGTCGTCGGCTAGTATAACGACGACTTGGCAGCGGTCCCATTCCTCCAGTATTTTGGAGAGCCGCAGCGGTATTATTCCTGGCAATATGGCCTGGAGAGCCATCGGCTATGACGTCAGGTGACACCTAGTAGTGATTGAAGGAATTTTGACGGCACAACGGAATGTCATGTATCTCCTGTCTTCTCATGTGCTACCTCTCATGCGACAATACCGTGATGTAACTTTACAACAGAACAATGTTCGTCCACAGGAGACGTGTCTCCGTGAAATGTCTGCGTTATGCATAGATAGTCCCGCGTCCAGCAAGATCGTCAGACACGTTCCCGACAGAACGTATTTTGGACCAGCTTGGATGACAACTCCGTCCCAATTCCCATGATATCAAGGGTCAGTTACACAGTCGTGGGCCAGCTTGCCTCCGGATAGGATTCAGCGGCCTTGTGACATCCTTTTCAACCGAAACAGAGCATGCTTCTAGGCCAGAGTGTGTTAAATATCAGACAGACATGTTCTTTCATACTGTTGATTAACTTCTAAAGCCGGCCAGAGTGGCCGAGCGGTTCTAGGCGCTACAGTCTGGAACCGCGCGACCACTACGGTCGCAGGTTCGAATCCTGCCTCGGGCATGGATGTGTGTGATGTCCTTAGGTTAGTTAGGTTTAAGTAGTTCTAAGTTCTAGGGGAGTGATGACCTCAGAAGTTGAGTCCCATAGTGCTCAGAGCCATTTGAACCATTTTTTAACTTCTAAATTTGGTTCTATTTTTTAATCACTGCAACATCGCATATCCTCTCAACCCGTTAAGTTTCATCTCGTTTCCTCCTCCCCTTCTGAGCGTATCACTTATTTTGTCAGGCAGTAGATTACGACGCTTTTGATATTTCAAAGTAGAACATTTTTGCCGCTCTTAGGCGGTGTAGTATATCAATTACTAGTAAGGAAGTTACTCCATTCTCGTCATGCGATTTAGGAAAATAATCAGAACTGACATACGCGCTAGAATAAAAAGATCAGGAAAAGTATAAGGCAAGGTTGTCAATTGCCACAACCGATATTTAATTCGTATAGCAGACGTTGCCTACCGCAGCGCCGTATTCTTCCTTTTTACGTATCTCTGTACTTGAATACGCAGGCTTATACCATTTTATTTGGCGCTTTCGTGTGGAATCTGCGGGTGGAGAATTAAAGACCTATTTCGATGCAGAGGTTGTTTGCCACAGACACTAAGTCGTGACGATACGATTCGCTCATGTGAGCCAGACAATGACTGCAATACGACCGTAAACAAAAAGAAAAGAAACATAAATGAATTCAAAGCAAGTGCGAGCGCCGCGTGCAGACATGCTATATGGCTTTACGTTAAACTTGAACTAGGCACTGCCGAAAAGGTGATATTTCGATATCCCCGATGTAGAACATATAGAGAAGGAAAGTGCAACAAATACGTAGAAGCAAAGATTTCTCAAGGCTATAAGCACTCGCGTCCCCTAGCGGGGGTGGGGTCGACGCTGTTGGTGTGGGGGAAAAGGGGGGCATTTGTCCCCTCCTTGAATCTGGAGCCCAGATTTTGTTTTTCGTGACAAAATTCTCACGAATATCTAGAAATTATCATTGGCTTATTCAGTACATTGTCGACCGTTATGGGAAATATTGTGACGTTAGCACTATACATCTTGAGATTTTTTGTTGGCAACCCTATCACGGGAAACTATGCCGATTGCTTGGTAAGGCGGCGGTTTTGTGCAGTTATGGTGCCCTTAGATTTTTGTCTGTTGCTTCCTAGAAAAAAAGAAAAAAATATATAAAATTTGAAGGTAGAGAAAATTTCCATTCCAAAATCCTACTCAAAATCTTCAGTGTTCAGCACAGCGCAACATGTACACTCCTGGAAATTGAAATAAGAACACCGTGAATTCATTGTCCCAGCAAGGGGAAACTTTATTTACACATTCCTGGGGTCAGATACATCACATGATCACACTGACAGAACCACAGGCACATAGACACAGGCAACAGAGCATGCACAATGTCGGCACTAGTACAGTGTATATCCACCTTTCGCAGCAATGCAGGCTGCTATTCTCCCATGGAGACGATCGTAGAGATGCTGGATGTAGTCCTGTGGAACGGCTTGCCATGCCATTTCCACCTGGCGCCTCAGTTGGACCAGCGTTCGTGCTGGACGTGCAGACCGCGTGAGACGACGCTTCATCCAGTCCCAAACATGCTCAATGGGGGACAGATCCGGAGATCTTGCTGGCCAGGGTAGTTGACTTACACCTTCTAGAGCACGTTGGGTGGCACGGGATACATGCGGACGTGCATTGTCCTGTTGGAACAGCAAGTTCCCTTGCCGGTCTAGGAATGGTAGAACGATGGGTTCGATGACGGTTTGGATGTACCGTGCACTATTCAGTGTCCCCTCGACGATCACCAGTGGTGTACGGCCAGTGTAGGAGATCGCCCCCCACACCATGATGCCGGGTGTTGGCCCTGTGTGCCTCGGTCGTATGCAGTCCTGATTGTGGCGCTCACCTGCACGGCGCCAAACACGCATACGACCATCATTGGCAACAAGGCAGAAGCGACTCTCATCGCTGAAGACGACACGTCTCCATTCGTCCCTCCATTCACGCCTGTCGCGACACCACTGGAGGCGGGCTGCACGATGTTGGGGCGTGAGCGGAAGACGGCCTAACGGTGTGCTGGACCGTAGCCCAGCTTCATGGAGACGGTTGCGAATGGTCCTCGCCGATACCCCAGGAGTAACAGTGTCCCTAATTTGCTGGGAAGTGGCGGTGCGGTCCCCTACGGCACTGCGTAGGATCCTACGGTCTTGGCGTGCATCCGTGCGTCGCTGCGGTCCGGTCCCAGGTCGACGGGCACGTGCACCTTCCGCCGACCACTGGCGACAACATCGATGTACTGTGGAGACCTCACGCCCCACGTGTTGAGCAATTCGGCGGTACGTCCACCCGGCCTCCCGCATGCCCACTATACGCCCTCGCTCAAAGTCCGTCAACTGCACATACGGTTCACGTCCACGCTGTCGCGGCATGCTACCAGTGTTAAAGACTGCGATGGAGCTCCGTATGCCACGGCAAACTGGCTGACACTGACGGCGGCGGTGCACAAATGCTGCGCAGTTAGCGCCATTCGACGGCCAACACCGCGGTTCCTGGTGTGTCCGCTGTGCCGTGCGTGTGATCATTGCTTGTACAGCCCTCTCGCAGTGTCCGGAGCAAGTATGGTGGGTCTGACACACCGGTGTCAATGTGTTCTTTTTTCCATTTCCAGGAGTGTAGTTACACCAGTTATGAATTCTGAACCTCCATGGTCGTATAATTATGTCACAAATTGAAAAGACGAGCGCAGGCCAACATTAGAGTTGTTTTGAGAGACTTTCCACATCCGTCCTCGCATATACTGGGCCTGAGTTACACTTTATCCAATGAAACCAAAATACAAAACAAATTTTGTTTGAAATACCTGTCCCAGTCTACTTCGGGAAACAGAAGCTACGGAAGCAATGTATTTGAATTAGTTAGCATTATCAGGTGTTAACTTCTGTACACAAAGTGACATCAGAGTAGAATAAGCGTTTTTTTCTCTAAGTTTAATCCTTGTTCCTCCACCTCGAAGAGTATTAAAAATGGCTCTGAGCACTATGGGACTCAACTGCTGAGGTCATTAGTCCCCTAGAACTTAGAACTAGTTAAACCTAACTAACCTAAGGACGTCACAAACATCCATGCCCGAGGCAGGATTCGAACCTGCGACCGTAGCGGTCTTGCGGTTCCAGACTGCTGCGCCTTTAACCGCACGGCCACTTCGGCCGGCAGTATTAATGTGGCATGTATGTTGGTTATTTTTGTTGATATTCAACAGGATTTTCTCAATCGATTTGACTTCTTTATATTTTAGGCTTTTAATGTTTTGTCGACCTAACATTCCTGAAATACAAACAAAGCTTTTATGAAGAGTTTCGAGCTATATTTTTAACCCGTTTGATATCGTGAGTTTAATCACACGAGAATTTAACTGGAAAATTGTTGAATCAAAAAAGTGGCTTCCATATTCAGCATAGAAGATGTATATGCGTTCCGTTTGACTATCAAAACAATCTGTGTTAATTATGCTATAAATGACATAAATCATTGTAAGACTCTGCGACCTTCATCACTAGTTAATGCAAGCCACCATTAGAATTACTTTTAAAAACTCAATGTACTGTATTTAGTCAGTTCACACCTGCACGTACGTATCCATGGTACAGTTGTAAGTGTACGAGATACAGTGTATCGAGTTTTTTAAATGTACGATGACGGCTGTAGTCGAAACGCATTAAGGTGTACTTTTAAAAAAATAAAGGTAGAATAACGATCAAGACGGACAGTTACTGATTAATGTATGTACTGTCAGTCGTTGTTTACTTTTTTATGCCTCTTGTCGGTATTAGTTCTTCGTACATTTGAATCAGCTGTATTTAAAAAAATGGGAGTTTTTGAATATTGAGCCCTCTTGGAAAAATTTCGACGGGCGGCGGGCACCTACATTCAAGGCAAAGGTGCTTTCTGAAAAAGAAAGAAAAAAACGCTATCAACGTCCAAAGATATGTATACAGTGACGTCAGGAAATGAATCATAAAAACTTTGTGGAGAATAAGAAAATTTTGCTGCGGAACGTGAACAATCAGGAAGACAGTAATCAATCTATTAAAAGCATTTGCAACTTGTTATTACAGGAACCGCACAAATGAACCAGGAAAGTCGTTGCTGAAAATCATAGTCGAAGGGACGTGGGAATGGAAAAAAATAGCAGGGCTAGATATTCGTATATGTGACGCAGATCGTTGATGACGTAGCATACAGTAGTTGTGCTGAAATAAGGTGGTTAGCTGTCCAGCGCCAAATTCAAGAACTGCGTCCGTTTAATCTTAGGCCCGGCAACAACAGCAACAGTGATTTCACACTGTTTTTCCTCTGAACTTTATTAACAAGGAACTGTCAGCGACAGGATCCGAAACGTGTTTATTTTGAAGTATACACTACGTACATTCTCTCTGAAAAACTCAAACTATTTGCCAGAGCAGAACTGGGACTCTAACTGCTCAACCTTATTTTCAGACACTAAGCTTCCCTTTGCTGCAAGAAATACATGTATGACTCGACTGGAAGACGTGACATACTTTTAACTCGTCACACACGTCAATACCACGCAGTAAAACTCTGAGCTGTTCTTGAATCAACCATTCGGCGAGAATACCGTGCTACAAAATTTGTTCATAAAGTTTTCAATGTAAATTGCCTTGAAGGAAAATATTTCTGCTGCTGCTCCTGGGTTTAGAAACCAAATAGCTGTCCAAGATATTCCTTACAGTTACTTCTATTTCCACGGAGAGGATGGGTCTGGAGAACCTGATATGGTACACCGATGGTGAAACAAATGTCACAAAACAACAGCAGTGTGATAGGTAGATAGCTGATGTACATTTTTAAGCTGTTGATAAAGTCGCACTTTTCTGAAGACATACAAGTGCTGAGTATTAACTGCTACCGTATAGATCGGCATCCGACTGAATTTAACTTTTTACATCGGCCAAGACAATATATGACACTCCTGAACATAATATTGCTTCGAAAAAATGTATCTTACGTAACAGATTACCATCCAATTTTGAAAATCAACGTCGCAGGCTATATGGAAAATTACTTTTTACAAAGAACACTAACTTAGTTTTCCTCAGGATTTTCAAGAACCTACGTATGGGACTTCCTCGGTTTTTTTAGATCATCTCCATAAATTTTTCAGGTTAAACGAAGCTTTCATTTCTCCTCTTTTTTCATCGTGTTACAACACCTTTACTTATGATATTTCCAGTTTTGAGGTTATTTTCCCCCCTGTCATTCTGTAGTAAATAAGTCTCCTATCAAACTTCCTGGCAGATTAAAACTGTGTGCCCGACCGAGACTCGAACTCGGGACCTTTGCCTTTCGCGGGCAAGTGCTCTACCATCTGAGCTACCGAAGCACGACTCACGCCCGGTACTCACAGCTTTACTTCTGCCAGTACCTCGTCTCCTACCTTCCAAACTTTACAGAAGCTCTCGTGCGAACCTCATTCTGGAAACATCCCCCAGGCTGTGGCTAAGCCATGGGCCCCGCAATATCCTTTCTTTCAGGAGTGCTAGTTCTCCATGTATAGGAGACGAGGTACTGGCAGAAGTAAAGCTGTGAGTACCGGGCGTGAGTCGTGCTTCGGTAGCTCAGATGGTAGAGCACTTGCCCGCGAAAGGCAAAGGTCCCGAGTTCGAGTCTCGGTCGGGCACACAGTTTTAATCTGCCAGGAAGTTTCATATCAGCGCACACTCCGCTGCAGAGTGAAAATCTCATTCTGGAAACATCCCCCAGGCTGTGGCTAAGCCATGTCTCCGCAATATCCTTTCTTTCAGGAGTGCTAGTTCTGCCAGGATCGCAGGAGAGCTTCTGTAAAGTTTGGAAGGTAGGAGACGAGGTACTGGTAGAAGTAAAGCTGTGAGCACCGGGCGTGAGTCGTGCTTCGGTAGCTGAGATGGTAGAGCACTTGCCCGCAAAAGGCAAAAGGTCCCGAGTTCGATTCTCGGTCGGGCACACAGTTTTAATCTGCCAGGAAGTTTCATATCAGCGCACACTCCGCTGCAGAGTGAAAATCTCATTCTGGAAACATCCCCCAGGCTGTGGCTAAGCCATGTCTCCGCTATATCCTTTCTTTCAGGAGTGCTAGTTCTCCAGGTTCGCAGGAGAGCTTCTGTAAAGTTTGGAAGGTAGGAGACGAGGTACTGGCAGAAGTGAAGCTGTGAGTACCGGGCGTGAGTCGTGCTTCGGTAGCTCAGATGGTAGAGCACTTGCCCGCGAAAGGCAAAGGTCCCGAGTTCGAGTCTCGGTCGGGCACACAGTATTAATCTGCCAAGAAGTTTCATATCAGCGCACACTCCGCTGCAGAGTAAAAATCTCATTCAAGTCTCCTATCCATCATTTGATCTTGAGAAAAGCACAACAAAGTTACTGAAACACCTAGAAAATATGTATAGCGTCAGTTTTTACGCTGACGCTTTGGACTATCGTGTTACAGGCTCTTTTGACCAGTCTCGCACTAGATGTATGACAGTTATTGCGTGCATTTCTCCGAGTTTGTTTACTTCTTCAACGATATTATCAATGTCTTCCGCAGTCTGTTGATACCTGCCGCTGAACACATCAGAAACAGTTAAGGTTCTGTGACGACTGAAAAAACTGAGAAAGTAAGTGCTTTGGTTTCACAGTTCTATGCAGGATATTGATGACAGCTATGATTTTCTGGTACTAAATGTTGCAGACATCAGTAACATGAAGTTTGTTATACTACGGGTAATGACTTGCACTTTATCGTGATAATGTAGCATGCAGACTTCCATAGAGGGAAACTCAACTGTCCGACAGATTACGTTCTTACAGTTCAGAAAGTTGAAACAGGAGGATTATAAACGTTACACGAAGCTGTGGCAAAGTATAAATTAAATCCTTGTCGAACGTGACAAAAACGACTACGTTTAAAATTTACCACAGTTACTGCCAGCAGCGATCCGGGTGTTTGAGGATCGGTTCTGAATGTTCTAATTAATTAATCGTAATCCAATCAACTTTTCGGTACAGTTCTTTTGATATTCATTTTTTTTCAGCAATAATTTAATTTTGGAAGCTTGGGGCCAATGTTAACTTTTCATTAAGCTTTATCACCAGTACAGTGACTGCAGTTACACTTGTATATAAAGTCAGTGGAGACACGCGATATTGCTGCTATGTGAGCATTGAACATTAAAATCAAAATGAAACAGAAATGTATAAGGCTCCATAATTGTTTTGGGCAATTGTTTATTAAAAACACTGATGGACAAACGTAAAGATAAAAGTGACTTTCGCCATGTAACATAGCTTGGTGAAACTAGGACAATACGTAGAAAGAACTGCTACAGAATAGTTCAAAAGGGAACTGAAAGAAATATGCAGTGAGACGAAAAGAAATGACACTGTTATTGAAAGACAATATTTACACTGACGTCAACACGATTCATGATGGCCCCGCGATCATTAAAAAAGGTGGACATGGTTCTTCATAGGCTGCGTGATCACAATACACGACAGTGCTCCTCTGAAACTTGCTCTCATGCTAACCCCAAGGTCGGCAAAGAGTTCAAATGGCTCCAAGCACTATGGGACTTAACATTCTGAGGTCATCAGTCCCCTAGAATTAGAACTACTTAAACCTAACTAACCTAAGAGCATCACACACATCCATGACAGAGGCAGGATTCGAACCTGCGACCGTAGCAGCAGCGACTAGAACCGCTCCGCCACAGTGGCCGGTGTTGGATGGTCGTTGGTGCATGTGGACGTGCTGTATCACACACGAGGTCCATTCCATTTCAATCGAGGGAAATGACAGGCCAGTCCATTCGCCGAACATCATCTCATCCCAAGAGCTGCTCCACCTGCGCTGTTGGATGCGGTCGTGCATTGTCATCCGTAAGCATGAAGTTAGGGTCGGATCCACCCCTGTAAAGACGGACATGGGGAAGGACTACAGTGTCACCATAACATAGACCGGTGGGCGTACCGTGTTCAAAGATTTATACGTCATTACGCCCAAGCAAGATCATGACCCTGACACCTGGACCACCAAAACGATCACGTTCGACAATGCTGATCGTATCCTCCTATGGCGAGAGGTGAGAACACGCAATGCACCCAGTAACACTGTCCAACACGATTGTTTTCATCGGTCAGGTGATATGGTATGGGGAGGCATAATGTTGCATCGGCGTATTGACTTCAAAATCTTTGAACACCGAACGCTCTACGGTCAACGTTAATCTGCACTGTACTCCTTCCCCATGTGCATTTATTGAGGGGTTCATTCGACCCTGACTTCAGTTTTGTGGATGACGATTCGCGACCGCATCGAATTGTGTAGGTGGAGAAACTCTTGGGGGAGGAACTCTTGGGGGAGGATATTCGGCGAACGGACTGAACTGCCCCTTCCCCCAATTTCAATTCCATTAAAACGTGTGAGATGCCCTGGGGAGATGTATTACAACACCGACGAACACTAGTGGAGGAATGAAATGCCCTACCACAAGAACTTCTTACCAACATTGATGCCACCGTATGAGCAAGTTCCAGACCATGAATTGCTGTCCGTGGTGATCACACACTCTATTAAGAACCACATCTTACCTATCGTAATATACAGGGGAACGTCACGAATGGCGGTGACTTCAGTGTAAGTGCTATCTTTGATTAACAAGTGTCATTCCTTTCAGTTACCTTCTGTTCTATATAGAAGCCGTTCTTTCTATGTTTGATGCAAGTTTCATCGTGCTATGTTACTAGTCAGTGATACTTGATACCAATGTAAGTCCGTCCTCAGATTTTGACACCATTCTATACAGGCATAGAATAATGTAAGTAAATCTGATACCAGTTTAACAAATACTTTGATAATTTTCTGTTTGTCACGTAACTTGAAACGGCGTAAAAGGATCTGCAAGACTAATGTGACTTCGTTATTTCACGAATAGAAAGTCCATAGAGGAAACGTGTCCTGTTTTTGAAAAACACTTTCATTCTTCGAAGGCAAAAACAATGTTCTGGGTAGGATTCTGAATCAGTTGAAACTTTCCTCCTCGTTTGTCATCTCGCAGCTTCTGTAAAGCCGGGCGAACTCCTGTCGCTGCCACGAATCCCGTGCGGTGCGCGAGAATAATGACGCGACGTATTGCTCCATAGGCCTCTTCCCAAACATTGGTTGGCGAAACTAGATAATTTCTGGCCACTGCTACACCTACGTCACAAAGCCAAGTGAGCGTCGCCAGCCTCGCTTAGACCCGCGAGAGAAGGTTAAATTAGTCACTTCCACTGTACCACTGCTCCATAACCACCAGCAATCTGAATACTCTCAAAAGTGTCCGACCACTGAAATGGGCAACAAACCCGCAGTCAGTCTCTGCACCGTCATCAATGGGTTTCTACCATCTCCTCCGTAAGTAACACGGGAACACAGTCCGAAGCCAAAGAGGGTGGGGGAGAGGATGGGCACAACTCCACACTTATTCTCTTCTGATATCCCTTGCAAGTCCGCTTCGTCTGTCAACATTTGTCAACAACATCTCCAGATAGCCCATTGCTCCACGCTCTGATAGCGCGCCTCGTTGTTAACAGTCAGCGTACGCTCGCTAACATCAAACCCTCTCCTCCTCGAATACCAGCACTAGAGCAAGGCATATCCAAAGTGCACGAAACGGAACTCACTTCCGAACGCTTCTAAACTTTACATGTGTATAAAAACAACCGTACTAGTCCCTGACTACGAACTTTGAAAATACACCTCCTTCCCATCCCCAACCGAGAGGACTCAACTCGCCTCCTTCGCCTTACCACTGCCACCGACTGACTCCTCAACTTTAGGAGCTGACCACAGCTCCACATTATTTTCACATGCCCCTATCTCGGCCAATCAGCCTTCAGAACAGAAAGTAGTCAGTGCTATTGGCCATTCCCTGCTGACGCTCAGAGTACATCGGAGAAGCGCTGCTGCCTGTCGACACAAGAAACGCCAGCCATTCTGTGGGAAAACCCTCGCTCTGGCAGAGCAAGCAGTCGGGTGAGTCCGGACCCCGTTAGCCGGCTTAAGAGGACCCTGCCCTTTATCTTCACACTGTAGAACAGCCGCTGTCCCTCGGACACTGGCAGAGTGACGCTTTCAATCACAGCGTGCACTCGCCGACCGTCACAGCCCAGAAGTGATCTATTAGAAGTTATCCGCCTTTTCCTCACTTTAGCTGGAGACTTGTCCAAAAGAGGGAGCTACGGGGAATAAAGATTTACTGGCTTAACTATAATTACGGTTCCGATTCCAGATGCATGACTCATTATGACCTGCCACAATTATTTATTGAATCCCAAGCGAAGCTGTCATCGACAAATAATGTGGCGTATTAGATGAAGTAATTTTTTCGTAGTATTGATTGCTGCAACTGTAGTATGGTGGGATACCCAGGGTGCAGCTGACGGGGCGTAACAAAATGTCATTCAGGCCGCCCACATCGCACACCTACTGTATTCCTTTCTGAAGCGGGAGTAACTTTTTTCTCGTTGGCGCCTGTGTACAGGTGTGGATGCCGTTGCAGAGGGAACAGTGTAACGTAGTGGCGTTGTGCCGCTATTCCAATGTATTAATTGAATCCAAACAAGCGATGCGTTTCAGCCAGCTCTTTACCAGCTCTCCTGTGTCACATACAAATAATACTACCGGAAAAATAAAACCGAGAAGCATTGAATGTATGGTTGTGGGCCAAGAGTAAAATTGGTAGTACTACTGTGAAGAGCAAGTAACGCAAATATTTCCAGTACAATACAGTTGTAAAGATAGGCCTACATGGGGGTTAGAAGTCGTTCGAAATGCAGTTACACTCAACGAGCCACCGGAGACATCTACATACACATGAATACTCTGCGAATTACCCTTAAGTGGCTCAAATGGCTCTGAGCACTATGGGACTCAACTGCTGTGGTCATCAGTCCCCTAGAACTTAGAACTACTTAAACCTAACTAACCTAAGAACATCACACACACCCATGCCCGAGGCAGGATTCGAACCTGCGACCGTAGCAGCAGCGCGGCTCCGGACTGGAGCGCCTAGAATCGCACGGCCACCGTGGCCGGCCTTACCCTTAAGTGCCTGGCAGAACTATCTTCACAATAATTCTTTGATACTCCAATCTCGAACAGCGTGTCGAAAAAAAGAACACACATACTTCTGTGTGACCTCTGATTTCCCTTATTTTATCATGATTATCGTTTCTCCCTATGTAGGTCGGCGTCAACAAAATACTGGATGATCAAAAAGTCAGTGTAAGTTTGAAAACTTAATATATCACGGAATAATGTAGACAGAGAAGTAAAATTTGACACACGTGCTTGGAATGACACGGGGTTTTATTAGAACAAAAAAAAAAAAAAATTCACAAAATGTCCGACAGATGGCGCTGGACAGCAAAACTGCTACCGTGACGGCTGAACGGTATGCCGATATGTTACAGAATCGCATCATCCCCAGCTTGAAAAATGGCTCTGAGTACTATAGGACTCAACTGCTGAGGTCATTAGTCCCCTAGAACTTAGAACTAGTTAAACCTAACTAACCTAAGGACATCACAAACATCCGTGCCCGAGGCAGGATTCGAACCTGCGACCGTAGCGGTCTTGCGAATCCAGACTGCAGCGCCTTTAACCGCACGGCCACTTCGGCCGGCATCCCCAGCTTGGCTGATAAACACCTGCTGTAACGTACGATGTTTATGTAGGATGGCGCTCCACCCCATATTGCTAGACGCGTGAAAGATCTCTTGCGCGCGTCGTTTGGTGATGATTGTGTGCTCACCCGCCACTTTCGTCATGCTTGGTCTCCCAGGTCCCCAGACCTCAGTCCGTCCGATTATTGGCTTTGGGGTTTCTTGAAGGCGCAAATGTATCGTGATCGACCGACATCTCTAGGGATGCTGAAAGATAACATCCGACGCCAATGCCTCACCATAACACCGGACGTGCTTTACAGTGCTGTTCACAACATTATTCCTCGACTACAGCTATTGTTGAGGAACGATGGTGGACATATTGAGCATTTCCTGTAAAGAACATCATCTTTGATTTGTCTTACTTTGTTATGCTAATTATTGCCATTCGGATCAGATGAAGCGCCATCTGTCGGACATTTTTTGAACTTTTGTATTTTTTGGTTCTAATAAAACCCCATGTCATTCCAAGCATGTGTGTCAATTTGTATCTCTCTGTCTACATTATTCCGTGATTTATTCATTTTTCAAATTTATACTGACTTTTTAATCACCCGCTATATTCGCATTCGGAGGAGAAAGCTGATGACTGAAATTTCGTGAGATGATTTCGCCGCAGCGGAAAACGCCTTTGTTTTAACGATGTCGACCCCAAACCTGAGTCTCTTTAGTAGATATGTTGGATCTTCTAAGTGTTCTGCCAATGAAACGCAGTCTTAGTTTCGCCTTCCCCACCACATTTTCTATGTGTTCTTTCCCATTTAAGTTGTTCGTAATTGTAATTCCTATGTATTTAGTTGACCTTACGGCCTTTAGATTAGACTGATTTATCGTGTAAGCGAAGTTTAACACATCCATTTGACCACTCAAATGTATGACCTCATATTTTCATTATTAAGGGTCAATTGCCAATTTATGCACCATATACAGGGTGTTTCAAAAATGACCGGTATATTTGAAACGGCAATAAAAACTAAACGAGCAGTGATAGAAATACACCGTTTGTTGCAATATGCTTGGGACAACAGTACATTTTCAGGCGGACAAACTTTCGAAATTACAGTAGTTACAATTTTCAACAACAGATGGCGCTGCAAGTGATGTGAAAGATATAGAAGACAACGCAGTCTGTGGGTGCGCCATTCTGTACGTCGTCTTTCTGCTGTAAGCGTGTGCTGTTCACAATGTGCAAGTGTGCTGTAGACAACATGGTTTATTCCTTAGAACAGAGGATTTTTCTGGTGTTGGAATTCCACCGCCTAGAACACAGTGTTGTTGCAACAAGACGAAGTTTTCAACGGAGGTTTAATGTAACCAAAGGACCGAAAAGCGATACAATAAAGGATCTGTTTGAAAAATTTCAACGGACTGGGAACGTGACGGATGAACGTGCTGGAAAGGTAGGGCGACCGCGTACGGCAACCACAGAGGACAATGCGCAGCTAGTGCAGCAGGTGATCCAACAGCGGCCTCGGGTTTCCGTTCGCCGTGTTGCAGCTGCGGTCCAAATGACGCCATCGTCCACGTATCGTCTCATGCGCCAGAGTTTACACCTCTATCCATACAAAATTCAAATGCGGCAACCCCTCAGCGCCGCTACCATTGCTGCACGAGAGACATTCGCTAACGATATAGTGCACAGGATTGATGACGGCGATATGCATGTGGGCAGCATTTGGTTTACTGACGAAGCTTATTTTTACCTGGACGGCTTCGTCAACAAACAGAACTGGCGTATATGGGGAACTGAAAAGCCCCATGTTGCAGTCCCATCGTCCCTGCATCCTTAAAAAGTACTGGTCTGGGCCGCCATTTCTTCCAAAGGAATCATTGGCCCATTTATCAGATCCGAAACGATTACTGCATCACGCTATCTGGACATTCTTCGTGAATTTGTGGCGGTACAAACTGCCTTAGACGACACTGCGAACACCTCGTGGTTTATGCAAGATGGTGCCCGGCCACATCGCACGGCCGACGTCTTTAATTTCCTGAATGAATATTTCGATGATCGTGTGATTGCTTTGGGCTATCCGAAACATACAGGAGGCGGCGTGGATTGGCCTCCCTATTCGCCAGACATGAACCCCTGTGACTTCTTTCTGTGGGGACACTTGAAAGACCAGGTGTACCGCCAGAATCCAGAAACAATTGAACAGCTGAAGCAGTACATCTCATCTGCATGTGAAGCCATTCCGCCAGACACGTTGTCAAAGGTTTCGGGTAATTTCATTCAGTGACTACGCCATATTATTGCTACGCATGGTGGATATGTGGAAAATATCGTACTATACAGTTTCCCAGACCGCAGCGCCATCCGTTGTTGAAAATTGTAACTACTGTAATTTCGAAAGTTTGTCTGCCTGAAAATGTACTGTTGCCCCAAGCATATTGCAACAAACGGTGTATTTCTATCGCTGCTCGTTTAGTTTTTATTGCCGTTTCAAATATACCGGTCATTTTTGAAACACCCTGTAGATATCTTTTCTAAATGGTTTTGCAATTTGTCTTGATCTTCTGACGACTTCACTAGATGATAAATGACAACATCGTCTGCAATCAACCTAAGACGACCCCTCAGATTGTCTCCTAAATCTTTTACATAGGTAAGGAACAGCAGAGTGCCTATTACACTATCTTCAGAGATCTCTTATGAGATCACTATGGTACTAAAATGCCATTCTCAATTTCTCAGAGGGTTATGTGTAAAATACAAACGATACTTCTTGCATTACTGGTTAGACAACTGAAATAAATCCATTGATTATCAATACATTTAATGTTTCAGATGTACTGCAGTGACTAAATTTTACTGCTCCTGCCTCCCAATGAAATTCAAATCACAGTACTGCACACTATTAACTGTCTGCAGCATCCACACATTGCAGATTAACAATGAAATTTTTTGATGCTTTCGTCTTTCGGTTTTGGTTTCCAGAATAGTAATACATTTGTTCGTAATAAATTGTTTCAGTTGTCTGAGATGCTTCTCGCATGCTTTCTCTTTCTTCCGGTAGTTTATCTTCAAGAAAATAAGTTTCGCTGTTTCTTCAAATTTACTCGCATTTTGAATTACGTCGGTCATGGGACTACGAACTGCGGTAGTACTCTGCTTAAAAAATACCTACAAATTATTTTGATCTCATGCGAAGCACATCGTTTGATACATAGGACACCTGCCACGACAACAGTTTGACGTAATATTTCAGCTCACCGGCCTCCACGCGCGAGAAGTTTTAGAGTGATAATTTTGCAGGTATAGAAAGCCCGTTTGCTCGCACTTTACATATGAAGTCTTCGGTCAGCCCACGTAGCAGTACAGAAGTAGCTACTGACAACTGGTATCAATGCTGCCAACATAATTTACCTGTTGTCTTTGGGGAATACTTTTCGTTGCTGTACAGATGAAAGGATTAACTAAGGATATTTCCTTGTGTCGAAGACTCAAACTTACACCTGTTCCATTTCGTGGACAGTGTTTCATGTAAATTCTGGTGACGAAGAATTAGCTCTTCGTTGTTTAGATGCAATCGGTGACCTGTTGGTGGAGGACTAGATGCTGTATTTACAAGAATTCACCAGAAAAAATGGGAACGATGGTGAGGGATACTTTCTGAGTCTTTTAGTATAAGGTACCTGCGATCTCTGATAGCTCATGGTAGACTAATTGTATTGTGTTTGATTTCTTAACCCACTTATCGCAGTGCCAGTGTTACGCAGAAAATATTCACACAACATTTCAAATGTTGACGGTACCCGCTGTGTGTCTTGATTGTATACACACTTGTTCCATTCACTTGCGGACACGCTGTTGACAACAGTACCGCCACGTCATTCGTCATCCTGGATCTCGCATTCAGTACTACTCAGTTCTGTTTCAGATTTATTTTTTCCAGAAGGTTGCTTGTATAAGGGACAGCCTGTTTAATACCTAACACCCGCAGACCGATTGTGGTTCCATCATCGAGGAAGTCTAAGGCAAAGGACCCCTGCAGTCGAAGAAGGAGGTCATGATGACCTAACCGGAACTTGGATTTCTTTGAGGGGGGAGCCCGTTTTCCTTCGGGCTGTCAGAATGCTGTCGGACGCAATCATCCTGTTACACGATAACCCCGCCCCCACACTGCCAACACATCCTCCGAACAGCCCGGATCCTTTCCCCAGTGGTTTTGCCGGCCGAAGTGGCCGTGCGGTTAAAGGCGCTACAGTCTGGAACCGCAAGACCGCTACGGTCGCAGGTTCGAATCCTGCCTCGGGCATGGATGTTTGTGATGTCCTTAGGTTAGTTAGGTTTAACTAGTTCTAAGTTCTAGGGGACTAATGACCTCAGCAGTTGAGTCCCATAGTGCTCAGAGCCATTTTTGAACCCAGTGGTTTTCACGTCTTTGGCGATCTGAAGAAAGACCAGCGTGGACGTCCGTTTCAGTCGGGCGAGGAATGGCAATAGCAGGTGCTCTTGTGAATCCGTCAGCGGCTGACCGCGTACTACGAAACAGGGATCGATCGTCTCGTCTCCCAGTGGGAAAAATGTCTTGACGCGTGTGGCGATTACTTTTGAATGGAACCATTCCATGGTCCCATTGTGGAGGATTTTCAGTTTTCATTTGACTGCCCCTCATATTATTTTATGTTTTGTGTTGTTTTGGTGACTGCTATTACAGACTTCTGTACTGTTGTAGAGGTTATTTTCTTATAAACAACGGTAATTTCGGGAATAAACGGAATAAATCGTAATTACATTATTATGGTACTCTGTAACACATCACTAAGAGACCACGACTTCCTTGTACCAAAATAAAGGAATCCTTGTACAACCTTCGAATTCTCGTTGCTGGAATTCAGGTTCACCTTGAATACGAGTAACTCAGTTGTATGATTACAGCATTCATGTACAATTGAACATGCTGATTACATGTTACATGCTTAAAATATTTATTTATTGCGACTGCAGTTTCAAGTATTCCTCATTTTCGAGCAACTGGAATAATGCTATACGTCATTACGTACACATGTTCATAAACGGACACTTTGTGTTAGCAGCTTCTACAAATCACAACTTCAGATACGGTATGCACACAGGCACAAATGAAGCCTCTGTTTCAAAACTTCAAACGATTATTCAGCAAGCCGATATATACTTCTACATCCGCATCGTTACTCTGCAGTTCACAATTAAGTGCCTGGCAGGGAGTTCATCGAACCAACTTCAAGCTGTTTCTCTACCGTTCCACTCTTGAACAACAAGCGGGAGAAAGGAACACTTAAATCATTCTGTGCAACCTCTGGTTTCTCTTATTTTATTATGATGATCATTCTTTCCTATGTAGGTGGGCGCCATCAAAATATTTTCACACACTGAGGAGAAAGTTGGAGATCGATATTTCATGAGAAGAACCTACCACAAGGAAAAACACCTTTGTTTTAATGATTGCCACCCCAATTCAGGTACCATATCCGTGGCGAACTCTCCCCTATTTCGCGATAGTACAAAACGTGGTGCCCTTCTTTGAACTTTTTCAATGTCGTCGGTCGATCCTACCTGACGCGGATCCCACACCTCACAGCAGAACTCCAGAAGAGGACGTACAAGCGTAGTGTAGGCAGTCTCTTTAACAGACCTGTTGCCTTTTCTTAGTGTTCTTCCAATAAATCGTAGTCTTTGGTTTGCTTTACTCACAACGTTACCAATGTGATCGATCCAAAGTAAGAAATTCTTTGAATTTACAACCTTTAGAAAAATTTGAAATTTGTAGTAAGTTGCTATAGGACCAAACTGCTGAGGTCATCGGTCCATAGGCTTACATACTACTTAATATAACTTAAACTAACTTACGCTAAGGACAACACACGCACACACGAGCGCGCACACACGCACACACACACACACACACACACACACACACACACACACACACACACCAATGTCCCAGGGAGGACTCGAACCTCCGACGGGTGGGTGGGGGGGGGGGGTGGGGGGGGGGGGGGTGAGCAGCGCGAACCGTGGTAAGGCGCCTAAGACCGTGTGGCTACACCGCGCGGCCGGCCTTTAGATTTGTTTGATTTTAGCCGAAATTTAGCGGATTCCTTTTGGTAATCATGTGAATGACTTCAAGCTGTTCATTATTCAGAATCAATTGTCACTTTTCTTCACATCATACAGACATCTTCTCTAAATCTTTTTTCAATTTGTTTCGATCATCTGATAACGTTATAAGACGGTAAATGACAGCATCGTCTGGACACTATTCAGATTTTCTCCTACATCGTTTATGTAGGTCCGGAACAGCGAAGCGCATGTAGCACATCCTTGTGGAACGCCAGATATTAGTTCTAGTTTACTCACTGACTGTCCGTCAGTTAATACGAACTGTGACAATATGGACAAAATAATCGTTAATGTGTTTTTATGTGTTAATACAGGATATATCTCAGAGAGGGAAGTGAAAGGGTTGTATGTTATTTGCTTGCACTTCGGCTGCAACTATTTTGTGTTACGTGTCCAACCATTTTCGTTTCTGGGACAAATGGCTCTGAGCACTATGCGACTTAACTTCTGAGGTCATCAGTCGCCTAGAATTTAGAACTAATTAAACCTAACTAACCTAAGGACATCACACACATCCATGCCCGAGGCAGGATTAGAACCTGCGACCGTAGCGATCTCGCGGTTGCAGACTGTAGCGCCTTTAACACAATATCAATGGTTGTGACGTTTTCTTGTTTTTCTGTGCGCAGGCCACACAAATTGCAAATGATTTAAATTGCCATGAATTTTGCAGTAGTCGCGTCAGTCTTAATTGCAATCTTCTTGCTTCTTTACCCATGACATTTAAAATTAACCGGTCAAACTCTCGAAGAATTTTTACTAATGGGTAAACATTTGGATGAACTATCGATGTTAATGCACTTATACGTCGCTTCCATCCTTCAGAGATGCTATTGCGATGATGCCTTCCATTGCACGTCCACATAACTCTTGACAAATGCCGTTACCGAAGCACCAGCCCGCAAAATAGTCCTAGAAATTTTGGGGCTCTCTGTTTTCAACCACGCTTTTCTGAATACAAAACCATCCATCATACAACATTTCCAGGGGAAAATGTCCTGGAGCTGACCATATTATTATGTGACAGCGCGTTTCGTCGTTTCGTTTATAGGCAGGAAGAAGGAGGCCGCAACACTGAAATTGCTTTCGCAAACACCGATTAAAATGATAATTGCAACCTGTAATCTCTATCTCAGAAAAAAACAAACTTGTAGCTGATTCTATGATAGGCATTTCGAAGACATGCTTCAGAAATAATACAGGGTAATTCAAAAAGAATACCACAACTTTAGGAATTTAAAACGCTGCAACGACAAAAGGCAGAGCTAAGCACTATCTGTCGGCGAATTAAGGGAGCTATAAAGTTTCATTCAGTTGTACATTTGTTCGCTTGAGGCGCTGTTGACTAGGCGTCAGCGTCAGTTGATGCTAAGATGGCGACCGCTCAACAGAAAGCTTTTTGTGTTATTGAGTACGGCAGAAGTGAATCGACGACAGTTGTTCAGCGTGCATTTCGAACGAAGTATGGTGTTAAACCTCCTGATAGGTGGTGTATTAAACGTTGGTATAAACAGTTTACAGAGAATGGGTGTTTGTGCAAAGGGAAAAGTTCTGGACGGCCGAGAACGAGTGATGAAAATGTACCACGCATCCAGCAAGCATTTGTTCGCAGCCCAGGAAAATCGACTCGCAGAGCTATTCAATTACAATTCATATTTCAGCAGGATGGAGCGCCACCACATTGGCACTTATCTGTCCGTAACTACCTGAACGTCAACTACCCGAGGCGATGGATCGGCCGCCAGGCAGCCCGTGACAGAGCACTTCATCACTGGCCTCCAAGAAACCCTGATCTTACCCCCTGCGATTTTTTCTTATGGGGGTATGTTAAGGATATGGTGTTTCGGCCACCTCTCCCAGCCACCATTGATGATTTGAAACGAGAAATAACAGCAGCTATCCAAACTGTTACGCCTGATATGCTACAGAGAGTGTGGAACGAGTTGGAGTATCGGATTGATATTGCTCGAGTGTCTGGAGGGGGCCATATTGAACATCTCTGAACTTGTTTTTGAGTGAAAAAAAAACTTTTTAAATACTCTTTGTAATGATGTATAACAGAAGGTTATATTATGTTTCTTTCATTAAATACACATTTTTAAAGTTGTGGTATTCTTTTTGAATCACCCTGTATAATAGTTCCAAAAGGATGTCGACAGCTGGAAAAGAATTGGTTTCTTCCCAAGAACTTGTGCGGTAGGCGTGAGGTACAAACAACGGTCCAGCCTGCTTGCTCGAAGCGGCCTTCCCCAGTAGTTCGCTGCAGGTAACGACGGACAGACCGGTGCTTGCTATTTCTGGAACAGCTTGTTGTGAGGTCCACTACCTGGAGTGTCTCGGGCTCCGCAGATATGTCAGCACATTCCATCTCCGATCACGTGTCACCGCGACCACCTGTCACAAACTCGTCTCGCCACACTGCGAGCGGCTGCGTGCTGTTCTGTCGTATACTTTCACCTCCTCGACGCAGTTCGTTTCAGTTGTGTTCTCTTCAAATCATGGCACGGTACTCCAGTGCGCTTTTCTCCTGTGGCTCTTCTAGCAGCTGCTTAGGTACTGTGCCGCGTGAATCTCATTGTCTACCAGCACTGCAGACGTGCACACTCAAAAGTAGAAAGAAATATAAAAATAAGAATTCAAATAAAATAATTAGAAAGTAAATTTTTTTGGTCTTGATAAATTAAATTGTTAAACTAGCCGTCGTATGCACATCTGCTTATTGTGTGACCAGGTCACCGCTTGTACACGTCTGAAGTTTGGAACGAAGGCTGTGTTTGTGCCAGTGTGCATATAAGCGTTTGTAATTTTGAGGTATTGCTCATCCATAGTTTCACATGTATTGCACACAAAGTGTGTTTCTTTGTATGGAAGTCTCTGCGTCACCATTCCTAGTATGCTTTCATTTGTGTGAAAACGAGTAATACTTAGCTGCAATCGCAGTGAATAAAATTTTTTGACATCGTTAAGGAGTACTTGTTGTGTGCAATTATTGAAACGGCAGGTAGAAAACAGAACGTTCCTGAGCAAAATAATGCTTGAATAATCACAGAACGATGTAACCAGATACAAACACATGAAACAGTTCCTTTAAAACATTACAAGAAAATTTTTTAAATACATCTAGATTTAAATCCCATAAAGAGTAAAGGAGCCTTCAGACTGAATTTAGAACTTTACCTAAATAAAATGCCCAACTCATACAGATCTCAATCAGACTTAATGGAGCTGAAAACGAATACATTAGTTGACACAAGGTGATTAGCTTAGATATCGTTCGGCCCCTTCATTCAACTTAGATTAGCGTTCTGGAGCATACAGAGACCCAAAATTCAAAAGCAAGTAGACACAAGATAACAATAACAGCAATAAATTGCTGTTCACAACACAAAAAAATCTCGTAAGGCCCTTTCCAGTTTGACGCACGAGTTCTTTAAAAAGAAGTTCTTTCGGAGCTTAACTTCTAAGTTCAACACTTGGGCCATTAGGTGAAAGTACCGGGTGATCAAAATGTCAGTATAAATTTGAAAACTTACTAAACCACGGAATAATGTAGATAGAGAGGTAAAAATTGACACACATTAGGACAAAAGAAAAAAAATGCAATGCTCCACCCCATATTGCTAGACACGTGAAAGATCTCTTGCGCGCGTCGTTTGGTGATGATCGTGTGCTCAGCCGCCACTTTCGTCATGCTTGATGGTGGACATATTGAGCATTTCCTGCAAAGAACATCATCTTCGCTTTGTCTTACTTTGTTATGCTAATTACTGCTATTCTGATCAGATGAAGCGCCATCTGTCGGACATTTTCTGAACTTTTGTATTTTTTTGGTTCTAATAAAACCCCACGTCATTCCAAGCATGTGTGTCAATTTGTACCTCTCTATCTACATTATTCCGTGGTTTATTAAGTTTTCAAATTTATACTGACTTTTTGATCACCCGGTATATAATTTGAGAGATTAATTTGTTGTTAGCAAATAAAGACCGAAATATAGCTTCCGTAAAACAACGCGGAAAACAGTTCAGTCGTTGTCATAAGGCGGAAACTGATCGATTTATGTGACATCCAGAAGGGCACGATCATTGACTTCTGGACCAAGGGCGGAAGTATTTCCAAAACGTCGGTGTTTGTACACTATTCGATTATCGCCACGATTAAAGTATATGGTGCGCAGCAAAATGGCACTAAGCAAAACCGAAGCCGAGGCAGTTGTGATGCACCAAAGGCTGTAGACTACAGGGGTGAATGACGACATCGGAGATGTGTACGGGTGTATAAACGTACAAATGTTGAGCAACTGACTGCCAAAACAAACCAAGGGGCTACCAACAGTGTCTTCTCAACCACCGTTTAGCGAACGTTGCTGCGTATGGGTCTCTGTTCCAGGCGCCTGATTCGTGTATCCATGCTGCTTCTGTTGAGCGGCGACGAAGGCCGGAATTTTCACGCTTCCACTGACTGGCGACAGGTGACCTTTTCAGATGAATCACATTTAACGGTGCGTCGTACAGATGGTTGTTAGCGAGTACGGCGTGAAAAGTCTGAAAGCAAACACCCAATAACAATCGAGAGTGTGTTGTGGAATGGGGAATGTTTCCGTGGTATTCCCTGGGTGATCTCGTCGTTCTGGAAACCACAGTGCGTCAACGAATGAATGCGTCTGTCCTCGTGGATCATTTGAACCCCTACATGCAGTCTGATTTTCCTCGCCACGATGGCGTCTTCAGACGGGACAGTGCCACGTATCACACAGCTCACATTGTGCGTGCGTGGGTTGAAGAGCAGCAGGATGTGTTTCTGGCCGCCAGACTCCCCCCCTCTCCCCTCTCCCCTCCCCCCCTCAATCGAGAATCTATGAGACCATCTGGATCGGACTGCTTGCACCATAGATCCTCAATCGTGCAACGTAGAGCAGTTGGCAACGGCACTTAAGACGGCATCGCTTCACATCCCTGTCGGTATATCCCAGAACCTCAGTCACTCTTTTCCTGCAACAGATTTTTATTAAAGATGTTGACAGGTGGTCTCATTAATGTGACTCGACCGTTTATTTGCCCACATTGCCACTATAAACACTCAAATCATCATACAAATTGCATATTAAAATTATTACACTACTGGCCATTAAAATTGCTACACCAAGAAGAAATGCAGATGATAAACGGGTATTCATTGGACAAATATATTATACTAGAACTGACATGTGATTACATTTCCATGCAATTTGGGTGCCTAGATCCTGAGATAACAGTACCCAGAACAACCACCTCTGTCCGTAATATCCGCCTTGATACTCTTGGGCATTTAGTCAAACAGAACTTGGATGGCGTGTACAAGTACAGCTGCCCATGCAGCTTCAACACGATACCACAGTTCATCAAGAGTAGTGGCAAGTTGCTCGGCCACCATTGAATGTGCTGGCCAGGTCAGCAGTCTAACATTTTCTGTATGCAGAAAGGCCCGTACAGCACCTGCAACATGCGATCGTGCATTATCCTGCTGAAATGTAGGGTTTCGCAGGGATCGAATAAATGGTAGAGCCGCGGGTCGTAACACATCTCAAATGTAACGTCCATTGTTCAAAGTGACGTCTATGCGAACAAGAGGTGACCGAGACGTGTAACCAATGGCACCCCATACCATCACGCCGGGTGATACGCCAGTATGGCAATGACGAATACACGCTTCCAATGTGCGTTCACCGCGATGTCCCCAAACAGGGATGCGACCATCATGATGCTATAAACAGAACCTGGATTCATCCGAAAACTTACGTTTTTCCATTCGTGCACGCAGGTTGGTCGCTGAGTACACCATCGCAGGCGCTCCTGTCTGTGATCCGGCATCAAGGGTAACCGCAGCCATGGTCTCCGAGCTGATAGTCCATGCTGCTGCAAACGTCGTCGAACTGTTCGTGCAGATGGTTGTTGTCTTGCAAACGTCCCAATCTGTTAACTCAGGGATCGAGACGTGGCTGTACGATCCGTTACAGCGATGCGGATAAGATGCCTGTCATCTCGACTGCTAGTGATACGAGGCCGTTGGGATCCAGCATGGCGTTCCGTATTACCATCCTGAACCCACCATTGCATATTCTGCTAACAGTCATTGCATCTCGACCAACGCAATGTCGCGATACGATAAACCGCAATAGCGATAGGCTACAATCCGACCTTTATCTAAGTCGGAAACGTCATGGTACGCATTTCTCCTCCTTGCACGATGCATCACAACAACGTTTCACCAGGCAACGCCTGTCAACTGCTGGTTGTGTATGAGAAATCGGTTGGAAACTTTCCTCATGTCAGCACGTTGTAGGATTCGCCACCGGTGCCAACCTTGTGTGAATGCTCTGCAAAGCTAATCATTTGCATATCACAGCATCTTCTTCCTGTCGGTTAAATTTCTCGTCTGTAGCACGTCATCTTCGTGGTGTAGCAATTTTAATGGCCAGTAGTGTATTCTTTAGGCTACGATGTAAAAAAGGTACTGTATGTGTGAAACCGTCGTCCAGTGTAAGAAAAAGGGCTAATCAGACCAGGATACGTAAATAAATATAAACCTTGTTTCAGGAAAATAAATTTCGTTTCCTGATAATTTTCATTCCCCGGGGAAAAGTCTGGAAAGACGCTCTTCAGCTGGCGGTTGTTTTAAACGCGGCAGGCTGAGCGGTCTGTCAGTCAGTGAGGTGGACGAGAGTACGCAGACAGCTCGAGTGGGGAGCCGAGTAGCGCCCGGCAGACATGCGGCGCTCGTGAGCCTCGGCGGCGGGCAGCCAGCAGCTGCGCGCAGATAAATGTCTGGCCGGCCGCAGACGTCGTCCGCGGGAGTTCACTGCGGCCGCGATAGGATAGCGCCGGGAAGCCGGAGGGCCTGCCTCCGCCGTAGGGAAA
The DNA here is from genome assembly GCF_021461395.2 of Schistocerca americana. Lineage (NCBI taxonomy): Eukaryota > Metazoa > Arthropoda > Insecta > Orthoptera > Acrididae > Schistocerca > Schistocerca americana. The sequence continues at coordinate 964,484,038 of NC_060120.1, read as the reverse complement.
CCCGCGCCCGTATCGACTTACGCACGGATCGATGCTTCTCTGGCCGCCCGCAGCGCACAGCGTACCGCTGCTCCTCGCGCTCCTGCCCTCGCTTCCGCCTCGCGACTATCTCTGCCGCTGGCGCGCGTTACTCTCGGTTATGGCTCGCCAGAGGTGCTCCGTACTTATCGCGGCGGAGCGATCGCAGCCATCGATCGCGCGTCAGAACTTACCTCTGGCTTGTAAAACTCAGCCACCAGGCCCGCAGGTCCGAACAGCATACACGGTGATTCAGCTGCCGTTCCCTATATCTTTTATGCAACCCGCAACGCCTTCAAAAACCACGTGCGAGATTTTCTACATCTGCATCTACATCTACATCCATACTCCGCAAGCCACCTGACGGTGTGTGGAGGAGGGTACCTTGAGTACCTCTATCGGTTCTCCCTTCTATTCCAGTCTCGTATTGTTCGTGGAAAGAAGGATTGTCGGTATGCCTCTGAGTGGGCTCTAATCTCTCTAATTTTATCCTCATGGTCTCTTCGCGAGATATACGTAGGAGGGAGCAATATACTGATTGACTCCTCGGTGAAGGTTATGTTCTCGAAACTTCAACAAAAGCCCGTACTGCTACTGATCGTCCCTCCTGTATAGTCTTCCGCTGGAATTTATCTGTCATCCCCGTACGCTTTCGCGATTACTAAATGATCCTGTAACGAAGCGCGCTGCTCTCCGTTGGATCTTCTCTATCTCTTCTATCAACCCTACCTGGTACGGATCCCACACTGCTGAGCAGTATTCTCTCGCTCGCTTTGCGCGAACTACCGGGTGATCCGTTTGAGATGTTCTCTGAACAATTTTCTGGAATGTTTGTGAAAATGATGGGAGTTAAGAATGGGTGACCACAACTGGTTGATTTGGGGGCAGGGGACCAAACAGTGACGACATCGGTCCCATCAGATTATGGAACGATGGGGAAGGAAGTCTGCCGTGCCCTTTCAGATGAATCATTCCGGCATTTGCCTGAAGCCATTTAGGGAAATCACGGAAAACTTAAAACAGTAGGCAATCCAATAGCACTTAATTTACAGCACAAATATCAAATTTTAGGAATGTGGCACAAGTTAGTGCACTCAATGTATCTCAACTTTAAGTGAAAATGGTCGTTATGGCATGATAACGCACTCAGTGTACCTTAACGACACACGCATGCATTCACACAGCAGAATTACAGAGCTCGACCCCAATTTATGATGATGACATGCAAGAGGTAAGAAGCGGACAATCAATGCTTAAACTGATGTATGTTCACAGACGAAGCCAAGGATTCAGATGTCTCAAACGAACTCTCAAGAGCCAGCTCTAAAATGAATGTGTAGTTTGGAGTGACCTATGAGAACGTTTTTGGTCCACTCTTTTTTGTGGAAAAAACTCTGTGCCCTCAATTACCCTAAAATGATCGCTCAGTATCTACTTCCGCAATTACAACAAGATGGGATACTGGACGCCATTATCTATCAATAGGCCGGCGCTCCACCGCAATGGGCTCTCATAATGGGGAAGCAACTGAACCAGACAATAAATGGATGCCAGTGCGGTCGTGGTGAGCCTATCCCATGGCCTCCAAAACGCCCAATCATAACGCCTACAGGGTTTATTGTCCGCGGCTACATCAGGTCAACAATGTACACACAAACACCATAGTATCTGGTCAACGTATGGAGTTAGATAACAGCAGTCTTTCAGCAAATATGATGTAACTGACAAGTATTTTTAGAGGTCCAGTGTCGTTTATTCTGAGTGTTCACGTACCCCAATAAAAGAGCATAGAACACTTTAGGGTCAACCGTTTAACCATGCACACTCTGCAGTATTCAGTCTGTGCATGATGGAAAGATACTGACAATGAGGAACAGTATTTGAACAAGCCAGTCAATGCGCTAGCGCAAGTATGCAAGTTTTCGATTTGAATTTGTGCTCAGTTCTGTCACCAGGTGCTACTGATATGCCAGTCCGAAATGACAAATGAAAAATATCCTGACGAGTTACTTGTATTTCGTTCCAAGTTCTCTCCTAACTTGTCTCCCCCTCACTCCCTCCCTCCCGAAAAAAACCGATAGGCCACCTGCAGCGGGCTGGAACGTCATACGTTGATGGCAGCTGGCCTGCTGGATTTAGTCTCCGGGCGACGCTCGCTTGAGTGGCATTTCAGACACCTTTTGGTTTAATCCAGTACAAACAGGCCGATTATAGACTACTGGCTACATTGATGTCCTTCTCGTTCTTCTGCTGACTTGATCCCTATCTTAATATGAAAGCAATAATTTAGGATTAACTTACATGCTGTGTTCTTGTCTTATAAGACGCACTTCGAGGGCAAACTTGCTTTCACCTGTCATTTCAGTGTGAGGCGGTAATCCTATTGTAGCGTAAGCTCGTTTGAAAGGGCGTACTAGAGCAAAAAATCATCGGCGCACTGAAACATTGACATTTGGTTCAAACAGTAGAATTTATCCACGAAAGGGAGACAACCTTCTTAGTCTGCGTTCAACATGCACTTTGAAACTGGAAGTCTGCCCTTATTTAATTTGTTTGTCAACATTTTCCTTACAGCAACATCGTCAGTAAAACGACTAAGGTTCTTTAAGTAAGCACACTTCAGAGTAACTGCTTTTTTCAGTAGCTGTACGACTTTTCATGTCAATTCAGAATGACTCCACAGTGAGAGGCATGGTACAGCGTGTGTAACTGAGAAATAAAAACTAAGGGATGTAAGTCAGAAACACAGAAAGATCTTACATCTACGTGTGAATACAAACTGGTACACTGAGTCCCTCAACGTCCCGTACGAGCCACATCGTACTGAAGGTCCAGACAAAGAAATGCAAAACAAGAAAAATAAACGAATGTGCGATTGCTAGCGTGCCGGTGATGACGCGTCAATTTCCGAGACTGCTGAACACTTCGGACCGCTTCGTACTGTCGTTATAGTCCCGCGTATCGTTCCAACAAGACAAAAGTAAATATTACAAAATGCATACGCTAACTGCGAACACGATATTACATCAGCTGTATGGTTTACTACAGACACATGAAAATTTGTGCCACACCGTGACTCGAACCCGGGTCTCCCGCTTATAGCGAGCGGCCGCCTCAATCACTTCGGCTATCCGCACAGGACTCAAGGTTCCGTGTACCATAGTGTGTACGTTCCGTACTGCTCGCACACCGTTCGTGTGATTCCCGCATACAGAGAATGTTTTTTCTCGTCACTTTACAAGCTTTGGCATGAAATACAATTCGTGCAGTATCTACATTTCACAGTGTCTGCACAGTTCCTTCAGACATTTGTATCAAATTACACAGAAAGTGGCAAATACAGGCGCTGCACAGGCTGTAAAAGGAAATACGTTGGTTGAACTCTAATACTGTACATACAACTTTTCCTGCTGCTCGTCGAATGATGAATTTTTCTATCTCTCCCTCCCTCTCTCTCACGTATCACACGCACACACAAACAACAAGCGCCACGTTTCGGGATTAACATTGAGAAACTCTAGATTTCGCAAAGCAACACATACGCTGCGGCGTCGATGTCGTTGTGGTGAAGAGCGAAATATGTATGAAATGTGGAGCGACGGCACCAGCTGTGCTCAAATTCATCAGTGCTACCGATTCGGTTCGCAATTCCGCTTCGACAAATATGCATGCAGATCACTTTTCCTCGACGAATGTGCTGTTATTACTAGTAACTGGACACGGACGGAAACATATTGCTGCTATTTTTTAGTTCCCCAGTTCACGAGCCGTCGTCGCCGATCGGATGGCCTGCATCGTCAGCTACACAGGGACACTGCACATATCGAAAGAGCCACCAACTTTACCCACCATACGAACAAATACACTTTCCCATATCCTGTGTTGCTGTTGTGGCCTTCAGTCCGAAGACTGATATGATGCTGCTCTCGGTGCTGGTCTATCCTCATCTCTCCTTAACTACCACAACCTACATCCATTTGAACCTGTTTACTGTATTCAAATCTTCATCTGCCGGCCGAAGTGGCCGTGCGGTTAAAGGCGCTGCAGTCTGGAACCGCAAGACCGCTGCGGTAACAGGTTCGAATCCTGACTCGGGCATGGATGTTTGTGATGTCCTTAGGTTAGTTAGGTTTTCTGGTTCTAAGTTCTAGGGGACTAATGACCTCAGCAGTTGAGTCCCATAGTGCTCAGAGCCATTTTGAACCAAACCTTCATCTCCCTCTGCAGTGTTCCCTCCTCCCACCCCATACTTTCCTCCAATAGAAAACAGGCAATTTCGTTGATGCCTCAGAATGCGTGCTATAAACCTGCCCATGATTTCTTTTTAGTCAAGTTGTGCCATACTCCCCAGTTCTATTCAGTACCTCCTCATTAGTTAGGCGATCCACCCATCTAATCTTCAGTGTTATTCTGCACCATATTTCAAAACTCGTATTCTCTTCTTGTCTGAATTGTCTATCGTCCACGTTTCATTTCCATACAACTACATCTACATCTACATCTACATTTATACTCCGCAAGCCACCCAACGGTGTGTGGTGGAGGGCACTTTACGTGCCACTGTCATTACCTCCCTTTCCTGTTCCAGTCGCGTATGGTTCGCGGGAAGAACGACTGTCTGAAAGCCTCCGTGCGCGCTCTAATCTCTCTAATTTTACATTCGTGATCTCCTCGGGAGGTATAAGTAGAGGGAAGCAATATATTCGATACCTCATCCAGAAACGCACCCTCTCGAAACCTGGCGACCAAGCTACACCGCGATGCAGAGCGCCTCTCTTGCAGAGTCTGTCACTTGAGTTTATTAAACATCTCCGTAACGCTATCACGCTTACCAAATAACCCTGTGACGAAACGCGCCGCTCTTCTTTGGATCTTCTCTATCTCCTCCGTCAAACCGATCTGGTACGGATCCCACACTGATGAGCAATACTCAAGTATAGGTCGAACGAGTGTTTTGTAAGCCACCTCCTTTGTTGATGGACTACATTTTCTAAGCACTCTCCCAATGAATCTCAACCTGGTACCCGCCTTACCAACAATTAATTTTATATGATCATTCCACTTCAAATCGTTCCGCACGCATACTCCCAGATATTTTACAGAAGTAACTGCTACCAGTGTTTGTTCCGCTATCATATAATCATACAATAAAGGATCCTTCTTTCTATGTATTCGCAATACATTACATTTGTCTATGTTAAGGGACAGTTGCCACTCCCTGCACCAAGTGCCTATCCGCTGCAGATTTTCCTGCATTTCGCAACAATTTTCTAATGCTGCAACTTCTCTGTATACTACAGCATCATCCGCGAAAAGCCGCATGGAACTTCCGACACTATCTACTAGGTCATTTATATATATTGTGAAAAGCAATGGTCCCATAACACTCCCCTGTGGCACGCCAGAGGTTACTTTAACGCCTGTAGACGTCTCTCCATTGATAACAACATGCTGTGTTCTGTTTGCTAAAAACTCTTCAATCCAGCCACACAGCTGGTCTGATATTCCGTAGGCTAACAACGCTTCAGGAAAGTCTTTGCAACACTTAAATTGGTACTACATTTTAACGAATTCTTCTTTTTCTTACTTTCCCTGCCGTCAGTATGCATTTTATACCCTCTCTATTTCGGACATGGTCAGTTATTTTGCTGTCCAAAAAGAAAATTCATCTACTACCTTTAGTGTCCCATTTTCTAACCTCACTACCTAAGCATCGTCTGATGTAGTTCAGTTACAACCCATTACCCTTGTTTTAGCTTTGTTTATATTCATCTTGTAATCTCTTTGTGAGATACTATCCTTCCTTCAGCGGCTTTTGCAAGGCCTCTGCCGTATCTGACAGAATTACTATGTCATAAGTAAGCTAGGTGGACGTTAATTCACTTCCCAAATCTCTCTTTGCTTTCCTTTACTGCCGGCTCAACGAACAGGTTGAGTAACATTTGCGATAGCCTACAACCCTGTCTCACTCTCTTCTCAAGCACTTCTTCCCTTTCATCCCCTTCTATTCTCGCAACTGGCCGGCCGTGGTGGCCGAGCGGTTCTAGGCGCTACAGTCTGGAACCGCGCGACCGCTGCGGTCGCAGGTTCGAATCCTGCCTCGGGCATGGATGTGTGTGATGTCCTTAGGTTAGTTAGGTTTAAGTAGTTCTAAGTTCTAGGGGACTGATGACCTCAGAATTTAAGTCCCATAGTGCTCAGAGCCATTTGAACCATTATTCTCGCAACTGCAGTCTGGTTTCTGTACAAGCTGTAAATAACCTTTCGCTCCCTGTATTTTATCCCCGCTGCCTTCAGAATTTCAAAGTGGTAGTTCCAGTCAACATCTTCCTCTAAATATACCAATGCCAAAGGCGTGGGTGTGCCTTTCTTTAAGCTATCTTACAGCACAGGACGTTGGATCAATAATGCCTCGCGTGTTCTTGCATTTTCCGGAACCCAAACTGATATTCTCCATAGTATCTACCAGATTTTCCATTCTTCTGCAGATAATTCATGTCAATATTTTGCAGCTATGACGTATTAAGCAAATGTCTGTAGTATTCACACCTTTCAGAACGTGTCTTGTTTGGAACTGGAAATATTATACCCCTCCTGAAGCTTGGGGTATTTGCCTCACACACACACACATCTTGCTCACAACCTGCAATAATTTGGTCATTCCTGCTTCTCCCAAAGAACTCAGTGCCATGTACTAGGCTTCTATATATTTTCTAAGACAGATTTTTCCAGAATTATTTAAAGAGGCTCTCTATTCCACGACATTATCGACGTTTATCGATAGATTTCCTTTGGTTAAAAGACAAAAATTCCTAGTCGGGCCTCTCTCTGTCCTGTACTGGCTCACCTAAGTTTGGCTGTGAAGAACCCAAGTGCACAGTGGATGAAAGCCCGCTAACGCACTCTGATAACAGAATGAAAAAAAGGTGTGTGAAAGCTCTGGGAGGGAACGTTGATGAGGGATACTATATTTATTCTCTGTGGACACCCTTAAATAACGACCTCGGTTGTAAACAGTGGTAAGGGACAAATTTTTTTGAGGAACAATGCTGTAAGGTTCAAATGGCTCTGAGGACTATGGGACTTAACATCTGAGGTCATCAGTCCCCTAGAACTAAGAACTATTTAAACCTAACGAACCTAAGGACTTCACACACGTCCATGCCCAAGGCAGGATTCAAATCTGCGACCGTAGCAGTCGCGCAGGTCCGGACTGAAGCGCCTCGAACCGCTCGGCCACCGCGGTCGGCTGTGCTGCAAGGTATCAATAAAATCGCTTACATAAGATATTCAAGTACATGCAATGTGTTTTTTTCATTTAGAGAAGTCACTGTTTTCAAAAACGTCCGCAGTAAGGACATATATTTGAATTGGTTAATTCTAACCAAAAATTTGCTCTCGAAAATTCGTCAGTTGGCACTTAACATTGTTTATTTCGAAACCTTGGGCAGTGTTGACTTACAACTGTTCACTTGCTGGGTGAGTTGACAAAACTATTTCTAATTCAAATTCAAGATGCCCGAATTGATTTAGTTTCTGATAATAAGATTTACATTAACAATATTGACAAAAATAAAGTAGGACAACCATGAAATTAAATCTGTGATTCAGTGCAATATAAATTTAATTCTAGCAACCGCCTTACAACAGTACGTAAACAATGTTAGAGATCACCACTGTCGCTTCGGCCATCAACTTGTCACATAAATTCACATTAACTCTGATAAGGTCTAACGTTGTTTGCTTGATTAAATTTCACCCATTCCTGATTAGCAACAACTTTTTAAAGGCATTTCTGTTCAGGAACGTATTTGAGGATCTCAAACTCAGTCATACGTATCAAACTCAGCTTCGTACAATTCGCCCCTGTAAAGCATTTTTCTGGCGCGAACATCGCACGCGTTACTACCACGGGCAGCCATGATTTAGTACTTACCACTGTTTACATCCACACATCCCGAAAAATTTGTCGTTAGCGAGAATCTGATATTTCAGCTAGACACGAACTGTTTTATATTCTTGATAACCACGGCTGTTGAAAGGCATGATGTTAACAATAGGTAAAGTTGTTATTTACCAAAACGCAACCGGTTTAGCGGCCTAAAGCGGCATCGTCGGGTGCAACGTACACGATAAAACCGAAGTACAGTGTCAACATATTTTGTGGGTATTAAAATTAATAAAGGAATGGCTAAAATATATTCACAGTCTTAAAAGATCATAGGCACGCCCATAGCTCCTAGTCAAAATTTGATATTCAGAGAATATCGTCTATACTACAGAGAGCGAAAGGTAAAGAAGACATAGTCTATTTTTTAAAATTTGTCTGCGTCTAGAAAGAAAATAATTTATAGTGAGAGGACGCTAAAAGTTTTTGAAAAAGGGCCGGATAGGCGACAAAAATTGTCACTGCTAACATGATTAGTCGCGGCACTACGCAAAGTAATATGTAGAATCTGTCACGTGGTAGTGTCTTAGCAGTATGACGGCAGGACAGCTTCCTGCAGGGCAAAGTGAAAGCGGCCCGCACGAACAACAAAGAGATGCTAGCAGGCTGGCGGAACGGCAGCTACGCTCGTGGGCAGTGTGACGTCATACGCTCATGACTAGGAGCGCTGGGTACCTACCTTTACAAGCAAGAATAACACAGAATTTCATTATGTACTAACACCTAATCCTTCAAACAATTAAATTTAGCCAGAGTCCTATGGTGCTTTAATCCCAATTAGTTATTCAACGTGAATTGTGCATTTTCGTTTTTATATCTAAAAATTTCTAATTCCTCTAATACATTCAAAATATGTTTTTTTATGAAGTATTTTTAAATTTTCTGAAGGGCTTGTGATGCTGTGTCCCTGTTCGCGTAAGTGCTCTGTTAATGTTGATCGTGGATTACTTAAGTTAAAGTGTTCCTTTACAGCGCTCTTACGCGAAACGGAGTGCAGGTTCACAAATTTAAAAATACTTCACAAAAAGAAAAAAAACATATTTTGAAGATGTTAGAGGAAGTAGAAATTTTTAGATATGAAAACGAAAACGCGCGGTTCACGTAGAATGTCAACTGGAATTAAATCAACATAGCATTCTGGCTAAATTTGATTGTTTTCATGATTAGGTGTTAGTATATAATAAAATTCTGTATTATTCTAGCATTGAAAGGTAGAGAGCGACCCAGCGCTCCTACTCATAAGTATATGACGTCACTGTGTCCACAAGGATAGCTTCCGTTCCGCCAGCCAGCTAGTCTCTCTTTGTCGTTCATGCTGAGCGCTTTCATTTTGCCCTGCACGGAGATTCCCTGCCGTCCCACTGATAAGACAAGGTCATCCGTTATTTTCCACATGTTGTTGTTGTTGTTGTTGTGGTCTTCAGTCCTGAGACTGGTTTGATGCAGCTCTCCATGCTACTCTATCCTGTGCAAGCTTCTTCATCTCCCAGTACCTACTGCAACCTACATCCTTCTGAATCTGCTTAGTGTATTCATCTCTTGGTCTCCCTCTACGATTTTTACCCTCCACGCTGCCCTCCAATACTAAATTGGTGATCCCTTGATGCCTCAGAACTTGTCCTACCAACCGATCCCTTCTTCTGGTCAAGTGGTGCCACAAACTCCTCTTCTCCCCAATCCTATTCAATACTTCCTCATTAGTTATGTGGTCTACCCATCTAATCTTCAGCAGTCTTCTGTAACACCACATTTCGAAAGCTTCTATTCTCTTCTTGTCTAAACTATTTATCGTCCATGCTTCACTTCCATAAATGGCTACGCTCCATACAAATACTTCCAGAAACAACTTCCTGACATTTAAATCTATACTCGATCTTAACAAATTTCTCTTCTTCAGAAACTCTTTCCTTGCCATTGCCAGTCTACATTTGAAATCCTCTCTACTTCGACCATCATCAGTTATTTTGCTCCCCAAATAGCAAAACTCCTTCACTACTTTAAGTGTCTCATTTCCTAATCTAATTCCCTCAGCATCACCCGACTTAATTCGACTACAGTCCATGATCCTCGTTTTGCTTTTGTTGATGTTCATCTTATATTCTCCTTTCAAGACGCTATCCATTCCATTCAACTGCTCTTCCAAGTCCTTTGCTGTCTCTGACAGAATTACAATGTCATCGGCGAACCTTAAAATTTTTATTTCTTCTACATGGATTTTAATAATTACTCCGAATTTTTCTTTTGTTTCCTTTACTGCTTGCTCAATATACAGATTGAATAACATCGGGGAGAGGCTACAACCCTGTCTTACTCCCTTCCCAACAACTGCTTCCCTTTCATGTCCCTCGACTCTTATAACTGCCATCTGGTTTCTGTACAAATTGTAAATAGCCTTTCGCTCCCTGTATTTTACCCCTGCCACCTTTAGAATTTGAAAGAGAGTATTCCAGTCAACATTGTCAAAAGCATTCTCTAAGTCTACAAATGCTAGAAACGCAGGTTTGCCTTTCCTTAATCTTTCTTCTAAGATCAGTGGTAGGGTCAGTATTGCCTCAAGTGTTCCAGTATTTCTACGGAATCCAAACTGATCTTCCCCGAGGTCGGCATCTACCAGATTTTCCATTCGTCTGTAAAGAATTCGTGTTAGTATTTTGCAGCTGTGGCTTATTAAACTGATTGTTCGGTAATTTTCACATCTGTCAACACCTGCTTTCTTTGGGATTGGGATTATTATATTCTTCTTGAAGTCTGAGGGTATTTCGCCTGTCTCGTACATCTTGCTCACCAGATGGTAGAGTTTTGTCAGGAGTGGCTCTCCCAAGGCCATCAGTAGTTCCAATGGAATGTTGTCTACTCCGGGGGCCTTGTTTCGACTCAGGTCTTTCAGTGCTCTGTCAAACTCTTCACGCAGTATCGTATCTCCCATTTCGTCTTCATCTACATCCTCTTCCATTTTCATAATATTGTCCTCAAGTACATCGCCGTTGTATAGACCCTCTATATACTCCTTCCACCTTTCTGCTTTCCCTTCTTTGATTAGAACTGGGTTTCCGTCTGAGCTCTTGATGTTCATACAAGTGTTTCTCTTATCTCCAAAGGTCTCTTTAATTTTCCTGTAGGCAGTATCTATCTTACCCCTAGTGAGATAAGCCTCTACATCTTTACATTTGTCCTCTAGCCATCCCTGCTTAGCCATTTTGCACTTCCTGTCGATCTCATTTTTGTGACGTTTGTATTCCTTTTTGCCTGCTTCATTTACTGCATTTTTATATTTTCTCCTTTCATCAATTAAATTCAATATTTCTTCTGTTACCCAAGGATTTCTACTAGCCCTCGTCTTTTTACCTGCTTGATCCTCTGCTGCCTTCACTACTTCATCCCTCAAAGTTACCCATTCTTCTTCTACTGTATTTCTTTCCCCCATTCCTGTCAATTGTTCCCTTATGCTCTCCCAGAAACTCTGTACAACCTCTGGTTCTTTCAGTTTATCCAGGTCCCATCTCCTTAAGTTCCCACCTTTTTGCAGTTTCTTCAGTTTTAATCTACAGGCCATAACCAATAGATTGTGGTCAGAGTCCACATCTGCCCCTGGAAATGTCTTACAATTTAAAACCTGGTTCCTAAATCTCTGTCTTACCATTATATAATCTATCTGATAGCCGGCCGAAGTGGCCGTGCGGTTAAAGGCGCTGCAGTCTGGAACCGCAAGACCGCTACGGTCGCAGGTTCGAATCCTGCCTCGGGCATGGATGTTTGTGATGTCCTTAGGTTAGTTAGGTTTAACTAGTTCTAAGTTCTAGGGGACTAATGACCTCAGAAGTTGAGTCCCATAGTGCTCAGAGCCATTTGAACCATTTTATTCTATCTGATACCTTTTAGTATCTCCAGGGTTCTTCCATGTAAACAACCTTCTTTCGTGATTCTTAAACCAAGTGTTAGCTATGATTAAGTTGTGCTCTGTGCGGCTTCCTCTTTCATTTCTTAGCCTCAATCCATATTCACCTACTACGTTTCCTTCTCTCCCTTTTGCTACTACCGAATTCCAGTCACCCATGACTATTAAATTTTCGTCACCCTTCACTATCTGGATCATTTCTTTTATTTCATCATACATTTCTTCAATTTATTCGTCATCTGCAGAGCTAGTTGGCATATAAACTTGTACTACTGTAGTAGGCATGGGCTTCGTATATATCTTGGCCACAATAATGCGTTCACTATGCTGGTTGTAGTAGCTTACCCGCATTCCTATTTTCCTATTCATTATTAAACCTACTCCTGCATTACCCCTATTTGATTTTGTGTTTATAACCCTGTAGTCACCTGACCAGAAGTCTTGTTCCCCCTGCCACCGAACTTCACCAATTCCCACTATATCTAACTTTAACCTATCCATTTCCCTTTTTAAATTTTCTAACCTACCTGCCCGATTAAGTGATCTGACATTTCACGCTCCGATCCGTAGAACATCAGCTTTCTTTCTACTGATAACGACATCCTCTTGAGTAGTCCCCGCCCGGAGATCCGAATGGGGGACTATTTTACCTCCGGAATATTTTACCCAAGAGGACGCCATCATCATTTATCAATACAGTAAAGCTGCATGCCCTCGGGAAAAATTACGGCCGTAGTTTCCCCTTGCTTTCAGCCGTTCGCAGTACCAGCACAGCAAGGCCGTTTTGGTTATTGTTACAAGGCCAGATCAGTCAATCATCCAGACTGTTGCCCTTGCAACTAATGAAAAGGCTGCTGCCCCTCTTCAGGAACCACACGTTTCCACATAGTAATTTGTATATCGCCGCGTGTAATCGTGTAAGCAGTGACAATTTTTTGTCGCCAGTCCGGTCCCTTTTTAATAACTTTCATGTCCACTCATTATAAAAAATATATTTATTTGTTTTTAGATGCAGGTTATTAATTTTAATATCCGCAAAATGCGTTGACCCTCTACTTTGCTATTTACCATATACGTTGCACCTGACGATGTGGCTTTAAGCTGCGAAACCAGTTGTTTATTAAAACAAGTATTTTCCCAGCTGTTAGTGGAGTTCTTCCTAGCATCGTTTCAGATAAGAGGCGCCATCTCTCGTTTTATCGTGGAACTGTGAGCTAAAATAAATAAAGCACATTAGTCATGTTTTGGAGCCAATAATTCTGTTTCTTATCGACTGTCACTTACCACTGTTTATAGCTGGGGTCATCAAATGAATTTCATATTTTCTTGTGGTTTCTTTAGTTTCGTTAGGCTGACATACCAAACCTGTGTTGCTGTGCTGCAAATCTGGATCTAGTAAAACTAATGTAAATTTTCAACACTGGTACAAAACGGAGCCAAATCCGAGGGACTTATCTGAATTACATATTTATTTTCTTCTCCCATTTACCTCAGAAGGGTTACAAAGCATCTTGTCGAATCTTAAATCAAGAAGTTCAAATTTTTTACACCTCCTATACGTATCTTCTTCCCACTCTTTTGATATCAAGCAGAACTGAGGCGTTGGCAGCAGAGATATGGACGGCCAAATAAGCTCCTAATGGCTAGTGTAATACATCAAGACGAAGAAATATAAATATTACCGTAATTCACGAAACTGAACGGATCAATTTACGTCGTAGCGGGGAAGAGGTGGTGGGCGTGTAATATGACAGAAAGGAGGGCGGAGTCTCATTGAAGATAGCTCCAAAACCTTTCACAATCTTTTACGGATTTCCAGTCCGCTGAATCTCGCCAGTTTACCTCCGGCAAAAACACACAAAAAAGAGATAAAGTAACCTACAATCTGCTTTAATGTTCACTCGTTGATCGAATTGCCTTGGACGTTGTAGCTACTGTAATTTATTTTCCCTCTTGTATTTATGTGGTTTATGAAATGAATGACTTTTCTCTTTCTCGTTGTTTAATCTGACCTTCCATCGTCTCTCAGTGCGTCACCTGAGTGTCGGCAGTTACACGTCGCTCTAACATGCACGTACGGAGGAATAATCGCCATACAGCTGACGCACAGTTTGTGTATGTTGATCCTCCTTATTTGTAATGCACTTGCTCCAGTGTTTGTTTCGGAACTGGAATTCAGAACCGATTAAGCTGATGAGCTTAATGTTAAGGGTAGGTTTACTACCTTTGGCCCGAAAAAAGCATGTTCCTTGAGAATTTTTATCACGATATGTGTTAGAGATATCAATGTCATATTTTACCAAAATGTTTACTGATATTTCCTCTACAAACTGGAATTTTTTCAACCGGAAATGTCGAAGAGCAAAGGCGGAAGTTGCCGTCGGAACGAGACAAAATTTCGATGTAGACCTCCACGCGCGGTATGTCACAGGTCAGCCGGCTCGTCTGAAATCAAAATTGAGTTGACGTTATCGAAGTATATAAGATTCTTTAGGAGCTGTACGTCGCTTAAGTTATTTGGACCATAGGCAACAAAAAGGCGGCCATTTGAAAAAGAAAATAGGGTTTGTTTAATCGATTTTTCGACTTCGTCGGCGAAGTAAAAATATTTATAGTTGATGGATCGGAATAAAAGTGGTAAAACTCCTAGACGATTTAGTTAGCTTCGTCGGAAACTAAGAATCATGCCAATCGGTGCAGTAGATTTGAAGTTACCATATCGCGCGATAAAAAAAGGTCATTTCGAGAAAAACGCGTTTGAAGTTTTTACTACATATAAATGCAGTATTATGTAACTTACGTTCAATCTGCTATTCGGGACCCATAAACTAGTCCTTCCTCTTCCTCATAGAGGGCGTTCTGCTCGATCTGGGCCATCCTGCGCCGAATAGAGTCCCAGGGTGACGTCCATCGTTGTCATGGTCTTCAGAATTTCTGAATACCCTTCGTTAAAGCTGCTCACTGCCAGGAAAGCCGCAATCTCCACAGTCTTCGCACCAGAATGAAAATGCTTTGGGGCTAACTTCCAAACACACGCGTTCAAACTTTCATTTGAATTTCGTGTGTTTCCTCCCCAGCACCGGTACAATAACTCGTCCTCCGAAAGAAAAAAACTGGTGTGTGAAAAGGGCCGATTTCAGGCACTCGCATTTTTTTGTGCAACCACGAATAACAAACATTTCCGTTCCATATTCGGAAAAACCGTTTCAGGGGTGGATTCTAAACACTTTTACGGATCCAAAAATGCATTTTAATAAAATCGATTTTTTGAACCAAAAGATAGTAAACCTCCCCTTAAGAACGGTGACACTGTTCGTGAAGCTGCTAATGAATTTGAATTCCCTATCGTTCTTGCAAGTAAAGATACGAGAATTATTGTACACGTGAGTATGTGTTAGTTCATCCATTACATGAAAATTACTCAAGTTCACTTGAAGATTAGAATTTCTTCACAAGACAGATCAACTTAATAAAGTTATGCTGGTCGCTCCAGCAGAGAGTACATAATGATTTAATAAAAGGCTTCTTTAATAACCCTCTAATACCAGATTTCCTGCAAGGCGAGTAAAATTAGGATGGTGTTCGTGATTGAGTAGTAGTAAGTTATGCATATACGTAAAAAATCGTAAATAATGTTTTAAAGATTATCGTACTGCTACAGCATAAAAAATTGCTCGTGGGTAACCGAATTACAGACACCAGCTAGAGGCCTGTAATATTTTCTCTCGCACGGGCCACAGCAGCGACGGCTTGTGACTTAAACACGGCGAGTCATCTAAGGCACTGGGTTAGCCATTCCGCTTAATAGCTACCGACAGCTTGTTAGTTTTATGTTCCATGGATAATTTGCACGATAAATCGTAATGTTGTGAAACGAGACACTTTCCATTCACATCGAAAATTATTTCGAAAATATAGCTACATGCTGCACATTTATAAGGTTTTTTCGTCTTTTTTCCCAATCAAAAGAAAAATATTAGGTAAAGGCCCTAGTACCGTCCATGCTCCTAATTTTGTCTCCTTAGGAATTTTCTGTTTCCGCGACTGGTAACAAATATTTAAATGCGCGTGCGTGACCTGAGTCCATTTAAAGGAGTGTGTGTTTCATGCAGCACGTGTAGGTTCCGTGTACTGGGGAATTCAGTTTTTTGTGCTGAGGTGGCTTAGTGCAGCAGTCAAACAACCTGCAATTCCTAGTGTGAGCACCGATTTGTGTTTAGATATTCGGTCGTATTTCAGTCGTGTGTTGTTGTTTCTGGTGTGTAAGCGTTATATTCAAGAGTTTGACCTATATTGCTGTAGCGGCCAATATAATAAAATAGGGGATGTTCATAATTTCGTGCCCCGTCCCTTTCCTATTTTCGTCCCAGGAATGAAATTGAGAACTTATATTGAAAATAAATTTTATTTGCTATTTGCGTAGATTACTTTACTTTTTTCATATGAGGGAAAGCGAGCCGAGAGATATGAATTCGTTACGGAAACTACTTGGTCTGTTATCACGAAACTTAATCTTCATCTACGTGGACACACACACCCAAATGGGAAATATCTTCCGAAGGCTTAAAAACCTTGAAAACTTTGTTCATTCATGGCCTTCAATTAATTTATAACAGCCAAAGTATTTGGCATTGTTGGAATGGAAAACTATATTTAAATTAACTGTACCTTCGAGATTTTAGTTGGGGACGAAATTGCGAACGGTCTTCTTACATTTTTGTTTTCGCAGTGTTGACGTTTCTATCAAATACTGGCCTTAAAATGTCACGAAAATTTAATTGTAACTTTCCTGCAAGAGTACATTAAATTCAGGAATATATATACCAATTTGTAGCCTTTGCCGTAATTTTTCAGGGCTTATACAGGTCCTAACATACTATGGTGACGAAATTTGGGCCCATACCTTACAGGGGTGAGTTAATAATTCCACCGACCTCCTTTTACGCTTTAC
This sequence comes from Schistocerca americana, assembly GCF_021461395.2. Lineage (NCBI taxonomy): Eukaryota > Metazoa > Arthropoda > Insecta > Orthoptera > Acrididae > Schistocerca > Schistocerca americana. The sequence continues at coordinate 964,467,226 of NC_060120.1, read as the reverse complement.
AATAACAGAAATTCTTACACGGAACAGGAGAAACTTTTTTAGTTTGTTTACAAATTTTACTTCGCGGTCTGTCAGACATTTTATATCACTGGGTAAGTAAGTGATCAAAAATTTTTGTTGCAGCATTGTGCACTCTTTTTTGAGCTAAAGGCAATCTTGATGTCAAGTAACGAATGGCATTTTTCCTGCTGGTGTTGTAATTATGTACATCATTGCTCCTCTTTGACTGCAGTGGATTATTTACAACGAACTTAGTGAGGAAATAAATATACAGTGAAGCAGTACACAGAGTGCACAACTCTTTAAACAGATATCTACAAGACGATCGTGGTTGAGTACCATATATTATTCTTACAGCACATTTTTGAGCGATGAAGAATGATTTGGTTAGAGTTCTCCCAGAACACTATTCCGTAGGACATTACTGAATGAGGATATGCAAAATACGTAAGCTTACTGATTTGTCTCTTTCCAGGATTTACAGTTATTCTAAATGAAAATGTAACTGAAATAAGTTGTTTTGCGAGTTCCAAAATGTGCTGTGTCCAGTTTCAATACTCATCTCACGGAAATTGTTCCAAGCCGTATCCAGGACGCGCACATCTCGCTCCTTTTTTTGTGCTCAGTAGATTCGACACCATGCGATCCGATGGGTTTCACAAGCACCTTCAAACTATTCTGACAAAATTGGGCATAACGTCTTGCCGCTGGTACAGTTCATGAACGAAACGCTGTAGGTGATCAAACGGACGTTTGTACCAGGCATTAGGTTTTGCGCCGGTCGCCAGTGAGAGGGGTGGCAAACAAATACTTCCACGTCCTGGCTGAACGCTATCCTATTGGCTAACGGGATGCGCCAACTCTTTATAATCATGTTACTTCGCCTGCACCAATGTCTGCCATGACTCGTCAGTCAAGGCCAACTATTCCAAGTTTCGACTGTGACCCCTTGCATCAACAAGCTATAACTAAAGATAGTTAATAATGGCGGGGGCAGTTTTCTCTTGAGTACCCCCAACAAAGTCTGGGCACAGTTGCTCGCGAAAATCTCTGTATCTGTGCGGTGTTGCAAATACAATGAAACGCCAAAGAAACTGGCAGAGGCATGCGTATTTAAGTAAAAGATATATGTAAACAGGCAGAATACTGCGCTGCGGTCGGCAACGCCTACATAAGACGAGTGTCTAACGCTTGTTAGATCGGTTACTGCTGCTACAATGGCGTGTTATCAATATTTAAGTTTGAACGTAGAACAGTCGGCGCACGAGCAATGGGATACAGCATCTCCCAGGTACCGATGAAGTGGGGATTTTCCCGTATGATCATTTCACTAGTGCGCCGCTAATATCAGGAATCCGGTCCAATCAAATCTCCAACACAGCTGCGACCGGAAAAAGATCCTGCAAGAACGCGACCTACGACAACTGAAGGGAATCGTTCGACGTGACAGAAGTGCAACCGTTCCGAAAAATTGTTACAGATTTCAATGCTGGGCCATCAACAAGTGTCAGCGTGCGAACCATTCAACGAAACTTTATCGCTAAGGGCTTTCGGAGCCGAAGGGCCACCCGTGTACCGTTGATATCTGCACGACACAAAGCTTTACGCCTCGCCTGGGACCGTCAACACTGACACTGGACTGTTGATGGCTGAAAACATGCTGCGTGGTCGGTCGAGTCTCGTTTCAGGTTATATCGAGCGGATGCACGTGTACGGGTAGGGAGACAACGGCATGAATCCATTGACCCTGCATGTCAGTGGGGGACTGTTCAAGCTGGTGGAGTCTCTGTAACGGTGTGTCGCGTATGCAATTGGAGTCATATGAATGGCTGATACGTCTAGATACGACTCTGACAGATGACACCTTTGTAAGCATCCTATCTGATAACATGCATCCATTCATGTCCATTGTGCATTCCGACGGACTTGGGCAATTCCAGCAGGAGAATCGGACACCCCACACGTCCAGAATTGGTGCAGAGTGGCTCCAGGAACACTGAGTTTACACTTCCGCTAACCACCAAACTCCGCAGACATGAACATCACTGAGCATATGTGAGATACCTTGCAACGTGCTGTTCAGAAAAGATCTCCACCTCCTCGTACTCTTGCGGATTTATGGACAGGAATGCAGGATTCATCGTGTCAGTTCCCTCCGGCACTACTTCAGACATTAACCGAGTCGACGCCACATCGTGTTGCGGCACTTTCGCGTGCTCGTGGGGGCTGTACACGATATTACGCAAGTGTACCAGTTTCTTTGGTTCTTCAGTGTAGTTGCCTTTGGATGTGGCACCAAGGATATGGTCGCATTACAATGCCGTGATATCGGACTGTGGCGACTGGTATAGTCTCTCTCTAAGACACTGTAGGTGCCCTTAATTCCTCACGTGAGTATGTGAACATCTGTGTAAGCATACATCTGAAGATCTAATGCATATTTTGCAATGAAATGATAATTAAATGGACACCTTAGCTGCAAACAGACGTTGATGTACTTCACTGGGGACATGTTGAAAATGTGTGCCCCGACCGGGACTCGAACCCGGGATCTCCTGCTTACGTGGCAGACACTTTATCCATCTGAGCCACCGACGGCACGGAGGATAGTGCGTCTGCAGGGACTTATCCCTTGCACGCTCCCCGTGAGACCCACATTCCCAACATGTCCACAGCACTACATTCGTAGTGCGCCTAATAGATGTTTGCCCATCATACTCATTACACGTGGCAGTGTCTATCAGTCGTTCAATTTCTCGACGACAGAAATTTTGTCGGTGGTCGCGGAGCCATTGGAGAACCGCTCCGTGAACTTCCTTTGCGTTGCGTAATATCTTTCCCACAGATGTACTTCGAGCTTAGCGATTGGCTGGACGTTATCGTCTGTGTTCGACGTCGATATGTTTCCTTGGCGATCAATATCATCCGTAACGAAATTTTCTCTCTGCATCGTAGTATGCGCTGATATGAAACTTCGTGGCAGATTACAACTGTGTGCCGGACCGAGACTCGAACTCGAGATCTTTGGTTTCGCGGGCAAGTGTTCTACCATCTGAGATGTCCAAGCACGACTCACGGCCTGTCCTCACAGCTTTAATTCGGCCAGTAACTCGTTTCCTACTTTCCAAACATCACAGAAGCTCTCCTGCAGGAGAACTGGGGAACTGAAGCTGTGAGGACGGGTCGCGAATTGTTCTTGGGTCTCTCAGATGGTAGAGCACTTGCCCGCGAAAGGCAAAGGTCTCGAGTTCGAGTCCCGGTCCCGGACACAGTTGTAATCTGCCAGAAAGTTTCAGTATCGTCCATGTCTGTGCGGACTTTCTTAAACTGTTGGCATCATGTCACTGGGGCTGGACGTGATATCTCATTTGGTCTATACGTCGCCTGAATTCCGTGGTAGTTCTATGTGAAATTTAGACGTTCTTTCCCGCTTACTTCAGCTCTGCTGTCCGTTTCCGATTGCCGCGTCATTTCAGCCCCACACTGTGATAAGTACCGCAGCAGAACCGTGTCTGCAGGAAGCCCAGAACATGTACTACCTTCTGTCAATGCGCCATTCTGGTGTGCAGTGACCTTAGCATGGGACGACATGTGTAACTTTCTTTGTGAAGTCCCTAGGTATGTCCAGAGGCAGATGTAATTTTGCCTTTTCGAGAGATTTTCTGAGTTATTTGCCTGTATTTGTCATTTTAAAATGGCCATAAAGGTGACAGTACTGTTCCTTTTTTTCTAATAATTGCAGTCGAATAAAGGAACAAAAACTTCACATATAAAGTTTTCTCCGCCTTTCAGCGTGCACATTGATACTACATCCACGAGCTTCCCGCCGAGTACTCTTCGGACATTATCAAATGATCAATTGTCACTTGACAATGACCAAGGACATTTGGGTTGAAAACTCGTCTAGAAGCACCTGGAAGTCCGAGAAGATTTTCTTGTGCTGTATCGCCGCGAGAGTGTGCACTCATACGTGTTTTAGGTTATTACGAATACGCGGAAAATACAATAAAAAAGTTGTACAGTAGTGTCTAAGAAGAAAATATACAGCTTTTATGAAAAAAATTGACTTACAATTTGCGTGTCCAACGGTCATGTTGCACCCTCAGAGTAATGGTGGTCAACCACGACTGAAATCCTTGATAACAGCATGTGTTCAACTGCTAGAATGCTGGGGTCACAGTGGGATGCTGACTGATAGAAACACAATACGCATTTACAGTTCTTAAAATCGTGTTTTGAAATGAGGAAGTGGAAGATATTGGAACACACAGTAGCAATATTGTCTTCAGGCTTTCGCAGAACTGATGTTGTTCCAACTTCACGTACTACATTAGACAGCTTTACTAACATTTCGAATTTGTCCGGATAAAATCTGCGTAACTCTGAAGAGGAAATTTACGTACTGAGTCACTTGCGACTGAAAAACATATCACCTTGAATACGTGGTACACACTATTGCGTGAGATAAACAGCAGAGGCTGCGGTGCTGGCAGCATTCATTTAGACACGAGGACCCATAGTAGCTGCGCAGCGAGCCGTTATCGCAGAGCAGGTACGCGCTGTGTCAGCGGGAACCGCAGGTCTGACTCTGCTGCATGTTCGTCATGTGCTTCCGCCCGACGCTTCGTTGTTTGGCGTAGCCACGCGGTGACGTGGTGTGCTTCATCTCTCCTTCTTCGTTCTGCGTACTGCATGGTTCTAACCGGTTACGCTGAAGTCACTGACTTGAGCATAAAACAGGCAACTTAATACCATCACGTACTTTTAGATTACTTCTACGTACGAAACCGGTGGGTGGTGATCGAATCGATCAAAGAAATACAACAATCAGTTACTTTTATTCCCCAAGGAGTGTGTCGGACATTTTCCTGTCTTCAGCTGGTTTAGTTCAGTTATCTGAACATAATCATCGTTGTTTTATCGAATTGCACTTTCAATGTAGGAGTTACACCTGTGCGGGATAACTACTTCAAATTCCATGCTATTCCAGAGGCATATTAAGGTCTGCATGACAGGTAAGGAATACCTGATTTATTGCTGTTGTCAGTAGTTCCTTCTATTTTTTATTTGTAGTTATACTCACTGCTATAATACATTTTTGGAATACGAGATGTGGCTGATGGTGCCACAGATTAAGTATGTATGCACCGAAGATAAACGACCAACAGCAGTAGTGTGAAGCCTCAGTCGAATGCGGCATCTCTGGTGTCTGTAGACAAATGAGTGTGGCAGTGCCCTTTCTTTGTGTAAGAACTTTTGCTTTGTTTTACTGGAAAAATAAGTGGAATAATGCAGTAACGAACTCTCATGAAGTTTCACATTAAACTTAGAAAATTTGCTTTTGAAACCTATTGTAAAGAAGTGTATGGTGAAGACTTCATTACGTATGCGAGTTTTTGAGTGGTTCAAGCCTTTCTAAGATGGACGAGAACACGTTGAATTTGGTTCACGTTTGGACCGGCCTTCAACCACTAAAACGGATGAAAATATCGAAAAATTGGTAATCTTATTCGATCTGACTGTCGGTTGAGAATTCGTTCGACTGCTTAAACTGCAGATATTAACATATAATGCTAAATGGAATTTTTATATATTCCATTTACTTTGAGGAAATTGTGTGCGAATTTGATGCCGAAAATTCTCACAATCAAACAAAAACTCGTGAAAATGAAAATGTTTGTATTGACTCAATATCGTTGAAAATTATCCAGATTTTTAGGAAAAAGTATTAAAATGTAACGAATCATGTTTTTTTTCACTTATAGTCCATAAACTAAGGCTCTGAGCACTATGGGACTTAATATCTGAGGTCATCAGTCCCCTAGAACTAACTAACCTAAGGACATCACACACATCCATGTCCGAGGCAGGATTCGAACCTGCGACAGTAGCGGTCGCGCAATTCCAGACTGAAGCGCCTAGAACCACTCGGCCACACCGGCCGGACACTAACTAAGCTTTAATACATGCACTGAAATGGCCCATTTCACCAAGAGTGGAAAGAGCTCGAATGAGCAAACAAAGATTCTAAACAAAGACGATTGCGTTTTACGATATTCATGGAATTTTCTCTTCACTGGGTTCCGGAAGGTCAAACTATTAATCAACATTACTACTTTGAGATTCTTGCCCAGCTCAATCAGAAAATAAAAAAAAAGAAAACGACCCGAATTTTGGAAGAACGAGTCATGAATTCTGCATCAAGACAGTACACTGGCTCATATCGCATTGACGAGTAAGAGCTTTCTAGGGACGAAGAGCATCCCAATGTTAGGCTAGTCACCTTATTCTCCTGGCCCAGCACCATGTGAGTTTTATCTGTTTCCCAAGGTAAAATCTGCGTTAAAAGAAAATATAATTTTGGTCCAATGAAGCAGTGAAAGAAAAAGCGATACGGGTCATCAAACATCTCAGAGGAAAATTACCAGCACTGTTCCCATCAATGAAAAATTCACGTGGAGCGTTGTACGGATAGAGGACACTAAAAAAACTGCCAGTGACACGGCGAATTAAACGATGTAACTGCAGGTTGTTGTCGCTCAAGCGCCAGACTGCTTGAGACACTAAACCGTAGAATGCTGTCATTTATAATGTTGACGGCAGCTATGACTAATGCTCTGAATCGTAGAAATTGCTACTTCCCAAATTTTTATGTGGAATTTCATTCCACTCGTTCTTGGTATTGTATTCAAACGGAGCGATGCCTTCCGCCTTTTATTATCATGTGTGAACCTCTCTGATTCGCCAATATGCTCGCTATGTAGCGCACTTACCATGTCTGCGGATACATACTTTGGATACAGGATCGTGACGCTCGAAACAGCTTACATATCGACGGTAGGCAAAGAAAACCTCGTAACTCCGTGTGTGTGTGTGAAAACCTCGCGATTCCATTAACCAGTAACTCCATTATCTCGCCCCCTCTCTCCCCCTGCTTTGGAACATGAGCTACAAATCAGGCAGCACATCCCTCAGCTTTTATGGGCTGTTATTTGAGGTACATTTTACAACCACATCTCTCTTCCCCCACTATCCCCCCACTCTACCCACACTGGGCCCTCACACTCCCGCCCTCTCCACACTCTCTCTTCCCCCATCACTCTCCCCATCTCTCCCCCTTTTCTCCTCTCCCCCCTCAATCTCCCCCCTCTCACTCCCCCACTCTCTCTCGCCCCTCACTCCCCCTTCTCCCTCACCTCTCCCTCCCCCACCTCTCACACTCTCTCTCCCTCTCACTCTCTCTCTCCCCGCTATCTCCCCCCCACTATCCCACTATCTCCCCCCACTAGCCCCCCCCATTATCTCCCCCCACTATCTCCCCCCACTATCTCCCCCCAACTATCTCCCACCCACTATCTCCCCCCCACTCTCTCCCACCCACTATCTCCCCCCCACTCTCTCCCCCCACTATCTCCCCCCCCACTCTCTCCCCCCTACTCTCTCCCCCCACTCTCTCCCCCACTCTCTCCCCCCACTCTCTCCCCCACTCTCTCCCCCAATCCCCCCACTCTCTTCCCCCACTCTCTTCCCCCCACTGTCTCCCCCCACTCACTGACCCCACTCTCACCCCCCCCCCCCCTCATATTCAGCTCCAACCCACTCTATCCCCTTTCTGCCCCCTACCATGCCCTTCACACTACCCTCACCCTTCTCCCACTCTCCTAGTTTCCCCTCTCCCACTCTCCCCCTCTCCCACTCTCACCCACCCTATCTCACTCTCACTATCTCAACCTCCGTCTCTCAATATCTGACCCTCCATAACATAACCCTCTCTCCCCTCTCCCCCACACTCAGCCCTCTCCCCCACTCTCCTCTCACTCAGCCCCCTCTCACACCCCTTTTTCACCCCCCTACCCCTATCCCTCCCAACTCTCTCACACCCTCTACCACCCTGTCTCCCTCTTCCTACCCCTCTCCCTCCCCCCTCTCCCTATCCTCTCTCTAACCCTCCATACCCCCTTCCCTAACCGCCTCCAAACTCACCTCCATAACTCCACCCTACCCTTCCTACCTACCCCCTCCCTACCCTCTCCCTACCCTCCTCTCTACCCTTCTTCATACCCTATCCCTACCCCTCCCTACCCCTTTCCTAGACCCTCCCTACCCCCTCAATATCCCCTCCATACCCCCTTTCCTAACCCATCCCAAACACACATCCATAACCCCTCCCTACCCAACCTCCATACCCCCTCCTTACTATGAACCCTACCCCATCCCTACCCCCTCCCTACCCCCTCCCCACCCCACTCTCTACCCCCCTCAGTCTCCCCCTCTCTCCACCACTCTCTTCCCCCTCTCTCTCCCCCCTCTCTCTTCCCTGTCTCTCCCCCCCTCTCTCTCCCCCTCTCTCTTCCCCCTCTCTCTTACCACTCCCTCTTCCCCCTCTCTCTTACCACTCCCTCTTCCCCCTCTCTCTTACCACTCCCTCTTCCCCCTCTATCGATCCACTATCTCTCCCTCATTTCTCCCTCCTCTCTCCCTCTCCCTTTCCCCCACCTTCTCCCTCTCCTCACTCTCCCCACCACTCCCCCTCTCAACCACTCGGCCCCCTGTCAAACGCTCGGGCCCCCCCTTCTCCCCACTCAGGCCCCCCTTCTCCCCACTGGGGCCCCCCTTCGCCCCGCTCGGGACCCCCCTTCTCCCCGCTTGGGCCCCCCCTCTCGCTGCTCGCCTCTCCCTCTCTCTAGTCCCCCCCTCTCTCCTGGTCCCCCTTTCTCTTCCCCTTTCTCCTTGGTGTGTGGATGGTGACGAGGTGTAGGGGAGCAAGAGCAAAGAATTTTCGTAACTATAGTGTATATAATTTATATCTCTGTGTGGAAGGAGATGAGGGGAAGAATAGTAGCTAATTGCTGGAAAAATTTGCTGTTGAAAATTCACTGATAAATCAGTCATTATCTTCAAATATGTATTTCGTTTGTTACAGAACATGTGACAGTTGTCTCACTCGCTATTGCTTGCTATGCTTGTGCAGAATTCCAGATAGTATTTGTCACAGAAGCCACCAAAGCGCCACGACCGCTGCGGTCACAGGTTCGAATCCTGCCTCGGGCATGGATGTGTGTGATGTCCTTAGGTTAGTTCGGTTTAAGTAGTTCTAAGTGCTAGGGGACTGATGACCTCAGAAGTTAAGTCCCATAGTGCTCAGAGCCATTTGAACCATTTTGAACCACTGAAGCACAAATTCACAAAACACAAAGCACATTTAATGAAAGCTGCTGCCTTCAAGGTACACTAATTTTTCAGAAGCGGTACTGCAAAGCACAGTTTGGGTAAATACAAAAAGATCTTCCTTTCTTCGATCAGCTTTGATGGAACCACACGTAGTTGATCATTCCTGTGAAAGCAAGGACACTAATTTGATGCAGAATTGAAGACTATTTTTATGGAGTTTTCATTCGAAATGATTTCTCTATTAATCTTTAGCATGTCGGGAGCATTTTGAATATTTTTCGTGAAAATTTTAACATGCCTGTAAAAGCCAATATCACAGACTTGGAAAATATGTACTGCCAGCATAGTAGCAGTGAACGTTAGCTTCAAGAAAAGAGACGAAAGTTCCGGGTAGGAGGAACGCATTAATCATCGACTTTGATTTGCTCGGAAGGTTGGGGCCGCTGCATGAAACGTCGCTAGCTAGGTAGTCAGGACATGTCCATCTACAACGTACCCAAGACTCATGAAAATCAGTAGCCAACATCTCTGATGATCCCCTAATATGTAAGATAGTTTTTGGTTGCACGAAAGAGGGCAATACTGATCTTACGTGAAAAGTGTCTCCCTATTGGTTCATACATTTGTTTACGGACACACTGTTTACACATTTACAAGTTTTACTTAATTTTTATGACTGCAGTTGAACACTGCAATTTTTGCACCCATTAGTTTTTGTGGTGTACGCTACTGTAAGACCTTTAGTACACACACCATCAGATTATTTGAATTGTCGCTCTAACGAAGTAGGCGAGTATTAGCAATATGTCTTGTGGTCTCATCATGGCGTGTTTATCTTCTGCCGTTAGGTCAGACGATAGAAATGCCACTTGCACGCTTAGAGTAGCAGATTGACGGTAACCAACGTTAAATAGAACTTGATTAATTTTCACACACCTTTATTAAAATAATAACAAGCATAAAAATTACTTAACTTGGTTCTGGATGCTATTTACAATTGACAATCTGAAGTTCCTTTGGTATTGGTACGTAAATCTTATTCTCACATGTTGTTGTTGTTGTTGTCTTCAGTCCTGAGACTGGTTTGATGCAGCTCTCCATGCTACTCTATCCTGTGCAAGCTTCTTCATCTCCCAGTACCTACAGCAACCTACATCCTTCTGAATCTGCTTAGTGTATTCATCTCTTGGTCTCCCTCTACGATTTTTACCCTCCACGCTGCCCTCCAATACTAAATTAGTGATCCCTTGATGCCTCAGAACATGTCCTATCAACCGATCCCTTCTTCTAGTCAAGTTGTGCCACAAATTTCTCTTCTCCCCAACCCTATTCAATATTTCCTCATTAGCTATGTGATCTACCCATCTAATCTTCAGCATTCTTCTGTAGCACCATCACATATATCTCTGATACTTGACAAAAGTGTCTATACATTTATCTTCATGGCTATGTACAGGAACATGATAATCTTATTAGGTGCAGACTCAAACTTGACTATAGACTGGTACAGACAAATGTAGAACTCGTACTGAATGTTGCAGACAAATGCAGACTGACTAATCGGAGGTCTGTACACTCGTTATAATACCTAGCGCATTCATGTATCACTGCGCGAGTGTGATCCACGAGGAGAAAGGGTTCTATGTTAGAAGCAATCTCATTGGCTGCATTTTATATTAATACGCGGATCGGCGGAAGCAGAATTTGGTCCGTCTCTATGGCAGCGCCATCTCGTAGTGCAGAGACGGACGAGCGCTGCGCCTGAGCTGTTGTGCTTAGTGGGGCGCGCTCTAGTGGGAAAGTTATGTACGTGCTGACTACGCGAAACTAGGTACACAACAGTTTTGTTTCTTTTTTATACCCTTGTAATTTCTCTAGTCAACTCTGTTAAAAAAAAAGGATTCGAAACCTGTCTCGATCTTTTTCGACACGCTGAACTCCTAACAGGGAACTGCAACACCATCTTTTGCTTCAGCCGGCTTATGCGTAGCAGAAGTAGTCGCATCGTCCACAACTGTGGCTTGGAGGCGTTTTGTGATCGGATGTCAGCGACGGAGAAAAAGCGGCGGCACTCTGGGCTGGCCGACGCAGATGCGCCCGCCGAAGGCCGAACACGTCATCGCGTCTGCGCCAACAGCACCACCGGCCCCAGCGTTCTGCAATCAGCGGCCGCGTGCGTCACGGCCGCCAGACACAACACGGCCTGCCTCACGCACTTCCCGCTGGGCCGCTCTGCGACGAAGCGATTCTGCGCACAACTCATTACCGAGGCAGAGGGCAGTTTGGCACACGAGACTGGCTGTATGCGACGCTGAGAGAGGTGGCCGGTAGGAGGGGGAGGGGCAAAGTTTTGGGAGAAATCGAAGGAATGAAATCTGGCATGTTCGTCTCTCAGCTCTTGACGCGGAATTTTCTGTCACACTGTGTATACGTAGAAGACAGTTTATGATCACTCGCAGTGTCTATGATGCAGAGAGCACTCGAACAAACAGGTGGTTCCAGACGTTGATTACAGTAGTGGATGTATGATGGTTCTGGCCAAATGGAAGCACTGTTCTCTTACGTAAACAAACCAGCCGGATGTCTAAGTCCCATTAAATGATCCTTATGTAAACAAACCTCGGGGAAGATCAGTTTGGATTCCGAAGAAGTGTTGGAATACATGACGCAATACTGACCCTACGACTTATCTTAGAAAATAGATTAAGGAAAGGCAAACCAACGTTTCTAGCATTCGTAGACTTGAAGAAAGCTTTGGACAAAGTTGACTGGAATGCTCTCTTTCAAATTCTGAAGGTGGCAGGGATAAAATACAGGGAGCAAAAGGCTATTTATATAAAAAAAAAGGGGGTTCAAATGGCTCTGAGCACTATGGGACTTAAAATGTGTGGTCATCAGTCCCCTAGAACTTAGAACTACTTAAACCTAACTAACCTAAGGGCATCACCCACACCCATGCCCGAGGCAGGATTCGAACCTGCGATCGTAGCGAACACAAGGTTCCAGACTGAAGCGCCTAGAAGCGGCTATTTACAATTTGTACAGAAACCAGGTGACAGTTACAAGAGTCGAGGGGCATGAAAGGGAAGCTGTGGTTGGGAAGGGAGTGAGACAGGGTTGTAGCTTATCCTCGATGTTATTCAGTCTGTATATTGAGCAAGCAGTAAAGGAAACAAAAGAAAAATTTGGAGTAGGAATTAAAATCCATGGAGAAGGAATAAAAAATTTGAGGTTCGCCGATGTCATGGTAATTCTGTCAGAGACAGCAAAGGACCTGGAAGAGCAGCTGAATGGAATGGACAGTGTCTTGAAAGGAGGCTATAAGATGAACATCAATAAGCAAAACAAGGATAATGGAATGTAGTCGAATTAAATCGGGTGATGCTGCGGGAATTAGATTAGGAAATGAGACGCTTAAAGTAGTAAATGAGTTTTACTATTTGGGGAGCAAAATAACTGATGATGGTCGAAGTAGAGAGGATATAAAATATAGACTGGCAATGGCAATGAAAGCGTTTCTGAAGAAGAGAAATTTGTTAACACTGAGTATAGATTTAAGTGTCAGGAAGTCGTTTCTGAAAGTATTGTATGGAGTGTAGCCATGTATGGAAGTGAAATGTGGATGACAAATGGTTTAGGCAAGAACAGAATAGAAGCTTTCGAAATGTGGTACTACAGAAGAATGCTGAAGATTAGATGGGTAGATCACATAACTAATGAGGAGGTATTGAATAGAATTTGAGAGAAGAGAAATTTGTGGCACAACTTGGCTAGGAGAAGGGATCGGTTGGTGGGGCACATTCTGATGCATCAAGGGATCACCAATTTAGTATTGTGGGGCAGCGTGGAGGGTAAAAATCGTAGAGGGAGACCAAGAGATGAATACACTAAACAGATTCAGAAGGATGTAGGTTGCAGTAGGTACTGGGAGATGAAGAGGCCTGCACAGGATAGAGTAGCATGGAGAGCTGCATCAAACCAGTCTCAGGACTGAAGACCTCAACAACAACAACATGCAAACAAACTGCTCAATTGTACCTGCGTTTTGTTAGTTTAGGGCATAAGTAATGAGCCATAACTCTCATGATAATTACAATTAATGGTCAATAACTGTCATGTCTGTTACCTTAGCTACAATAGTTACAAGACGATGGCTAAGTAGGGGACTTGGATTCATGATTACCCATGTATCCATCTACCATAAAGGTCTTCATTCTACTATATCAGTTCACAGTGTATCCTAGGAATGAGTGGTGTTGTGTGCCACTGAGTACACAGCGTGCCATACCTGGTGATTTAAGAGTGCTGGACGCACATTTTCGCTCATAAATTGGGACCATCACACCTGTTAGTCGTGGATTTTGATAAGTCATAGGTACGTTGTACAGTGAACTGTCCTGAGTCGTGGCTAGCAGTTTTTCATGAGATTGCCTTAGTTTTTGAGACAATCGATGTTCAAGTTCTATGTGGACTCCCAATATCGTTAAGTTCAATATGTTTGGAGAAACGAAGTGTAGTGCAGCTTCTGGATTTCGTGGCCACTATGTAGGCAGTATGGGTTCAATCCCTGCCTCTGTACTTCCCTTCCAGTTTCATACAAAATATCATTAAATAAAATACATCATGCAAAAGTATTCAAATATAGTCATTTTCACCATAGTAATTTCGTTAATAAATCAACCACTAAAGCCCACTTCCTTCAAATGTGCATTCCGTTTGTGGTTCATAGGTAAAATTCCAAACATCTGCACAGCTCCAAAGAGTTTTCCACGGTGCATAAAACATTAGCATCTGCAGAATAATTCCAGATACAGAAAAAAGTATTCATCTATAATTTTGATCTCAATTATGTAATTAAAACCGATCAAACTGGCTGCCAGTACCAATCGATGCATAATAGATCTCTTGCTCCCCTCCCCTCCATTTGGCCAGAACTCTCATATGTCCACTACTCATGATGGCCGAGTTAACAACGTGAAAGGCTAGGCATAAACGATATCCAGAATGTAACAACCCACAGAGAAATGAGAGAAATTCGAACTGGAAGCGTCAAACAGGGATGGACAGTCACTCTGCAGTAGTGGTGTGCAAATCTTAAGGACGAAAGTAACGTTCATATGATGTGTCACTACCAAGTAACTCAGTTCGACGAAGCTTGGACAATACACAGAAAGAATTGAAATACTATAGTACAGTACAGTACAGAAGGTAAGGGAAAGACAAACACAATGAGACAAAATCACTGCTGTTCGCGATTGTGCTATAGACATAACGAAATGCGCGGCAAGGTTCTTAACACAGCATGTGCTTACCACTAATGACAGTGCGTACTCTGCAAAGAGCTCTCATGTTGTCCATACGATTGGTAAGGGGTTTTTGTGGCAGGCCGTTGACAATTGTTGAATGGTCGATTGTCCACGTGAATGTGCTGTAGTATGTCTCCCAGCACATCCGACATGTGCTCAGTGCGACTTAAGTCGGGGGTCAGTCCATTCGCCGAATATCCTCTCATACCAAGAGCTCATCCACCTGTGGTGCTCGATGTGCTTGCACATTTTCAACCAAAAAAAATAATAATAATAATAATAAAATCATGGCCGAAGACACCATTGAAAAGAGTACAGTGTGTGAATATCATTGATCGGTTAGCGTACTGTGTATAAAGATTTAGAAGTCAGTGGGCCCATGCAACATTATGCCTCTCCACAATGTAACACGTGGCTCACCAAAACGACCATTTTCGACAATGTTCCTGGGTGCATTACGTATTTACGTCCCTCACCGCATGAAGTTTCGTCTAACAATGTAGAATATGATTGTTTAGCTGTTCCGTGTGTTGTCGCGTATGCAAGTATAATATTGCATGGGCATACTGAATTACTAATCTTCGTACGGAGTACGTGACAGTCGAGGTCATTGCGACGATTGACTCCTTCAGACAGTGCTATTTCAATGGGTGCATTCACCCCTGACGTTATTTTTATGGATGACAATGAGTGAGCGCTTCGTGGAGGATCTTTTGGAACCAGAGGATATTTGGTGAATTGACTGGTTTGCCCATTCCACCGACACAATCCAGCACGTGTGGGGAGCATTGGGCAGACGTATTTCAGCACATTGACATGCACTGACTGTCTAGCAGTTGACAACCGCACTGGTAGGAACGGAATGCTCTACCACAAGTACACCTTAGCAATCATGGGGCCAGTATGGAAACGCTTTTCAGAAGATGTGTTGCCACCCACAGTGATCACACACCCTATTAAGAAGCAAGTCCTGCCTTTTATAATGACCAGGAGGCTGTCATAATTGGAGGCGTCTTTAATGCCAGTATTGTCTCTTAGTTAAAGTTAATTTCTGTTTGTCTTGTTGCGTATTACGTTCAGTTAGCTTCTGTACTTTGCAGTAGCAGTTCTCTCTATGTATGGTCAAAGTTTCACCGAGCTATGCTAGTTGGCAGCACACATCATGCGAAAGTGACTTTCGTCCTTAAGTTTTGCTCACCAGTGTGTTAATGGCAGTTATTGCAGGCTTCATAGAACAGCGAGAACTGACAAATGTGGGACCACAGTGTCTGCAGGCACTCTCGCGTCAGTGGATGGCCCCTTTTGGCAATTGTGCGGCTATAATGTTTCCCCCTTTGTATGTAGCATAGTATCACTGACTTGTCCTCCATATTCTCGGGCAGGACAGGGAATCCCAATCTGAAGGTTGCTTTACCATTACAACATGGCTGTCACGGCGATACTCCCGTTCTCTACAGATAATGCTTCAACTATTTGTTTGTATGAATTCCATTCAGTTTACAAAGCAGCTGGAAAATGCCGCCTGTGTTCCTTTCCGCCGGCCGGTGTGGCCGTGCGGTTCTAGGCGCTTCAATCTGGAACCGCGTGACCGCTACGGTCGCAGGTTCGAATCCTGCCTCGGGCATGGGTGTGTGTGGTGTCCTTAGGTTAGTTAGGTTTAAGTAGTTCTAAGTTCTAGGGGACTGATGACCACGGATGTTAAAGTCTCATAGTGCTCAGAGCCATTTGAACCATTTGTTCCTTTCCTGGTTGTCTTAGTTCACTGTAAAACTGACGGCACCCTCGGACGGGGTGTCTTCCGTGAAACAAAGACACACACCCACCCACCCACCCACACACACACACACACACACACACACACACACACACACACACACACACACACACACACACACACACCCAAAATAATGGTCATGCACCATGGCAAAGCCGCAAGGCTTTTCAATTCAAACGGAAGGTGAACGTCCCAGCTCCAGGTACTGAAGAAGAAAGGTTTGAGTCTACAGCCCTCCTACCGTTCGTAGGAAATATTTCTTCTCTCTGATAGGTCTTACGCTCTCTAAGCAAAAGGAAAGTCGTCAGATGTGTTCTTAGTTTGGTTTCATGAAACCTAACATGAGAGGGATGCAAAAACTGGCTGTGGGACGGTAGTAAGGATCGAACCCGAGCCAAAAACTGAGCAGCCTCTTGCGCTGTCAACTACACTGTCAGACAACTAACACTAATTTTATCTAGCGGGCCGCTTGAATCTGCATACCCAACGGCTCGATTGGCCAATTTTGATGCTAATTAACTCAGAAAGGGCGCAACGTAGCTATGTTTTTTTATTCACCATTATATTTCAGCAAAACATATCATGTAACACCCTTAAAAGCTTTTCAGATTGTTTCTAACCTCCCTATGTACACTAGTACACTACTGGCCATTAAAATTGCTACACCAAGAAGAAATGCAGATGATGAACGGGTATTCATTGCACAAACATAGATCCTGAGAAATCAGTACACAGAACAACCATCTCAGGCCGTAATAACGGCCTTCATACGCCTGGGCATTGAGTCAAACAGAGCTTGGATGGCGTGTACAGCTTCAACACGATACCACAGTTCATCAAGAGCAGTGGCTGGCGTATTGTGACGAGCCAGTTGCTCGGCCACCATTGATCAGACGTTTTCAGTTGGTGAGAGATCTGGAGAATGTGCTGGTCAGGGCAGCAGTCGAATATTTTCTGTATCCAGAAAGGCCCGTACAGAACCTGCAACATGCGGTCGTGCATTATCCTGCTGAAATGTAGGGTTTCGCAGGGATCGAATGAATGGTAGAAGCACGGGTCGTAACACATCTGAAATGTAACGTCCACTGTTCAAAGTGCCGTCAATGCGAACAGGAGGTGACCGAGACTTGTAACCAATGGCACCCCATACCATCACGCCGGGTGATACTCCAGTATGGCGATGACGAATACACATTTCCAATGTGCGTTATCCGCGATGCCGCCAAACACGGATGCGACCATCATGATGCTGTCAACAGAACCTGGATTCATCCGAAAAATGACGTTTTGCCATTCGTGCACCCAGGTTCGTTGTTGAGTACACCATCGCAGGCGCTCCTGTCTGTGATGCAGCGTCAAGGGTAACAGCAGCCACGGTCTCCGAGCTGATAGTCCATGCTGCTTCAAACGTCGTCGAACTGTTCGTGCAGATGGTTGTTGTCTTGCAAATGTCCCCATCCGTTGCCTCAGGGAACGAGATATGGCTGCACGATCCGTTACAGCCATGCGGATAAGATGCCTGTCATCTAGACTGCTAGTGATACGAGACCGTTGGGAATCAGCACGGCGTTCTGTGTTACCCTCCTGAAACCACCAATTCCATATTCTGCTAACAGTCATTGGTTCTCGACCAACACGAGCAGCAATGTTGCGATACGATAAACCGCAATCGCGATAGGCTACAATCCGACGTGATGGTACGTATTCCTCCGCCTTACACGAGGCATGACAACAACGCTTCCCCAGGCAACGCCGGTCAACTGCTGTTTGTTTATGAGAAATCGGTTGGAAACTTTCCTCATGTCAATACGTTGTAGGTGTCGCCACCGGCGCCAACCTTGTGTGAATGCTCTGAAAAACTAATCATTTGCATATCACAACATCTTCTTCCTGTCGGTTAAATTTCGCGTCTGTAGCACGTCATCTTCGTGGTGTAACAATTTTAATGGCCAGTAGTGTAACTGCACCCGCTGTTAAATGCATCTTCTACACACTGAAGTACCTCACCATACTGATTTAATTTATGCTTCCATTGTTTCTGTATCCATTTGTTAATTCGGAGAGCGTTCAGTCAAATGCGTGTACATTTTTACACACAGCGAGACCAGAATGAAAAGTGTGCCTATCACAGCACAAAAAATGCGAATATGTACTGTGCAGAGTAATGGATACAAAAGAAGAGAACTAACTGCAAAGATATTTAAATCGAAACATCTTGACATATTCTCGATTTTTTACTTGTTAGTAATAGCACCTATATCATGTAATACAATGCATCCTGCCAAGTAAAGTAGCATGATACCTGGTATGTCGAATATGATAACATATGCCAGTATATAATCCAACATGGCATTATTACATGTATGCTCTTCAGCTATATATGACGTTACGTTGTTCGCTATGGCTGGCGAATCTTATGGAGTTTGGCCACAGGATCACGGACTTTACCTATACATGTCAAGATGCAGATGCGCCAACACCTTGAAATTGAAGAAGGTTCCTGCGGTGGGAAAGTACGGTTAACTCTTAAAAAAACGCCGAGTATGTGCAGATGTTTTGGTTTAAATGTGTTTGAAGCTGCCAGAGAAGTGGAAAAAGTAGTTCTCTTATTGTACATGCCCAACTCTGCCCAGCGCATATTCGCCTTTTTTTGTACTATGACAGGAGCATTTTTTATTCTGGTTCCCTCCTTTTACTCTATCATAATTTTGACAGGGGATCCTCAGAGTTTGGCAACCGACGTGGATTTTTGTTGAGTCATTAGACGACTGATCAGATATGTTTTCATTGTCGTTCAAACCATGTTTCTTACATTGTGGCAACGGATAAAGCTTTCACAAAATAACATGACTACTCTTAATTACATGCATTTGTCTACGTTTTTATAAAATTCGAGCCGATTCACACAAGTGTAAAACACAGAAATATTTTTTGAACTTAAAACCTGAATTTCATTCACTTTAAAACATTTCCTCACATTCATTTCACTTAAGAACTAATTTCACGTCGTACGTTTAGTTCGATTTGAAACCATAATATCACGACAACGGACAAACATTATTCGATAAAAGAATTTCGTTTTGAGTTTACCAGTTTATCTACTTTCGTGAAAAGTTTGAACCGATTCGTATACCTTTAAACTATAGAAGTGGCGTGCTTCAGAAACTTCCCAGAAAAACGTGTTTCTTCCAAACTAAGAAAAATTTTTCAAAAGGTAAAAACTCGTCTTACACCAAGATACGATACACCTGTGGACCAAATTTGAAGCCGGCCGAAGTGGCCGTGCGGTTAAAGGCGCTGCAGTCTGGAATCGCAAGACCGCCACGGTCGCAGGTTCGAATCCTGCCTCGGGCATGGATGTTTGTGATGTCCTTAGGTTAGTTAGGTTTAACTAGTTCTAAGTTCTAGGGGACTAATGACCTCAGCAGTTGAGTCCCATAGTGCTCAGAGCCATTTGAACCATTTGAACCAAATTTGAACCATCAAACTCGCTCCAGTCCGGAGTGATTCAGAAGTGACTGTTTTCGCACGTAAAATCCGAACGGTGCACATACAGTTGGTGACATTAGCGGAGCTTTAATGTCAGCTCATTTAAAATCTGTTGCAAAAGGAATTAATCGATTTGAACAAGTCGTCAGGGCTCCAACCAACACCACTTCGTCGACAAAATCTTGCTAATATTCTGTGACATAGCTGCAGTGAGATACATGTTCGTGGGTCTATACGTATGACCACTTGTCCGGGCGAAAACAAAAACTTCCCACCCCGCGTTCTTAGTTCCAATAGGAACAACCCCCCCCCCCCCCCCCCCACCCGCCGAACCTAAATTCTGCGTACGGCCTTCAGCGCTGTAACGATACACAATTGTTTGCTTTCCCTACAGTGGCATCTGCGCAGTAGGCAGCAGTCTTGTCAAGATATGAGAGTGACACTTTAATTCGGATAACGCTTCCGCAAAGGTAAACAAGCGTGGATGAGCTTAATAAAAAATGTTATCTGCCCTCATTGATAAAATGGACAGTAGTAGCATTCTTACACTTCCTTCTGTGTCTGCACGCAACTCGCCGCCCAAGATAACGTGATGCACTGCACTTGTGACATAAATATTCATCGAAGGTACAAATGCGTTAGATCGATCAGTTTTGTAACGTAAAGGATAATCCTAGAATTAAACATTCAGTCGCTTTCCGAGTTAAGATAAAGGCTCATATTTCTCACGATTGACTTGACACTTCGACGTAGGGCTACGAATTCCCCATCAGTTTCATATTCCGCATTACCATTCTGTCTTAATTTGAAACACGTAATTTTTTTTCTGACGTATGCGGTAATTTTCTGATAATGCTGAAGGAAAGAGTCTTTTCGCACCGACTGGTCAGCTCGAGATCAATTCTCGACACATATCTGAATAGCTGCACGGAGAACTATAGATTCACACAGGACCCCAATGAACGCAGGCACCAGTCCTTACAGATGCTGACCACAGAGCCGAAGTGACTCACTGTTTCTGCGTTTTGTGCGATATCTAGCCGCGGCCGTTGTTCACGCGAGGTCGCCGTCCGCCACGTAACTACGAGCGCCGGAGAAGCCACGCAATACTGCCGTGACGTCACACTCGTAGCCACTTCCGTTAAGGTCGTGTGAGGCCGACACTCGATAAACAATGGCTCTCTCTCTCTCTCTCTCTCTCTCTCTCTCTCCCAACTTTTTCTCGGGTAAAAATTCTGACTTGTTTATTTCTCTGCCTGTTGTTGGAGACATTTCAAAGGTATGAAGAGAACTGCCTATGACTGTGTTTAACCGATGAAGTTGGTTGGTTGATTTGGGGAAGGAGACCAGACAGCGTGGTCATCGGTCTCATCGGAATAGGGAAGGATGGGGAAGGAAGTCGGCCGTGCCCTTTCAGAGGAACCATCCCGGCATTTGCCTGGAGTGATTTAGGGAAATCATGGAAAACCTAAATCAGGATGGCCGGACGCGGGATTGAACCGTCGCCCTTCCGAATGCGAGTCCAGTGTCTAACCACTGCGCCACCTCGCTCGCTAACCGATGAAGTGATGTCAGAAATTATGTATATTAAGAAGTTCATCAGTTAGGCTGTTCATGTATCTCTTACTTACGGAAGTGTTTCGCATCCACGCCAGCAGCTTTCTGTGTATTTAAAGGGTTTCATTTAGTCCTTTTATATGACCAACAACGCTTTAAATAGGTTTTAATTTATGCAAAGTACTAAGAACGACATTAACTCCAAGGCATTAAAAAAGGAAGGAGAACTACAGTTTGATATCTCGTCGACAACCAGTTCATTAGTGAGGGAGTATTACATTAGGTTCAATCCCTTGGAAAACAAATGGCCCGAGTCTTTTGTAAGGAACCATCCCGTTCTTCATCGAAAATGATTTGGTAGTGTTATTGGGATTACATTCTCAGTTCCTCCAGAATAAGGGTGTATAATACTGGACTACCACCCTCGAATCACTGTAGTTTCTGCTACTGACTTCCAACGGATGACAAGGTACGAGTACATCCGTTTCGGCTCCTCAGAAAAGCTGCGTAGTGATTTGGTATTTATACGAATTGTATTTCAGTTGAAGTCAGAGACTTAAGCGGTGATTGAGTCTGCCCATATAGACGGCTTCAGCCTCTTCCTGTACGTAGCAGAATTTAGGTTTGCCCAGCCCATAGATATCTTTTTTACTTATTAATTTACTAGCTGCGAAAGCCGACATTGCCCACGTGTTTATTTATTTCAGTCTTCTATCAGTCCACCTCCCCTCCCCTCCTCGCCGGCCGTGGTGGCCGAGCGGTTCTAGGCGCTTCAGTCCGGAACCGCGCGACTGCTACGGTCGCAGGTTCGAATCCCGTCTCGGCCATGGATGTGTGTAATGTCCTTAGGTTAGTTAGGTTTAAATAGTTCTCTGCCTCGTGATGACTGGGTGTTGTGTGCTGTCCTTAGGTTGGTTAGGTTTAAGTAGTTCTAAGTTCTAGGGGACTGATGACCATAGACGTTAAGTCCCATAATGCTCAGAGCCATTTTAAATAGTTCTAAGTTCTAGGGGACTGATGACCTCAGATGTGCTGAGAGCCATTTGAACCATTTGAACCTCCCCCTCTTCTCTCTGCCCATTTCCTCAACCCCCTCCTTCTATCCACCTCTTCCGTATCCCCCCTCCGTCCATCATCCCATTAACATCACCAGCACCACCTCAATGGGAGGTTGGTGGTTTTTACTCCTACAGTATTTCCTTCCAAATAGGAAGTAATAGTATACCAAGTTAGACTGAAATTGATACTGGAGCTTAAGATCAGATGTAGAACATACGTGATCTGTGACATAGGTACACATATTTTGCGCGTGCACGCATGCTCACACACCCACACCCATGCACATCCGCACACACACACACACACACACACACACACACACACACACACACACACACGCCCACGCGCACATATCCAATTCTTGGCTGTTTTACTCCAGGGAGGATGCTAAATTTATCGGTAGTGCTGTGTGGCTTGATCATGCGTCCCTAAACAAAAGAAACAAACACTGCCGGAACAGGTTTTCAAGACCCAACGTTACTGACCGGCCGTTATGTCATCCTGATCCCTTAGGCGTCACTGGATGCTGTCACAGAGGGGCATGTAATCAGCACGCCGCTCTCCCGGCCGTTGTCAATGTTTGTGACCGGTGTTGCTACTTTGTAGCCAACTCCTCAATTGGCCTCACAAGGGCTGAGTGCACCCCACTTCCCAACAGAACTCTGCAGACCGAGACGGTGACCCATCCAAATGCTAGTCAAGCCTGACAGACCTTAACTTCAGTGATATGATGGGAACCAGTGTTACCGCTGTGGGAAGACCGTTGGCCATGTCCTGAAACTCGTGGAGAAAATTAGCGGCTCCCTCTAATACTCATTTTGGTGACCTGGTTGACACACTGAACAGAACAAATCAGAGACAAAATGCACTTCATTCTAGTGAAAGCATTCCCAGTCAACTACACACAGGAAATAAATACAATCATGGCGCTTTCGAACATTCTTACGTCAGCCTCACCTCCTCCTCAAGTGGTAGTGGGAATCTTACTTACGTCCACAGCATTTTCACTCAAACAACAAGTAATGTGCCCAATAAATTTTTTTGAAACTGCTCCAGGTGTTCCTGAATTATTTTTCAATGTCGTCCTCTTTACACTGCCATCCCTGTGGGATGTAAGTATTTCTTAACTCCACAATGCTTCATTCCAGACAGTAAGTGATATGTGTACCAGCTTTGGTTTAAATCGATCCAGTGGTTCTTGAGGAGATGTAGAACATTCTTATATCTCAATATACTATAAAATGAATTTAAGTATGTATGTATGTTCTACATCTCCTGTGAAGCCACTGGATGAATTTCAAGCAGATATGGTGTACATATCAGACACTATCCGGAAAGAAACACTATGGTGGATAAGAACCATCTAACTCTTAAAGAGGTGGAGGTGGCGGTGAAATAGAAGCTTAACTGAGAACTTGCAAATACCCTCTCTACGAGTGTATTCATCCAGTGTTTGAGAAGGAGAGCACTTAGTTGCTTGCTACAAATCTCGAACATAATTTCAAACCTGTAC
The DNA here is from genome assembly GCF_021461395.2 of Schistocerca americana. Lineage (NCBI taxonomy): Eukaryota > Metazoa > Arthropoda > Insecta > Orthoptera > Acrididae > Schistocerca > Schistocerca americana. Next base: position 964,443,357 of record NC_060120.1, on the reverse strand, counting down.
GAAAATTTTTGTCACTGACACCTCGGGCGCCGGCTGAAGTGGCCGAGCGGTTCTAGGCGCTACAGTCTGGAACCGCGCGACCGCTACGGTCGCAGGTTTGAATCCTGGCTCGGGCATAGTTGTTTGTGATGTCCTTAGGTTGGTTAGGTTTAAGTAGTTCTAAGTTCTAGGGGACTGATGACCACAGCAGTTAAGACCCATAGTGCTCAGAGCCATTTGAACCAATTTGAACATCTCGCGCAAAATGCTGAAAAGAAAAGAAGTGTGTCACTTACTACATTTTCGTTGTTCTTGCAGCAAAACTGTCGCATCAGAGACGAAGTTTTAATTTATTACTTATTTACTACTAAATATATTCGCAACACATTTTGCAGAAGTATCCACATACGCCATTGAATATACCTGCAAAGTTATATCGTATGACACATATTTCAGGAGATATTACGTCATAACCACACAGATATGTGAAAACTATAGTTTCTTAAACGGAGCACAAATTACCCATACTACACTCGTCCATTATTTGCTAATAAGAGCACTTAGCGACTTACAACAAACTTAATTGTAATTTAAAATCTTTTCTAAACTTTTCCTCGCTTAACTGCTTACCGTCGGATATTTAACACGTCAATTTTTTACAAAGTAATCAGATGTTAGACGTTGTTTTGTACAGGGGAGCTCGAGTCTTTAAGAGAATTGGAGGTATTGTGATTACTTACTGTCTAGAAACGAGAATTATGTGGTTAAGAACCACATAGATCATGGTGGGTTATGAATGAACCGTAACTCAGGTACATCTTGAGTAATTTTAATCAGATGTGTAAGGTACATTACTTATTATTCGCCCGCATCTCGTGGTCGTGCGGTAGCGTTCTCGCTTCCCACGCCCGGGTTCGATTCCCGGCGGGGTCAGGGATTTTCTCTGCCTCGTGATGGCTGGGTGTTGTGTGATGTCCTTAGGTTAGTTAGGTTTAAGTAGTTCTAAGTTCTACGGGACTTATGACCACAGCAGTTGAGTCCCATAGTGCTCAGAGCCATTTGAACCATTTTTTGAACTTATTATTCGTATAAAAATACTGTAGGAATACAATTGTCCATTACCACTTGGATGAGAATGTGTTTGAGAGGGGGTGAAAACTATTCAAAAACGATGGTATGTATTTCTTGTATGTAGTTCACCTGGAGCATTTTCAAAAGCATGAACTGCTATTTGTCTCGGTATATCAGCCGCGACGGAGGGGTCAGTTTAGTAGTCTGGACGTTTACCTCAATGATACAATCATCATGGCGTAGTACACCAAAGAAGCAATATATGGCACTGTTAATTTTGTAGTACAGCAAAGAATCTTTAAGAGTGGTATTGATTTTTTTTTTTTTTTTACCTCAGTGACAGAAGTATTTTCGGTAGTTTGTCAGTAACAGAATTAAACGGCGCAGCATTATCTTGATAAAAATTTTGAATTTACTTAGCCGGCCGTGGTCGCCGAGCGGTTCTAGGCGCTTAAGTCCGGAACCACGCGGCTGCTACGGTCGCAGGTTCGAATCCTGCCTCGGGTATGGATGTGTGTGATGTCCATAATTTAGTCAGTTTAAAGTAGTTCTAAGTCTAGGGTACTGATGACCTCAGATGTTAAGTCCCATAGTGCTTAGAGCCATTTGAACCATTTTTTTGAATTTACTTGGTAGGATATATGCATGTACTGATTTCGCTTTGTGAACTAACAACTTAACGAAATTGATTTGCTTCTTTCAATAGATTTTATTTATAAATCATGCTGACTTTGCTTTGTGATTTGGGTGCATACTTATTAAATTTTGATTTCGTTTTGTTCGCGAATAAAAATACCTAGAGAACTATCGAGCATTTTTCAGGACACTAGAATGGCTGAAAGTCTGAGGCTGTGTGGCCTCCAGAATCCGATGAACATCGGGTGGTGAGACATGATGCAGCTTGAGAATATCAGGCTTCAAATCGCTTGCGAAAGTGAGGCATGAGGTAACTCTGATCGACGGCGTCATGCAATATATCGCTCCTCAGTACATTTTATAAACAAGCCGTCCGGCTATATGTACTTTAGTCATACCAATGTGATGCTAGTTGAGAGTAGAAACAAGTAGTGATGTGCAGTGCACGATGCAGTTCCTGATATAATGAAAGCAGCTGAACCCCGCCTGCAGAAACTATTTGTATTTTCACTTGTTCTTCATAAATGTCACAGTCATAAACTAAAATCTTCAGATTTAAACACTTGGTGTTAAATAGACACATTATACACTGAGGTAATGCGAGGTGCCGGGGCAAGCAGTGTATTTAACACTAAATTCTTCTAGAATCTACATATGTAAATGATGCTCTAAGCCCCCCCCCCCCCCCCCTATTCTAATTCCGGCTTTTGCTGTTGCACATGGATTAAAAAATATACGCGAACTGACTGTAATCAACCCTGCAAGTGGAGTAGAAAAGAGTTTGGCACCTGCAATAATTTAATTTGATAAATAAGTTAAATAAAGGAAGGTTTCATTAACGTAGTGAGAAATGATGGGTTGCTCTACCGATTAACAGAATGAAAGTTCTGTCCAAAATAACAATATGATTTATTAAGACTAAACAGAAAATAATAAACAAAAACACATGAAACATTTATAATACATCAAATTGGCTCAAATTGGATACTCAAACAAACGCTGTGAAGGTGAAGTTGTCCCTAAACTAGTTTGTGAGGTTTAAGACGAAGTGGTATGTGGAGCCAATTCCTTGCCACTCAAATCTTAAGAGAGACACACAGCCAACCAAACATTAATTGCTGCTACCCAAGACAGAACAAAGTTAGAAAAAGACGAACAGGCGCGCTCTGCTGAGCTCTGATTATCACCTAGGAAAATCCCTGTCTGCCGGTGCTGCGGACATACCTTACCAATCTGTCTTCTTAACTGCAAGAACACGATTTGGCGTACCGGAGGCGATGGCTGGTTGCTTCGATGTCCTCGAACGAAAGGTGAGAGCCGACTACCTAGAGCACCCGTACAGGCCGAACACACAACATTCCCGCCCCCACGACAGTGGCCGTGGTTAAACGTTCCAATCAGCAACTCGAAAACCGGCGGAAAATTCCACTCTATTGCCGGAACACTACCATTCCACCAATGGAGATTCTTGGCGCCAATTTCTTCGCTGATTTTGCTACGTCACGGAGATATGCCCTGAGGAAGCCAATCACAGTTACTATTTTGCAGAAAGCGCGGGAATTTTCCTGCCACAACTGCCTGGGTACACAAGTCATTCCCACGCCTCGCTGGTAGCCCACCAGGAAGTGTTTTCGCTAAGTTTCTGCGAAGTAACGGAACCTCTAGCCCAGCCGCTACTTCAGACCCCTCTTTTGACAATGTCGGCGTCTGGAAAGCATTCACTCGACTCCCTCACACTCGTCGGCTTAACCCTCTCGAGATCCGCAGAGCCCTCCTGTCACCAGACCACCTGGGTGACGAGAGACGCTGCGTGGGAAGTCCGCGTGTGAAGGAATAGCAACTTTTCACCGCATGCAATTAGAGACGAAAATCGTAAGATAGAAATATGAGAGGGGGCTCATGCCACCTCTCAGTAACAAAAGGATTGAAACAGTGATATGCACATTTACGGATGGTGGTAGTACCACATGCACAAGATGTAAGAGGGCAGAGCATCACTAGAGCCGTCAACTGCACTCAGGTGATTTACGTTAAAGGCTTGCTACCTGATTACAGTCACACGAAGGGAATTAAGACTTTCGGGGTCAGGGATTTTCTCTGCCTCGTGATGACTGGGTGTTGTGTGATGTCCTTAGGTTAGTTAGATTTAAGTAGTTTTAAGTTATAGGGGACTGATGACCATAGATGTTAAGTCCCATAGTGCTCAGAGCCATTTGAACCATTTTTTGAATTAAGACTTCGAACGCAGAATTATAGTTGGAGCTAGATGCATGGGACATTCGAATTTGTATGACATTGGAGTATTCAATATTTTGAGATCCACAGTGTTACGCTCGTGCCTAGGTACCAAATTTGAGAAATTACCGCTCACCATGGACAATGCAGTGGCCACCGACCTTCAGTCAACGACCGAGAGCAGCGGCGTTTGATCCAGCGCTAACAAGCAAGCAAAATTGCGTGAAATAACCGCAGAAATCAATGTGGGATGTACGATGAACGTATTCGCATAGCGGCGAAATTTGACGTTAATGGTCTGTGGCAGCAGACGATCGACGCGAGTGCCTTTGCTAACAGCTCGACATCGTCTGCAGTGCCTCTCCTGCGCTCGTGACCATATCGGTTGGACGCTAAACGACTGGTAAACCGTGACCTGGTAATATAAGCCCCTATTTCAGTTGGTAAGAGCTGATTGTAAGGTTCGAGTGTGGCGCAGACCCCATGAAGCCATAGACCTAAGTTGTTAACAAGGCTCATGTGGCTTACCAACACAAGTACAAGGACAGCGTACCAATAGGGACAAGGAAGGAGGCGTGAAGGGCGCCAAAAACAGAAATATCATCCATTTATTGCACCATTACTCACGCACATCATGATGTATGAGGCATTATAATTGCCATACTGAAATCTATTATGACAAACAATATGTATCACGGAGGGTACACGCAATGGACTTTAAGAAATTACAATGGCACATCAACTCCGCTGTGACAAACAGTGTGCATAATGAAGGCCGCACAATTTTTTCAATGTAAGAAATTAAAATAATACTAGCATAAAATTAACTAAAATGCCTTGAAGGAAATGTTTATGAGAAGAACACGACGGGTCCGCAAGGGAGGAGGCAACACAATACTTAACTCAGGTGCACCAAAACAAACAACGGACACCAGGCCGCGCCAACAACGGACAAGAAGGCACGCAACTACTCTCTCCGTTGCGGTTCCGCGCGTTCCACCCAAGTAATAGTTACCTGAAACATTTTAATACTTGGAACAGTACACCAGTGATCAGCAAATTAACAAAAAAAGCAATAACATGACATAAAAATACAATAATTTAAGAAAATAACATCATATGACTATGAGCTTAAGGTCTTTTGGTAATTAACAAAAAAAAAATGGCTCTGAGTACTATGGGACTTAACATCTGAGGTCATCAGTCCCCTAGAACTTAGAACTACTTAAACCTAACTAACCTAAAGACATCACACAGCCGGCCGGTGTGGCCGTGCGGTTAAAGGCGCTTCAGTCTGGAACCGCGTGACCGCTGCGGTTGCAGGTTCGAATCCTGCCTCGGGCATGGATGTGTGTGATGTCCTTAGGTTAGTTAGGTTTAATTAGGTCTAAGTTCTAAGCGACTGATGACCTCAGAAGTTAAGTCGCATAATGCTCAGAGCCATTTGAACCATTTTTGACATCACACACATCCGTGCCCGAGGCAGGATTCGGACCTGCGACCGTAGCGGTCGCGCGGTTCCAGACTGAAGCGCCTAGAACCGCTCGGCCAGGTAATTAACATATTACGAAACAGGTAAAGGGGCATTTGCCAGTATTAAATCTTCCGTAATTACAGTACTAAATTTCTCAGTACCCAAGTTCAAATTAACGCAACAAGAATTAAATCATTTAAGTGATAATGTTACTTTAAGCCCGCATCTCGTGGTCGTGCGGTAGCGATCTCGCTTCCCACGCCCGGGTTCCCGGGTTCGATTCCCGGCGGGGTCAGGGATTTTCTCTGCCTCGTGATGGCTGGGTGTTGTGTGCTGTCCTTAGGTTAGTTAGGTTTAAGTAGTTCTAAGTTCTAGGGGACTGATGACCATAGATGTTAAGTCCCATAGTGCTCAGAGCCATTTGAACCATTTTTTTTTGTTACTTTAAAATAATAACAAAATCATTTCATACAGGAGAGGACCAAGAATGGCCCGATCAGTACTCCCCAGTGAAGCAGTTCACACAAATGGTACTCCACGGGTCCGAGCACACAGCCCCTTACAAAATGCAACACAACCACAGCGACCCGGCGTACTACCAGAACCACCAGGCAGTAAACCAAAATCGTACTAAGCCAAAACAAGGACCGACTTTTAAAATAACGAGACCTAGCCCGGGCCGGACAACAAACCAAATCCCGGGAAATCCATAAGAAACCTCAGCCAACTTAATACCAAAACAACAATTTATGAACACTACGCAAAACACCTCTCAGTCCAAAGGCTTCCGTGTAGTCGGGAAGGTGGCTCCGACCCGCTTGCTGAGGTGCCAAGCGTCGTATGGAGTGCCGAATCAAGCTTAACCTTCGTTGACGGAAAGCGGAAGCACCACAAGACAAAATAAACTCCAATCTAACTGCGCAAGGCAAACTCTAAGGAGTGCCACTCGAAGACTATGCACTTGAAGATCGAACATAAAGCACCCAGACTAACGTGCCGCTGAACGACGCACTTCCATCACCAGTGTCTAGTAGAGTACGGAGAGCAGCGTACCCCATCGATATACATCCATGGGAAGTTTAACGAGGATAGCAATCCCAGCGACGGAGAGACAGGAGGACGAAATGACATCCCGCCGCACATAACGGGAATTTCAAGCTCAGGGTCGACAAACTACAACAGGTGAGATTTTGCTCCCCTTGCGAATCAAGTTAAACGGCAGACCACGCCGCTGTCCACACTATTAACCGTAAAATCACGGTCCGGTCTTCCCATCGGGCCCCACTCGGCGTCCAGACGCAAACAACCCCAGCCGAGCCGAACTGCCTCCACGCCAAGGCAGCCCGATCACACAAGGAAACAACAGCCTAACGCCGAAGCGCCGTCTGAGTGAAAACTCAGCACTAAGACCGATACGGACTTGGAAATAAGCGAGCACCGTAATAAAGTCACTGTGCAAGCTGGTGATGGCTACATAACTGTGTGGGCTGTGTTTACATGGAATGGAATGGATCTCCTGGTCCAACTGAATTGATCATTTATTGGTAATGGTTTTGTTGAGCTACTTGGAGACCATTTGCAGTCATTCGTGGACTTTAAGCTCCCGAATAACGATGAAATTCTAATGGGTGCCAGTGCGCCGTGTCACCGGGACAGAATTTTTCGCGACTGATTTGGGAAACATTCCGGACAATTCAAGCATTATTTGGCCACCCAGACTGCCCATCATGGATCCCATCGAACACTTATGCGACATAATTAAGAGCTCAGTTCGTGCACAAAATCCTGCACCAGCAACTCTTTCGCATTTATGGACGGCTGTAGAGGCATCATGGCTCAATGTTTCTGCAGGGGACTCCAACGCCTTGTTGAGTCCATGCCATGCCATGTCGCGTTGCTGCATCACGCCGGACTAAAGAATGTCCGACACGATATTTTGTCACCTCAGCATAGCGGGTGATGAAAAAGTCAGTATAAATTTGAAAACTGAATAAATCACGGAATAATGTAGATAGAGAGGTACAAATTGGCACACATGCTTGGAATGACATGGGGTTTTATTAGACCCAAAAAATACAAAAGTTCAAAAAATGTCCGACAGATGGTGCTTCATCTGATCAGAATAGCAATAATTAGCATAACAAAGTAAGTCAAAGCAAAGATGATGTTCTGTACAGGAAATGCTCAATATGTCCACCATCATTCCTCAACAATAGCTGTAGTCGAGGAATAATGTTGTGAACAGCACTGTAAAGCATGTCCGGAGTTACAGTGAGGCATTGGCGTCGACTGTTGTCTTTCAGCATCCCTAGAGATGTCGGTCGATCACGATACACTTGCGATTTCAGGTAATCGGAAAGCCAATAATCGCGCGGACTGAAGTCTGGGGACCTACCAGGCCAAGCATGACGAAAGTGGCGGCGGAGCACACGATCATCACCAAACGAGGCGCGCAAGAGATCTTTCACGCGTCTAGCAATATGGGGTGGAGCGCCATCCTGCATAAACGTCGTACGTTCCAGCAAGTGTTTATCAGCCAGGCTGGGGATGATGTGATTCTGTAAAATTTCGCGTACCTCTCAACCGTCACGGTAGCAGTTACAAAACCAGAATCACGCATTTCCTTGAAGAATAAAGGCCCGATAACGGTAGATGTGGTAAATCCAACCCTAACCGTGACTTTCTCGTCGTGCAATGGAGTTTCCACGACAGTTCTAGGATTTTCGGTAGCCCAAATTCTGCAGTTGTGGGCGCTGACAGACCCTCGGAGCGTGAAATGAGCTTCGTCGGTCCACAACACGTTACTCAACCAATCGTCATCTTCTGCCATCTTTTGAAACGCCCACACCGCAGATGCCCTCCGCTTCACTAAATCGCCAGGTAACAGTTCATGATGCCGATGGATTTCCTACGGATAGCATCGGAGGGTACGCCTAAGTGCCAACCAAACAGTAGTGCATGGAATGCCGGTGCGACGTGCGACTGTACGAGCGCTGACTTCCCCGTGCATAGACGAACCCGCTACAGTCTCCATTTCTTCGTGAACTGTCTCAGCAGCATTACGGCTTGTGCTCGGTCGGCCACTACGGGGTCTATCATCTAAACAACCTGTGGCTTCGAACCTCGAAATCATTCTCGCCACAGCTGCATTTGTCAGCGGACCTTTACCCGTTCGAATCGCCTTCCTATGGCGATAGGACCGCAACGCTGAACTAGCACATTCCCCATTCTGATAATACAGCTTCACTAAAAGAGCCTTTTCAGGTAACGACAACATGCTGCGACTGCTGGCGCATCTGATTGTCTCTCTCATTACAGCTCCTTTTATACACGATTGCGCTACGGTCGCAGGTTCGAATCCTGCCTCGGACGTGGATGTGTGTGATGTCCTTAGGTTAGTTAGGTTTAAGTAGTTCTAAATCTAGGGGACTGATCACCTCAGATGTAAAGTCCCATAGTGCTCAGAGCCATACACGATTGTCATGCGCAGTCACTGACGTTTTGCTGTCCAGCACCATCTGCCGGACATTTTGTGAACTTTTTTTAATTCTAATAAAATACCATGTCATTCCAAGCATGTGTGTCAATTTTTACCTCTCTATCTACATTTTTCCGTGTTTTATTAAGTTTTCAAATTTATACTGACTTTTGATCACCCGGCATACAAGAGTAACCTGGTGTAAGGTACACTCAGGTAACGCAAAAGTCAGCTAGCTCGCACTATGACGTCACGGGAGGCAGACGAGTTCAGCGTCGTCGGCAGCTGATTTCCGGAGAGGCGCGGTGAGCCCAGGCCAGGCCAGGGCAGGCCATTGTTCGTCGGTGTGGCGGCTCATTAGCCTGGCGGCTGCCCGGCCCGTGTTGAGACGAGGAGGGCAGGGAAGACGACCCGGGCTGCGTGCACGCATGGCTGCGCCGCTGCTGGCTCTACGTGTGCCCCACACGCCTCTGGCCTTTGTCACGGCAGCCGCTCCTCTGCCGAGGCACAGACACGGGGCCTCAGCTCGTCTCGGGGAAAGACGTGTCTTTTGCGATGAGGCTCGCTAGAGCAGCCCCTTATCCGAGGTTGGAGTTGAGAGTTCTCAGTCTTACAGAAATGTCTCAGCTTTCGCTTACGGCACGCACGCGTTTCGACGTTACATTTCACACACAAAGGGTACAGGGAAGAATGTCACAACCGAAGGAACAGGCGGTGCGAGGAGACAGCTTCCAGTCATCCACACAGGCGACAATGTAGTCTATTTCATATCCACACTTACAGATGATGACAGTCTGATGTCTACATGTTTATTGCAAAGATGATGGTGCGCAGTACCACCCCAAAGATAATTATGTATAGACTGACGGTATTGAACATTATTAGTCATATATCTACTACACATGGAGGGACATGGAGGGACATGAAAGGGAAGCAGTGGTTGGGAAGGGAGTGAGACAGGTTTGTAGCCTATCTGCGATGTTATTCAATCTGTATATTGAGAAAGCAGTATAGGAAACAAAAGAAAAATTTGGAATATGAATTAAAATCCAGGGAGAAAAAATAAAAACTTCACGTTTTGCCGAAGATATTGTAATTCTGTCAGAGACAGCAAAGGACGTGGAAGAGCTGTTGAACGGAATGCACAATGTCTTGAAAGGAGTCGGCCGGTGTGACCGAGCGGTTCTAGGCGCTTCAGTCTGGAACCGTGCTACCGCTGCGGTCGCAGGTTCGAATCCTGACTCGGGCATGGATGTGTGTGATGTCCTTAGGTTACTTAGGTTTAAGTACTTCTAAGTTCTAGGGGACTGATGACCTAAGATATTAAGTCTCATAGTGCTCAGAGCCATTTGAACCATTGGGTGCTTCACTTCCTTCTATCACCCTATATATTTCAGGTGGTTTCGTATCTTTCAATTCTAGTCAACCCTATGAAATTAAGTCTCAATACAAACATCAGTAATACTTTTAAAGGAAGATTGTTTTTCAGTTTAGGCCTAGCGTGTCCGTGTAAAACGAACCAAAACACGTAACCAGGCACAATCAAGCGTGACTCATAACAGCCTTTACACAGCCATTTGTCATATCGTTTGCTTGCTATTTGAACTACAAAAGTGAGTATCCACTCTTGCAGTTTAAATCATTAAAAAGAACCGCGTAGAGACAACTTTAAAGATAAAATTTGTAAATGATCGGTTTAAAAACAATAAGCCTCTGTTTTTGGAATAGCGAGTCCTTTATGATCTGCGTCTCTGGAAACATACATTTTCTGAGTTACATTGAACTTGAAACTGTTGGAATGCGTCAGTCATTTTGCAGGCACCTTCTTAAATACACTTAGAAAATTTCGGTTGAATCTGATAACACCAAGTGGAGTGACGTACTTAGCCGGCAGAGAAGCGAAGATGGTGGCTTGTGATTTCTGGTCACCTGACAGGATCATGACTTCCTGTCTCGAATTCAAATGCTGTCCTTTAAGCACGTTCATACCGTCGCATCTTTTGTGCCTGTCGAGACGAACTGATAGTGCGTGGAAACTTGGTTCTTTCTCTTTCTTCCATTCCAGACTTAAACGTAGCCCTCCCCTACCCCCCCCCCCCCCCCCCACACACACACACACACTCACTTGCACGACAAATCCTCACAGATCAACGTTTACGTACACAGAACTGATAGTAGCTTGTCGGACGAAGGCAGAACCATATCATCTAGCACCTATCCAGAGCATCGATGTATGATCCCCTCAGTATTCTGAATAATCATTCTGCTGTTGAGGACGGACCTTTCCCTTGTAACTACATTTTAAATTTAAAATTGTGTTTCCGAGATAACGAGCACAAAAATTTCTAAATACTACACCGTCCTTTTTTCTTCAGCAACATTTGCGCTCACAGACCTTGAATACGGTATACCGCTACAAATGTCGCAAAGTATTCTTCACGGCCCTTTTAAAGGCTGTGGATCAATCCTAATTTCATAAATTCCAATTTTATGTCAGTGCGTTTTCACAGAATCAAGTAACTGATTTCATGATGATTTTCAAACAGCTTTGCTGGCAAAAAGCTACATTCAAATAACAAGTAAAGTGAGAAGCCTTCGAAGCTCTACTTTTCGTCGCCTCTTCTGTTCCATTCATAATAAATTTTGTAAATAATTCTTCCGATATATACAATTGTTTGTGTTTTCCCATTTGCTTATAGACACATCAAATCATATTCTGTTGTATCAAACCAGGACATAGGAAGTGCAGTGCTTAGGGATATGGAAGGGATTTATTTATCTTGTTACAGTAGTTGCAGGGAAGCAAGCACGAAAATTCAGTTCATGCACTTGGTACTGAAACACGAAGGCTCTGATGTAGTGGTTTAATTCCCAGATACTTGTGGGAACTATTCTCAAACAGTGATTGAATCGGCAGGGTGCCTGCCTAACTTTATTATTGGCTGTATGAAGTTCTGTAGGGGAGGGGAGAGTGGATGGGAGGGTTGAGTCACTGAATTATTTAGCTCGTGTGGTAGATCTAGTAGCGAATTCACTGACGGAGACTAGTGAAGCCCTGTTAATAAATTTTAAAGTGCCAGGAAAACCGGAGATACTTACAGGAGGAATATATATTTAGGTTATGTTCTTTCTTTTTCCGCGAGTGAAGTGAGAGATTTGCGATGTTACTTTTACGTCTCTACAACACTGCATACAACTTAAATCACGTGACGCCACAAAAATAGGATTTATCATCACAATATGATGTAATCCGTAAATCCTTCTGGTTGATGATCGATGAAAACTGTCCCAGAAAGTGTTACATTCAGTACCTTTTCCACAAACTGTGTGTTGATGTTTCTCTGTTAGAATAACGTCCACCAATACGGTAAGGAGAATGACTGTTTATTTTCGCTTGTTTATACCTTATTCAATAATATTTCGTGAGAACTTGACTTGTTAACAAAAACTACTCATAGCTCAGATAAGATCAGTCGTTACGATGTGCACTGTTTGTTGTCGGACGTAGTGAAGACCGTTGTACAGGTGTGTTTGAATTCCGGGGCTGCCGCCTGTGAATAATATTATTTATCCATTAAAAAGGAAAGCTCTAATTCACTTAGTAAAAGCTAGGCAAGAAGAAAAGATTTGCAGACGGATATCGCTTTTTAAAAAAATCGTACGGAAACGGTATGTACTAATCTACAAGTTTTATTTTTTGATAAAAGATAACAGAACCTGAAGTAATTAATTAGTATACTTCGTTTCATGTAGAATACTTGTGATGTACTCTTGTTGCTCTGTAAGATAGTTTGTCACGTAATTTCCGATCTTCAGTAGGTGCTTTAGTGCGTGTAAACTTACACCACGTCAGAACTCCCCCTGCCGTGTCTGGTTCATGAGCAATTGATTTATCGACAGCTGCAGTGTTGGACAGTGAGAACCAGGGGTGGTTTAAGGCCCAGATGATACAAGGGGCCACTTGGAACGCTAAGCTCACAGAGACGGGGACGCCACGGGCGCACAAGTGCAGAAATTGTTTACAGGCTTGGAAGGATAGAGATCAAGGAGATGGGAGTGAAAGCTACCAGTAAAAATCGATTTACGCATAAAATCCTAAATTATTTAGTTTGACTCGTGGTCAGTGCTGCTTTTTACCGGAAATGACAATAAAAAATTCAGTAACCATTCAAATGTCATAAAAATTAAAACAATTGAAAAGTCAAGAATAATGAAGTGTTTCCAAAATTCACATAGCTGTATGAAAGTGCTTCATTCGCAACTACAGGCTTCACATCAGCATAGACGTGTCCTCAGGTGTGTAATGCTTATAATTCCATAATATAAATGGACAATTACTGAGTCCCAGCTTTCGGGAAGTTACCCACGTTAATAGTCAAACCAGGTTGGTGGGCTGTCACAATAAAATTGAATACACACAAAAGATGCTTGTCAAATGCACTTTAGCCAGGTCGCATAACACCCCGGATCTTATAATAAATCCTACGGGGTGTTATCCCGTCTGGCACCTTCAGCAGTGTTGCTTGGTACGTTTTGACAAGCATCTTTTGGGTGTACTTAATTTTATTATGACAACCCAGCAGTGTGGTTTCACTGCTAACGCGGACAACTTCCCGAAAGCCGGCACTTTGTAATTACGAAAATACGACCATTATAAACCTGAAGACACGTATACACAGACTTTAAACCGGTAGTTGCGAATAAAGCGCCTCCATACAGCTATGCAGCTTTTGAAAACACCACATCATTCTTGACTTCCTAATTTTTATGATAATTTAAATGGTTGTTGAAGGTTGTTACTGTTATTCACGATGTCTTTGAGCTGTAGTTGTCCTCCCCAGAAAATTGTTTGCTATACCAAAAGCAATACAATCTACAAAAGTCTATTGCCGTCAGGCTTAACACAATTATACAAGAATTAGAATCACGTGTTCCATATGAACTAAAATAATTTATAAAATGCGAATTAATGCACCTACTTTACAATAGGCAGCTAGCCTTTGCCACCAACATTCTTAAAGTGCACACCGCCAGGTAGGAAAACGTAATATTGTTGTATTTTCAGGTCACTTAGCCTGTTATATGTGGCGACTAAAACATTTGGAAACCTCATAAAACATGGAAATGGATAAAACGTACACAGTATTAAAATGTACATCACACAATTTCAGTCTAAAACACAGAGCATATTAAAAGGGCTTAAATGTAAATAGAAAAAACTTCCATAATTCTACATAAATGCATACAAATCCATAGGCCCGATTGCACTCCTAAGAGTGGTACATTCCCTCAAAGAGGTACTACCTGGGGTAGTGTCCTTTTTGTGACGACATTCCATGATGCTTGGTTGTTCAAACTAGTGTGGGTTGGACAAATCCTTCCCAGTAATGGAGCCGAGGTGCTGAAAAAGTTGGTCTCCAGATCTCTATTCAAAAGACAAAACATATGACGAACATCTGTGATGGACCTAAATGGATGATCACAAATCTGGTAAAAATCGGACAAGAATTTCAGGTATCTCGGTCAATTCATCCAGGAGAATGGATTAGAAGAAGAAGCAATTAATGCCAGGATGACGAAGTTAGACCAAGTATACCAACTGACAAAGAATACCTACAGCAAAAAGTCTATGAGTATAGGGGCCAAGTTCCGACATTATAATACAGATGTAAAACCTGAGAGCTTATATGCGTCCGATACTTTGACCATGAATAAACAAGGTCAAGCTGAGCGGCTGGAAAAGCAACAGCGTAGTATATTAAGGAAAATCCTAGGTAATAGATGGGTTGATGGACAGTGGCGAATGAGAGCAAATGAGGACTTGTACAGCAAGACAGAACCTGTCACAGCATCCATTAAGAAGAGACGATTGTCATTTTACGGTCATCTCATGAGGATGGACGGAGACCGACTAACTAAAAGAATATGGACTTTCATTCAATCTAAGAAAACAAGGCCAAGATGGTTCGAAGAATGTGAAAAAGATCTTAGGAAGATTGGTATCTCAGAGAGAGAAATTCCTGACAGGAACAAATTTAGAAGATTGGTGAACAACTACCAAGGTTTTTACCGAACTATCAGTTTAATAAGTCACAGCTGCAAAATACTAACGCGAATTCTTTACAGACGAATGGAAAAACTGGTAGAAGCCGACCTCGGGGAAGATCAGTTTGGATTCCGTAGAAATATTGGAACACGTGAGGCAATACTGACCCTACGACTTATTTTAGATGCTAAATTAAGAAAAGGCAAATCTACGTTTCTAGCATTTATAGACTTAGAGAAAGCTTTTGACAATGTTGACTGGAATACTCTCTTTCACATTCTGAAGGGAGCAGGGGTAAAATACAGGGAGCGAAAGGCTATTTACAATTTGTACAGAAACAAGAAGGCAGTAATAAGGGTCGAGGGGCATGAAAGGGAAGCAGTGGTTCAGAAGGGAGTGAGACAAGGTTGTAGCCTCTCCCCGATGTTGTTCAATCTGTATATTGAGCAAGCAGTAAAGGAAACAAAAGAAAAATTCGGAGTAGGTATTAAAATCCATGGAGAAGAAATAAATGTTTTGAGGTTCGCCGATGACATTGTAATTCTGTCAGAGACAGCAAAGGAGCTGGAAGAGCAGTTGAACAGAATGGACAGTGTCTTGAAAGGAGGATATAAGATGAACATCAACAAAAGCAAAACGAGGATAATGGAATGTAGTCGAATTAAGTCGGGTGATACTGAGGGAATTAGATTAGGAAATGAGACACTTAAAATAGTAAAGGAGTTTTGCTATTTGGGGAGCAAAATAACTGATGATGGTCAAAGTAGAGAGGATATAAAATGTAGACTGGCAATGGCAAGGAAAGCGTTTCTGAAGAAGAGAAATTTGTTAACATCAAGTATAGATTTAAGTGTCAGCAAGTCGTTTCTCAAAGTATTTGTATGGAGTGTAGCCATGTATGGAAATGAAACATGGGCGATAAATAGTTTGGACAAGAAGAGAATAGAAGCTTTCGAAATGTGGTGCTATAGAAGAATGCTGAACATTCGATGGGTAGATCACATACCTAACGAGGAGGTACTGAATAGGATTGGGGAGAAGAGGAGTTTGTGGCACAACTTGACTAGAAAAAGGGATCGGTTGGTAGGACATGTTCTGAGGCATCAAGGGATCACCAATTTAGTGTTGGAGGGCAGCGTGGAGGGTAAAAATCGTAGATGGAGACCAAGAGATGAATACACTAAGCAGATTCAGAAGGATGTAGGCTGCAGTAGGTACTGGGAGATGAAGAAGCTTGCACAGGATAGAGTAGCATGGAGAGCTGCATCAAACCAGTCTCAGGACTCAAGACCACAACAACAACAACAACCAAAGACGGGGAGGACCATTATCCGAAGAGCATAAACAGGCACTTCTTAGTGGGCTCAGAAGATACTGGTAGGAAGTCAAAGCTGGAACAAGAATAAGACCTAGACACTAAAATGGAATTGGTTGTTACCACGCAGTCCATAGAGGCTCAACTCGATAAAAAAAATAGCACACAAATTAACTTTTAAGGACCATAAAACAGGCGCTTACAATAATTAATGCCAAAACCGAAGACAATCAAAATAGAGCACAATCAAGTGTGTAATATGTGGTTACATATGCGTATGTGTAGTGTAATGGATGCAAACACAGATATTTCTATTGGTGACTGAGGACAGTGTACTGAAAGAACTTGCATCAGTATTGTCATTTGCAGGTAAATAATTTGCGCTATTACAAGTACATGTAAGAGCAAGCCATTAATGCTTATTTTTGCTGGGCAACAGGCCGGGAGTTGGAGTGTCGACGTGTAGACACAAAACGGTGGCTCTAAACTGACAGGCGCAGACCACTTTAGTGATGCAGTTATGACCGTGCAGGAAAGATCAGGCAGTAAATTACGCATCGTGTTTGTAAGAAGACCGTTCCGCGCAGCGAAAAAACACCCATTACACTAAAATGTGTACCATATGGATTAAGGTGCAACACGCAACAGTAATTGTACTTACAACCTTTACATCCTGTACGTAGAAACACTTCATAAACCCAATGGCAGTAACTAAGCCTGTAAATTTTTTAGCATCCTGGTAGGGCAGCTATAAGCAGTTTAACGGAAAGCACAATCAGTATCAGACACCTAGACGTGGAAAAGCGAATAAAGCTTGTCAATTGAAAGGGAAAAGTTAGCTAAGTCAATAGTGCAATTACCATGCATGGGAACACAAAAGTCTCTTCGCTGCAGTAAGCAGTAATGATGAAAGCGCTATTTTTTAAAAGTTTCTCACCGGATTTAATTTTCTTCGGTGCTGCGCTCGTGGTGCAGTGAATGAATTAGAACCGTGTTTCTCAACCTTTCATCCTTTGGAGCACACGTAAGTGAGCTTCAAACTTTTACGACAACCGTGGGTGTGACTTTTTTCTCATAGATGCAAAAAAGCAGACACACAAGATACATATTTTTTAAAATTATGAGCAACTATGAGATACCAGTTTATTACGAAAGAGTTTTCCTCGAGTGAGCATAATGCCGGGGTAAGGTTCACAGCTACCACGCTTGGCCGTACGAGTTCACACCCTAAGCATGTACATTGTTTTTAATTTCACCGTACAGAATATCGTTAAATAGTATATGTTGTACAAAATTCATCATAGAATATTCATTTTGGGCATAGTAATTTCATTAACAGATCGATAATTACAGCAGACTATCTTCAAATGCGTATTCTTTTTGTTACAGAATAGATTACAGAATATTATTCGCAGAGGCTTGCTGGGCTAGACCAGAATTTCGTACGGTATTTGTCGCAGAGCCGACCGAGTCACGAATTCGTAGAGCATCTCGCACATTTTATGAAAGCTAGTTCCTTGCAGGAACACGGATCTTTCACGAGCGATATCGGAAAACACAAGTCGTTGCAAATCAAAAAGGCTGTTCTTTCTCCGATCGACTCCGATGCGAACTACGAGTGTTCGATAATTCCTATGGAACATAGTGCATTAAACTGATGCAGAATTAAAGAATGTATTTTTATGAAATCTTCCTTCGAAGCGATTTCTCTATTAGCTCTTTATGTCGGAAGAATTGTAAATGATTTTCGTGAAAATTTTAACCTACCTGTGAAAATTAACATCACAACGTTGACAAAGAGGAGGACATTTGGATGGGGTAATTTTTACGGTGCACGTGCTTGCTTATATTTCATCTATAAAGATTTGATCGTATGGCTCCTGATAAGTCTGCCATCTCCACAGATCTACAATATAAAGAATTCTTTTGTCCCACAAGCGGAAGAGTCACAGATTTTAATCATTCTTCGTGCAGCACTTCCGGGAATTTGTTTCAGTTCGCGCAGGTCACAATTATATGGTTTATATTATGAGTCAAGTCTTCAACTGTTTTTTGAACAATCCGAATTTTTAAGATGGTTCTTGCATACCTAAGAAAACGTAAGGGAACGTTTTTCCTGGCGCAATTACAGTATACTGTGCAACGAAAGAAGGACTAATGTTGTTCATATGGGTTTTTACACTTTGTTCAGTAAGGGATCTATTGCGGGGCGATTGGTACTGGCAGCCGGTTTGATCGGTACTGATTAAGTAATTTTGGTCTGAATCGGGGATCAGTACTTTTGATCTGTGCCTGGAAACCGTTAATAGCTGCTAACACTTTGTCCATCGTTGAGAACTCTTTGGAACTGTCCAAAACGGAATACCCATTTGAAGAAAGCGTGCTGTAAGAATTACTACGACGAAAATGACTATTTTTGAAAATTTTTGCATGACATACACTATTTAATGATATTATGTATGATGAAATTGAAGTAAAAATATGCACATGCACGGCCTGAAGCCGTACCACCAGCGTTGTAGCCGTGAATTTTAACAACTGCAGTGCGATCGCTTGGTCGAAACATATTTAACTTTACGGACGTAGTAGATATGCATAACATTTCAACATTGATTATCTCGGGAACTAGGGGCCGTCGCATGAAAAGCCACTAGCCAGGTACTCGGGACAGGTCCCTCTACAATCTATGTAATACTCACAAAAATATGTGATCAACAGGTCTGCTGGTCCCTTTGTGCGAGGGAACTTCGCACGTAGCGCTCTTAAATTCGCCAGTCGTGGCATGTTGTGCGCACAAGCGGAACGCAATAGCACTCGTTGCTAAGTTACAAAGTGAAAAGATACAATAGAGCGACGAACTCTGTGGAAAGTATGTTCACAACCCGACATACGGCTGAAAGCTGTCTCATAATTCCATTTATCAAAGAGTTCACAAACTAGCCAACTCGCAATTAATTACGTATGCATATTACTAGATGCCACTGACGTCAGAATGAAATGTTGTCCTGGTTAGTTTAAACGGATCTGAAATGAAGGCTTATTGCTTAAGACCTCATCTAATGGGGCTCAGATTTCAACCATCGCCTACCTTTACAAAAATTACAAAATTTTCCAACGCACTGTACGCCCACACCTGTCAAAGGAAGTGCTCCAATCATCTCTGGAGTGAGTAGCGAATTCCTTCAAAAACCGCCAGATCACGTCGTAAATCTTGACCGAACGGGGTGGCGCAGCAGTGTCATGTTCCTGTCTTATTTAGTTCAGCGGAATAGTGTGCATCTGAAGTTCAGTTTTACTGCTACAGTACCATTCCCAGAGTATCCCACGTCACATGTACATTACCGCAGAGGTGCTGACTATCACGTAAAACCAAAAAATTATCCAGGTGCCGGTAGGACTCGCACACTCAGGTTTCCATTCAAAATTACGTATGTATACAGTTCCACAATTCCGGGATTCGAGGATCTTGACGATTTTTGCGTGTTATCGACGATCATACTGGCAAGATATCGGTCCCAGGAATTCCAGGACTTTCGAAATTGTGTTATTTGAAGTTTGACGTCAAGTAACAAATGACACAACAAACTTTTGTTTCTTCTCAGTTGTCAGTATCAATGAAATTCGTCGTCAGTTGTGTAACTGAAATGTTATTTTACTTTGACTACCAGTTTCGGTATTCCACTATACCATCTTCAGGCCCCATATGCATCTCTCTAAATAAACGATATTGTCATACAGTGCCATATACGAGGTGAGATTCGAAAGTTTTAAGAATGGATCCGCTACTGCTTACTTGTTTGGCGGGCAGGTACACGGAGGGTTGGGAGTGAGTCATTACCTTGTCCTTGAACGCCCTCTGATGGGAAACTGCGTTTGCTTTATTCAGTTTGATGGTTCAAATGGCTCTGAGCACTATGGGACTTAACATCTGTGGTCATCAGTCCCCTAGAACTTAGAACTACTTAAACCTAACTAACCTAAGGACATCACACACATCCATGCCCGAAGCAGGATTCAAACCTGCGACCGGAGCGGTCTCGCGGTACCAGACTGAAGCGCCTAGACCGCACGGCCACACCAGCCGGCTATTCAGTTTGATGTGGCAGATGGTTGAGTGCAGGTCTGTTAGGGCTTGTTGCCGGATTCTACCTGGGTGAAAATGGACGTACAAATAAAAACGGATCAACGAGTTTGTGTGAAATTTGTTTTTAAAACATGGAAATCAGCTTCTGAGACTTACGAGCTATTAAAAACAGCTTTGGAGATAATTCTATGAGCCAGTCAAATGTTTTTGTCTGGTTCAACAGATTTAAAAATGGCCGCGAATCATTTGAAGATGAACCACGGTCCGGTCGACCTTCCACCTCAAAAACGAATGAAAATGTTGTAAAAGTTCCCGACTTAGTGCGCTCTGATCGTAGACTCCCGTCAGGGTGATGGCTGATTAACTTAATTTAAGTTTCTCTGCAGTTCAGTCAATTTTAACTGAAGATCGACCATGTGTCGAGCGTCCGCAAAATTCATTCCAAAAGTGTTGTCAAGTGACCAGGGACAATGACGACCTGAAGTGTGCTAATAACTGATTAATGGGACTAAAAATGATCCAGATTTGTTGAATAGGGTAATTACAGATGACGAATCGTGGGTATATGGATACGATCCCGCAACCAAAGTGCAGTCTTCAGTCTCCAGACTCCACGACCGAGAAAAGCACGGCAAAGTCGGTCGAAGGTGATGTCAATGTTGGTGATTTTTTTCGATTCTACCGGTATTGTGCATCATGAATTTACCTCCGGAGGACAGACAATTAACCAGGTATACTACAAATGTGTCCTTGAGCGTTAGCGCGAAAAAGTGCAGAAGAAAAGGCCTGCATTGTGGAAAGACAGGTATTGGGTGGTACACCATGACAATGGTCCGGCTCATCGTGCCTTCTCCATCGTTGAATTTTTGACCAAATTCAAAATTCCTGTTCTTCCACAACCGCCATTTTCCCCTGATTTCCTAAACTGAAGTTTTCACTAAAAGGGAAGCGATTTGACTCGATTGAAGACGTCCAGGCAAATACAGAGAGCGTTCTTAACACACTTTAGGAAAAAAGAAATTGCAGGCATGTTTCCAAAAGTGGAAACACCGTTCCAGGAGTGCATCACTGTAGCATGTAAGTACCACCATTGTACAATTACAAGCCCATTCTTAAGACTTTCTCCGGCCGGTGTGGCCGAGCGGTTCTAGGCGCTTCAGTCCTGAGCCGCGCGACTGCTACGGTCGCAGGTTCGAATCCTGCCTCGGGCATGGATATGTAGTTTTAAGTTCTGGGGGACTGAGGATCTGAGATGTTAAGTACCATAGTGCTCAGAGCCATTTTTTTAAAACTTCCAATCACATCTCGCATTCCTGAATGTCCTGAATTCAAACAGTTTCACAAGTGCTTCATTCTTAGACAAGTCTAGGGGAATGATGACGTCACCGAGCGAGGTGGCGCAGTGGTTAGACACTGGACTCGCATTCGGGAGGACGACGGTTCAATCCCGCGTCCGGCCATCCTGATTTAGGTTTTCCGTGATTTCCCTAAATCACTCCAGGCAAATGCCGGGATGGTTCCTCTGAAAGGGCACGGCCGTCTTCCCTCCCCATCCTTCCCTACTCCGATGAGACCGATGACCACGCTGTCTGGTCTCCTTCCCCAAACAACCAACCAACCAATGATGACGTCAGACGTTAAGTCCCATAGTGCTTAGATCCATTTGTTTGCATCGCCAAAGGTCGGTAGACGTTAGTATTTGACCTAAATTTCTACTGGATACGTCAACGTGCTCCTGAGAACAACTATTTTGAACAGTTGGACAGACAGACGGACATCAAAATAATCCGATAAGATATCCGTTTTCTGACCCGCCAGGGTAGCCGAGAGCGCTAACGCGCTGCTTCCTGGTCCCGGGTAGGCGCGCCGACCCCAGACCGAATCCGCCCGACGAGGGCCGGTGTGCCGGCCAGCCTGGATGTGGTTTTTCGGCGGTTTTCCACATCCCGCTAGGTGAATACCTGGCTGGTCCTCACGTCACGCCTCAGTTACACGCGTTGCAGACATTTGAAACACGTCCGCACTATTTCACAGTTTACACTAGACGCAGACAGTTGGGGTACACTGGTTCCGTCCTGGCGGGGGGGGGGGGGGGGGGCTATGGCGCTGTGGGACTATGGCGACTCAGGTTCAGAACCCTAAAAGGAAGTTGGTGCTCAGTGTAACACAGCTCAGATCATCTGATCTAAATGTTCTCAGCAGTAAAAGCTTTTCGAAGATGTGATAATATGGCAGCGCGCACCAAGTGGGCGTAGCGCAACAAAAGAGCTACAGAGGCACAGCAGCGATGAAGTCGCGAATCGGTAACGGTGGTTTCTGCACACAGGTACTAAAGAACAGCTCCTACCATTGGATGGACAACGCGTCCTGTGAGCTACTTAGCAGGCAGTTCGCATTTTTCTCGCTCAAACGTTTATAACACGTTTACATTAATCTGCATAGATAGGATCTAATCAGAGAATTGTTTAGTCTGCTGCAGAAAGGTTGTATGCTACGTTAATTAAAATTCTTACTTTTACACCTCGGGAACAAAGGACGCTCGTTGTTCGTGATCAGCGTATTGTTTCAGAGGGCAGGCGCGTCAGCACGCGGAATGGGAACAGCATTCCTTCCTTTGGCCTGGAGGCTGTTTTAGTGCGGCCATTACGGAGCCTCGACTGATGACGGGTGCCGCGTTACGAGTGAGTCAGACAGAGGACACCCGACGCCGAACGGAATCACCTGCCGGCTGCTTTCCCACTTTATAGTAGCCGCCCCCCAGGTTTACGTGCGTAATTCTAACAGGGACGCCAGCGCGGCCTTCAAGAGCAAAATGGAAGTGCGTTCTGCGTAGCTTTACATCCAGATACGATAGAAGTAACACGCGCTGCCGTGGCAGTTGAAAGAAGGAACGCGGAGAGCCTGTGCATTTTAACAGCCCCGGGGAGATTACCAGCCAAGCGAACGACTGTTCTTCTTTTTCTTAGAAGGCATAAGGCAGCTCTTTAGTACAAATTTACAGCTGGCAGTACAAGTTGGAGTAAAACAACTCGATAAAATCAGGGTATGGTAGGGAACGTCCAGTGCATCTTTCTCCATATAGCCGTAGGCTGAAATGCGCTGTTTTGGAACCATAAAACTAAACTGACGTAAATCTACGATTATCTTACGTTTTTAGAAAACGTGAAAAACGGTTTAATGTCATTGACACTGATAAGGCGAAACATTATCACCACATACCTCAAACGGCAAGGAAAATACTAAGAGCAGACAGACGGCGTAACAATAGGGTCTCCCTTATCCCGTCAGCAGCAGATAACATTAATGGGGGAGGCCTTTGAAGCAACAGCACTTTCACTCCTTTGCGACCACGCCGCTTGTGCAGATACGTGAACGATACGTTTGCTATATGGCCTCATGTTGAAATGGAGCTACTCAGGTTTCATGAACATTTGAATGCAATGCATTGGCGTAACTCCATTCTTGTACTTGGATGTATACAGGACAACGGACGGCACAGTAGGGCACAGAATATCACAGTTGCGGCCAAGATTTCGGTTCGCGAACGGTGCCCGCACACAAGTGCTGAGTCTCGCTTCAGATTTCCCCCACCGCCACGCCACGCCACGCTGTCTGAACGCGAGGAGGGGGAAGAGTGGCAATCCGCGAATGCGTCGCATTTACATGGCAGTACAGTCGCACACCATACGACTTGGTTTTATATTTCAAATTTCTCAACAACAAAGGTCACAAAGAAAACAAATTATCAGTATTATTTCATTATTTTTCGCGCGCTGGAAACATAATACAATTTTATCTGATACAAAATGTCAGCATATGGATTGTATTGTATTCTATGTTAACTGGGGGCCTAGTAACGACGGAGAGGCTCCGTCCCCGCCGCAGCCGCAGTGGTCCACAGCCCCACGACGACTACCGCAGTCCACTTCACCCCTCCGCCGCCCCACACCGAACCCTGGGTTATTGTGCGGTTCGGCCCCCGGTGGACCCCCAAGGGAACGTCTCACACCAGGCGAGTCTAAGCCCTTCGTTTACGTGGTAGAGTAATGGTGGTGTACGCGTACGTGGAGAACTTGTTTTCGCAGCAATCGTCGACATAGTGTAGCTGAGGCGGAGTAAGGGGAACCAGCCCGCATTCCCCGAGGCAGATGGAAAACCGCCTAAAAACCATCCACAGACTGGTCGGTTCACCGACCCTCGACACATATCCGCCGGGCGGATTCTTGCCGGGGACCAGGCGCTCCTTCGCGCCAGGAAAGCCATGCGTTAGACCGCATGGCCAACCGGGCGGGCCAGCATATGGATAGTTGCAGATAATTTCACAGTGTTTAACACTCAAGTTACCATGTAATGATAAATTATTCAGTTTGACACAAATGTGAATCAAAATAGTGTAGCATTTTTGCAACATCATTATGGAGACTTCGCCCGCATCTCGTGGTCGTGCGGTAGCGTTCTCGCTTCCCACGCCCGGGTTCCCGGGTTCGATTCCCGGTGGGGTCAGGGATTTTCTCTGCCTCGTGATGGCTGGGTGTTGTGTGCTGCCCTTAGGTTAGTTAGGTTTAAGTAGTTCTAAGTTCTAGGGGACTGATGACCATAGATGTTAAGTCCCATAGTGCTCAGAGCCATTTGAACCATTTTTTTATGGAGACTTGGAAACTCAGAAGAAAGCAATGTAGATGTCCTGGACTGTTTTAATGTAAAAAGGATTGTCACTGGAACTGGCATTACCTTGTAGGTCAATCAGTTACATCTGCACAGGCGCAGTTGCGCTTTCAACTAAAATGACAAACGGTCTCGAAAACATGTCGGGAACAGATTTAAGACTGACAGTGTGCTCAAAATCTTTATAAAACCATCCACGATGAATTTTTCGAACGTCATGATTTCTTTGACTCCAGTCTGGCTATGGAACTGGCCTCAGTTTGACAGACTGTGTCCCTTCTACAACACTATTTTCTTTCTAAATGCATCCTCATCAAATCAGAAAGAAGTTACCTTGCGATGTCTTAATGTGGGTAGTGTGCAGTCGGGTCCACACTCCATTCCGGACATTCGATTTTCCGTTCTTGTACTCCTTTGTCCTTCATAAATTCAATAGTAGCAAGTTTTAAATCGAAAACTTAGCCAACATATTTTGCAGTAATTTATGAGATATCCACACTCCTTAAATTCTTTCTGTGTGGTATTGTAATGTCGTTTCATGGTAGATCAGTAGTACATCTCGCTTATGCGAATTGTGAATTCTAATCCTTCTGTCATCGTCCTACATTTTAAAGGACTGCGAAGATAAACTGCTAGACTGGCTCTTTTTGTGGACTGGATCTGTAAAAATCCTTCACACCATGGACAAATAGCGAAGGTTAAACAGTGCTGTCACTATGATACTACAAAATTCAGAGAGTTGTACCGGCCGAAAAATGCCGCACCCCAATGCTACATAAAACATCGCCCCGTTCCGTGCACTTCCGAGAAAGACCGAGCGAGTTTGAGTCACAGGCCGAGCCCTGACTCGTCCGCAGCCCGCACACACTGCATGCGTGAAGTCTGGTACGTCAAGGCTGGCTCTGCTGTATGGGAAGCCCAACATATGGATGGGCATTTTCACGCCCAATCCAAGGGGAAGAAAACCAATGTGCACTCCGTGTGCATACCGGGGGGAGTCATTCCAGATGTGGAAAGGGTCCTTCCGGATGCCATGAAGGGTACAGGGCGCACCCATCTGCAGGTGGTCGCTCATGTCGGCACCAATGATGTGTGTCGCTATGGATCGGAGGAAATCCTCTCTGGCTTCCGGCGGCTATCTGATTTGGTGAAGACTGCCAGTCTCGCTAGCGGGATGAAAGCAGAGCTCACCATCTGCAGCATCGTCGACAGGACTGACTGCGGACCTTTGGTACAGAGCCGAGTGGAGGGTCTGAATCAGAGGCTGAGACGGTTCTGCGACCGTGTGGGCTGCAGATTCCTCGACTTGCGCCATAGGGTGGTGGGGTTTCGGGTTCCGCTGGATAGGTCAGGAGTCCACTACACGCAACAAGCGGCTACACGGGTAGCAGGGGTTGTGTGGCGTGGGCTGGGCGGTTTTTTAGGTTAGGTGGCCTTGGGCAAGTACAGAAAGGGCAACAGCCTCAACGGGTGCGGGGCAAAGTCAGGACATGCGGGGACCGAGCAGCAATCGGTATCGTAATTGTCAACTGTCGAAGCTGCGTTGGTAAAGTACCGGAACTTCAAGCGCTGATAGAAGGCACCGAAGCTGAAATCGTTATAGGTACAGAAAGCTGGCTTAAGCCAGAGATAGATTCTGCCGAAATTTTTACAAAGGTACAGACGGTGTTTAGAAAGGATAGATTGCATGCAACCGGTGGTGGAGTGTTCATCGCTGTTAGTAGTAGTTTATCCTGTAGTGAAGTAGAAGTGGATAGTTCCTGTGAATTATTATGGGTGGAGGTTACACTAAACAACCGAACTAGGTTAATAATTGGCTCCTTTTACCGACCTCCCGACTCAGCAGCATTAGTGGCAGAACAACTGAGAGAAAATTTGGAATACATTTCACATAAATTTTCTCAGCATGTTATAGTCTTAGGTGGAGATTTCAATTTACCAGATATAGACTGGGACACTCAGATGTTTAGGACGGGTGGTAGGGACAGAGCATCGAGTGACATTATACTGAGTGCACTATCCGAAAATTACCTCGAGCAATTAAACAGAGAACCGACTCGTGGAGATAACATATTGGACCTACTGATAACAAACAGACCCGAACTTTTCGAATCTGTATGTACAGAACAGGGAATCAGTGATCATAAGGCCGTTGCAGCATCCGTGAATACGGAAGTTAATAGGAATATAAAAAAAGGGAGGAAGGTTTAGCAAGAGTAATAGAAGGCAGATTTCAGACTACCTAACAGATCAAAACGAAAATTTCTGTTCCGACGCTGACAATGTTGAGTGTTTATGGAAAAAGTTCAAGGCAATCGTAAAATGCGTTTTAGACAGGTACGTGCCGAGTAAAACTGTGAGGGACGGGAAAAACCCACCGTGGTACAACAACAAAGTTAGGAAACTACTGCGAAAGCAAAGAGAGCTTCACTCCAAGTTTAAACGCAGCCAAAACCTCTCAGACAAACAGAAGCTAAACGATGTCAAAGTTAGCGTAAGGAGGGCTATGCGTGAAGCGTTCATTGAATTCGAAAGTAAAATTCTATGTACCGACTTGACAGAAAATCCTAGGAAGTTCTGGTCTTACGTTAAATCAGTAAGTGGCTCGAAACAGTATATCCAGACACTACGGGATGATGATGGCATTGAAACAGAGGATGACACGCGTAAAGCTGAAATACTAAACACCTTTTTCCAAAGCTGTTTCACAGAGGAAGACCGCACTGCAGTTCCTTCTCTAAATCCTCGCACAAACGAAAAAATGGCTGACATCGAAATAAGTGTCCAAGGAATAGAAAAGCAACTGGAATCACTCAATAGAGGAAAGTCCACTGGACCTGACGGGATACCAATTCGATTCTACACAGAGTACGCGAAAGAACTTGCCCCCCTTCTAACAGCCGTGTACCGCAAGTCTCTAGAGGAACGGAGGGTTCCAAATGATTGGAAAAGAGCACAGATAGTCCCAGTCTTCAAGAAGGGTCGTCGAGCAGATGCGCAGAACTATAGACCTATATCTCTTACGTCGATCTCTTGTAGAATTTTAGAACATGTTTTTTGCTCGCGTATCATGTCATTTCTGGAAACCCAGAATCTACTATGTAGGAATCAACATGGATTCCGGAAACAGCGATCGTGTGAGACCCAACTCGCCTTATTTGTTCATGAGACCCAGAAAATATTAGATACAGGCTCCCAGGTAGATGCTATTTTTCTTGACTTCCGGAAGGCGTTCGATACAGTTCCGCACTGTCGCCTGATAAGCAAAGTAAGAGCCTACGGAATATCAGACCAGCTGTGTGGCTGGATTGAGGAGTTTTTGGCAAACAGAACACAGCATGTTGTTATCAATGGAGAGACGTCTACAGACGTTAAAGTAACCTCTGGCGTGCCACAGGGGAGTGTTATGGGACCATTGCTTTTCACAATATATGTAAATGACTTAGTAGATAGTGTCGGAAGTTCCATGCGGCTTTTCGCGGATGATGCTGTAGTATACAGAGAAGTTGCAGCATTAGAAAATTGTAGCGAAATACAGGAAGATCTGCAGCGGATAGGCACTTGGTGCAGGGAGTGGCAACTGACCCTTAACATAGACAAATGTAATGTATTGCGAATACATAGAAAGAAGGATCCTTTATTGTATGATTATATGATAGCGGAACAAACACTGGTAGCAGTTACTTCTGTAAAATATCTGGGAGTATGCGTACGGAACGATTTGAAGTGGAATGATCATATAAAACTAATTGTTGGTAAGGCGGGTACCAGGTTGAGATTCATTGGGAGAGTGCTTAGAAAATGTAGTCCATCAACAAAGGAGGTGGCTTACAAAACACTCGTTCGACCTATACTTGAGTATTGCTCATCAGTGTGGGATCCGTACCAGGTCGGGTTGACGGAGGAGATAGAGAA
This sequence comes from Schistocerca americana, assembly GCF_021461395.2. Lineage (NCBI taxonomy): Eukaryota > Metazoa > Arthropoda > Insecta > Orthoptera > Acrididae > Schistocerca > Schistocerca americana. The sequence goes on along the minus strand of NC_060120.1, from coordinate 964,414,459 downwards.
GATCCAAAGAAGAGCGGCGCGTTTCGTCACTGGGTTATTTGGTAACCGTGATAGCGTTACGGAGATGTTTAATAAACTCAAGTGGCAGACTCTGCAAGAGAGGCGCTCTGCATCGCGGTGTAGCTTGCTCGCCAGGTTTCGAGAGGATGCGTTTCTGGATGAGGTATCGAATATATTGCTTCCCCCTACTTATACTTCCCGAGGAGATCACGAATGTAAAATTAGAGAGATTAGAGCGCGCACGGAGGCTTTCAGACAGTCGTTCTTCCCGCGAACCATACGCGACTGGAACAGGAAAGGGAGGTAATGACAGTGGCACGTAAGGTGCCCTCCGCCACACACCGTTGGGTGGCTTGCGGAGTATCAATGTAGATGTAGATGTAGATGTAGAACCACCCCCCAGCGCAGAAGGGCTCATCCGTTCTTTGGCCACCGGCGAGCAGTACTTAAGCGATATAATATACTACTGGCCATTAAAATTGCTACACCAAGAAGAAATGCAGATGATAAATGGGTATTCAATGGACAAATATATTATACTAGAACTGACATGTTATTACATTTTCACGCAATTTGGGTGCATAGATCCTGAGAAATCAGTATCCAGAACAACCAACTCTGGCCGTAATAACGGCGTTCATACGCATGTGTATTTAGTCAAACAGAGCTTGGATGGCGTGTACATGCACAGCTGCCCATGCAGCTTCAACACGATACCAGAGAGTAGTGACTGGCGTATTGTGACGAGCTAGTTGCTCAGCCACCATTGACCAGACGTTTTCAACTGGTGAGAGATCTGGAGAATGTGCTGGCCAGAGCAGCAGTCGAACATTTTCTGTATCCAGAAAGGCCCGTACAGGACCTGCAACATGCGGTCGTGCATTATCCTGCTGAAATGTAGGGTTTCGCAGGCATCGAATGAAGGGTACAGCCACGGGCTGTAACACATCTGAAATGTAACGTCCACTGTTCAAAGTGCCGTCAGTGCGAACAAGAGGTGACCGAGACGTGTAACCAATGGCACCCCATACCATCACTCTGGGTGATACGCCAGATGCCGATGACGAATACACGTTTCCAACGTGCGTTCACCGCGATGTCGCCAAACACGGGTGCGGCCATCATGATGCTGTAAATAGAGCCTGGATTCATCCGAGAAAATGACGTTTTGCCATTAGTGCACCTAAGTTCGTCGTTGAGTACCCAATCGCAGGCGCTCCTGTCTCTGATGCAGCGTCAAGGGTAACAGCAGCCATGGTCTCCAAGCTGATAGTCCATGCTGCTGCAAACGTCGTCCAAGTGTTCGTGCAGATGGTTGTTGTCTTGCAAACGCGATACGATAAATCGCAATTGCGATGGGCTACAATCCGACCTTTATCAAACTTGGAAACGTGCTGGTAGAGATTTCTCCTCCTTACACGAGGCATCATAACAACGTTTCACCAGGCAACGCCGGTCAACTGCTGTTTGTGCATGAGAAATCGGTTGGAAACTTTCCTCATGTCAGCACGTTGTAGGTGCCGCCGGCACCAACCTTGTGTGAATGCTGTGAAAAGCTAGTAATTTGCATATCACAGCATCTGCTTCCTGTCGGTTAAATTTCGCGTCTGTAGTACGTCATCTTCGTGGTGTAGCAATTTTAATGGCCAGTAGTGTACATAAGCTCAAAAGACTACATACAGCTTCCGTAGCCAATGGCTATAACCATAAACCGATCCAAACAGCTGTGGCAACAAAGAAAAGGAAGCAAGGTGAGCAAGAAATCGGCAAACGGCGGCCAGCAGTGCGTTTACCTTATGTGAAAAATGTCACTGGCCCGATTGGTAAACTCATTCGACGGGTTGGTGCCCATCCAGTCTACCACAGCAGCCGCAAAATTCAGGATGTGCTAGGGTCCACGAAAGACAAGTTAGATGCTTTACACACTGCAAGTGCGTACAAGGTGGAATGGTTGGTCCAAATGGCTCTGAGCCTTAATGGACTTAACTTCTGAGGTCATCAGTCCCATAGAACTTAGAACTACTTAAACCTAACTAACCTAAGGACATCACACACATCCATGCCCGAGGTAGGATTCGAACCTGCGACCGTAGCAGCAGCGCGGTTCCAGACTGAAGCGCATAGGACCTGCTCGGCCACAACGGGCGGCTTACCTTCCAGAACCTAACTCACTCTTCGTGCACATCTCGGAGCGATTCCTGCTGAAAAGTTGGTTATTCAGGCTTTTGACGTCACATTAATGTAACTTGTGCCCTCCTGGGAGAAATTTCCATGATAGTACTGAAGAGATGTCGTGTGTTATGACTTCGACATCAGGTTCCACTCCGTCTTGTTTCACTGCACCCTGTGTCAACGTCATGGATGTTATTTACGACGCAAAAAATAAGGTATCAGCGCGTAACCTTTAATTATGGGGAAATGTATGCACTACCAGCGCGGTGCTACCCAACATGGTCCTGTTGTAAACTTCTACATCTACATCTAAACTTATACTCCCCAAGCCACCCAACGGTGTGTGGCGGAAGGCACTTTACGTGCCACTGTCAGTACCTCCCATTCCTGTTCCAGCCGCGTATGGTTCGCGGGAAGAACGACTGCCGGAAAGCCTTCGTGGCGCTCGAATCTCTCTAATTTTACATTCGTGATCTCCTCTGGAGGTATATGTAGGGGGAAGCAATATATTCGATACCTCATCCAGAAACGCACCCTCTCGAAACCTGGACAGCAAGCTACACCGCGATGCAGAGCGCCTCTCTTGCAAAGTCTGCCACTTGAGTTTGCTAAACATCTCCGCAACGCTATCACGCTTACCAAATAACCCTGTGACGAAATGCGCCGCTCTTCTTTGGATATTCTCTATCTCCTCTGTCAACCCGACCTGGTGCGGATCCCACACTGATGAGCAATACTCAAGCATATGTCGAACGAGTGTTTTGTAAGCCACCTCCTTTGTTGATGGACTACATTTTCCAATTACTCTCCCAATCAATCTCAATCTGTCACCTGCCTTACCAACAATTAATTTTATATGATCATTTCCCTCAAAATCGACCCGTACGCACAGCCCAGATATTTTATAGAAGTAACTGCAACCAGTGTTTGTTCCGCTATCATATAATCATACAATAAAGGATCCTTCTTCCTATGTATTCGCAATACATTATATTTGTCTGCGTTAAGGGTCAGTTGCTACTCCCTGCACCACGTGCCCATCCGCTGCAGATCTTCCTTCATTTCGCAGCAATTTTCTAATGCTGCAACTTCTCTGTATACTACAGCATCATCCGCGAAAAGCCGCATGAAACTTCCGACACTTCTATATGGAGCAGGTGCGGGCGCTATTATTTGAAAAATGTATAACAGACCGAAATTGCAATCGTGCTGTATAAATACATTTAGTAACAATCCAAGTGAAAAATATTTTCTTTCCTATCAGTGTGCTACAAAAGGAAGAGAAGAAAGCACTCCCGCTTCGTCATTGAGAAGCGAATTGGTGAGGCGGCGGAGCAACTTTGCCACTCTGGAGCAGGTAGTTCTCCGGGAGCGTTTCTGCAGACCGACCTCCGCCACGTGATCGTCCAAGTAGGCCTTCGGCGGCGTGAGGGCGGGGGAGGGGAGGGGAAGTGGGACGCCCCCGTCTTCCTGTGTTCACCTCTCTTTAGCGGGCGATCCAGCGAGTTTCCAGCGCCGCCCGGTAATGCATTTAAGTTGGCCCGGGCGGCCGGTCACGTAAACGCTGCGCCTGCGCCCGCGCATGCGCGCCGCCCGAGACAGAGGCCTCCCGGAAACCGATTTATCTGCGATGGGACGCGGCCGCCGGCGGCGCGCCGGAACCGAATCCCGAAATCCCAGAGTCGGCTGCCGGGAGAGGCGGGCCGAGCCGAGCCGATTGCCCTTTCCCGGCCCTGATGGCTTGATTTCCTGCCCTCCGGTGCGCCCGAGGCTGGAGGAGCTAAGAGGAATCGCAGCGGAGGGAAATCCGGGCCGGAACCACGTGCGTGTCAAGTCCGGAGCATGACGCATTTATCTGATAATGAATTGTGAACTCCGTGTGTTCATTTGCAACTTACAGGTGTCTCTGTGAGAAAGAGTGTTCCATGAAAACATAATCGGTAGCTGAATATACGAAGGTTCAACGACAGCATTCTGCAGGGTACTTCTGCACTGACGGAAAGGCAAAGTGTTACAACATCGTGGGGGTATTCGTCACTTGCATTCATTGACTAAACTTCCATTCCATTCGGAACTGATGTCCTTCATTAACACCAGTGTGATGTGTGACCCCTGATGTCCTTCTAATACAGTCGACTACTCATTGCGTCATGGAAGCATTATTTATTTAGCGTATGGCGCTACACACATGGTTTACACTTATTACGTTATGAAATTATATGATAAAATACACTATAAAATACGTAAGTGAAGGATACATATTCAGATAAAATATAATACATAAACACAATAAAAAGAAACATCACAGCAGATGTTTGCGTTACACAAGTCTTCAAATTCTGACGTCCAAATTGGCGATCCATTCGAGGCAGGGTGGTGTGGCGTTGAAGTCAGCCCGACTACCCTGGTAGGCTCTTAATTCACAGTCCTGGGCGATGTGCTGTATTGTTTGATTAGGTGCCCCACAGTCACAGCTAGAGCTGGGAAGCTTTCCCCACTTGTGTAGATTGTGTGCACATAGTCCATGTCCTGTTCGCATTCTGTTTAGGCTTTTCCATAGCTGTCGTGGAGGTTCAAAGCCCTTAGGTTTCTCTGATGGACAGATAAGTTCACGGTTGTCAGGGGAGGCATTATCACTCCAGCTCTCGTGCAATTTAGTATCCATGCTGAAGTTGTCAGCTGACAGATGTTGGGCAAGTCTTGAAGGGGGATTTCTGGAGCGGGGTCGTGTTCTTTCCGAAGTTGGGACATCTTCATGGATAGGAAGTAGGGGGTTATTCATTATTTTTGTGTATTCCTTAATCAGGGCTTCCTGTCTTCGTAGGGAGGGTGGAGCTATATGACTAAGTGTTGGAAGCCAATATACTGGGGTAGTCTTTATCCATCCAGTTATGGTTCTCATAGCAGCGTTGAGCTGGGTGTCCAACTTGTTTACATTTGCTGGTTAACCACGCTGGTGAACAGTACTCGGCTGCAGAGTACACTAAGGCGAGTGCAGAGGTTCGTAGTGTGTCTGCTGCTGGTCCGCAGTTAGTGCTGCAGAGCCTCTGAATGAGGCTGTTCCGTGACCTTATTTTATTGGGTACATTTTCCACTGCGTCATGGAAGCAAAAGCCTCCAGATGTGATATATGCCATCTTGAAGAATTTCTTGCTGTTCCTGAGACTTACACTGCGTCGTTTCATGAACACTGCTGGCCGGAGGCTCGTATGAAAGACGTACACTATCTGGACAAAACTATCCGGACACGTATCAGTGGATGTTATATGCTGTGTGTCCGCTCTTCGCATTTATGACGGTGTGAAGACTGCTGGGGACACGTTCAAATGGTTCAAATGGTTCTGAGCACTATGGGACTTAACATCTATGGTCATCAGTCCCCTAGAACTTAGAACTACTTAAACCTAAGTAACCTAAGGACAGCACACAACACCTAGTCATCACGAGGCAGAGAAAATCCCCGACCCCGCCGGGAATCGAACCCGGGAACCCGGGCGTGGGAAGCGAGAACGCTGCCGCACGACCACGAGCTGCGGACGCTGGGGACATGACTGAGCGTCTGTGGACCAAAGGCAATCTGTTCTTCCGCGAGAGCCGAAATCAGAGAAGTTACTGATGTTACAAGGTGGGGGCTAGAGCGAAGTCGCCTCCTAACTCGTCACAGAGGTGTTCCATTGGGTTGAGGTTTTAACTGCCGGCAGACCACTACGTTACCTCACTGTATTAACATTATTCTTCACTCAGGAACACGATCGCGTATCTAACCTAGGATCCTACTACCATCCTGCACCTGAATCGATGCTCAAGATTCAAGAGCATGTAAGTCGATCGTTACAGATGTATACGCGGTCCGGTCTGTTTCACCGACAACGTGCAATAATCATTCACGAACGGGACGTGGCAGTACTAGCTGCGGCGGGTATATAAATCGTGTCGGAGGTGGGTCGAGGCAATGTGAAAACGGAGTGATTTATCTGACGGTCCACGGTACCTTCCAAAAGGGCATGACAGTGGCTTTCAGATCAAGGGTGGAAGTATTCCCGAAACGACAAAGTTTGTAAACTGTTCGCGTACCACCGTGGTTCAAATACATTATGCATGGTAGAATGGCGCTGTCCGAAATTGGCGCTGTTGTAACTGGAATGAAACACGGGCCATAGGTGACTGGGGTGAACAACGGTTGTGGAGGTGTGTACGGGTGAACAGACACGCAGCTATTGAGCAGCTAACGGTCCAGATCAACCGCTATGCTACCAACAATGTCTCTTCAACGACCATTCAGTTTAGATGAATCACGCTTTATACTCCATCGGACAGATGGCCGATGGCATGTACGGCGTGGGAAGCAGACACCCTGCGACAATCGTCGGGAGGGTGCAAGCCGGAGGAGCGAGCGGCGTGATCTGGAGCGTTCCCTGGATGATTTTGTCATTCCGGAAGGCACAGTGGACCAATCCAAGTATGCCCCCGTCCTTGGGGACAATGTCCACCCGTAAATGCAGTTTGCTTTTCCTCGGCACGGTGGCATCTACCAGCAGGACAATGTGACTTGTCGTAGCTCGCAGTGTACCTGCGTGGTTCTAACAGCATCAGTATGAGTTTAACGTACTCTCCTGGTCACCGAACTCCCCGGATTTAAACCAAGTCATGGATCTGTGGGACCACCCCGATCGGGCCCTTCGCGCTCTGGGTACTCGGCCAGGAAACCTAGGCAGCTGGCCACGGCACTGCTGTTGGCATGACTCCACATCCCTGTTGGTATCTTCCAGATCAAAAATGGTTCAAATGGCTCTGAGCACTATGGGACTTAACATCTGAGGTCATCAGTCCCATAGAACTTAGAACTACTTAAACCTAACTAACCTAAGGACATCACACACATCCATGCCCGAGGTAGGATTCGAACCTGCGACCGTAGCAGCAGCGCAGTTCCAGACTGAAGCGCCTAGAGCCTCTCGGGCACACCGGGCGGCTTACATTCCAGAACCTAACTGACTCTTCGTACACATCTCGGAGCTATTCGTGCTGAAAAGCTGGTTATTCAGGCTTATGATTTCACCTAAATGTGACTTGCGCCCTCCTGGGAGAAATTTCCATGATAGTACTAAAGAGATGTCGTGTGTTATGACTTCGACATCACGGTCGACTCCGTCTTGCTTCACTGCACCGTGTGTCATCGTCATGGATGTTATTTACGACGCAAAAAATAAGGTGTCAACGTGTAAGTTTAATTATGCGCAAATGTATGCACTACCAGCGCGGTGCTACCCAAAGTAGTCCTGTTGTAATCTGTGAATTAGTCTGCACTGATGAAGGTATTACACGTTGAACACGTGGACCGAATGCTACCTGAAATACTCCGGTATTGCTGTGGCATATGATGATTAAAATTTCATCCTTACGTGACCTCATTTTCAGTACAGAAGGAAACCACACCTATAGAGGTAGATTGGTGTAAGTATGCTATCCGGTGTGTGTAACGGTACTGGAACTTTTTAGATGGAGACCGGGACAAAGTTTCTCAATGCACATGAACCTGCGGCTTATCGTCGTCTATTGTACTCTGAGTAAGGGCGAATCATTGGCGTGGGGGACGTGGGAGCGTCACAGTGACAGATTGCATTAACAGTTGATTGTTGTGCAGTGATAATACGAAGTGCATTCAAGTTCTAAGGCCTCCGATTTTTTTTCTGCGGACTGGAAAGAGATAGAAACATGCGCATTGTTTTAAAATGAGGCCGCGTTCATTGTCAATACGTCCCAGAGATGGCAGCACCGTACGGCAGATGGAATTTTACCGCCAGCGGCGAGAATGAGAACTGTTTTAAATACTTAAAATGGCGACGTTTTCCTTACTTGAACAGCGTGCAACCATTCGTTTTCTGAATTTGCGTGGTGTGAAACCAATTGAAATTCATCGACAGTTGAAGGAGACATGTGGTGACGGAGTTATGGATGTGTCGAAAGTGCGTTCATGGGTGCGACAGTTTAATGAAGGCAGAACATCGTGTGTCAACAAGCCAAAACAACCTCGGGCTCGCACAAGCCGGTCTGACGACATGATCGAGAAAGTGGAGAGAATTGTTTTGGGGGATCGCCGAATGACTGTTGAACAGATCGCCTCCAGAGTTGGCATTTCTGTGGGTTCTGTGCACACAATCCTGCATGACGGCCTGAAAATGCGAAAAGTGACATCCAGGTGGGTGCCACGAATGCTGACGGACGACCACATGGCTGCCCGTGTGGCATGTTGCCAAGCAATGTTGACGTGCAACGACAGCCTGAATGGGACTTTCTTTTCGTCGGTTGTGACAATGGATGAGACGTGGATGCCATTTTTCAATCCAGAAACAAAGCGCCAGTCAGGTCAATGGAAGCACACAGATTCACCGCCACCAAAAAAATTTCGGGTAACCGCCAGTGCTGAAAAAATGATGGTGTCCATGTTCTGGGACAGCGAGGGCGTAATCCTTACCCATTGCGTTCCAAAGGGCACTACGGTACCAGGTGCATCCTACGAAAATATTTTGAAGAACAAATTCCTTCCTGCACTGCAAAAAAAAAAACATCCGGGAAGGGCTGTGCATGTGCTGTTTCACCAAGACAACGCACCCGCACATCGAGCTAACGTTACGCAACAGTTTCTTTGTGATGACAACTTTGAAGTGATTCCTCATGCTCCCTACTCACCTGACCTGGCTTCTAGTGACTTTTGGCTTTTTCCAACAATGAAAGACACTCTCCGTGGCCGCACATCCACCAGCCGTGCTGCTATTGCCTCAGCGATTTTCCAGTGGTCAAAACAGACTCCTAAAGAAGGCTTCGCCGCTGCCATGGAATCATGGCGTCAGCGTTGTGAAAAATGTGTACGTCTGCAGGGCGATTACGTCGAGAAGTAACGCCAGTTTCATCGCTTTCGGGTGAGTAGTTAATTAGAAAAAAAATCGGAGGCCTTAGAACTTGAATACACCTCGTAGAAGGAATGATGTCGAGTTTGGCTCCCGACGGCAGTTCGGATAGATTAATAGTCACTGGTCCTGCAAAAATACAACACCACCAGGAGATGGTAAAGGTTTTCGACTGGCTCTGGAGAACACACGGACGACAACAGCTGAAATCCGGGCAGAGTTTAGAGGCAGAATGTCAGCATGAAACCGTGCTAGAATACTAGAAGACGGATTGAGGTGTTGAGTTCTCATGGATCGTCTACCGCTCCCACCATACCACAGACAACAGAGACTGTGATAGTGTAGAGCCAAATCAACAGGAGCGCTGAGTGGCATTATGTGGTGCTGAGCCATGAGCCTCACTTCTACTCGTGGTGGTTAATTCAACGCCAATGTTTTCTTGAGCTAACTGGTGAAATGTTACAGAAGCAGCGATTCTCGAGCCCCATCTCTTGGAATCGTGGTGTAGAGAGCTGCTGGATTTGGCAGCAGAACTTATCTGGTAAATGTTAAAGATACCCGTTGGCGAGTCTGATGAATCCTAATGTCATACTCTTCTTGACCAGGGGACCAAATGGCATATTCCAGCAGAATAATGCAAGATCACACACTGGAGTTCACACCAAAGAAGCCTTGAGAATATACGGAGTCTTGATTGGCTTGCCCAGTCCGTGACTGTCACCCATATTGCGTACCTGGGATGCTATGTGAAGACGTACATAATCTGATAGAAAGTAACCAGACACCTCTATATACTCTCCCCATCCCTCTACGAACTTCTCGGTATGTGTAGAAAGTGTGAAGTTTTGCTACACAGCAGAGAGCGGCCAGCGATGTTAAATAAAGTGCGTGCAGAGAGTCAGCTATGAGCCCTATGGAACGAGGACGCTTACTCATGGGACAGCGCTATGAACTTAAAAATGTTTCTCCGGTTACTTCGAGCCAGTGGAATAGTTGTAATTTATCAGATTACGTCTGATGTGGAACAAGAATCTACTCATTGTACTAAAGGATACTAAAGTTGTAAACTGTGAAAGTTCTGAAAATATACAGTATAAACATCTACATTAACCAAGGAACGTTTAGTGATTTCCTGGCCACTGAGTCCTATTTCATGTACCAGGAACTTTCTCTACGTAAGATAAAAGGAAGCGTGAAGGCTGTCGGGTTGGCCGAATCTTGCAACGGGGTCCTTGCGATTCACCTGAAGTTTTAACAGCGGAATTTCATGCTAATGTACAACATATTGATAACACCCCATCATCCTCCGCGCTGAACTCTGTCAAAGCTAATTAGACTAACTCCAACATGCATAAATCAGACACAGCATTTCACGACAGAGACAATCATTCGCCGATAAATGATTCCAGCAAAATGTTTCAGGTTTCTGTGTCAGATACAATTATGCAGCTTTGGTGTTTCCTGCGTTACAAGAGTTAACGACATTGACATTTAACTGGTTTTAAGACAGAGATTCAAGACCAGGACGACAATGAAGACATAGAATTCCTTTCCGCAAAGAGACATCTAGTCACGCTTAACGAACATCACCAATTTCCCGCGAAAGGCAAAGGTCCCGAGTTTGAATCTCGGTCCGGCACACAGTTTTAATCTGTCAGGAAGTTTCATATCAGCGCACACTCCGCTGCAGAGTGAAAATCTCATTCTGATTACTAACTAAAATTAAGGGGAAGTTTACTATCTTTTGGTTCAAAAAATCGATTTTTGAAAAATGCATTTTTGGATCCATAAAAGTGTTTAGAATCTACCCCTGAAACGGGTTTTCCGAATACGGAACGGAAATGTTCGTTATTCGCGGTTGAACAAAAAAAAAAAAAAAAATGCACCTGCCTGAAATCGGCCTTTTTCACGCACCAGTTTTTTTCTTTCGGAGGACGAGTTACTGTACCGGTGCTTGGGAGGAGACACACAAAATTCAGATGAAAGTTTGAACGCGTGTGTTTGGAAGTTAGCCTCCAAGCATTTGCATTCTTGTGCGAAGACTGTGGAGATTGTGACTTTCCTTTATTTATATGGGAATAAAACTGATAGTTCCGTTAAGACTTGTTCCTCTGTAACCGAAAATGGACTGGAGCCGGTCAGTTTGAAATAATAAAAAGTTCCAGAATTTAAAAAAGCTGAATAACCGGTCAAACATTTTGTGAAACGGTTTGTCTAAAGGTAATACTAGTAAATATAATACAATAGCAAAACATTGGTCACAGCTTTGAATGATTCTCGTTATCATGAGCAGGAAATATCTTGCACGATTTACATAATCCACCAGACAAATATCCTCTAGTATTCTCATGGACTGTGAGGTTGGTCCCGGCGGAGGTTCGACTCCTCCCTCGGGCATGGGTGTGTGTGTGTTTGTCCTTAGGATAATTTAGGTTAAGTAGTGTGTAAGCGTAGGGACTGCTGACGTTAGGAGTTAAGTCCCATAAGATTTCACACACATTTGAACATTTTTTTCTAGTACCCTTCAGAATTCTAAGATTCGAAGTTAAACATTGAGCTTCAAACTCTCAATCAGCATCTAATTTGCTGTAAACGATCTCGAGCATCATTCAAAGGAGCAAGAAATGCCTCTCTATTCTGTTGTACTACATATTTTTAGGCAAATCATTTCACAGAATATTTGCCTTTTTCAATTTTTTCATTTTAGAATTTTTTTATTGACAGTTGAATATCGCTAAAATGTAATTTCTATGAGCAAAACAGCTAGGCCTTGAACAGGTGCGCTTTCAGCCACTTCATTTACAAAGCTAGAGGCAGGTATTCGTGAAGTATTTCCATTTTTTTCTCAAATGACTCATAAAGTTTTCTTGATTATTCCGGTTACTTTGAAGCAATTAATTTTTTTATCTAAACTAGAGCTCACTTTTGGTTATTTGATACCCAATTCGTCCATTTCCCATATTTTTGTAGGATTGCAAGTTCGGGCATACATTTTCCCTCAAACCACAAAACGTTTACTGAATCACCCTGATAACCTTCGAGTAATTAAATATTTCACTGCAAAATTAGACCTCACTTGGTCGATTTAATATCAGATTTGTCCATTACTCACTCTTCGGTTGGCTATGAAAATTAAGACAAAAAGCCGGCCGGTGTGGCCGTGCGGTTCTAAGCGCTTCAGTTTGGAACCGCGTGACCGCTACGGTCGCAGGTTCGAATCCTGCCTCGGACATGGATGTGTGTGATGACCTTAGGTTAGTTAGATTTAAGTAGTTCTAAGTTCTAGGGGACTGGTGACCACAGAAGTTAAGTCCCATAGTGCTCAGAGCCATTTGAACCATTTTTTTAAGACAAAAATCCACTCCGCTTATTTATTTGACAGTGAATGGTATTGCCTAGTAAGAATCTATTTTCAGCTTCACGTGTTGCTACCGTTTAAAGCATAAAACGCGCTTATTTTTGTTTCTTTGCCTGTTCATTCGCTATCGGTGTTAATAGGATGGGCCGTTGAACCGTGTGTTCTCTTCGCGTAGACCCCCGAAGGCTAGGAGTGACGCAGTGGATGTCCAATTGAGAATACTGGGCTTTGTAACCAAGGCAGATCTGTAAACTGTTTAAAAGTCGTAATTTTCCTCTTACAGCTGCTAATTTTACACAAATTCGTTTAATACTACCGTGCTACAACGTAGCATCATCTTGGATCATCAGCCTACAGCATCACAGCATAGGACTGAGCAGTTTCAGTGTTTTGTTCCGCTTCTTTATTGTGGCATGAATGTCGAAAGTGCAAAGTACTGAACTATTCCTGAGGCATCAGGGAATCGTCAGTTTTGTAATGGAGTTTAGCGTCTGGAGAGGGTGGGGTAAGGGTTGTAGGGGGAATATAACGTTTCGGTGTGGTAAGCAAATTCAAACTAGCACTGGAAAAGGGTATTCCTGGCCAAGAGAAGCACTAGGTTGTATCAAACATGGGGAGGAAGAAATCACTGCGAATGTACGTTTGGAACACAACACTCTTTGGCTGTGGGACACGGACTGTGGGAAAATCGGAACAAAAAAGAACAGAAGCATCTGAGATGAGATACCGAAGAAGACTGTCGAAAATTAGGTGGACTTATAAGGTAAGGAATGAGGAGTTTGTCTGCAGAACCGGCATGGAAAGGAATGTATGGAAAACACTGACAAGCGTTATGTACAGGGCGATAGGACATCCGTTAAGACACCAAGGCTCTAGAGGAAGCTGTAATCACTATAGAGGGATACGTCCAGTAAATAACTGAGGCTGTAGTTTGCGTGTGCTGCTCTGAGATGAAAAGGTTGTAACAGGAGAGGAATTCGTGACGGGCGTCATCAAACTAATTGCTATAGTTACACAGATATAGAGAGGCTTGCACAGGACAGTCTAAAGCGGAGAGTTGAATCAGACCAGACTCCGGACGGGAAACCTCAATAACCGTCAGTGACTTCATCTGTTTTTCCCGTAGTGTACGTAATCGTAAGGAAATGTACCACCTGATCATTTAACGGAATTAAAGAGTAGCTGATCTTCTAACAGGAATGTGTTTGTGTGTGTCCACGTCTATATCTGTGCGTGCGTACGCGCGCATGTGTGTGTGTGTGTTTGTTGTGTAGGAGTGTAAAAGGAAACCGAAGTTTGAATATGTTAATGGATGTAGGGCGTAACAGTTATGCTAGCGTCATAGACGTATTGTTGTGGACTGGCAAGACTGCCAATCCACTATGACAGGTAGCCGAAAGGCACGCGTTTAAGCTCACGCAGGATGACGTGAGGTCTGGAACAAGACAAGGTCTTTATAGTAGCAAAAATAATACGTAGCTTCTGGAATACTTAACTTTAATCCATAATTGGTGAACATCGGTCTGACGGTACATGCAACACAAGATAAATAGCAATTGATAATGGCGCTTTGCTAGGTCGTAGCAAATGACGTAGCTGAAGGCTATGCTAACTATCGTCTCGGCAAATGAGAGCGTAATTTGTCAGTGAACCATCGCTAGCAAAGTCGGCTGTACAACTGGGGCGAGTGCTAGGAAGTCTCTCTAGACTTCCCGTGTGGCGGCGCTCGGTCTGCAATCACTGACAGTGGCGACACGCGGGTCCGACGTATACTAACGGACCGCGGCCGATTTAAAGGCTACCACCCAGCAACTGTGGTGTCTGGCGGTGACACCACACGTATCATATGTATCTTCGGACCGGTAACTATAACACGTGTGAGCAACGTGTCCTGAATGGTTGGATGTGCCGTTTTTTCCTGCCCTAAAGCAAATAACGGAACATTGATACAACGAGAGCCAAAGAATGACACCCAGTCCTCAACATTACTCTGACACGTCCGTGTTCAGAGACTGAACTGGAGCACTTTTTAAAAGATAGGGAAGGAAATCAGTGGTGGCTTGCTTTAAAAAAGCCTTCCCGGCATTAATCTATTGTGATTCAAAGAACTGAGAAAGACTTGTTCAAATGGCTCTGAGCACTATGCCACTTAACTTCTGAGGTCATCTGTCGCCTAGAACTTAGAGCTAATTAAACCTAACTAACCGAAGGACATTACACACATCCATACCCGAGGCAGGATTCGAACCGTAACGGTCGCGCGGTTCCAGACTGTAGCACCTAGAACCACACGGTCACCGCGGCCGGCTGAGAAAGACTTGTATTTTGACGTCTAGATGGGGAATTGAAAGTCTTTGCTGCAGAATGAGTGTCGTTCTGTCGACCGTCGTATCGACTGCACCACCTCGCGCCCTGCTTCAAGACGACACACTCGAAACAGTTGCGGCGAAAATTTACTTGTTCTGAGAACTTTCAGCGAGACCTTGGTAATCTGGTACCGCCAACGAGAACACTCTTTTCTTGTGTCAACATCCTGTATGACCTTTAGAACTTCCGGCACGAAATTGCGAGAGCGCTCCGACTAGGGTATTCGCGTTCGCCGAGACGTAGTGGAAACTGCTGTTGCTGGCAGGTTGGCCCGCGCTTGT
This sequence comes from Schistocerca americana, assembly GCF_021461395.2. Lineage (NCBI taxonomy): Eukaryota > Metazoa > Arthropoda > Insecta > Orthoptera > Acrididae > Schistocerca > Schistocerca americana. The sequence goes on along the minus strand of NC_060120.1, from coordinate 964,399,373 downwards.
GTTCTTAGAACACTAGCGGCCGTTCCCGCTTCTGGTCTATATCAGCGCCGATACAAACGTCGGCCCGAAGGTCGCCGGTAATAAAGCATTCGCCCGAACTTCGGGCCGAGCTCCAGTGTCGCAGCGTCTGGCTGGTGGCTAACTGCAGCCTAGTTATCGAGGCCGCGGAGGCGGCAGGCTTTTCACGGTGAATTCTGCTGCTGGTGAACTTCCGGCGTGGCGCCGGAACGCCTCCACAGACCCGGCGTAACGACCTGCCAGCTTTGCAACTCGCTTTTTTTCCGCCCACGCTTCGTTATGAAAGCTTGTACGTTACGCGTTTTACCGACGTCTCTGTAGTTACTTTAACGAGTTCCCCGAAAAACGATAAAGAACGCGCCGGAGGTTGTTGGGCTGCGAAATGTATCGCTTGCGAAAGATATTACCTGCTTCGCACGAATGTGAATTGCTCGGACGCGGTAAGAAGCGAGGGAGCGCAGTTACTGTAATGACAGTTGCTGACGGCATACGTATAATAATTAAGGGACTTCTGTCTTTCTGTTGTATTTAGGCAGAAAATACACTGGAAAATTACACACTAGAGAAAACTGCTTATCATGTCAGTGTCTGTGTCTCTTCCTTGCGACAGTGGCGGACTATACAGGGTGATTCAAAAAGATACCACAACTTTAAAAATGTGTATTTAATGAAAGAAACATAATATAACCTTCTGTTATACATCATTACAAAGAGTATTTAAAAAGGTTTTTTTTTTTCACTCGAAAACAAGTTCAGAGATGTTCAATATGGCCCCCTCCATACACTCGAGCAATATCAACCCGATACTCCAACTCGTTCCACACTCTCTGTAGCATATCAGGCGTAACGTTTGGATAGCTGCTGTTATTTCTCGTTTCAAATCATCAATGGTGGCTGGGAGAGGTGGCCGAAACACCATATCCTTAACATACCCCCATAAGAAAAAATCGCAGGGGGTAAGATCAGGGCTTCTTGGAGGCCAGTGATGACGTGCTCTGTCACGGGCTGCCTGGCGGCCGATCCATCGCCTCGGGTAGTTGACGTTCAGGTAGTTACGGACAGATAAGTGCCAATGTGGTGGCGCTCCATCCTGCTGAAATATGAATTGTTGTGCTTCTTGTTCGAGCTGAGGGAACAGCCAATTCTCTAGCATCTCCAGATACTGTAGTCCAGTTACAGTAGCACCTTCGAAGAAAAAGGGACCAAAAACTTTATTGGCTGAAATGGCGAACAGATGTACAACTAAATGAAACTTTATAGCTCCCTTAATTCGCCGACAGATAGTGCTTAGCTCTGCCTTTTGCCGTTGCAGAGTTTTAAATTCCTAAAGTTGTGGTATTCTTTTTGAATCACCCTGTATATAGCGATAACGTAGCTGATCTATGCCGAAGACGCGCCTGTTTCACCCTTTTTATTGTTAACGATCTGTTTCCATTGAGGACGTGTTCGGTTCCTACCGAACCAGCGAAAATGTGGCTGACGATTTTTAGGGGGAGCACCCTGTTGGTCGAATATGAGACATAACTTTTGCAGTCGAAAATTTTTGTACAGTGGTAGTAGGGAGTGCGACGCTCGACATACTAAAAACCCTGACGGGTTGGAGGAGAGTGTGTGGGCGGAAATGCCTTTGAAGGCCACGTTTGGATTTTTTCTTGAATAACTCCAAAACTGCGGCTTGTAGCGAAAACGTATCCGAGTATAAAAGGAAACTAGATTAACGTTCCTCCGGAAAAGGTACGATTTATTTTTGCTGTATGACCAATAGTCTGCGCCTAGAGACGAGATAATATTGAAAATCTTGCGAATCCTCCATGCGCTGTAGCGTTGGTGGAGAATGTGTTGTAGTTTCCCGCCTAGATGGACCACAAGTGTTCCATATCAAATTGTTGGTCTCGAGCCCCTCTGCACCACCGTGGTACGTTGTAAACAATTATCGTTTCCACGCTGTAGAGAGGATTGTAGGGATTGTCATGAGTCTATAAAATTTCATCGTTTACTCAACACTGGCTTTGCTATCCAAGGGCTGAGCGGAGTGGTCGTGCGGTTAGGGGCGTCATGTTACGGACTGCGCGGCCTCTCCCTCAGGAGGTTCGAGTCCTCCCTCGGGCATGGTTGTGTGTGTTGTTCTTAGCGTAGGTTAGTTTAAGTTAGTTTAAGTAGTGTGTAAGTCAAGGGACCGATGACCTAAGCAAAAAAATGGTTCAAATGGCTCTGCGCACTATGGGACTAAACATCTGAGGTCATCAGTCGCCTAGAACTTAGAACTACTTAAATGTAACTAACCTAAGGACATCACACACATCCATGCCCGAGACAGGATTCGAACCTGCGACCGTAGCGGTCCCGCGGTTCCAGACTGAAACGCCTAGAACCGCTCGGTCACAAAGGCCGGCACATGACCTAAGTAGTTTGGTCCTTTAGCAATTCACACACATTTGAACATTTACTGTCTAAGGATCTTGTAATGGTGCTGCATAAAATCGCTGTTACTGGATATTATTCGAACTTCAATGGTAACCAGAGTATTTATAAGAATGATCTGTTCCGGAGGTTTGTCCCTTATTAAGATATCGAGCGGGGTGGCAGAATGGTTGGCACACTAGACTGGTATTCAGCAGCACATCGGTTCAAACCAACGTCCGGACTTCCTGATTTAGCATTTCCGTGATTTCACTAAATCGCTTCGGGCAAATGCCGGGATGGTACCTTTGAAAGGGCACGGCCGATTTCCTTCCCTATCCGACCCTAATTCCAGCTTGTTCCCCGTCTCTAATGACCTACACTACTGGCCATTAAAATTGCTACACCACGAAGATGACGCGCTACAGATGCGAAATTTAACCGACAGGAAGAAGATGCTGTGATATGCAAATAATTAGCTTATCGGAGCATTCACACAAGGTGACGCCGGTGGCGACACCTACAACGTGCTGACATGAGGAAAGTTTCCAACCGATTTCTCATACACGTTGCCTGGTGAAACGTTGTTGTGATGTCTCGTGTAAGGAGGAGAAATGTGTACCATCACGTTTCCGACTTTGATAAAGGTCGGATTGTAGCCTATCGCGATTGTGGTTTATCGTATCGCGACATTGTTTCTCGCGTTGGTCGAGATTCAATAACTGATAGCAGAATATGGAATCCGTGGGTTCAGGAGGGTAATACGGAACGCCGTGCTGGATCCCAACGGCCTCGTATCACTAGCAGTCGATATGACGGACATCTTATCCGCATGGCTGTAACGGATCGTGCAGCCACGTCTCGATCCCTGAGTCAACAGATGGGGACGTTTGCAAGACAACCACCATCTGCACGAACAGTTCGACGACGTTTGCGGCAGCATGGACTATCAGCTCGGAGACACTGTCTGCGGTTACCCTCGACGCTCTATCACAGACAGGAGCGCCTGCGATGGTGTACTCAACGACGAACCCGGGTGCACGCAGGACAAAACGTCATTTTTTCGGATGAATCCAGGTTCTGTTTACAGCATCATGATGGTCGCAATCCGTGTTTGGCGACATCGCTGTGACCGTACATTGGAAGCGTGCATTCGTCAGCCGGCCGTGGTGGCCGAGCGGTTCTAGGCGCTACAGTCTGGAACCGCGCGACCGCTACGGTCGCAGGTTCGAATCCTGCCACGGGCATGGATGTGTTTGGTGTCCTTATGTTAGTTAGGTTTTAGGTAGTTCTACTTTCTAGGGGACTGATGACCTCAGATGTTAAGTCCCATAGTGGTCAGAGCCATTTGAACCATTTTTGTATTCGTCATCGCCATACTGGCGTATCACCCGGCGTGATAGTATGGAGTGCCATTGGCTACACGTCTCGGTCACCTCTTCTTCGCATTGACGGCACTTTGAACAGTGGACGTTACATTTCAGATGTGTTTCGACCCGTGGCTCTACCCTCCATTCGATCGCTGCGAAACCCTACATTTCAGCAGGATAATGCCCGACCGCATGTTGCAGGTCCTGTATGGGCCTTTCTGGATGCAGAAAATGTTCGACTGCTGCCCTGGCCAGCACATTCTCCAGATCTCCCACCAACTGAAAACGTCTGGTCAATGGTGGCCGAGCAACTGGCTCGTCACAATACGCCAGTCACTACTCTTGATGAACTGTGGTATCCTGTTGAAGCTGCATGGGCAGCTGTACCTGTACACACCATGCAAGTTCTGTTTGACTCAATGCCCAGGCGTACAAAGGCCGTTATTACGGCCAGAGGTGGTTGTCCTGGGTACTGATTTTTCCGAATCTATGCACCCAAATTGCGTGAAAGCGTCATCACATGTCAGTTCTAGTATAATATATTTGTCCAATGAATAGCCGTTTATCAGCTGCATTTCTTCTTGGTGCAGCAATTTTAATGGCCAGTAATGTAATTGTCGACGGGACGTTAAACATTAATCCTCTCGTCCCTCCTGTGAAGATTTTGTTTTTTATAAGTTGTTACCCGTCGAATGCGTGTATCTTTGTTTTATGAAAAAGTATTTAAATTTTTTTTTATTTTCTGTGAACAAAACAGTCTAGATCATCTATTAATTTCTAACTACCGTTTTCAGTTCATTGAGTTCATCTTCAGTTATAAAATGCAAACGTCTGCAAGCTAAAAGTTCGTCAGTTATAGTTTTTTCTTACACATGCTCTGAGTCACGCATCTCCATTTCGGAGCCGATCAGCTCTTGAACTAAATGTATCAAAATTCATCCTAGAACACTGTTAATGATGTGTCGTGCTGTCGTGCGCATAGTTTTTGCTTCGTAGAGATAGCTAAACACCTTCAGAGCACCCTCTAATGTTCATTCTAGTGAGGAAATGTATTCCAGTCGTGCTCGTCTTACCCGCTGCAACGCCTCATGCTATCCTCCCACGTCGAGCGCCGTAGCGCCATGCCAGATCACGTCATGCTACGCCACGGAACACCGCATCGGCGCAAGCGATACGCCAGCCGCGGCAGGTCCTCGTTAGCGGGTTCCTGCCCTGCCACGCCCAACAGCCAGCAGGTCTCACATTGCTCCCTGCGACGAAGCGTACTAGTAGCTGATTATGCGCGGCACGCCGCGGCGTCCCCAGATACTGACAGCAGTCGTGGCCCAGTGCGACCAAGACGTATCGGCAGCGTAATGCTTCGTCCCTAGTGCTGTGCGACACAAAAAGGAACCGAAGATTCACTCCGAAGACAGCTTACCTCGACAAAAGTGATGTCTTGATCCTAAAACTAGTCTGTGATCGGAGATCAGGATTCGTGAAGTATAGTTGTTGGTTTTGTCGTAGTAACATATGCACTTAATTGGACAATAAAAGAACAAAAGAAACGAGTTCTAAAAGAAAACAATCCGTATCCGTGGAATGGACTGGAATAATGAAATGTTACTTCGATCGGGCAGGATGATACGCAGGATAAGTGCTTCTTATCAATTTTTGTGGGTTGGCCTCCGAATAAGACCCTTCGTGTAACAACACCTCTGACCGTCTTCTCGACAATTTTTACCTACACTATGTGGTCCTCCCCTATACACTTGAGTTTAGAAAAACCGTGCGGTCTAGGGGCGTCCTATCACGGTTCGCGCGATTCCCCGTCGAAGGTTCGAGCCCTCCCTCCGGCATGGCTGTGTGTGTTGTCCTTAGCGTAAGTTAGGTCAAGTTAGATTAAGTAGCGTGTAAGCTTAGGGGCCGGTGACCTCAGCAGCTTGCTCCCATAAGATCTTACCACAAATTTCCAAATTTTTCCAAATCAACGGAAAGCTGTTGGATGTGAGGTCCGCCAGTTATGCAAAACACCGTTTTTCTCAGTACCCAAACGTGTTTCGGCACCACTGTGCCATCATCAGTGGGTTTCCGTTTTTATTTACTCTGCAATGTGAACATTTTTGTTAAATGATTATAAAATTATGCGCATTTTTAGTTCAACTCAGCAGTTTGCTCCCATAAGATCTTACCACAAATTTCCAAATTTTTCCAAATCAACGGAAAGCTGTTGGATGTGAGGTCCGCCAGTTATGTAAAACACCGTTTTTCTCAGTACCCAAACGTGTTTCGGCACCACTGTGCCATCATCAGTGGGTTTCCGTTTTTATTTACTCTGCAATGTGAACATTTTTGTTAAATGATTATAAAATTATGTGCATTTTTAGTTCAACTCAGCAGTTTGCTCCCATATGATCTTACCACAAATTTCGAAATTTTTCCAAACCAACGGAAAGCGTTGGATATGAGGTCCGCCATTTATGCAAAACACCGTTTTTCTCAGAACCCAAACATGTTTTGGCACCACTGTGCCATCATCAGTGGGTTTTCATTTTTATTTATTCTGCAATGTGAACATTTTTGTTAAATGATTATAAAATTATGTGCATTTTTATTTCAAACAACAGATCGTTCCTTTTTGTAAATACCTTTACATTTGGTGTGCATGAACTTTTTGGATCACTTTTGTGTTAATTACAGGTAGCTTGTCATCTGCAACCAAATGATGTTGATGAGAAAGTTTTTTGCTGGGAGTTAACCTTTCTTCTAGAATGTAAATTAGTTTTTTCGCGATGTTTTCGCACGTACTTTCGTATTTACTTACGTTTTCGTGTGGCAATCACTTCCATTCTCCGCATCATGCTGAGATGCTGTGATGCACACGTAACTATACCAAGTATTTTCCACAAATAACGAAGTAAAACGGAAAGTTTTAGACGTGATACAAAGAGGAAATAAATTGTCTCTCTGTATACGGGGCGAACGAGATCTCTACCAACACACATTGTTCAGGGATACCTTCTGAGTGCTTTGGTACACGGTCGAGACACGTTAATGTGACCACTTATCGACAGCCTGCATAACCACCTTATTCAGCTTGGACGCACAGGAAGACAGTCAGTGATGCTCTGGAAGGTACCAACAGTGCTGTGGATCCATGTCGACTCCAGTATCGTGGATAGCTACGCTAGGTTTCTTGAGGATCCACCGCGTGAACAACCTGATCGAGGTGGTCCCACAAATTCTCCATTGGGTTTACATCCGGGGAGTCTGTCGGCCCGGGGAATACGGTAAACTCATCCCGTAGCTCATCGAACCACGCACGTACACAGTGTGACCTGTGTCACACTTTGAATAGTCCTACTGGTAGAAGCAATCGTGCAGAGGAAAGTACAAAAATGCATGTAGAAGTGGACACAGTCCCCGAGGACAGATGCACACTTTTGAGCCATTGTGCGTTCCAGAACGAGGTGTCCAGGGAATGCCACGAAAACATTACCCAGACCATAACGCTCCCTCCTTCGGCCTGGAACCTTCCTACTCCAGTTCTAGGAGCAGCATGTGTCACGCCCCCGCAGCGTCAGCCATGGAAGAGCAAACCAACTATCGCGATTCTTCATCAGACAACAGAGCGTTTCGGAGTGGCGATAAATTATCTTCCTAGTGAGGTTTTCGGTGCAAGAACTTATCTATGAAGTTCTGTATTGTTAATTAAATTCTTATTTTTAGATACAACTGACATTATTCTCTACATTTAGTAGTATGTGACAATGGCTAGTGTGTGTGTGTGTGTGTGTGTGTGTGTGTGTGTGTGTTGGCTCTATGGTGATGGTTGTTCAAGTCTAGTTGACAAAGGTCAGCGTCCGTCGATCGCGACAACTCTGATCTGTAACTGTTAAAACAAACTCCTCGCTTTGTTATGTTAGCTTCAGATACTATCTCACCTTAACAGATATCCGCGCATCGACGGAACAGCACGCCAAAATATACGCTACTGGCCATTAAAATTGTTACACCAAGAAGAAATGCAGATGATAAACGGGTATTCATTGGACAAATATATTATACTAGAACTGACATGTGATTACATTTTCACGCAATTTGGGTGCACGGATCCTGAGAAACCAGTGCCCAGAACAACCACCTCTGACCATAATAACGGCCTTGATACGCCTGAGCATTGAGTCAAACAGAGCTTGGATGGTGTGTACAGATACAGCTGCCCATGCAGCTTCAACACGATACCACAGTTCATCAAAAGTAGTGACTGGCGTATTGTGACGAGCCAGTTGCTCGGCCACCATTGACCAGACGTTTTCAACTGGTGAGAGATCTGCAGAATGTGCTGGGTAGGGCAGCAGTCGAACGTTTTCTGCATCCAGAAAGGCCCGTATAGAACCTGCAACATGCGGTCGTGCATTATCCCGCTGAGATGTAGGGTTTCGCAGGGATCGAATGAAGGGTACAGCCATGGGTCGTAACACATCTTAAATGTAACGTCCACTGTTCAAAGTGCCGTCAATGCGAACAAGAGGTAACAGAGACGTGTAACCAATACCACCCCATACCATCACGCCGGGTGATACGCCAGTATGGCGATGACGAATACACGCGTCCAATGTGCGTTCACCACGATGTCGCCAAACACGGATGCGACCATCATGATGCTGTAAACAGAACCTGGATTCATCCGAAAAAATGACGTTTTTCCATTCGTGGAGCAGGTTCGTCGTTGAGTACACCATCGCAGGCGCTCCTGTCTGTGATGCAGCGTCAACGGTAACCGCAGCCGTGGTCTCGAGCTGATAGCCCATGCTGCTGCAAACGTCGACGAACTGTTCGTGCAGATGGTTGTTGTCTTGAAAACGTCCCCATCTGTTGACTCAGGGATTGAGACGTGGCTGCACGATACGTTACAGCGGAGTGGATAAGATGCCTGTCATCTCGACTGCTAGTGATACGAGGCCGTTGGGATCCAGCACGGCGTTCCGTACTACCCTCCTGAACCCACCAATTCCATATTCTGCTAACAGTCATTGGATCTCGACCAACGCGAGCAGCAATGTCTCGATACGATAAAGCGCAATCGCGATAGGCTACAATCCAACCTTTATCAAAGTCGGAAACGTGATGGTACGCATTTCTCCTCCTTACACGTGGCATCACAACAACGTTTCACCTGGCAACGACGATCAACTGCTGTTTGTGTATGAGAAATCGGTTGGAAACTTTCCTCATGTCAGCACGTTGTAGGTGTCGCCACCGGCACCAACCTTGTGTGAATGTTCTGAAAAGCTAATCATTCGCATATCACAGAATCTTCTTCATGTCGGTTAAATTTCACGTCTGTAGCACGTCATCTTCGTGGTGTAGCAATTTTAATGGCCAGTAGTGTATAAACGGCCCTCGCTCACAATGTAAGCAATGGTGTTCGAAGAATGTCTGTTTTCTTTACTGCTACACACAACGACTGCGCCTCTCGGTACCGCAACAACTCCCTTTATGTGAAACAATAAACCAAATATCCTTCGCGCGTTCGCGACGGCCTTATAAACTTACGCGAAACTTGATAACAGCAACTTTTATGCCCGGTCTGCAAATGAACGTTCAAACGCAGATAATATGATATCTCTAATTATAAGTTCCACCATTCAAGTCGATGCCACCACGCTATAGTCTTGCGAGGATGTTGATTTGTGAAGTATTATAGCGTGTTAATACGTCGCTACGGTGCTAATTCAACAACTCCTGCGTCGTAAATGCAGAGATAATGTACTCTCTAAATAACGTACAGAAAGCGTCGTAACAGAAAGTTCAGTTATTGTTCACTGTTAATAAGGTCACTCAATCACCTTTAGCTTCGTCCTTCTATCAAGAAAATAATTACTTCACAGTTACAGAGTAAAGTTCAGTTAAATGGTGTATACGGCACGAAGTAGTAAAGTTATAACTGAGTTTATTGTACTTCTGAACTATTTGACCACTGCACTGGAAAGCACACCGATCTGTCATTCAGGGAACTGAAGCTACAATTTACATCAGCAATTCTGACATTGACTTCAGCTTCCGACAACACGGCCTACCTGTGAATCCTTCTTGAGTGCGTGTATATGTTTCCTACTCAATTCTTTTTGTAGAGTTTATGTCAGCGTATGGTATATTGCTGTGTCCTTCAATGTTCGTAACGATCACAGATCACGACGACTACGTCCCAGAATTGATTAAGTATCAGACGAGTTACTTTTCCCTCGCTTATAATGTCTGTTCCGTTGTCTGGCTAAACGGTAAATGTTCTATCACTTTTCTTCAGAACTTTGACTAATATATCAAGACGATACTTGAAAAACTTTAAAAATCTAGATCGGTCTGAAATAATCTAGTATCGGTCAATAAGCGTGCTTCTATCGCGACGTCTACAAGAGACCGAATTAACATCTCTATTGAAGTTTTTCACTGTAGTCGCAGCGAACTTAGAGCTCGATGCGGCTACAACTCTTTTCATGGATAAATGTTATCTCTGATCACTTTATCTCGTCTGGGTTTTAATCTTCGTAAAGCATATATTTTGAATTCCTTATTTAGAGTTTCATGCTTCGTAGATTAAGTGATCATCTGATAGTCTTTCATTTAGTTCTTTCCGTGGAATAGGTGTTGTTAGTTCCCTAGTATTTCTGTTGGTCAAACTTTCAATAGTGTTAATACTTCGTTGCCAGTAGTTACTGTCAAGGTCAGGATAACTAATTTTTATATCTTTTTCTGTCAAAAGGGATGTCATTAGGGGCTCTATATTTGGGGTGTTATACTAGCCAAGTAATAACAATGGGAATGTTAAAATACCACAGCGGTACATTCGGGTTGATGCAGTAAAAGCAGTTTTGAGTTGCAGAGAGCACAATGTTTGGGCTCTGCCAGACAGAAGAGATAGCACAAAAACTTAAAGGGGACAGCATAAAAACTCAAAATTGTACGATTATTTTGTTTAACGGGTGAAAGTGGAGAAATCAGTACATAAATAGGATAAACTAGTGAGAAACATTCAGTTCCAAGAACTGCATCTGGTGGCACAGCATTACGGAAAGACGAAGAGATGGCCGTGATACCTGTTTTAGGAAATAAAAACTTCATCCAAGAACAATCAGTGATGAACGGATACAGAAGTTGAAGATCAAGTTGAGAATTTAGATAGTTTGCATACGTCTTTGAATATGGATGAGTTCCAAAATACAGCGTACAAATTTACAGAGCAACTGAAAATATAGCATCGGTACAGTAAAACAAAAATAAAGTTTTTACTGTCATTCTATGAAACGACGTAAAGACTTAAGCCAAACACAGCGGAATCGGCCATTTTGCAGCTAGCAACAGGTTTCAGCGAGGACGAAGTCTACAGTTTCTTCGACAAACTTGGTGAGCTAGCTGATGGAAAAGTTAAAGTTTAAAACCATTCACGATCCAATTAAAACTTTTTACAACAAAAATTAATTTTTTACACGTTATGATTTTATATTCGATACAGCCCTCCAAAATTTTATACGATGAACCTACAAAGAGGAAGTGGGGGTATATAAAAAAAAGTCACTGAACGTATATTTTTATAACATTTAGTTTCATAATTCAGTTACGTAATGTAATATAGTATTGTTTACTGCGACGAATGTTCCACTACAACTTTCAGCAAATATTACAATTTCACAAAAGTTTACGTTTCCTACGTTATCCAACATTGCACAAACCATTCTGACACAGAATGATTAGTTCTGAAGTCATGACTGCTTGCATACGGAGTTGCTGAGGTTATCGATTCTGTAGCTGAGAATTCTCCTTACAAACTATTCGTATCTTTGGTTTCTGTTGTTGCTTCCTCTACATGCTTCGGCTCTGCAATTTTTTTTTTTTCATAATTTCTTCAGTTGCACAAAACGTCAGGAGAAAATAATCCAGTAGAGACTTCGACGCGGTACAAACGTCGAGAAACTTCAAAGCTTATTGACAACACCCAGGAAAGCACTCAATGCCGCACCTAAAAAATGACCAGATGTCTGGTTGAAACCTCCCATACAACCGCGCCCCAGCGTTTTTTACTAGTATTGCGCGATTATATTAATTGGCAAATTTCTGTAATTTGGTTTCTCGGTCTACATACAGCTCACGTTTTAATGAATTTGTCAAATAACTATTGGAGCTGTTGAATGTAATGTAATTGTTCACTTTTTATGGTTAATCTTAAGATAATTGTTACTGACGGGCATCATGCCTAAGAAGAATAAAAGGTGCGAACAAGAATCTGCTCTTTATCACTTTTACAAACGGTTTGAGGCCAATTACAACATTCTGGCAGTCATTAAAGAGAAAGTTGTACACACATCGATACCGCACTTCAGAAATACAAGCCACAAAGTGCAAAATTTGTACAAAGTGCTTATAACGTATAGTGGACTGCGCTATAAACACAAAATAAACAAATAAATTATTTGTAAAACATTCAGGCCGATACCTATTCACAATGATCTGAAGTGAAGTAGGCGCCCTTTGAAATACGGGATATTTCACAAAGATTCAGCGGATTTCAGAAGTCAGTATGTTCTGCGCGAGTGAAGGTCTAAGCTTGGGATGAATGTTATCTATGCAGTGCGCAAATCTGGACGGGCACTGTCTTTACTTCTATGCTGAAGGCAACTCACGTTATCCCTTTTTACGTGAATAAAAAAGTTCAAATGTGTGTGAAATCTCATGGGACTTAAACTGCTAAGGTCATCAGTCCCTAAGCTTACACACTACTTAACCTAAATTATCCTAAGGACAAACACACACACCCATGCCTGAGGGAGGACTCGAACCTCTGCCGGAACCAGCCGCACAGTCCATGACTGCAGCGCCCTAGACCGCTCGGCTAATCCCGTGCGGCGGCAAAAATGTAACACGACATAGAGAATGCTCCATCGAACAATTTTAGGTAGGGAGGATGGGGTCGAAGAATCCAGCTTAGGAGTTATGGAAGTAAACTTATCTATCGCTTTGTCCAGCATTACAGTTTTCCAGCTTATTTACAGCTAACATGCGAACAAGTTTACGCGTACTGTGCTGCTTATTTACATGTAGATTTTTCACTTCTTGTGAGGAATAAAGGACGACGAGCCTGAATGCCAGAAAGTCATAATGCAGGTTTTCTTTTTACTTTACTTGCCCATACAGTGGCTCTGTTGTATTTACATTGTCCCATGACAGAGCGTGCTATGGCTCAAGACAGACCCATTCATTACAGTGCTATTCAGAGACGTACAGCACAATACGATGGAGCAGTACCAGTGCAGTATTTCCTGGTCGCCGGATTGGAATGAGTCAGAATGTTGTTCGCCGATGTAATGCTTGCATTGAGGTTGATGGCCATCAGTTTCAGCACATTTTGTAAGATATAGTAATAATCGACACCCCGGGATAACAAGGCCGCCCAGCAGTGTTAGTGACGTCACACTAAGCGGCCCATAGCCGACGCAGCAGTCCACGGACACCTCCGTACAGACGCGCCTGATGCTAACGATCTTCTGTCCGTCATACAGAAAGGAGCGAACTAATCGATAATTCGAACCAAAGACCAAATTATATATATTCTTGTAAACAGCATAAAGGTTCATAAATCTGGATGGGCACTGTCTTTACTTCTATGCTTAAGGCAACTCACGTTATCCCTTTTTATGTGAATAAAAAAGTTCAAATGTGTATGAAATCTGATGGGACTTAACTGCTAAGGTCATCAGTCCCTAAGATTACACACTACTTAACCTAAATTACCCTAAGGACAAACACACACCCATGCCCGAGGGAGGACTCGAACCTCTGCCGGAACCAGCCGCACAGTCCATGACTGCAGCGCCCTAGACCGCTCGGCTAATCCCGCGCGGCTTATGTGAATAAGCTTTGTAATCAGTTTATGTTAAAAATGTGTACCAATTTTTTGTTTGTTTGTTTGTTTGTTACGCGTATTCGATGTAGTTTCCGGCAAGGTGTGCCAGCAGTGTTCCCCTCCGGATCAGCGTCTGGAAGTGCGGGGCACTTCATTTGCTGGGGACGACTGTTGTTAACGGCGAGAACATCGCTCCACCGTTGTTGAAGTTCTATGGATTTATTGTTAAAGAACTGGTATCACAAACATGTTGTAAAATGTAAAGACTTCTAGTAGGACTTCCAACCGTACAGATGATGCTAACATTTACGAGTGTATGCTGTATTGAGAAAAATAAAACACTCACTTCATCGTTACGATTCTGTTGCCATCGATATGTTTATTTGACTAAGGTAATGAAGAATTATTTTTCTGAACATTGACTTCGCTGAAGTGTCTGCAATAACTTCCAAGTTGAAAGGCAATATTGAGATCTATCGTGAAACAAAGGTCTACTGAAATAGCTGAAGACATTTCTCGTCATTAAACTGTGATTTGTGAAAAGTTCCGTATCACACAAGTCACGAAGTTGTAGAAGATTTAATTCTTTCATGAATTCCATTCTGAGGTAAAGTGCCTTAATAACAGTGATTTCATCAATTTCAGAAAGGCAAAAAGTGATGTCAGAATTTTTAAAAGTGCTCTGTGATAAATCATTGAAGAGCTTCATTATCAAAAAGTGCTGAGGTCAATTTTGACCTTCGTAATGGCTAAATATTGATCTCTTATAACGTAAGTACAAGAACTTCATTGTTCGTTTTACAAGCTCTTAACTGTTGCAGTAAATCAGAAGGGATTTTCAGAACAAATTAAAGGCATAAACCACCGTTTAATCAAGCCACGGCGACTAAATATTTACGAGATACAGTGTTTGATCATTAGGATGTAACAGTTACGCTATAACGCAGTTAAACAGTAGACTATCGCTGATAGCCAGAATTTAGCTAACTCGACGCTGCATTGTTTCACGTAATATTATGCAGCTAGAGACTTACGGCGACGCAGTATAAGCCACAGGTTGAACTTCCCCTTCTCTCTAGATCAGATAAATGATCCTCCGAAGTTTAATCGGCTCAATTCAGAGTAAAATAATCAATTAATTTATCCCCAAGGGAGGATAAAACTTCAGTGAGGCTTCGTCGCTCTCAGATACTCACGGTCAAGATTTTGTGCGGAGGAGTACACTATCAAAGACGACAGCTTCTTAACGTCGTAAGCCAACAATTAATGGGAGGGGATACTCACCTAAAAGCTTACTCTGGCGCCAGTTGTTAAATTGCCGGTTAGTGAGCTTTCCGATAGGGGTCCTCCTTTTTGGGCTAACTTTCTCGTTCGTTCATTACCCAACGTGCTTTAAGTCGAGACAGCGAGAACACAACAGCAAAGGGCGTTTTGCGTTCTCCGTTTCAACAGGCGCTATGCAGATGTATAAGTGCGGCGTAAAGGTTGTCAGTAGTATGGCTACGAATATGCATATTCGGTAAGGGTCGCGCGTGTCTCGCATTGCCTCCTCCGTTGCCCTCCAGTAGCTCCTGATCTCAAAGTAAGTGCACACATTTTGTTGTTATGGGAGTTTTGTGAAAGACACCGTCTATTTCTATGCTCTCCCAACAACTCCGGGTGAACCGCGAGGCCGCTGACAGCAGTATTGACTGTGGTAACTCCACACATACAATACTCTGAAGGTTTGTCGTTCGTTGCTGTAGGGCATACTAGACATTAGTGAATGGCAAACGAAAACTTTGGTCTGAAATGTAAATGTAAAAAGTTTCGCAAGGTTGTAAGCGAATACTTGTGGAAGACGTATTCTTATAAAATGGGATGGATCTTTTGGAAATAAAAACTTTGTAGTTCTATGTATAAGATTGAATTCACTTTAAGTATCTATCTTCATTCATATCTTGAGAAATCTGACTAATCATTTTGAACTCGGTATAATTTTAACAATATTGAGAGTGAGATATTATGGCGTCATGCCAGACTTTTGTGACGTAAAAGCACCGTGGGTACTGAGGAAGACCTATAGGATAGATTTGGCCGTGTCTCTTCTCTCTTCAGACCGCCGGAAATAAACGAAAAAATAAATGAACGTAATATTTTGCCTATAGACCCGACTAAAAATACGAAGTAGTTCTGGTCTTACACAATATCGGTAAACGGAACTAATTATGAGTCGTAAAATTAAATATAGCGAAGTGCTAAAAGCCCTGCGGAGGACCAACGATTGTTGCAGAGACTGGGAATTGACCCTGAATTACAATAAATGTAATGTAGTGCGCATAATTAGGTGAAGACGTCCATTATTGTTCGATGATGCTAATGGTGAAAACGCACTGGAAGCGGTTACAATAGAAAAATACTTACAAAGAACAGTTTGGAGCGGCCTGAAGTGGAATGACTACATCAGATAAACTGTAGGGAAGCCAGATGCGGCGTGAGATAAATTACAAGAATCTTAAGGAAATGTAATTCATCCAAGAAAAAATAGGCTGACAAACACTTGGTGGACCGATTGCATTATATTTTTCATTATTCTGGGTCGTTTTTCTAGCAGAGTTATCAGAAGACATGGATAAGATTCAACGAAGAGCGTCACATCTCGTCGCTCTGTTTGTTAGTCGGCGCGAGAGCTTCACAAACGCCAGTGACAAACGCCACATGAGGTGCATTGTGTATCGCGGAGAGCGTTGCTGTTGAAATGCACTTGGTATATGACGATAGATTGTGGCTAAACGGCTGAAACGATTTTAACTTTAGAGATTCAGACAATATATTACTTTCTCTCACGTACGTCTCACGAAATGAGCGCGAGCAGAAAAATCAGAGCGATCAGACGTCACACGGAAGTTCATAGGCAGTCACCCTTCCAAAGCATCGTTCGCGAATGGACCAGAAGAGTGTGGAGATGATTACCAGACGTACGATCGGTCGTAATTAGAGTGCAGCTACTGACGGAATGACTGGGTTGTAATCATCATATGGCAGCGAAACTTTGTAGAACGCTAATGAATTAATGCGGAACCCATTTACACTCGAAAAAAATAGTTCCAATTTTGGCCACCAGGTGCAAATCTGGCGCTGTACAGCTACTCGTCGACGTCGCTGGTTCTCATAAAGAAGAAACTGTGTGAGCGGTAGTTGATAATAAAAGCAACGTCACGCCTTCCGCACTTGTTTGACTTTTCATAATCCGTTGTTATATACGGAAACATTTCTGTACGTCTTTCTTGCATCTGCAGCGCCAGATTTACACCTAGCGGCCAATATTAGTACTTTTTTCCAGCGTCAATCGGTTCCGCATTAATGCATTAGAATATCTGCAAAGCTTCGCTACCACGCGATAATTACAGCCCACACTGGACCACTGTGAGTGGCTGCATTTTAATTGCAGCCACCTGGTAGATAAGGGCACGGCGCAGAGTCCACAGCGGTAGCCGGCTGCCGAGCAGAGGTGCAGCAGGTCGCGTGGGCGCAGTCTCGAAGCTATTCCCGGCTGCGTTCCGGACTCTCTTTACGGCGCATAAAATCCACATCCCCGCCGTATTACAGCCGTCGTAAATATGAAGATTAACCTGGCTGTGGGACTCTCAGTACTGTACCTGCCTCGAATTTCAGCCGTTAATGGACTCGTTCCTGCCTCTCTTTCTCTCGTCTGTCTGTCTGTCCTCTCTCTCTCTCTCTCTCTCTCTCTCTCTCTCCCCCACCCTCTCCCTTCCACAAATCCCGAATTCACCAACTTTCTCTTTCTCTTCCCCTTCCCCTTCCCCTTCCCCTTCCCCTTCCCCTTCCCCTTCCCCTTCCGCTTCCCCTTCCCCTTCTTCTGTTTGTCACATAATGCCGTGAATTATTTGAGGAGCTTATACGAAATTTTCGCCTGCACATTCTCACAAATAATATCAGCAGTCGTCACGAAGAATCGTAAAGCTAACGTGGACCACATATTTGTTACATCCAAATGTGTGTGTCTTTTTTTCTTTTTTTAATTTAAAAAGAAGTCTTCTGTTGGCTTATCTGGCTTTCGGAAGGCAACGAATCGGATTTTCTCCTCACGGCTGTCCGACTAAATCGGAATACCAAGTGCGGAGGGAAGCCAGAGTCTTCCATTCGTTTAACTGTGGGCAGTGGACAATCGGGCATTTCGTTTCTGATTTGATTCGATTCACGAAGCGATAAGCTGTACGAACCCGTTCTCTCGGTCGCTGCATGTTGCTGTTCTAAGGATGTTGTTTGTTGTTGGAGTTCATAGAAAAGCGAAAGCAATTACCTGTTTCAGATTCGTCTACAAATAGCTGCTGTGGTTGAGTTTACTACACATTGTTGTACGAGATTAACGGAGGTATGTTATTTCATGTGTGTCATTCGGTCAACAAACTCGTAATTCAGTGTCTACCGAAGAGAGGCTACCGCTCCTCATGTAAGAAATAGTTCAGTTTTATTAACAGCTAACAGGAAATGTTTGGTTTCCAAATATTCAGTTGAACCAACTGTTGATCAGCGTTATCACTGCAGACAATTTTTGAATGGTTCATCACTCCATCTAATGTGCTCTGGCCTCTCACTACTCGCCTGAGTGGAAGGATTATCTGACCAAATTACTGACGCGTTCCAAAGCACCTTGCACACTCTGATTGTCTCAAATGTTTCCCGAAATTCAGCGAGCTGAAATTCTTTGTCCCTGACACTCCTTCTTCAAAAGTTCATATTTGCCAAACATTAGCGCTTCTCTTATTTATTTATTTTCTTCTGGGTGGGCCCCACAGGCTCAATAAATTTGAAAAATGAGGTGATTTCAGAAGCCTGTGTTTTAAATTACTTTATTTGCACTACCAGTTTCAGACACTGCCCGTTTTCAAGTGCAAAATGGTTCAAATGGCTCTGAGCAGTATGGGACTTAATATCTGAGATCATCAGTCCCCTAGAACTTAGAACTACTCAAACCTAACTAACCTAAGGACATCACACACATCCATGCCCGAGACAGGATTCGAACCTGCGACCGTAGCGGCCGCGCGGTTCCGGACTGAAGCGCCTAGAATTGCTCGGCCACAACGGCCGGATTTTCAAGTGCATTTACCCTAACTGACCTGGAAATGGCAACGGTGTGTCCACATCTGTTACTGTTGATGCACGTGAAAGTGGACAGTGTCAAACAAAATGGAATCATGTTTGTTATGATGACGACGAACGAGTCGTCGCCGATGTTGACTGGTGGCCAATGCTAAATAGAAACATATAAATAGCAGCAGGTTTGTCAGTAACGTCGATAAGGTGCTGGCTGCATGGTCTGGATCTGCAATAATTAGAAGTCGTTGGTAAAAAAATAATATATATTGTATTTAACTGGTTGTACAGGATTCTTCTTGGCTGCATACATATAATTATAAACAGATAGCTATTGATGCCTCACTTACGACATACGTTACTAAGCGCCTTGTTAGAGATTGCTTCCTATCAGCTGAAGGCTATGCTACTTTACTACTTGACGTCCCGAGCAAGAGTCGACGAGAGCTCGCTAGAAACTTGATACAAGCCGCGGAGCGGCGCTAGAGGCGGGTCCAATGATACTACAACGGATCGCGGTCGATAACTGAAACCCCTAACAAGTGTGGTATCGAACGTTGATACCACAATGTTATTTTTCGATTTTCTTCTTCTCCTCCGTCTTCCTTCGCGGATTACGGAATTTCGCGTGTTCTGAGCAACGAAGACCAGCCGCGTCTTCCGTGGGTTTCCTCTCAGCCTTGTCCCTCTTGGGTTGTCAGCTCGTTCTATAAGTCTTTTTTCAGGCATTTTTCTTACACATACCCACCATCTGTTCCTGTTTGAAAGTGCTATAGGTCTAATCTTCGTATCGTCGCCACCAAGAAATTGGTCCTCAGATTTAACTGTTTCGTAACTCAGAATCAAACATGTCGCAACCTGTTTTAGCGCGAAAATTTCATTTTCATTTCACACAAGGTATTCAGACCCTGAGCGCTGTGAACTATTTTAGATACATTCTCTACTCTCTACCTTTATTTTGTTATTGTTTCTGCTAACAGCACTAAAGTTGGTTTGATACATGTGTCTATTCCTGTTGTATCCCAGCTATGTTCATTTCAGTATATTTCCTGAATCCCACATCATCAACGATCTGCCCTAAGCATTCACTTACATTTAGGGCTGTCCCTGGGGTTCTCTCCTCACTATCCATCCAACTACAGTTCCGGAATGACTGAAGCTGTGTTATGTACCCACCATACAATAACACTAACATTTTTCTCATTGCATGCCGTCTCCATGAATCATGGTGAAAGCGGTTGTACAGTACATGTCGTGGAGATTCTCACTTAGAGATAATTACTCTGCACGTGTATTTTAAATGTGATGATATATATTTACAGAAACCAGGGCGCAGTTACAAGAGTTCAAAGGCATGAAATGAAAGCAATAGTTGAGAAGGGAATGAGACATGATTGTATCCTCTCCCCGATGTTATTCAATCTGTACAATGAGCAAGGAGTGAAAGAAATAAGGCATAACTGTGGAAAGTGAATTTAAATACAGGGAAAAAAATAAATTACTTTGCATTTTGCCGATGACATTGCATTTCCTCTGAGATGACAAAGGACTCGCAAGAGCAAGTGAACCTAATAGTGTGTCATTATTTAAATAATGAAAAGCTTATTGTATACCTCCAAATTTTCGCAGAAATGTTATCCGCACACTCTCGATAGTAGCAAGGGCAGGAAAGAGAAGAGCTATGGCGGAATGACCTTAACGGTTCATGTATCTATGCTGCTGACAAGGATATAACACAAACGAATGGGACAGAAAATTGAGTCTTTTAGATGACGATCAGTTTGAT
The DNA here is from genome assembly GCF_021461395.2 of Schistocerca americana. Lineage (NCBI taxonomy): Eukaryota > Metazoa > Arthropoda > Insecta > Orthoptera > Acrididae > Schistocerca > Schistocerca americana. The sequence goes on along the minus strand of NC_060120.1, from coordinate 964,378,819 downwards.
TGTGGGAAAGGTAGAAGCAGTAGAGAAGCCCTTCTGACGTCGCACTTCATCAGGGAAAGAAGACAAGGAGAGTAAAGACACTAAGAATTTTTAACATGTTGCAGCGTTGTCAGCAACTGTGATAAATTAAAACGTCAAAGATACTCCTCAGTTGCTGAAAGTTACTGTTCTTTAGGCCGGTATTACACTATCAAATTTCTTTGTCAAATATCTTTGTCCAATATCTTTGTCAAAGATATTTGATGGTGTAATAGGGATCTTTGTCAAATGTCGTCCAATATTTGATGAAATCTAGGGCCTCGCTGTAGATTTGATCAAAGAAGTCGCTTGTCTTCTGTTCACTGCAATGTAACATGTTACCAAATGGAGCGCTAGCATCGCTGCATTCTGTCGTCTGTAGTGTTTTTATAAACATTGCGGGTAAATACAATTGGTGTGCCGACAACTACAAAATTAATAGAGATGTATGAAGCTGATGAGGTGCTTTACAACGTGAGGCACGCTGAATGCAAAAATAGATTACGAAGATTGGAGACCTGACCTAACCTAACCTAACCTAACCCTCTCCTGTAGCAACGAATGGGAGTGTTACAGTGAGCCTGTCTTCTGCAGATGTAGCAGTTCTTAAGTGAATATTGTGCTTTGTGATATGAGGATACACTTCATTGAGCACATACAGAAATGTATGCTCATCCATTCTTAAGTAACTGATGTACGACTTGACGTCCTCCACTATAAGCTCACGAAATAAGTTTTGTTGAATGCTTTTATCGTGTCGTAAAACCCACGGCTTCATCCAGGTATGTTTCTTTATTTTCTCCCGCTTCTCTTCCGCATATGCACACAGTGCAATTGTGATACATGCAACTGCTGCGGTTAATAACAAGTTGTTGTCAGCCATCTTGAACTTCTAGCGCTACGTCAAAGATCTTTGTCAAATATATTTGACGGAATATTTGATGACATCTTTGATCAAATCTTTGACAAAGAAATTTGATAGTGTAATACCGGTCTTACCCAGGTATTTAGCTAGTGTAATCTAGCCTTTTTCAGAAGCATTGGAACTCCAACGCAGCGTCCGCGGCTAACGGACCGCTTTCCATGAAGTGGGGCCGGGATTGTTTCTCAGCTAAGTAACGTAGTTTGACGTGGTACCACGGTACTTCAGCTTTTTATGTTTGACCGTGCCCCATTATGGCATGTATTATTTTATTTTATGCTTCTAAAGAAGGCTAGATTACTCTAGCTGAAAGCTGGGCAAAGACCAGTAACTTTTCGCAACTAAGGCGGATCTTTGACGTATTAAGAATAAAGACACGTTCATAGGTTCTGTCAGACTACAAAAACCGTTCGACAACGTAAAACGCTGCAAGTCTTCGAAATTTTCCGTAAACAGTCGTGTAAGCTTATGAAAAGTATGGTTATGTACACTAACGAACAGGGAAAGTTAAGAAGGGAAAACCAAGATTGAGTGGTCGCATTATATAGGTTCTAAGAGAGGGATGTAGTCTTTCTGGTTTCGAAGAATGAGCGACGGTAATTAAAGAAAGGCTGAAGGGTGTGATTACAGTACAGGATGATAGGCTATCAATGATAAAATCTGCTGATGACATTGTTGTCCTAAGTGAAAGCGAGGGAGAATTACAGGACCTGCTGAACAGAACCAACGCTGGAATGAACAGACACTAGTGTGTAAAGAGTGGTAGCAGTTGTGAGTTTAGCGATCATTTTTACTTCAAAATTTGGCACCACAAAAATAGACGAAGCTTTGAAATTCTGTTACCTTTGAAGCAAAGTTACACATGACAGACGAAGCAAGGAGGGCATAGAAAGCAATCTGGAACTGGAAAGACACTACTGGTATCAAACATCGGCCTAAATTTTACGAAGAAAGTAAGAATGTGCGTTCGGATCTTAACATTGTATGGAAGTGAATGATGGATAGTGGGATAACCGGAAAAGAAAAGAACTGAAGCGTTTGAGATGATGTGCTATAGAAGGACGTTCAAATCAGGACGATTGAGAAGATAACTTATGAGAAGGTTCTCCGCTGATTTGGCGAAGAGTGAAACACGCGAAAAACATTGCCACGGTGATACGACATGTATTAAGGTATCAAGGAAAATCTTCCGCCGTACTTCAGGGAACTGTAGGAGCTGAAACCTGTAGCAAAAGACAGAGACGGGAATAAATCCAACAAATAATTGATAATTGAAAGTGCTATTCTAAGATGAAGAGGTTGCCACGGGATACGTGGTGGGACACATCGAAACTGTCGTGAGGCCAACGCCCCGATAAAATCTACCCGTCCTGACACACAGCGTTTGAAGTTGGAGCCTGTGTGACTAAGCGAATCTGTATCAGAAACTGGTTCCATCGGACTCTTGATACGGGTAAAATCTCTTTTCGGGTACTTACAGTTACGTTTCCTGCGATTTCCATAAACGACATCATTAGAGTTCCGAGATACGTACAACGTGTGTCATAATTTATAACAAAAACTAACAAGAGTGCAAGTGTATGCTAATCGAAGAAAAAACGCTCCTGTAAACACACTGGTACGCTAACGAGTCGTTCGCGAGAAAATAGTGAATATTTGGGTGCAAGTCATCACTGATTTCAGTAGGTATGAAATAGTCCTTGTTACTACAAATGTAGCTAACTGAAATTTTCAATTAAATTCCTATTTAATTGGGCTGCATTAGAGATAAATACTACTTCAGCACTTTACACCTTAAAATTTAGTGTACACACGTGTGATAGGAAGTGTTCAGCTTGTCATCCGAACAACGTGATACTGCATTCGTCTCTACTGAGAGTTACGAATTATTGCAAACTTCTTCGTATGAAGACTGTACATTTCGCCGCTCCAGTTCTTCGGCACTGGCAACAAGAGTGCTGTACGCTTCGGTTATGAGGTGTCTACAGGTAGAAAATTTCAGAGTGCTGAGGTCAGGTGATCTTGGAGGCTGAGATGCAGGCACTACTAGACGTGTCTATCTTGGACAGTATTCGGTCTGATGCACCAACATTCATCTTCCACATTCCCCAATCAACGACCGTGGTGAAATTTGAGCCAAACTGGATGCAGACTTAAACGAAAAGTTTGCATTTGAAATACATTTTTTACTGACTAGAACAGCACGGCAGACGGTTGACATACAAGTATACGGGATAGAGCCCCAGTTACGTTAGAGGCTCGAACACTTTTTAAGTAACATGTCCTAGTACGCTATTAGTGTTCATGAGAAGGGTATCGTTGGCCGTGCCCCCAGAAAGTGTTATAAGACCACTGCTATTTTCTATATGCATAAATGAAAATTAAATTTGTGGTAAGGTCTTACGGGACCAAATTGCTGAGGTCATCGGTCCCTAAGCTTACACACTATTTAATCTAACTGAAACCAACTTATGCTAAGGACGACACACACACACACACACACACACACACACACACACACACACACATGCCCGAGGGAGGACTCGAACCTCCGACGGGGGGAGCCGCGCGGACCGTGACAAGGCGCCTGAGACCTCTCGACTACCCCGCGCGGCTGCGTAAATGATCTGGCGGACAGGGTGAGTAGCGACCTGAGTCTGTTGTGACTGTATGAGGATACAACATGACCTAGACAAAATTTTTAGTTGGTGTAATCATTGGCAGCTAGCTCTAAATGTAGAAAAATATAACTGAATGCGGAAAACCCCTAGCGTAATGTTAGGATACAGAATTATTAGTATCTGCTTGTCAGTTACGTCGATTAGATATCTAGGCGTAACGTTCCAAAACGATATTTAAATGGAATGAGCACGTAAGTATGGTTGTAGGGAAGGTGAATGGTCGACTTCGGTTTACTGGGAGACTTTTTAAGGAAAGTGTGACTGATCTGTAAAGCAATCTGCATATAAGAGACTAGTGCGACTCATTCTTGAGTACTCTTCAAGTGTTAGTGATCCGCACCAAGCCAGATTAAAGCAAAACATCGAAGTTTTCCAGAGGCGGATTGCTAGATTTGTTATTAGTGGGTTCTAACAAGGCGCAAGAATTACGCAGATGCTTCGGAAGCTCAGAAGGAAAGGCGACGTTGTTTTCGAGGAACACTACCGAGAGAATTTATAGAACTAGCATCTGAAGGTTACTGCAGAACAATTCTAATGCCGCTAACATTAAGGACCACGAAGATAAGATGAGACAAATTAGGGCTGGTACAGAGGCACAAATACAGTCTTTTTCAATCGTTTTATTTGCGAATGGCATAGGAAAGGAAATATGCTGCATGTACCTGCAAAATTATATCACTGTAAGACACATCCTTCGGAAAATATGAAAAATGGCTCTAAGCACTATGGGACTTCACATCTGAGGTCATCAGTCCCCTAGACTTAGAACTACTTAAACCTAACTAACCTAAGGACATCACACACATCCATGCCCGAGGCAGGATTCGAACCTGCGATCGTAGCAGCAGCGCAGTTCCGGACTGAAGCGCCTAGAACCGCTCGGCGACAACGGTCGGCGGAATATATGACGTCATAAACATAGAGAAGCAGGAAATACTACCTTTTTCTTAAAACGGAGCACAAATCACATAGCCTATATTCATCCAGTGTTTGATCATGAGAGCACGTTGCGACCTTCAACTAACTTTAAGCATAATTTCAATCCCTAATTTTTTCCTTGCTTACAAGTGTAAAGTCAAAGATTTAGCACATTAGGCTAATTGTAAAGTATTCAGACATTTGAAGCTGTTTTATACATGGAATTTCCCTTCTTTAAAGTCTCTGGGGTTCACTGGTTGAAGGCCGAATGAGGAAGGGCGATTTTTATTATTGTACTGCGTCGGTTCGCGGCGCCCTCTGAACGACAAAATTGACGATGTATAATATCACTGGACGATAACTCCAATTAAATGTTTAATTTTTCCCGCAGTGACGTGCCCGTGACATTCTCTCTCCTCAAAAACTGCTGAGCCGGGTAGTACATAAATCGCTGATTTAACTGCCCGCGGGAATGACAAATTAATTCAAATGCTGGATAATGAGGCCGACAGAATGCACAAGGTTATCTGACAGAAGGTTAACGATTACCTTTTCTTCTGCTTGCTGTCCGATACCAGTTTAATAGCTGGTATTCTTTAAGTTCTTCGTTCTATGTCGATAAGCTGTCATCCTTACATTTTTTGTGCCACGACGTCCGTGTTGTAATATGGATTGTTATTTTGTAACGAAAGTACTTCTTGTAGTATTGTAGGTAATACAAAGTAAAGTCCCGAGTGTCTACCACTTGCAAACGTACCTGTTTCAACGAACATGGTCTTCAGTATCCTGCCTGCCTTAGAATGACCTCGCCAATCACATGGAAAAATGGTTATTACCTACGGGCGAAGGACTTCATTTCTCTCACGAAATTTGTTGGTATGACTGAGGGATAGGCACTAAACAACTAGAGGAGTAAGGCAGACAGAAACCCGTCAAAGACGGAAATTGTAGCGTATGTGAGGCCGTATTCATCCGATGTTAATCTGTAACACGTAGACACAACGTATTGAGATTTGAATAAATCGTAGAATGAAATAAAGTATGAGACGATTTTTCGACGTAATGAAGTAGGAACACATTGTAGAATGAAATAGAGTGTGATGCAATCTTTCGACGATTTGCAACTGTCATTGTTCTTTAAGTGCTTTAAGGGTAAAACATTATGTCCCTACTTGTTTGTCAGGAGACATGGCTCACTTCTGTTCTAAAACGATGCCGAAGCGACGAGGGACAAGACTAGGTGGGGGAGAGTGTGTTCAGCCGAATGCTGTTGCCGATACTATAACATCTATGGAAAGTCATCTTCTTTTGTCCTGCAGCCGCACAGGGTCGGCGTGGCTACTACTTGATTTAGCATGGTTAATTTAAGGGATGGCAGGACGCACTTTGTCGCCATCCCATTACCCCGTGGAGGGAACAGATGTACCCTGGCTCCCTGCGTGTAGTGTTATCCATGTGAAAGAGTGCGAACGTTTTCTAAAAACAGAGGCCGCATTTTGATACCAGCGCGGTATTCACCTAGTCGGATGTGGAAAACCGCCAAACAGCCACATCCAGGCTGGCTGGCACACCGACCTTCGTCATTAATCTGCCGGACGGATTCGATCCGGGCCAGGCGAGTCTCCCAAATCCCGGAAGCGGCGTGTTGAAACGTGCGGCTATCCGTGCGGCACAGGAAAGTCACGTCCACTGTCATTATTCTATTGTAGGACACCGTATACAGAGCAACCAGTAACCAACAGTCTTGACTGACAGGAAAAATAAACTGTTGCATATCGATTGAAAAGTTTGTTTTATTGTACCTCATTTTACAGTTTTGCATGGCAGTAGACCGAAAAGGCTTTAATCAGATTGATACAACTCGTGTAAGCTTAAGGTGGGCATGTCATTTCCATTTCTGCAAGTTACCGATGCGCACGTCACAGAGACAGCAAGTTACGTTACTGTTAAACAGTTTTTGGTCTCGCTGTGGCACAGTGTTTGCCTCTGCGCAGTCTGTAATATTCTTAGTTGAAATGTGGTAGGTGATAGACGTATTCAGTAGCGCTGTGTTGACTTTTGATTGTATCTGTTAGCTGAAGCAAGATTTATTGTAAAGGTCAGCATTACGCAGCTAGTTGAAATGATTGTCAGCTAGGTAATTTGCTCAGAGCCACTTTGTTAAACATAGTATTGTTGGCACCAATTTTATGTGTGAAGATCACTCGATATTTTTGCTCTGTCTTTTGAAAAAGTACTTCATTCCATAATCGTTGTCTTGGAATATCTTTTCATAGGAATGGTTACTCTCCCCATCCCACTGTTTAAAGAATGCTTATCATTATGCATTATCACACTGCACGATGTTGTATGCAACAGTTCGAAAGTAGTTTTGAAATTTTATTTAGAAATCTAGCTCAGCCGCTTCCTGCTTGCTGTTTGCTGTTGTGCTTTCGAGAAATCTGTAACAATATTGTCAACAATAAAGTGGAAATTTTGATTAAGGTCAGATAATTGTTTTACTTCAGTTGCTCATTTAATATAAAGACTAGTTACAGTTCAAATTAGGTTCTGTTTAGTCCAAGGCTAGCATACGAGTTTGAGTTGGATAACGGTTTGTGGGGACATGTTTTTTGTAATACTTACTCCTTTAATAGAGTGGGAGGTAAATGTGGGCTAAATTTCACACAGTAACCTATAGTGGGGAGGCTACAAAGTATACGCTTGTGTCATATCGATAAAGAATTAACGACTTATTGTAGTTTAAAATCTTCGCTTGGTGAAATTGAATTTAATATCAGTATCATGACTACGGGGTTTAAGATTTCAGACTATTCGAGGTTAACGTCTTCTGCTTCAAGGGGACATGTTTTAAAGGGAATATTAAGAAGATACCACTTTAGAGCAACAGACAGCCTGTACTTGAAGTTTCTGGTACACAAAGTCTGATCCGTTTTGAGATTCTGTTTCGTGGAAGCGTACGGGAAAAAACCTCAGTGAATACGAACATGAGTATAGTTCACTATGTTAACCAAATACCTTTTCAAAAGGAAATGAAACAAGTCAACTGCAGTCATCGATAAAGACGACACGAATCTCAAGAAATTACCTTGGCCAGAAAAGCCTGTTAAGGACGCGCAAACAACCTTAACGTTAGGGATGAACGAAATGTTAAGTCAAAGAGGACATTAAGATTCTCAAATAAGAATTATTTGCACAAGCACAAAGAACAACGTAGTAATAGCAATGCAAATTTATTGTAATCGACAAATCGCAGTGAATTTGCTCCGTACTGGAAGTAGAGTGTTAGATGATACTGATGTTGAGTATTGAGAAAATTAAGTAGTGATAACTTTTACAAAAATCATCAAGGTGAAGCTGTGGCGTAGAAATCTCTTAAGTATCCGTCCCAAGGTTGAAAAATAGTAGTCAGATAAAATGCTCTCCAGCCGAGGTAATTATTCTGGCCTTTAATGCATTGAATTCTACGCAAGAGAGACGCGTAAAGATGTTGCACAAACACAGTTGATATAATTTCGTCATTAGTTTTTGAACTTCTTATACAGATATTATGAACATCTCTAATAAGAGTAGCACAACACGAAGATATTTACTGATTTATCGCTTCCGAAATAAATCTGCATCATATTTCCATTTTATGGGCTCGATATGTATCTCCGAGAGACATGGCTCAACACCGTGTTATACTGTGGCAAGAGATGACAGAAACGAAGTTTGCGTCAGTGATACGAGATCACCAAGTCATGGCCACATACACAGGGTGGTGCATTGATCGTGACCGGGCCAAATATCTCACGAAATAAGCGTTAAAGGAAAAAAACTACAAAGAACGAAACTTGTCTAGCTTGAAGGGGGAAACCAATTGGCTCTATGGTCGGCCCGCTAGGTGGCGCTGCATAGGTCAAACGGATATCAACTGCGTTTTTTTTTTTAAATAGGAACCCCCATTTTTGTTACATATAGTAGTAGTATAGAGTAGTACGAAAAGAAATATGAATGTTTTAGTTGGACCATTTTTTTCGCTTTGTGATATATGGCGCTGTAATAGTCACAAACGTATGGCTCACAATTTTAGACGAACAGTTGGTAACAGGTAGGTTTTTTAAATTAAAATACAGAACGTAGGTACCTTTGAAATTTTATTTCAGTTGTTCCAATGTGATACGTGTACCTTTGTGAACTTATCATTTTTGAGAACGCATGCTGTTACAGCGTGATTGCCTGTAAATACCACATTAATGCAATAAATGCTCAAAATAATGTCCGTCAACCGCAATGCAATTGGCAATAAGTGTAACGACATTCCTCTCAACAGCGAGTAGTTCGCCTTCCGTAATGTTCGCACATACATTGAAAATGCGCTGAAGCCACAGAAAGAAATCTGGGGGCGTCAGATCCGGTGAACGTGCGGGTCATGGTATGGTGCTTCGACGACCAATCCGCCTGTCATGAAATATGCTATTCAATACCGCTTCAACCACACGCGAGATATGTGCCGGACATCCATCATGTTGGAAAAACATCGCCATTATGTCATGCAGTGAAACATCTTGTAGTAACATCGTTGGAACATTACGTAGGAAATCAGCATACATTGCACCATTTAGATTGTCATCAATAAAATGGGGGCCAATTATTCTTCCTCCCACAATGCCGCACCATACATTAACCCGCCAAGGTTGCTGATGTTCCACTTGTCGCAGTCATCGTGGATTTTCCGTTGCACAATAGCGCATATTATGCCGGTTTACGTTACCGCTGTTGGTGAATGACGCTTCGTCGCTAAATAGAACGCGTGCAAAAAATCTGTCATCGTCCCGTAATTTCTCTTGGGCCCAGTGGCGGAACTGTACACGACGTTCAAAGTCGTCGCCATGCAAATATGGTACGGGTGCAATCGATGTTGATGTAGCATTCTCGACACCGACGTTTTTGAGATTCCCGATTCTCGCGCAATTTGTCTGCTACTGATGTGCGGATTAGCCGCGACAGCAGCTAAAACACCTACTTGGGCATCATCATTTGTTGCAGGTCGTGGTTGACGTTTCAAATGTGGCTGAACACTTCCTGTTTCATTAAATAACGTAACTGTCCTGCGAACGGTCCGGACACTTGGATAATGTCGTCCAGGATACCGAGCAGTATACATAGCACACTCCCATTGGGAATTTTGATCACAATAGACATACATCAACACAATATTGACCTTTCCCGCAATTGGCAAACGGTCCATTTTAACAAGGGTAATGTATCACGAAGCAAATACCGTCCGCACTGGCGGACTGTTACGTTATATCACGTATTTATACATTTGCGACTATTACAGCACCATCTATCACAAAGAGAAAAATGTGGTCCAAGTAAAACATTCACATTTCATTACGTACTACTCGAATACGTAATAAAAATTGGGGTTCCTATGTTAAAAAAAGAAAAATTGATATCCGTTTGGCCTATGGCAGCGCCATATAGCGGGCCAACCATAGCGCCATCCGGTTTCCCTTTCCCTCTTCAAGCTAGACGAGTTTCGTTATTTGTAGTTTTTTCGTTTCATGCTTATTTCGTGTAATATTTGCCACGGTCACTATCAATGGACCACCCTGTATATATAAGCGTAATCATACGTTACCCAGGAAACTCCGTTCATTTTCTCAAGTCAGTTTGTAAATACTCAGGCTCTGCATTATTTTGGTGTGATCGATCCTAACTAGAAACATCAACAGCCCACAGCCTCATTTCCGAGCAACGGCATTTGTACCATATACTCGCTACGTACCTATGTTCATAAAAGGATTAGGAACTGTGATGAGCAGAAATAGCCGATTTATGTATATGGTAATATGCGTTTTTGATACAGAGGTATTGCTCACCTACTGTTTCAGGTAATATATTACAGTCACACACACACATTATGTATACTACTGGCCATTAAAATTGCTGCACTACGAAAATGACGTGCTACAGACGCGAAATTTAACCGACGTGAAAAAGATGCTGTGATATGCAAATGATTATCTTTTCAGAGCATTCACACAAGCTTCGCGCCGGTGGCGACACCTACAAAGTGCTGACATGAAGAAAGTTTCCAACCGATTTCTCATACACAAACAGCAGTTGACGGGCGTTGCCTGGCGAAACGTTGTTGTGATGCCTCATGTAAGGAGGTCAAATGTGTACCATCACATTTCCGACCTTGATAATGGTCGGATTGTAGCCTATCGTGATTGCGGTTTATCGTATCGCGACATTGCTGCTCGCATTTCTCGAAGTCCAATAACTGTTAGGAGAATACGGAATCGGTGGGTTCAGGAGAGCAATACGTAACGCCGTGCTGGATCCTAACGGCCTCGTATCACTAGCAGTCGAGATGACAGGCATCTTATCCGCATCGCTGTAACGGATCGTGCAGCCACGTCTCGATCCCTGAGTCAACAACCATCTGCACGAACAGTTCGACGACGATTGCAGCAGCATGGACTATCAGCTCGGAGACCATGGCTGCGGTTACCCTAGACGCTGCATCACAGACAGGAGCGCCTGCGATGGTGTACTCAACGACGAACCTGCTCCACGAATGGAAAAACGTCATTTTTTCGGATGAATCCAGGTTCTGTTTACAACATGATGATGGTCGCATCCGTGTTTGGCGACATCGCGGTGAACGCACATTGGAAGCGTGTATTCGTCATCGCCATACTGGCGTATCACCTGGCGTGATGGTGTGGGGTGCCATTGGTTACACGTCTCGGTCACCTCTTTTTCGCATTAACGGCACTTTGAACAATGGACGTTACATTTCAGATGTGTTACGACCCGTGGCTCTACCCTTCATTCGGTCCCTGCAAAACCCTACATTTCAGCATGATAATGCACGACCGCATGTTCCAGGTCCTGTACGGGCCTTTCTGGATACAGAAATTGTTCGACTGCTGCCCTGGCCAGCACATTCTCCAGATCTCTCACCAATTGAAAACGTCTGGTGAATGGTGGCCGAGCAACTGGCTTGTCACAATACGCCAGTCACTACTCTTGATGAACTGTGGTATCGTGTTAAAGCTGCATGGGCAGCTGTACCTGTACACGCCATCCAAGTTCTGTTTGACTCAATGCCCAGGCGTATCAAGCCCGTTTCTACGGCCAGAGGTGGTTGTCCTGGGTCCTGATTTCTCAGGACCTATGTTCCCAAATTGCGTGAAAGTGTAATCTCATGTCAGTTCTAGTATAATGCATTTGTCCAATGAATACCCGTTTATCATCTGCATTTCTTCTTGGTGTAGCAATTTTAATGGCCAGTGTGTGTGTCGTGTAGTCTTGTTCGTGTTGGAGGATGATTATGATAATAATGATAGAATGGGGACGGTGAAACCGGCTCACGGGACATAACCTACCCCTCTCTATTAGCACAAAGGCGGCCGCCGATCTTAACTTCTGCATCCGGCGGACGGATTATCATTAGCACTGTCGCTGCCCTCATTTCACGAGACATTCTGGGGAGGTTTTGCGTTTAATCCACGACATTAGCGCTAAGTCTGGTGATCAACATCTCTATGCCAACAGCCTTCCTCAACTTTGTCGTACTCGTAAAATCAAAGGGAATATGTCAACAGCATGTGTTGTACCTGGGCGGTTATCCATCCAAGTATAGGAACTTCTGTAGTGAACGAGGCAAGGTCGCTGTGAGGCGGAAAGTGAGTGGGAAGAACACTAATAACGTCCCTCCGAAGTTTACACCTTCACTTGCAACGTCCACGTGAAGTATATATGGCTGTTACAATCAGCCTACATGATCACGCGTTCGGAGGTGGCAATCAATCCTGATACGTTCAGCCACTCACAAGGTAACTAGGTACTTTCCCTTCTTTCTGACAACCATAATGCTCCATAAGGAGGATAAAAAGGGGGTTGCACAAAAATTACTGTACGTAGTTTGGTTTACGGGACGCCCACAACAAGTTGGAAAGCGCACTGTCTTCAGCCCTCTTAGGCTGTGACAAAGCTTTTTGTTGTAGAGGAGCGTTTGGGACTGAGGGAGAAAGCTACGCATAACTTTGACGTTGGACGAGTAAGGTGAAAGGAGCCGTATTTCTGTCCACAGACGGTGAAACGCTCCGTGGTTTGCCGTAATTCACGTGACAGGAATTGATTTCTGACTGCCAGAATTACGCAATTAGGCTGAGAGCTGGGCCGCTTTTAGCGTAACGAGCAGCCTCCGAGTCATCGATCTATCGCCAAGCGGCTCCCACCGGCGATAGACGCTTTGGGCGCCATTTGCGTTGATTGCTAACGGTCAGCCGCACGCTTACAACAGCTACTGATCTCCTGTGGTGCACCCCCATCTGTGGTGTCGCAGCAGGTTGCATTCAGCGTACTGCGCGGGCTTTCTCTGCTCACCCATTCTGCCTGTTGCGCTTTGTCTCCTTGGTGCAATGACAGAGGAGCCTGATAGGCATTCATGGAGTTTACGATTCAAATTAACATCCGACGATCCAGATTTATGTTTCCAGTGTTCCCCATAAGCCATTTCATTAGAATATTGGGACCATTAATTTGGAAAGGTCGCAGCGGTTTACTGGCTAACCTTCATTAAATCAGATCACAGTAAGTGCTCCATCTCAAATGATTTCTCCATCGACAGAATCATATACTTTAGTTTTCTCCATCCGATCTGACCCATCTTCATCTTCTGATTACTTAAGGGCCTGTTACATAGCGTTGATACGTGTGGAAGAACAGGGTAGTGCTCAAAACTGTTAGCGGTAAACGGCTGGTGCATGTTATATCTTTTAAGACCTAGGAGCAATACACCGAAGCATTCTGAAATCAATATTTTTGTTGTTATTGTTGTTGTGTTGGAGGTAGCGGTGATACTGGTTCTCACTCCAAAGATGATCTGATACAGCTCTCCATTTCGGTCTCTACTCGCAACGCTCTTCATCTCTGTGTAACTGCTGCATCCTAAATCCGTTTGAAGCTGTTTATTTAACACGAAAAATGTCGTATTACTGCCATGAGCTGCTGGTAAAATAGTTTATTTATACAACTAGTCTCAGTTGCCTGACCATCATGAGGCCCACAAAGGTGTTCACAGCATCATATTAGGCGAAATACACACACCAAAAAAAAGTTATGCCATGTCCTCGGTTCCGAGACTTCCGGAAGCTGTACAAAAAATTGGAACAGAGATCAACATAAACATCATTTCCGCCCTTTTTATTGCTCATGAAAACCACACATTGCATGTTGTACCACCATACAGCGAGACCTTCAGAGGTGGTCCTCCAGATTGCTGTACACACCGATACCTCTGATACCAAGTAGCACGTTCTCCTGCACTGATGCATGCCTGTATTCATCATATCAAGGTACTGTTGGTCCAGATTGTCCCACTCGGCAACGGCGATTCGGCATAGATTTCTCGGAGTGGTTGGTGGGTTACGTCGTCCATGAACAGCCCTTTTAAATCCATCCCACGCATCTTCGATCGTGTCCATGTCTGGAGGATATGCTGGCGATGTCGTTATCCTGAAAGAAGTCATTCACAAGATGTGCGCGATGGGGGCGCGAATTCTAGTCCGTGAAGACGAACGCCTCGCCAATATGCTGCTGAGATGGATGCACTATCGGTCGGAGGATGGCATTCACGTATCGTACAGACGTTACAGCACCTTCCATGACCACCAGTGGCGTACGTCGACCCCACATAATGCCACCCCAAAACAGCAGGGTTCAAATGGCTGTGAGCACTATGGAACTCAACTTCTGTGGTCATTAGTCCCCTAGAACTTAGAACTATTTAAACCTAACCAACCTAAGGACATCACACACATCCATGCCCGAGGCAGGATTCGAACCTGCGACCGTAGCGGCCTCGCGGTTCCAGACTGCAGCGCCTATAACCGCACGGCCACTTCGGCCGGCAAACAGCAGGGAACTTCCACCTTGCTGCACTCTCTGGACAGTGTGTCTAAGGCGTTCAGCCTGACCGAGTTGCCTCCAAACACGTCTCCGACGATTGTCTGGTTGAAGGCATATGCGACACTCATCGGTGAAGAGAACGTGATTCCAGTCCTGTGCGGTCCATTCGGCATGTTGTTGGACCCATCTATCACGCGCTGCATGGTACCGTGGTTGCAAAGATGGATCTCGCCATGGACGTCGGGAGTGAAGTTGCGCATAGTGCAGCCTATTGCACACAGTTTGAGTCGTAACACGACATCCTGTGGCTGCACGAAAAGCATTATTCAACATGGTGGCGTCCCTGTCAGGATTCCTCCGAGCCATAATCCGTAGGTAGTGGTCATCCACTGCAGTAGTAGCTCTTGGGCGGCCTGAGCGAGGCATGTCATCGACAGTTCTTGTCTCTCTGTATCTTCTCCATGTCCGAACAACATCACTTTGGTTCACTCCGAGAAGCCTGGACACCTCCCTTGTTGAGAGCCCTTCCTGGCACAAAGTAACAATGCAGACGCGATCGAACCGAGGTATTAACCGTCTAGGCATGGTTGGACTACAGACAACACGAGCCGTGTGCCTCCTTCCTATGGAATGACTTGAACTGATCGGCTGTCGGACCCCCTCCGTCTAATAGGCGCTGCTGATGCATGCTTGTTTACATCTTTGGGCGGGTTTAGTGATATCTCTGAACAGCTAAAGGGACCGTGTCTGTGACACAATATCCACAGTCAACACTTGTCTTCAGGAGTTCTGGGAACCGGAGTGATGCGAAACATCTTTTGATGTGTGTATAAAACCGTTATCGTCATGTGATGAAACCACGAATAACACACTGTTGTCATATCGTAATGCAAATTTCGCCTTTAATCTATAAAAGGGTGTACACAATCATGTTAAAACTGTAACCGGCGCTACGGTATTAACATAAATGTGTTCACAACCTAGTATTGCCTTTATAAAATGATGGCGTAATTTATATAACGATACGATAACAGTGTATTATACATGGTTTCACTACCTGACGGTAACGTTTTTATATTTCATGTAACATGATGCTGTGAACACTTTTATGAACCTGATGATGGTCAAAAATGGCTCTGAGCACTATGGGACTTAACATCTATGGTCATCAGTCCCCTAGAACTTAGAACTACTTAAACCCAACTAACCTAAGGACATCACACAACACCCAGTCATCACGAGGCAGAGAAAATCCCTGACCCCGCCGGGAAACGAACCCGGGAACCTGGGCGCGGGAAGCGAGAACTCTACCGCACGACCACGAGCTGCGAACACCAAGTGTACTACCTAATCTTCAACAGTCTTCTGCAGCACCATACTTCAAAACGTCTTGGCTCTTTCCTGTAGCTATCATCGTCCACAGTTCACTTCAGTATAAAGCTACACCCGCATACATTCAGAAAATAATTCCGTGACAGCTTTTTTTTAAATTTTTTAATGCTTTCCTTGTTATTGCCAGGCTGCCTTTCATATCCTATTCACTTCTGTCATCATTTTGCTTCGCAAATAGCAAAACTAGCTTCTCGTCGTGTCTAATCCAGTTCGCTCGGCATCGCCTGATTTACCTGGACTATACTTCCTCAACTTAGTTTTGCTTTTTTTGGTATTCACCTTATAACACCTTTTCAAGACGTAATCCATTTCATAATATGTTTGTACGCGTGGCCGGTTCTACTAATTGCCTGTCATCTTCACGACTCTGACAACTTCCAAACCAGTTAATTTACTGCTACTTAGCGGTTGCCATTACACCTACTTAACTGCAGATTAACGTTATCCTTCTGCTCGGCTGGCAAAGTCCCTTGATAATTATTACCGTATACTTTTAATGTGGCAGTATCTCCCATTGATCAAGTATGGTGTTTACCGTTAGAAGGACTAGCACTAATACCAATCTCCCTCACCTCCCTCATAAAAGCTGCACTCACCAACGGGAGTCATACGTCCATATTTCTCCTTCCACACCGACTACCTTTAATACAATTAACTCCTTCTTATTTCTGCAAGTATCCGTGAATTGTCAACTGACATCCTGCTTGAAACGGTTATCTGGAATTCTACTTTGCTTTCAGAGCACGTTAGTCATTATGAAACTTTCCGTTCTATGCCTATATTCAACGCCTTATTTGAGTCTTATCTATTAGATCGTAAATGAGTACTTTCTTAACTGAATGTTAATTACGTGTGACGAAATCGTAGAAAAACAAAATAAAGACCAGTTACGAACAAACCTCTTTTTAAAAAACTGTAAGATATCAACTGGTTTAATATTGATGTGTTATTTTCTCCAAGGGCAGAATGCAGAATTTTACCATGGATGGTGAATCATGTATGTTGCTAGCGCAGAGTACTGAATCAACATTAGACACTGATGCCTTAGTGTATAGTCAGACTGCAGTCTGACTTGTTACAGATGGCACGTTGATCTATGGGAAAATTAACCCATAAAAACTGTAGTTATATCCAGTTATGTCTTGGTAAAAAACACTGAATCAGTGTTTCCTCACCTGGCGAAGTTACCAACTCAGGGTTTGAATGAAGTTTTCTGAGGGTCCAAAACAAAAGGGTCTGTTTGTGTTGTCCCGTACCTAAATTATTTTTAAAATATCAATACTTTTATCAGTATTCCTTAAGACTGTAATACTGATTACTTAAGTTACTAATAATTACATATTTTTTACATAATAGCTTAGCACGTCACACAGTGTAGTGGAGGTTACAGCTTGTGAAACATATGTGTGAACTTTATCTTCGTCACATATTCCACCCACCACACACACACACACACACACACACACACACATTTCGTAGCATGCATCTGTTACAGCAAAATTGACATATGTACGTCTCATATGCTAAAATATGAAAATGCCTTCTCCATGTTATAGGTAGATTTCTTTAATATTCAATATACTGCTTAGCAGAACAACACAGTAGTAACTAAGTAATGGATACTACGTTGCTATAGGGCACACACAGTACACAGTATCATCATCATTGTTATTATTAGTGGCAGGGGTGATACGCAAAGCATTAGCAGCCTGAGGTCTTCAAAGTTCTTACAGTTCAGAAGTGCAGAGTCCAGCGGCGTTTAATTTGGTTCATTTTAAACGCGGGTTCAAGGAGAGGGTGAAGCACGTGTCGCTAGGGAAAGGGGTGGGTGCAGTGTAACCATGCTCTGTAACAAGTGCGTTCCTTCAAAGTGGTTAGTTAGCTTTCTTTACTTAGAAGGTGGTGTTGGTAGCACTTGCGATATACTAAAATCTCCTTCATTGTTCTATAAAAAAATGTAGTCAGAGATAAGCCCTACCAATTGTCTTAATGACTCATTAGTTTGTTGTTCAATAAAGCGCCTAAAAAACTGAAAATCATTTATCTTTCATAATGTTACAAATAAAAGTGTTTAAAGAAAGTTAGCTTTCATTCCAACGTTTAGTTAGGCGCTAATGCTGGCGATAGTAGAGAGAGAAAGAAAGCAGGAGGGGACGGGGGAAGTATTAGCTAACATCTGATTGCACTCAAGGGTAAAGGCGTCAGGAAGGTTCGGGACCACTGTACTACACTCCTGGAAATTGAAATAAGAACACCGTGAATTCATTGTCCCAGGAAGGGGAAACTTTATTGATACATTCCTGGGGTCAGATACATCACATGATCACACTGACAGAACCACAGGCACATAGACACAGGCAACAGAGCATGCACAATGTCGGCACTAGTACAGTGTATATCCACCTTTCGCAGCAATGCAGGCTGCTATTCTCCCATGGAGACGATCGTAGAGATGCTGGATGTAGTCCTGTGGAACGGCTTGCCATGCCATTTCCACCTGGCGCCTCAGTTGGACCAGCGTTCGTGCTGGACGTGCAGACCGCGTGAGACGACGCTTCATCCAGTCCCAAACATGCTCAATGGGGGACAGATCCGGAGATCTTGCTGGCCAGGGTAGTTGACTTACACCTTCTAGAGCACGTTGGGTGGCACGGGATACATGCGGACGTGCATTGTCCTGTTGGAACAGCAAGTTCCCTTGCCGGTCTAGGAATGGTAGAATGATGGGTTCGATGACGGTTTGGATGTACCATGCACTATTCAGTGTCCCCTCGACGATCACCAGTGGTGTACGGCCAGTGTAGGAGATCGCTCCCCACACCATGGTGCCGGGTGTTGGCCCTGTGTGCCTCGGTCGTATGCAGTCCTGATTGTGGCGCTCACCTGCACGGCGCCAAACACGCATACGACCATCATTGGCACCAAGGCAGAAGCGACTCTCATCGCTGAAGACGACACGTCTCCATTCGTCCCTTCATTCACGCCTGTCGCGACACCACTGGAGGCGGGCTGCACGATGTTGGGGCGTGAGTGGAAGACGGCCTAACGGTGTGCAGGACCGTAGCCCAGCTTCATGGAGACGGTTGCGAACGGTCCTCGCCGATACCCCAGGAGCAACAGTGTCCCTAATTTGCTGGGAAGTGGCGGTGCGGTCCCCTACGGCACTGCGTAGGATCCTACGGTCTTGGCGTGCATCCGTGCGTCGCTGCGGTCCGATCCCAGATCGACGGGCACGTGCACCTTCCGCCGACCACTGGCGACAACATCGATGTACTGTGGAGACCTCACGCCCCACGTGTTGAGCAATTCGGCGGTACGTCCACCCGGCCTCCCGCATGCCCACTATATGCCCTCGCTCAAAGTCCGTCAACTGCACATACGGTTCACGTCCACGCTGTCGCGGCATGCTACCAGTGTTAAAGACTGCGATGGAGCTCCGTATGCCACGGCAAACTGGCTGACACTGACGGCGGCGGTGCACAAATGCTGCGCAGCTAGCGCCATTCGACGGCCAACACCGCGGTTCCTGGTGTGTCCGCTGTGCTGTGCGTGTGATCATTGCTTGTACAGCCCTCTCGTAGTGTCCGGAGCAAGTATGGTGGGTCTGACACACCGGTGTCAATGTGTTCTTTTTTCCATTTCCAGGAGCGTATATCATAAAAAGTGTCTGGATACCTATTAGTGAACATTAATATTCAGTGTAGCCAACCTTCGTTTTATAACGGCCTGAACTCTGCTGCGGACAGTCTCAATAAGCTGGCTGAATGTTGGTGCAAGAATGACAACACATTCTTCCTCAAGAACAGTAACCGGAGAAGGTATTGATGTTGCACGATGGAGCGAAGTCTACGTTCTAGCTCATGTGAAAGGTTTTAAATTGGGTGCAGGTCGGGACTGTGAGCAGGCCAATCCATTTCAAGATTGTTACTCACCACGAACCATTAACTCAAAAATGCTGCTTTATGACAAGGTGCATTGTCATGCTGATACAAAAAACAAAATCTTTGCCTCCGATCTATTCATCTACTGTACGCAGTTCACAGTGCTGTAAAATCTGATCACATCGCCGGCCGCTGTGGCCGAGCGGTTCTAGGCGCTACAGTCTGCCTCGGGCATGGATGTGTGTGATGTCCTTAGGTTAGTTAGGTTTACGTAGTTGTAAGTTCTAGGGGACTGATGACCTCAGGAGTTAAGTCCCATAGTACTCAAAGCCATTTTTTTGTGATCACATCGTTTCTCATTTTGAGTTTTCTCAAGTTCGATAAGGGGACCATACACTAATCACGAAAAACACCCCGCACCGTAATACCACCTCCTCAGTGCTTCAGTGTTGGCACTATTGGTGATGGCAGCTAACATTCTCGGGCATGCGCCAAACCCAAACCCTTCCACCGGGATGACACAGGATACAGCGCAATTAATCATTCCAAATCACTCCTATCATCCACTGCCCACAAGCGTCGTTGTTTGCACTACATAAACGATAAACGTCGCTTACACTATGTGATCAAAAGTACCCGGTAAAAGAGATGCCTTGCCCATTAAAAGAGATCGGGAATGACGGGGCCTCTCCTTTCACCACATAACGTGGATTGTGCTCACAGCTGCCCTGTTAGTATGACTTTCCTTTATCTAGAAGGGAAGACTGGAGTTGAATTTCATACAGATCACCACACACAAGAGTCGTCGGCGCATCAGAATGGAATAGAGCCTGGCCCAGGGATCGTATATCTGACTGCATAAAGAATTTCCATCACGATCAAACAAAAACTACTTATTGGATTTACCATTACTTTTATCATCTTAAGAGGAGCATTTTCAGTAGGGGGCCTTGCAGTGCTTGCATTTCCTTGATATCTCTATAAATGGGGTTAACACTTTTCATTGAAAGTCGAATTAAAAGCACAACAATTTATTATAAATCGAAATTACACTTATACAAACGAAGTATAATTATTGAGTATACATATTTTGTTACCTATGGACGTTAATACAAGACTGGGTGTCATAGGGGGATATGGCCTAAATTCAGCAGTCGCCCGCAATAGTAGCGTTCGAAAAGGACAAGGAAAGGTTGGAGCTGACCATTCAGAAAAGAATTTACTCTAATTATTGAAAGGTAAGAGACGGGATTCAATAACTAATACGTAAATATATTGAAAAGGCAAACTATGAACTACTTGTGGATGCACGTTATGAAAGCGGCCTCCCGTCCGTAAACTAACAAAATTCACGAAACTCATTCTGCAACACCTTGTTTTATTAATACAAATAGCAAGAAACGCGGGCCATGCTACTTCTGGCTCAATTTAGATATCATGTGTTCACACGTGGGCGACAAAGAAGGGAAAACCTAACACACAAAGGCCGTTGTAAAATGTTCACTAATATCACGGAGTATTGGAGAAGGAAAGACATTCGCTGAAGGCGAAGTAGTTACGAGGGTGGCTGAATTATACCGAACGTGGTGGCTGAGAGTCCCACATATGTTTTGCATACTGCAACCGACCAAGCTCTGACGCCAAGTCCAAGAACAAAATTGCAAAATAAGGAAGAAATAAAAGCAATGAGGCGCAAATCCTCCGGAAATTAAAGATCAGTTTTTTTTTTTTTTTTCGTCATCAGTCTACTGACTGGTTTGATGCGGCCCGCAACGAATTCCTTTCCTGTGCTAACCTCTTCATCTCAGAGTAGCAACTGCAACCTACGTCCTCAATTATTTGCTTGACGTATTCCAATCTCTGTCTTCCTCTACAGTTTTTTCCCTCTACAGCTCCCTCTAGTACCATGAAAGTCATTCCCTCAGGTCCTATCAGTGTTTTCCACATATTCCTTTCCTCTCCGACTCTGCGTAGAACCTCCTCATTCCTTACCTTATCAGTCCACCTCATTTTCAACATTCGTCTATAGCACCACACCTCAAATGCTTCGATTCTCTTCTGTTCCGGTTTTCCCACAGTCCATGTTTCACTACCATACAATCCTGTACTACAGACGTACATCCTCAGAAATTTCTTCCTCAAACTAAGGCCGGTATTTGATATTAGTAGACCTCTCTTGGCCAGAAATGCCTTTTTTGCCATAGCGAGTCTGCTTTTGATGTCCTCCCTGCTCCGTCTGTCATTGGTTATTTTGCTGCCTAGGTAGCAGAATTCCTTAACTTCATTGACTTCGTGACTATCAATCCTGATGTTAAGTTTCTCGCTGTTCTCATTTCTACTACTTCTCATTACCTTCGTCTTTCTCCGATTTACTCTTAAACCATACTGTGTACTCATTAGACTGTTCATTCCGTTCAGCAGATCGTTTAATACTTCTTCACTTTCACTCAGGATAGCAATGTCATCAGCGAATCGTATCATTGATATTCTTTCACCTTGTATTTTAATTGCACTCCTGAACCTTTCTTTAATTTCCATCATTGCTTCTTCGATGTACAGATTGAAGAGTAGGGGCGAAAGGCTACAGCCTTGTCTTACACCCTTCTTAATACGAGCACTTCGTTCTTGATCGTCCACTCTTATTATTCCCTCTTGGTTGTTGTACATATTGTATATGACCCGTCTCTCCCTATAGCTTACCCCTACTTTTTTTAGAATCTCGAACTGCTTGCACCATTTTATATTGTCGAACGCTTTTTCCAGGTCGACAAATCCTATGAAAGTGTCTTGATTTTTCTTTAGCCTTGCTTCCATTATTAGCCGTAATGTCAGAATTGCCTCTCTCGTCCCTTTACTTTTCCTAAAGCCAAACTCATCGTCACCTAGCGCATTCTCAATTTTCTTTCCCATTCTTCTGTATATTATTCTTGTAAGCAGCTTCGATGCATGAGCTGTTAAGCTGATTGTGCGATAATTCTCGCACTTGTCAGCTCTTGCCGTCTTCGGAATTGTGTGGATGATGCTTTTCCGAAAGTCAGATGGTATATCGCCAGACTCATATATTCTACACACCAACGTGAATAGTCGTTTTGTTGCCACTTCCCCCAATGATTTTAGAAATTCTGATGGAATGCTATCTATCCCTTCTGCCTTATTTGACCGTAAGTCCTCCAAAGCTCTTTTAAATTCTGATTCTAATACTGGATCCCCTATCTCTTCTAAATTGACTCCTGTTTCTTCTTCTATCACATCAGACAAATCTTCACCCTCATAGAGGCTTTCAATGTATTCTTTCCACCTATCTGCTCTCTCCTCTGCATTTAACAGTGGAATTCCCGTTGCACTCTTAATGTTACCACCGTTGCTTTTAATGTCACCAAAGGTTGTTTTGACTTTCCTGTATGCTGAGTCTGTCCTTCCGACAATCATATCTTTTTCGATGTCTTCACATTTTTCCTGCAGACATTTCGTCTTAGCTTCCCTGCACTTCCTATTTATTTCATTCCTCAGCGACTTGTATTTCTGTATTCCTGATTTTCCCGGAACATGTTTGTACTTCCCCCTTTCATCAATCAACTGAAGTATTTCTTCTGTTACCCGTGGTTTCTTCGCAGCTACCTTCTTTGTACCTATGTTTTCCTTCCCAACTTCTGTGATGGCCCTTTTTAGAGATGTCCATTCCTCTTCAACTGTATTGCCTACTGTGCTATTCCTTATTACTGTATCTATAGCGTTAGAGAACTTCAAACGTATCTCGTCACTCCTTAGTACTTCCGTATTCCACTTCTTTGCGTATTGATTCTTCCTGACTAATGCCTTGAACTTCAGCTTACTCTTCATCACTACTACATTGTGATCTGAGTCTATACCTGCTCCTGGGTACGCCTTACAATCCAGTATCTGATTTCGGAATCTCTGTCTGACCATGATGTAATCTAATTGAAATCTTCCCGTATCTCCCGGCCTTTTCCAAGTATATCTCCTCCTCTTGTGATTCTTGAACAGGGTATTCGCTATTACTAGCTGAAACTTGTTACAGAACTCAATTAGTCTTTCTCCTATTTCATTCCTTGTCCCAAGCCCGTATTCTCCTGTAACCTTTTCTTCTAGTTCTTCCCCTACACCTGCATTCCAGTCGCCCATGACTATTAGATTTTCGTCCCCCTTTACATACTGCATTACCCTTTCAATATCCTCATACACTTTCTCTATCTGTTCATCTTCAGCTTGCGACGTCGGCATGTATACCTGAACTATCGTTGTCGGTGTTGGTCTGCTGTCGATTCTGATTAGAACAACCCAGTCACTGAACTGTTCACAGTAACACACCCTCTGCCCTACCTTCCTATTCATAACGAATCCCACACCTGTTATACCATTTTCTGCTGCTGTTGATATTACCCGATACTCATCTGACCAGAAATCCTTGTCTTCCTTCCACTTCACTTCACTGACCCCTACTATATCTAGATTGAGCCTTTGCATTTCCCTTTTCAGATTTTCTAGTTTCCCTACCACGTTCAAGCTTCTGACATTCCACGCCCCGACTCGTAGAACGTTATCCATTCGTTAATTATTCAGTCTTTTTCTCATGGTAACCTCCCCCTTGGCAGATCCGAATGGGGGACTATTCCGGAATCTTTTGCCAATGGAGAGATCATCATGACACTTCTTCAATTACAGGCCACATGTCCTGTGGATACACGTTACGTGTCTTTAATGCAGTGGTTTCCATTGCCTTCTGCATCCTCATGTCGTTGATCATTGCTGATTCTTCCGCCTTCAGGGGCAATTTCCCACCCCTAGGACAAGAGAGTGCCCTGAACCTCTATCCGCTCCTCCGCCCTCTTTGACAAGGCCGTTGGCAGAATGAGGCTGACTTCTTATGCCGGAAGTCTTCGGCCGCCAATGCTGATTATGTATCAAAATTTAGGCAGTGGCAGGGATCGAACCCGGGACCGAAGACGTTTTTGATTATGAATCGAAGACGCTACTCCTAGACCACGGGTACCTTAAGATCACCTAACACTTTAATATGTATTCGACACTCAATCCACTTCTGAACCTAGCAAGAGCACGCATGCTTACCAGCTTGCAACCGTCTTCTCCCGGATCTCGCCACCGACTCCCCACGACTGCTAACCGCTAACTGCCGTTGCTCCAGCGGAGCCGGGCCTTGTGGGGGTGGGAATTGGCGCACTTTTCGCCGGCCGATCAGGGGGCACGGATCTGTCGCCGAACTAGCTGCCGTTCAAGCAGACATTCCTGACTTGGCGGAATTACTCGTGAATGGATAGAATTTAGTCAGCGAGGCCTCTTTTCAGAGCCAAACGTGCAGGAGAAAGTGAGTCTTAGATTGTTACTACTACTTAGAATAATAAGAAGTCGTTCAAATTACCGGCCCATGCTTCCAAGCTAAAAGGTCAGCGCGGGAAAAGGAAAGCCAACATGGCTAGCTGATGGAGACTGCTGAATATGGAAATAAAATAAAAGTACCTTGTTCCAATCCTCTCTCCGGTTTCATTATGCTGTCATACTGAAAAATCAGCAGAATGACAGGCATGCTATTGCCGTATTAGTAATGATAATAAGATGACTGCAATATAGTAAATCGTAAATAAATGAAATAAGTGCAAGGTAGATGCACGTCTTTCACCGGACACCCCCAAAAACATACGTTTTTCATATTACGTGCATTGCGCTGCCACCTACTGCCAGGTACCCTACTCAATATCAGCGACCTCAGTAGTCATTACACAACGTGAAAGAGCAGAATGGGGCGCTCCGCGGAACTCACGGACTTCGAAAGTGATCAGGTCTTATTCACCTGCATCTATTGTCTACAAGACATCGTGCACTAATGGAGCAATCTGCGTTCTACACGAGTACCTTTTCCCTGATTCCGTGCTGAGTCTTTGAGAGAAACGTGTTTACTTCCAGGCACGTCATCGCGTTCGGTGGTGTCCACTTTGTGCCATTCGGAGACGGCAAACAGATCGAATGGCAATTTCGAGGCGCCACTCTTTCTGTTCCAAAACCTAATAACCACCCACAAATTACAGCCATTAATCTCAGGATAGAACATCAATAGCGTTTCGTCTTGGCCCTGGGCAATACACCGCTTGACAACACGAACAGAGACATCGTTGGAGAGGAATAACCACAAGTAGTGATCCACAACGTGAAACATAGTACATTCGTAACAGCCGGCCGCTGTGGTAGAGCAGCTCAAGGCGCTTCAGTTCGGAACCACGCGGCTGCTACGGTCGCAAGTTCGAATCTTGCCTCTGGCATGAATGTGTGTGATGTCCTTAGGTTAGTTAGGTTTCCAGAATGAGATTTTCACTCTGCAGCCGAGTGTGCGCTGATATGAAACTTCCTGGCAGATTAAAACTGTGTGCCCCACCGAGACTCGAACTCGGGACCTTTGCCTTTCGCGGGCAAGTGCTCTACCATCTGAGCTGTGCCAGAAGTAAAGCTGTGAGTACCGGGCGTGAGTCGTGCTTCGGTAGCTCAGATGGTAGAGCACTTGCCCGCGAAAGGCAAAGGTCCCGAGTTCGAGTCTCGGTCGGGCACACAGTTTTAATCTGCCAGGAGGTTTCTTAGTTAGGTTTACTTATTCCTAATTTATAGGGGACTGATCACCTCAGATGTTAAGTCCCATAGAGCTTAGAGCCATTTGAACCATTTTTAACATACGTATTAGAGGTGGAGTGGTATATTTACAACGAAAGATGTTGCAGATTCCAACACATGGGAAAGCAGGATAAGAGACACAAATAACTTTGAAGTTTGCGACAGATCAGACTTCCAACATAGAGACAGATATCGAACTCTCAGTGAGGAACATGCCCTTCTCGGGCAATAATGCAGATTTTCCACCCGTTATTCGTGCTGGGTGCCTAACTATTGAGGATTTCTTGGGACACGTTCTCCGATTCCTTTCTCAAGGCAGTTTTCAGTTCCCGAACGGTTCGTAGAGGCGAGGGCGCTGATGACCTTGATGTTTAGTGCTCTCAACCGTAAACCATCATCATCAGGGAAGGGGTGTTTATTGTGGAAAACGTCCGCCAAAAGTATCCCAGGCATGCTCCATAGAGTTTAGATCTGGGAAGAACGCTTTCCATTCCATACGTTCAATATCAACATTCCAGGGTGTGCATCGCACAGGTTCTTTATCCTCTGCCCTTCAAACCGCTACCCTTCGTTCGACTTTCGACCCAATGTATCTGCAGATGAGTGCGTATTAATGGTTAACCTTAACGAGACGTACGCAAACGTCGCAGTATCCAGATCCTGGGACAACTCACTTTAGTGAAAACTAACCCTTATGCAGAGATGGCAGTAGACCTTTTGAGATGGCAATAATGGACGTGTGGGCGCGGAGGGGATCCACCTCACGAAAAAAAGAAGAAGAAGAAGAAGAAGAAATCAAGTTGTCTGACACCTAAGCGGTCCAATGTCACCCATAAAGAGAAAGTCGGGACCTAACACACCCCTATTCAGACGGACGTTATCCCGAATAATCCCTCTGCAGTACGGCTGTGCTATAACGGTAACATGCGCAAAGATATGCAACGGTGTTCGGGCATTGTACGTCGGTCCACACCACAACGCTGATGCCGTACGAATGATGTTCATAAACGTCCTGTGGTGTGTAAAGTGTTCCTCTCTCTCTCTCTCTCTCTCTCTCTCTCTCTCTCTCTCTCTCTCAGTCTCTCTCTCCACGCTGATGGCCGCTGTGGCATTTGCCACAGTGGAGTGGGATTCGTCGGAGAACATCAATCCGAACTACTGTTGCTGACCACAACCAACTTGTTCCCTGCAGCAACGAACACTATCTCGACCATCTTGTAGTTCATATAGGATGCATACAACAGGCTTCCGATCGTACAAACGAGCCTGAATTAATGGCTGTGAAATGGTTCTGGTTCAAATGGTTCAAATGGCTCTGAGCACTATGGGACTCAACTGCTGTGGTCATAAGTCCCCTAGAACTTAGAACTACTTAAACCTAACTAACCTAAGGACAGCACACAACACCCAGCCATCACGAGGCAGAGAAAATCCCTGACCCCGCCGGGAATCGAACCCGGGAACCCGGGCGTGGGAAGCGAGAACGCTACCGCACGACCACGAGATGCGGGCAAAATGGTTCTGGCAGAGACTCTTCTAACTGTAGCGGTTGTAACGCTTGCAGCGATCTGCCGAGATGTCCGTTCCTTTTCACCGCTAAGGCTAGGTATCGATCCTCTTTCTGTATGGTGTTCCGTCTACGACCACCAGCATGCTTTCACACAGCATATCCACATCCAGCTGTATTTTTTAATCGCGATGTGTCCCTTTTAGACACACGCGTTACTGTAGTCACAGGGGCTTCGAGCCGTCCAACTCCTCGTCCACGATCGTACGCAAGCAGATGACGTGTTGCAGACATGTTGCCGTACGACACGGAATGTCACGCTAATCGGTTCCACAACAACCTTCATCAGACACAGTACTGCATAAACTGTCGAATCCATACTCAGCGTTTGTACACTGGCTTCGTTGTAGTTAACGCGTCCCGCACTCTACATGTTTGACGATCATTGCGTGGGTGTTCCGAAGCATCACAACATTTTTACGAACATGCCGGCCGTGGTGGCCGAGCGGTTCTAGGCGCTTCAGTCTGGAGTCGCACTGCTGCTAAGGTCGCAAGTTCGAATCCTGCCTCGGGCATGTATGTGTGTGATGTCCTTAGGTTGGTTAGGTTTAAGTAGTTCTAAGTTCTAGGGGACTAATGACCTCAGATGTTAAGTCCCAAAGCGCTCAGAGCCATTTTTTACGAATTTTTTTTAAAGTTCCGAGGAAAGTAGAATGAGGTAGCTGGTAGCACACTTTTCAGTTGGTCTTTTAAATAAACAGGAACAAATTAGCAGTTTTTGTGCTCCGATAGGAGCATTTTCCGCTGGTACTGAGATAAGTACACTACTGGACATTACAATTGCTACACCACGAAGATGACGTGCTACAGACGCATAAATTTAACCAACGGGAGGAAGGTGCTGTGATATGCAAATGGCCGGCCGCGGTGGTCTAGCGGTTAAGGCGCTCAGTCCGGAACCGCGCGACTGCTACGGTCGCAGGTTCGAATCCTGCCTCGAGCATGGATGTGTGTGATGTCCTTAGGATAGTTAGGTTTAAGTAGTTCTAAGTTCTAGGGGACTGATGACCACAGATGTTAAGTCCCATAGTGCTCAGAGCCATTTGAACCATTTGATATGCAAATGATTAGCTTTTCACAGCATTCACACAAGGTTGGCGCCGGTGGCGACACCTACAACGTGCTGACATGAGGAAAGTTTCCAACAGATTTCTCATACACAAAAACAGTAGTTGACCGGCGTTGCCTGGTGAAACGTTGTTGTGATGCCTCATGTGAGGAGGTGAAATGCGTACCATCACGTTTCTGACTTTGATAAATGTCGGATTGTAGCCTATCGCGATTGCGGTTTATCGTATCGCGACAATGCTGCTCGCGTTGGTCGAGATCCAATGATTGTTAGCAGAATATGGAATCGGTGAGTTCATGAGGGTAATTCGGAACGCCGTGCTGGATCCCAACGGCCTCGTATCACTAGCAGTCGACATGACAGGCATCTTATCCGCATCGCTGTAACGGATCGTGATGCCACGTCTCGATCCCTCAATCAACAGATGGGGGCGTTTGCAAGACAACAATCATTTACACGAAGATTCCGACGACGTTTGCACCAGCACGGACTATCAGCTCGGGGACCATGGCTGCGGTTACCGTTAACGCTGCATCACAGACAAGAGCGCCTGCGATGCTGTACTCAACGACGAACCTGGCTGCATGAATGGCAAAAGGTCATTTTTTCGGATGAATCCAGTTTCTGCTTACGGCATCGTGATGATCGCATCCGTGTTTGGCGACATCGCGGTGAACGCGCATTGGAAGCGTGTATTCGTCATCGCCATACTGGTGTATCAGCCGGCGTGATGGTATGGGATGCCATGCGTTACACGTCTCGGTCACCTCTTGTTCGCACTGACGGCACTTTGAACAGTGGACGTTACATTTCAGACGTGTTACGACCGTGGCTCTACTCTTCATTCGATCCCTGCGAAACCCTACATTTCAGCTGTATACTGCACGACCGCATGTTGCAGTTACTGTACAGGCCTTTCTGGATACAGAAACTGTTCGACCGCTGCCCTGGCCAGCAAATTCTCCAGATCTCTCACCAATTGAAAACGTCAGGTAATGGTGGCCGAGCAACTGGCTCGTCACAATACGCCAGTCACTACTCTTGATGAACTGTGATATCGTGTTGAAGCTGCATGGGCAGCTGTACCGGTACACACCATCCAAGCTCTGTTTGACTCAATGCCCAGGCGTATCAAGGCCGTTATTACGGCCATAGGTGGTTGTTCTGGGCACTGATTTCGCAGGATCTATGCACCCAAACTGCGTGAAAATGTTGATCACACGTCAGTTTTAGTATAATATATTTGTCCAATGAATACCCGTTCATCATCTGCATTTCTTCTTGGTGTGGCAATTTTAATGGCCAGTCGTGTATGTTTTCTGATCGTGGAGGGACAAAGCACAGTCCAGAGGAATGGAATGCACAAGGCGTTTCGCGCGGCCGCAGCGCTGTTGTCGCAAGGAATGGCGGCTGACAAGCGAGCTCTACGAGTCGCAGGTCAGGCGCGGCCTGTCCGTGGCAGATAAGGCGTCCGGCGCTGGAGAGCGAGCCGTTGATGCGACGTGACGTACGCGTCAGCGCCGCAGATACGTCCACCGGACGAGCAGGCTACTACTTCTGGGACGGACTTAGACCGCGCGCCACAGCTGCGCCATCAGCGACCGCAAGTCTAAATCGTTCTTCCCCTCTGCGGCGTCGCACTGCACAAAAACGAACGTGCTGCGTTTTTCGAGATCGCGTTAGGAGCAGCTTGCGTCACGACATCTCGTTGGCAAGAAGCTTTTTACTGCCGCGTACACTAATCGAAAGCGAGAGCGTTACTCACACGTGGCGGCGCAGTCTGGAACGTTCGGAATGAAAGTAAAAATGATACACGGCTAGCTCTGCAGGAAATACGGACGCTGCCAGCTGCACGCACTGGCGTTAAGTTCTGCGAAGTTATCCTATGTGGCATCGCTGTATAGAAGGGCATCGGTGTTCATCCTGAACCTTACAAACTGTTGCATTAATCAACTTTATACGTGATTTGTACAACATTTGTCTTTTGAACAAGACTTATAAGATTTTTGTATAAAAACTATCGGCTCTCAACCTTGAAAGGTCTCTGTTGGATTCCTTTCATGTTTAATTTCTTAAATCTGTTGCCATTTATGGAATAAATTGCTCTTCTAAATGTACTGTGGCCTTGTCTGCTACCCTCAAGCATGCAACTAGAAATACATATGCTCATTCATCCTCTCACACAAAAGGGAAGGGGGATGACAGTATCTTATCATATACAGTATATAATAGAAACCGGATGTAGGTTCCGTATGAGACTGTGTGACATGAATTACATATAAGAATTACATATAAACTGTGCTTTAAAGTGTAGTAGTGTGACAGATCGTTCTTGTTTATGTGTAAAAGTAACACGTTCCACTGCTCAGTCTCCTCCCAGATAGTCAGAAACGCCACAGTACATTTAGAAGAGCAATTTATTCCATAAATGGCAACAGATTTAAGAAATTAAACATGAAAGCAATCCAACAGAGACCTTTCAACCTGTCGTTTCAATTTATAAGGGGCAGTGAAATGAAAACGAGGCAAATGAAATAAACTAATTAAAGTGCCTATTCCAGAATGAGATTTTCACTCTGCAGCTGATTGTGCGCTGATATGAAACTTCCTGGCAGATTAAAACTATGTACCGGACCGAGACTCGAACTCGGGACCTTTGCCTTTCGCGGGCAAGTGCTCTACCAACTGAGCTGCCCAAGCACGACTCACGCCCCGTCCTCACAGCTTTACTTCTGCCAGTACCTCGTCTCCTACCTTCCAAACTGGCAGAAGTAAAGCTGTGAGGACGGGGCGTGAGTCGTGCTTGGGTAGCTCAGTTGGTAGAGCGCTTGCCCGCGAAAGGCAAAGGTCCCGAGTTCGAGTCTTGGTCCGGCACACAGTTTTAGTCTGCCAGGAAGTTTCAAAGTGCCTATTATTTCACAAATAATCACCAAAACTGTTAAGCGGGTTGTGCCTTCATGGAAAAATGTTTACGGCTGTTCACGGGCGGCGCCGAGTAGCCGCGCTGTTAGAGACGTCATGTCACGGATTGCTCGGCCCCTCCCGCTGGAAGTTCGAGTCCTCCCTCGGGCATTGGTGTGTGTGTGTTTTTCTTAGAATAAGTTAGTTTAAGTAGTGTGTACGTCTAGGGACCGATGACCTCAGCCGTTTGGTACCTTAGGATTTCACACACATTTGAACAGCTGTTCACGGAAACGTGATTGACCCCAGGCCTCCACCTCTTCATCTGAAGCAAATGGACGTTCATGAATGTCTTACTCCATGGTTCCAGAAATAAGGAAATCACATGGGTAGAGGATCTAACGGTACGCTGGACGTGTAAGGGCCTTACAGCGAAACTTCTGCGCCGTCGTCGAAACATCCCTGACAGCATTTTGTTGCAGTATCATGCCCGCTCACATGTTTCCAAGGTTGCTTCGACTACGCTGTAGAAGTTTCGCTGAAAGGCCCTTGCACGTCCAGCATAACGATTTCTTGCCATGCGATTTCTACAGTGTCAGAGTCCACAAGAAAGAAATTGGTGGTCGTTGATTTTCTTGTGACGAATTTGTGAACGCCTGGGTGCAATCATGAGTCCATAGACAACAGCGTACATGAAACTTTCTGGTATATTAAAACTGTGTGCCGGACCGAGACTCGAACGCGGAACCTTTTCCTTTCAAGGGCAAGTGCTGTACCAACTAAGCTACTCAAGCACGACTCACGACGCGCCTCACAGCCTCAAATCTGCCAATACCTCGTCTCCTACCTTCGAAACTTCACAGAAGCTCTTCTGCGGAACTTGCAGAGGTAGCACTCCTGGAAGAAACTATATTGGGGAGATATGGCTCAGGGCTCAGCCACAGCCTGAGGAATGTTTCCAGAATGCAGCGCAGTGACACTTTAACTGAAAGGCGAAGGTTCCGAGTCCGAGTCTGGGTAGGGCACACGGTTTTAATATGCCAGGGAGTTTCATATCAGCGCACACTCCGCTGCAGAGTGAAAATCTCATTCTCGAAACATCCCCCAGGCTGTGGCTAAACCATGTCTCCGCAATATCCTTTCTTTCAGGAGTGCTAGTTCTGCAAGGTTCGCAGGAGAGCTTCTGTGAAGTTTGGAAGGTAGGAGACGAGGTACTGGCAGAAGTAAAGCTGTGAGTACTGGGCGTGAGTCGTGCTTCGGTAGCTCAGTTGGTAGAGCACTTGCCCGCGAAAGGCGAAGGTCCCGATTTCGAGTCTCGGTCCGGCACACAGTTTTAATCTGCCAGGAAGTTTCAAATCAGCGCACACTCCGCTGCAGAGTGAAAATCTCATTCTCGAAACGTCCCCCAGGCTGTGGCTAAACCATGTCTCCGCAATATCCTATCTTTCAGGAGTGCTAGTTCTGCAAGGTTCGCAGGAGAGCTTCTGTAAAGTTTGGAAGCTAGTAACACTGCGCTCGGGCGCACGATACTCTTTAAAGCCTGTACTATGGTAAGTTGACGGGCTTCACCTTATAAGAAAGGATTTTGGTATATATGTTGACCGCGTGTACCTGCATGGAGGCAAAATCAGACTTTCACCCACTCAGTAACAACAATGATACGTCAAGCAAGTCTGAAGTGCAACTAGACGTTAGGACGGACAAGAAACAACACAGCAGATGCTACCAATTTGTTAATAATACGGTCGCCAGCCTAATTAGGCATTAATTGAGTTTCTTCCCTACACAATTTGAGATACGTGCATGCAAAACACCACGTAATAACACTGTATAATATGGTAAATTTTAGAACCAGAAAATCTACTGAACTGATAATTTCGGTACTAATTTGGATAAACCATAAATACACAACATTACACTATAATGTTTACTACAAACTTCGTACTGTCTATTGATCTGATTAAAATCGGGCATAGGTTACCCTAGAAATAGCACTTTCGAAACACACATACAATGTCAATTTTGAAAAAGGTAAAACACTGATAAATTTTGGTTTTATATTGACTTTAACTTTGCTGGTCAAATCAGTTCAGTACACTTCAGAATTCAAATGAATAGAAAAGAAAATGTGGGGGGGGGGGGGGAACCCTGAAACTGTTATGATCACTGTATTGAAAATTTTGATTATTGAAATCATTAAGCACTCAAGATTTCCAATATATGAGTTACTACTCTTTTTGTCTTATTTCCTGCTCATTTAACTACCTTTATTTCTGCCTCAAAATAATTAAACTTCATTACTAATTCAATTTCAAAATTATCTTCCAACTTTGTCAGACCTTTGTTATTTACCTATATATTCATTAACAACAAAGTTCTTTAAACATCATTCTAACATAGCTAGGTCTGCAGGTAATTATTATTAACATAAACTTTAAATCTTCATTTCGGGACACTCGGATTGCACAACATGTGGAAAGGACCCTGTCTAGGTTAGTTGTGAGGATAATTAACTGATAGGACAGTTCTGGTAAAATTTAAGTTGTTATTGAACAGTATGGAACAAAAGTAACACTGTTCCACACGAATACAGTACTATAAGTTTCAACCTGTTTGTATCGATGTGGCGGTTGGGGGGCGACGAGATGGCGAGGCTCAGAGCACACATACAATCACAGCAATGGCTCTTGATGGCCGGCCGAAGTGGCCGTGCGGTTAAAGGCGCTGCAGTCTGGAACCGCAAGACCGCTACGGTCGCAGGTTCGAATCCTGCCTCGGGCATGGATGTTTGTGATGTCCTTAGGTTAGTTAGGTTTAACTAGTTCTAAGTTCTAGGGGACTAATGACCTCAGCAGTTGAGTCCCGTAGTGCTCAAAGCCATTTGAACCATTTGGCTCTTGATGTATTGGCACTTTGCTTCTTCTTAGCGTCGCAATACTTTTCCGTTTAGGGCCTATGGAATATTGCCATGCTGTATAGGCGTCGGAAACGGCACATCCGAGACTTAACGAAATTACGTTTTCCAGGAGAGCCTCCTCGATCCAGAACGTGTTTCTCAGACCGATGCCCAACTCCGTCTACCACTGCTGAGCCCGTTATGCCGTACCGCGCCCGTGTGCATTTTCCCGCGCTCGCTTGCCATCCACCTTTTACCGTTCCCCTACAGACAGGGTATTCACCTGAGGTTTTGCATTCTACATATCCTAATACATTGCCTACGTATGGACCAGGCGCACAATTACCACTTTAACATCTTACAACAGTTTCAACATTTCTTACATTTCAATTCTGTTATAATATTGCTTGCAATTTGACATAAACATTAATATTCACATCGAAAATTGTTTACAGTTTGTAACCTCCCCCCTCACTTATCGACCTTAATGACAGTGAAAAATTAAACCGCGTGTACCTAATGGAAATTTGGGAAAAGCAATCGTCACCGAAGTTAATCTATCGGTAAAGAGGGAGGAAAGGGTTACATCTAATTGAAAGGAAAAATGCAAATGAAACTGGTGGAAATTAATTTTGAAAAGGGGTAAAGTTAATAAAGAAAGTAAATGTGCGGCCGTTACGTTAACAATTAACTAGCGGTAATTAGATATTTGAGATTTGGGGGAAATCACGGTCGCCAGTCCTAAGGACAATTACTATAGTAACCGAAAAAGAAAGGTTATTACACATATAATTAACACTAGAAGCGTGGCAACTGAAGGTTGACACGTGTAGTGTGAAAACTGAAAGTTTGTCAGAAGTAATAAATTTCGCTACACTCTGACTTAATTTAGCAAAAGAATTAATAAAACCGGAAAATCGAAAGTTAATTTAGTGACTGAAGTTAATAGTGAGCTTTCTTTCTGAAGCACATCGAAATCCAGTAAAATACGGTTAGTCTTGGACTACCTCAACAATCATTTCAAAAGCTACTTGAATCTACGCAATTTAGAAAGAAGAGATTTAACTTTGAACTTGAATTAAATGATTCTGAACAATTAACAATAGGAAAATTTAGTACGTACCAAGCTGAGCTGCAGTCACAGGTAAGCTAAAATACGGTAACAAAGCTCGCACTCTTAATTCGTGCTTGTGTAATCTGAATATTGTAGCCAGCTATTAATGCCATAATTGAACTTTGAAATTAAAGCAGTGAAAACGAGTTAGCTATATTACTTTAATGCTGGCGTTTGAATTTCAACGACACTCGGGTTCATTTCGGAAAAGGAAGGGACTCTGCTTGGTGATGCAATTGGGACAATGAGCAACAAACGTTCATGCTAAGTTGCTGTAATTATAGTTACGAAAATGGAACAAGATTAAAAGCTGAGGTCTGCCATACAGCTCTAAAACTTTACGTGCGTCCAGTCTTCCTTGTCGGTTGATTGAAGGTTTGAAGCCGTCGGTCGAGGAGGTGGCGACAGTCACTCATTGTCGGCCGTCGCTGTTGTAGAAGCTGGATGTTGACGCGCCTTCTTCTCGACACGGTCACCAGACGAAACGGGCTCTTGATGTGCGCTAGTTAATGTTTCCCGTCCGCGACACCATGTCAGAAACTATCATCGCGAGTCGAGCGCAATTACATGCTGCCAAACCCCGAAAGCGCGGCAACTCGCGGGAGCGTCACACAACACACCTGCTCCACTCGCTACTCCAGCCAGACTCCCCTCAGCCCGCGCTCCACGCGGCAGAGTTAACACTACCAAAGATCCTACACACTTTGATTCTTCACACGACCCATCGATGTAATCGTTCGATAGCAGTTTTCCCTAGGCAAGACCCAGCGTAAAAATACAAATAATATTTACGAAACAAACCAATTATACATCGACACGAGTGCATAAATATATATATATACAAACAGTAAAACAATTACAATATATAAAGAGACAGAAATGTCATATCTTGAGGTAACAAAACAACGAAAAAAATAATAGTACAATAGATGGAAATAGGAGGATATGCATTTCCGGCGTTACAAGTTCCTTTGACATAATGGCATGAAACAAAAAAGAAATGAAATCAGAACATCGATTATACTAATTTATCGAAAATCAGATGAAAAAATTATTATATGTACAATAGTATAGCGTTGGTGTTGTTACAAGGTGGAGACGAGATACTGGCAGAAGTAAAGCTGTGAGACCGGGCGTGAGTCGTGCTTCGGTAGCTCAGATGGTAGAGCACTTGCCCGCGAAAGGCAAAGGTCCCGAGTTCGAGTCTCGGTCGGGCACACAGTTTTAATCTGCCAGGAAGTTTCAGAAATCAGTCTTATTATGGGGCCGTTCCGAGGAATGAGGTCCCAGCTTGTAGCTGGTTCCTCACGACGGAACGATAAACAGTCGCTGCCAGACGCAGCCAGGAATGAATGAGAGACGTCAGCGAAGACAAGGCCTCATGAAGTTCCATACACCACCGCTGCTGGAAGACTACTTACGCCAAAGCGCAACGCCACCCACTCTTTGGTGGCCGACTATGACAAGAACATGATCATGGAAAATTACCGGTAGAGCCTGTTACCTAACGTTACACATACAGCTGTTACGGTCTTACCCTCGGTCTACCTTTGCACTTGGTTTCTAAAGACATAAAAAATTTCGAAACGCGTCATGCATACTTTGTCATCAAAAAAGTCATTGTTCATCTGCTGTATAACTTTTTGTCTAACTACAAATATGCCCACGTTAACGGTACTTGCTCACCCGATGCAAATTAATATTACGGTTATTACCCATCGATTTAAATGTGCTTGGTGATCTATGGGCTAGAGCACTCTGGTCGTGGAAGTACCCGGGAATTTTGCTAGTTCCAGACTCTCCAGGTCCACTCAGCTCGCTATGAAATAGAGTACCGGGAATCTTTCCAGGGGATACAACGCGGCTGGGTCGATGGACTCGTCATTCTGCCACTCCCAGTGCAGCGGCGAACGAAAGGTCAGAAGCCGATTGACGGGTTGAGTGCCACAGACGTTGTCATTGATAATTTCTGACATCTGTCATCTTTGGTTGCGTGGTGGTGCTAGTGTTCACCGTATGTGCATTTTGTCTTTCCGCATGTGCCGTCTTATGGTCCTCGGTCGACGTAGCCTTAGACAGCAATTTTTAGTTGCTTTTTGCCTTGAGAATGATGAAGTGTTCACCTGTCGACACATCGGCGGTTGTCCAGGAATTCACGGAGCTGCGTTCGCATAAGTTGTTTGAACGTTTTACACACCGGCGGAAATTCCATTACAATGACCTGACTTCTATGGCAGCACCACATTCTACCAGCCTCAAGAGTGGCCCCATAGGGGCTTACCCTAACTGATGTGGGTGCGAAATAAGCGATAGTAGGCTGTTAGTACCAGTAACCTCCCAAACCACGATTTTTTAAAGAAACGAATTCCTGTCTATGAAAGAGCGTCAGACATCTAATTACTTTACAAATGAGCTAATGTGTTCAACATTTGGCATTATCCCATGTAAGCGATAAAATGTTTAGAAGAGGTTTGAAAGTACGTTTCAACTTTGTCTGGAAGTCGCTAAGTGCTCTCAAATACTGGTTGAATATAGTATGGATAATTTGCACGTCGTCAGTTTCTCTACTTCAATAAACATACACATTTCGTAACTATAGTAACTGATTTATTGTGTCATATCTCTAACATAAGTTTTATCTCTTAATGAGTAGATGGCGACAGCATTTTATTTGTTTAAATTCGGCCAGTAACTGTGTAGATATTAAAACTCTGTTTTTGTTGCCTCTGGAAGTTGTGAGATAGGGAACTAACCTACAACCGTTATCGTGCCCCGGTTTAGCTGTTACTGACAGAGGTTGTTGTGTTAGAACGCTGATCAGTTTTCTCAGAAGGTTGGCTCGTGAAAGCCCTGTCCCACTCCCTTATCCGGTGCACTTCTGTCCCTACGTTGCTTTACCCGGTTTTCTATCCCCACTTCGGGAACTGGAAGGGTGTGGAGTTCCATCCGCCACCTAGCCGTTACCTTCCTGCTAAACGTACACTATGTGATTAAAAGTATCCAGACACCACCAAAAACATACGGTTTTCATATTAGGTCCATTATGCTGTCATCTACTGCCACGTACTCCATTATCAGCGACCTCGTGAGAGAACAGAATGGGGCGCTCCACGGAACTCACGGACTCCGAACGTGGTCGGGTGATTGGGTGTCACTTGTGTCACACGTTTGTACGCGAGGTTTCCACACTCCTAAACATCCCTAGGGCCACTCTTTCCTATGTGATATTGAAGTGGAAACGTGAGGGGACACGTACAGCACATAAGCGTACAGGCCTACCTCGTCTTTTGACTGAGACAGACCGCCGACAGTTGAAAAGGGTTGTAATGTGTAATAATCAGACATATATCTAGACCATCACACAGGAACTCCTAACTTCATCAGGATCCACTGCAAGTACTATGACAGTTAGGCGTGAGGTGAGAAAACTTGCATTTCATGGTCGAGCGGCTGCTCATAAGCCAAACATCTCGCCGGTAAAAGCCAAACGACACCTCGCTTGGTGTAAGGAGCGTAAACATTGAACGATTGAAAAGTGGAGAAACGTTGTGTGGAGTGACGAATCACGGTACACAATTTGGCGATACGTAGCAGAGTGTGGGTATGGCGAATGCCCGGTGAACGTCATCTGCCAGCGTGTGTAGTGCCGACAGTAACATTCGGAGGCGGTGGTGTTATAGCGTGGGCGTGATTTTCATGGAGACGGCTTGCAATCCCTATTGTTTTGGTCAGCACTATCACAACAGAGCACTACATTGATGTTTTAAGCACCTTCTTGCTTCCTGTTGTTGAAGAGCACTTCGGGGATGGCGATTGCAACTTTCAACACGATAATGCACGGCCTGTGGCGGAGTAGTTACACGACAATAACATCCCCGTAATGGACTGGCCTGCGCAGAGTCCTGACCTGAATCCTATAGAACACCTATGGTATGTTTTGGAACGCCGACTTCGTGGCAGAAATGACCGACCGACGTCGATACCTCTCCTCAGTGCAGCACCCCGTGGAGAAACCTTCCAGCACCTGATTGAACGTATGCCTGCGAAAGTGGGAGCTGTCATCAACGCTAAGGCTGGACTAACACAATACTGAATTCCGGCAATAGCGATGGAGGGGATATGTAAGATATTTTCAGCGAGGTGTCCGGATGCTTTTGATCACACAGTGTAGCTGTCACAGCAATGGAGGCACTGAAGGACCAGTGCTGCTCCCTAGGAGCGGTGTAACCTACCAGCGAGACATCAGTCTTCTTGCCGCCAGCCGCGCAACGTTTTGAGCCGCCCTGTACACACGTTATTTGCTTTTAATTCGTCGCAGTCATGCTGCTCATTGCACGCGCATAATTGAAACAATTTTTGAGCATCCGTTTCGGCCGCAGAGCTGTGCCGTTGTTTAATCACGCGTACGTCCAAGTAAATCAGAGTGAGGCGGCGAGAAAGGGGGACGCAGCGGGAAATGAAAATAAGTCTGCCGCTACAGACGACGCTTTACGACTTGCATAAACAGCGCCGCGGGTAATTGCGGTGCGCCGGCCGACAAGTTGATTACAAAGCGGCCGCAGACAGATGGGGCTGATGAGAGACGCGACCGACCGCCGCCGCCGACTGCAGCGCCCCCACCCGCCACACCCCACCCCGCCTTGCACTTGGGCTGCACACCTTTCGCCACGCTTCCAATCACGGCTTGCCGGCTGAACGCGAGAAGCCAGCGCGTCTGGTACGGGGGTCACTCCAAAAGAAATCCGCACATATACACTCCTGGAAATGGAAAAAAGAACACATTGACACCGGTGTGTCAGACCCACCATACTTGCTCCGGACACTGCGAGAGGGCTGTACAAGCAATGATCACACGCACGGCACAGCGGACACACCAGGAACCGCGGTGTTGGCCGTCGAATGGCGCTAGCTGCGCAGCATTTGTGCACCGCCACCGTCAGTGTCAGCCAGTTTGCCGTGGCATACGGAGCTCCATCGCAGTCTTTAACACTGGTAGCATGCCGCGACAGCGTGGACGTGAACCGTATGTGCAGTTGACGGACTTTGAGCGAGGGCGTATAGTGGGCATGCGGGAGGCCGGGTGGACGTACAGCCGAATTGCTCAACACGTGGGGCGTGAGGTCTCCACAGTACATCGATGTTGTCGCCAGTGGTCGGCGGAAGGTGCACGTGCCCGTCGACCTGGGACCGGACCGCAGCGACGCACGGATACACGCCATACCGTAGGATCCTACGCAGTGCCATAGGGGACCGCACCGCCACTTCCCAGCAAATTAGGGACACTGTTGCTCCTGGGGTATCGGCGAGGACCATTCGCAACCGTCTCCATGAAGCTGGGCTACGGTCCCGCACACCGTTAGGCCGTCTTCCGCTCACGCCCCAACATCGTGCAGCCCGCCTCCAGTGGTGTTGCGACAGGCGTGAATGGAGGGACGAATGGAGACGTGTCGTCTTCAGCGATGAGAGTCGCTTCTGCCTTGGTGCCAATGATGGTCGTATGCGTGTTTGGCGCCGTGCAGGTGAGCGCCACAATCAGGACTGCATACGACCGAGGCACACAGCGCCAACACCCGGCATCATGGTGTGGGGAGCGATCTCCTACACTGGCCGTACACCACTGGTGATCGTCGAGGGGACACTGAATAGTGCACGGTACATCCAAACCGTCATCGAACCCATCGTTCTACCATTCCTAGACCGGCAAGGGAACTTGCTGTTCCAACAGGACAATGCACGTCCGCATGTATCCCGTGCCACCCAACGTGCTCTAGAAGGTGTAAGTCAACTACCCTGGCCAGCAAGATCTCCGGATCTGTCCCCCATTGAGCATGTTTGGGACTGGATGAAGCGTCGTCTCACGCGGTCTGCACGTCGAGCACGAACGCTGGTCCAACTGAGGCGCCAGGTGGAAATGGCATGGCAAGCCGTTCCACAGGACTACATCCAGCATCTCTACGATCGTCTCCATGGGAGAATAGCAGCCTGCATTGCTGCGAAAGGTGGATATACACTGTACTAGTGCCGACATTGTGCATGCTCTGTTGCCTGTGTCTATGTGCCTGTGGTTCTGTCAGTGTGATCATGTGATGTATCTGACCCCAGGAATGTGTCAATAAAGTTTCCCCTTCCTGGGACAATGAATTCACGGTGTTCTTATTTCAATTTCCAGGAGTGTATTTCTTTAAATCCATCTTTTATTCTACATGTTTGAAAGTTTTACAGTGTTTAGATACATCCTTCCATTTCTCCACATAATTCCCATCCCTCTCAACTGCCTTACGCCATCTTGAAACCATCGCCTGTATACCCGCACTGTAAAATTCTGGACAACCTGTTGGAGCCACTGCCTAGCACCGTGCACAAGAGAGTTTTCATCTTCAAACCTTGTTCCACGAAGAGAGTCAGTTTCCCAAAGAGATGATAGTCACATGGAGCCAGGTCAGGACTGTAAGGCGGGTGTTTCAGTGTTGTCCATCCGAGTTTTGTGATCGCTTCCATGGTTTTTTGACTGACATGTGGCCGTACACTGCCGTGTAACAGCAAAACATCCTGCTTTTGCCGATGTGGTCGAACACGACTAAGTCGAGCTTAAAGTTTCTTCAGTGTCGTCACATATGCATCAGAATTTATGGTGGTTCGACTTGGCATGATGTCCACAAGCAAGAGTCTTTCGGAATCAGAAAACAACGCAGCCACAACTTTTCCAGCAGAAGGTGTGGTTTCGAATTTTTTTTTTTTTTTTTTTTTTTTGCTTGGGTGAATTTGCATGATGCCACTCCACTGATTGCCTCTCTGGTGAAAAATGATGGAGCCATGTTTCACCACAGTTCTTCCAAGAAATTCATCTCCACCATTCTAATAATAAATGAAAAGCACCAGTTTGCTTTTGTTCTACAATATTATTTTTATTGCTAACCGGTTTTCGGCTTACAAGGCCATCTTCAGGCATTTACTGAGTATTATCACCAAAGAAGTTAAATGTTAGCAGACAACATTGGAAGAGAAGTAACACATCTAGAGTGAAGTAGAAACATACAGCGAGTAACATCTTTGCAATGAAATAGTAAAAACTGAACAGTACATAAATAACAATGGAGTTGACAGGAAAACCTTTAGCACAAAATAAGAATAGCATGCCTACATGACAGTTCCTATTGATAAACAAAACTATTGAAATAAGATAAAATTAGTACTAGGCAAGGCTGCATCAAGAGGTATGAAACATGGAGAGTGATACACAACCAATTAAAAAAGAAGAGACAGTTGTCAATGTAAATACAGAATGCACGAGGAACTTAAGCCATATCAATACGATAAACAGAAATTAATAAATGCAGGAAAATTGAGGTGTTTGAGGGAACCTACAGTTTGAGAGTGTGGTGGTACTGCATTTTAACATTAACATTATAATCAAAGCAGTGGCTGTATACCAGTTTACATTAAATAAATGAGCAAAGTAAAATATGAACAGTATTTGATGAGACAACTACAAGGGGAGTTAAACATGGACAGTAATACAAGTACAAGTTAAAAGCAAACCCTTAACTATTGTAACTACCATTCTCGTACTGTTCCAAAAGTTCGCTGCATACCGTTTTTCTTGTTTCCTTGTGACCCACTGTCAACATCCTGGTAACCCACCTGGCACAAACCTTTTTTAACACCAACACTTTCAGTATTCTGCAAGCACTTCCTTCCCCTATCCCTACGTAGCGTGACAATTCGTTCACTGTGATGCACCTGTCAGCAGTCACCAATTCGTTAACTCTCTGGAGTGTGTGCAGTACGAGGCCTGCCGTGCGAGGACAATCCTCAATATTTCCGTGCCCGTTTTCATCACGTAACCTGCTCGCCCACCGACCAGCTGTACTGTGATAGACAGCAGCATCTCCATACACCTTTTTTAACCTCTTGTGGATGTTTCCCACTGTCTCGTTTTCACAGCACAGGAATTATATGACAGCACGTTGCTTCTGACAAACGTCAAGGTAGCAGCCATCTTGAAGACATGCTGTGACGGCGCCACTCACGGGAATAGGTTGAACTAAGTTTGAAAACAAGCGGGAAGGATTTATCTACACACTGTAAAACTTTCGCACATGTAGAATCAAAACTGTATTTTTACAAAAATATTGTGCATTTCTTTTGGAGTGACCCCTGTACACAGTGTTTTAGTGAGGTGGGATTACTCGACACTCGGTCGACGAGGCGTGTTCAGAAAGTAACTGTGCTACATTTTAGTATTATTTTTTTTACAACAATGGTATCTGAAAAAATGCAGTATATTGTTGATACACTTGTTGACTGTCTTTTCCATATAATCGTCATCCCGTTCAATGCATGTGGTGAGTCGTGACACAAGGGTATAATACTCCTTGAAGAACTTTCGTGCCAGCTTCTACCACGACTTCAAAATTACTTTCTTCACTTGCTCGTCAGTGCAAAAAGGGTGGTTGGCGACCCGGGGGGGGGGGGGGGGGGGTCGTCCAAAACATTCCAACCAAATCAGTCCAAGAGCGCCTCAGCGGCTAAGGGCTGAGGACGCAAATTGTCGAGCAAGAAACACTCTCCTCTCGTCAGCATCCCCCCCCCCCCCCCCCTTGCGATTCGAATCCTCCTTTTGAGTTTCTTTAGGGTCTCACAGTATCGTTGTGAATCGATGGTCTTGCACTGAGGCGCAAATTCGACCCAAATGGTGCCTTCTCGGTCCCAAAACAGCGCGGCCATGTTCTTTTTGCCTGAAATTGTGGTTCCGGGGAATTGGTGCGACGCCATTGTCACGACTGTATTTTCGTCTCAGGCGCGTAATGAGCCACTCACAATAGAG
The DNA here is from genome assembly GCF_021461395.2 of Schistocerca americana. Lineage (NCBI taxonomy): Eukaryota > Metazoa > Arthropoda > Insecta > Orthoptera > Acrididae > Schistocerca > Schistocerca americana. The sequence continues at coordinate 964,334,082 of NC_060120.1, read as the reverse complement.
CTCAGAAAATTCTTACCTTCCAATTCAAGTCGATCAAGAAATTCGCGGGTGCTACTGACCAATACAGCACTGTTTTGGGATCCATCTTGCGCACAGTTACCTGTAAACCGGCGTTTCTGCAAGTGTCTCGTGTAAGAGTGTTCTGGAAAGTTGTGGAAACATGGCAGAAATTTCATCCAATGTCAATCGGTGGTCTTCACGAATAGTTTCCTCTATGTTTCGCACCACTCCTCTGTTCGTAATGAAACTTTGTTCTGGCTCCACTAAACTCCCTACAGCATTTAAAAACACTCTTCCTGTTCGTAACATCTTCGGCGTAAACCGTTTTCGTTAGGTTGTGTACCTTCCGCAAATAGGAAGCGGGTCACAACACGTGGCTCGCACTTGGCCAGATTCCTTACCGACGTCTCTCACGTAATTGAACACTGTAACTTGGGTTTACGTACTACCGTGTCCCTGCCATGCTCGCTCTGGTCACGGAATCTCCACCCCCTCCCCCTCCCCTTCCGAGCCAGTGCTGTCAGCCTCCAAAAAACAAAACACCAAAGCCCGTTATGATTACAGTATACTTACTTTTTGAACATGTAATATTCACGGCGTATAGGGTGGGTGGCCCGGGAGAAACAGCACATTTTCAATTGACTATCCCGCTAACATAATGTGTGCACGCCACCTACCACATCTAATAGGACCCACATAGTATACCATTCGCTTCATCATGGAATTTGACGAGAGCGGTGCGTATTGAGGCAGCGGAACAGTTCGGCCGTGTGCAGAGTATCGCAGCTCTCCAACGGACAAAGCGCCTTGGAAGGGACGCCACCGACCTCTGTGGCCGAGCGGTTCTAGGCGCTTCAGTCCGGAACCACGCGGCTGCTACGGTCGCAGGTTCGAATCCTGCCTCGGGCATGAATATGTGTAATGTCCTTAGGTTAGTTAGGTTTAAGTAATTCTAGGGGACTGATGACCTCAGATGTTCTGTCCCATAGTGCTTAGAGCCATTTGAATCATTTTTGAAGAAACCCCCATTTCCGTGCTCCAGACAGATGGACAATATCCAAGTGGGAAAAACAGTGGTTTGAGACGGGTTCTGTGATCATATTGAAGCTTCAGGGACCTGAAATGACAGTTTGGGAGTCGGAAAATATCCAACGAGCTCTTGCAGCCCTGCAACGAAGGTCATAGCGGTCTGTCGCCATGCTATAACATTACAAATCAGCCATAGGTCTTTGCAGATGATCACGGAACAGGATTTAACGTTTCATCCTTATAAGCAGCTAGTGGCTGAACAGCTATGACCGAGAGATAAAGAGAGAAGCGTAATTTCTGACAACATTACTGGAGAGAACTAACCGTGATGACGCATTTCAGGCAAACCTTGCGATGTTTGATGCTGTGAACTTTCATCTTAACGGTCTTCTCAGTAAACAAAACGTCCGACATTTTTCAGCCACGTAGCATGGCCGAGGAGGTCACCTTATCTTTCAGCTCATGATCTTCCACACGCAGGAACATCTCAAGAACAAAGCTTTATACGGTGAATCCACAACGCTGATGAGTTGAAAGCCACAGACAGAGAAGAGACAGAGGCGATTCCTCAAGAAATGACTGACAACGAAAGTAGGAGCTTACGTGAACGTCTTCAGCAGAGCATCGCCAGTGAGATAGCCATTTGTTTGATGTGCTTTCTAAGAGATAAACTTGGTTTTTAATTTTTAGTAATAGCATTGTGTGTATAACAATTGTCTATAAGCTACGAGTATATTGATGTAAATACCTCGTAAACCAAATGAAAATGTACTCCTCCCCATGCGCCACCCAGTGCATAAAAGATCAGCAGTGTCTTATTGATTAAATGGAGGCAGATTCAACCGCGTTCAAACGACTGCAGGAGTAAACATCAATAACAAAATCGAACGCAGGACCTGGAAGAACACATGGATGACAGCGTGACTGGAACGATAGAACCACCGGCGGCCCTTCGTATAACTATTTCCCCAATTGTCAAACACGGACGGCAGATGTCCCAAGTAGAGGAATGGTCGATATCGTTACTGAAGGTGGCCCTTACCCGTCCATCTACAAGAATAGGGAGAGTGGCAACAGCTCTCTGCCATTTCAGAGAAACAGGGAGGTACGAACATGTGGTTCTTAATTGTAATTTATAGCAAATAAAAAGGTTGGGGGACGGACTGGGTGGCTTGAGCTTGAACAAAATTTTCTCAAAGTACCGATGGATGGAATTTAAACTCTGCTGTTAACAGAATATTAAGAGCACTGCAGTATGAGGTTTACAATAGAGAACATGGGGGTATCAGTGCTGAAGTACAGGTCAATATATATGACAACCAAATGGCTAGCCTGCATTCCATCCCGGTGATAGGGCATATTTAGTTCCACACTGCATATAAACCAAATGGAAGGCCAGAAGTGATGATCTAATTATTGTTTTAATTGAGAATACAAATGAAATGAATCAGCAAAAAATAAAAAAGAACACTAGAATGTGTAGCAGAGCGTGGTGAGATAAGTGTAGTATTAGATGTTTATAAGGAGGTATGTTGTAAGTAGATGATGGCTGTGACTGAAATGTTCAAGTAATGTACACTGTTGAGTTTTCCCCGATCTAAGCAACAGCTAATGCGCAGATCTGGGTGGGATTCTTCAAAAAGTTCTCATATTGTGTCGGACTCGTTTCCAACTCCGGTCTAGTTTTGTCTAAAAACTCACATGACTGTCAAATACCCTCGCTTTCCGTAACAAGTCCCTTTTGTGAATTATATTGTGTTTTCTTATGATCTCTATTTCTGTATCTTTTTCTGTCCGCTCGCGTTGGCTGACGAGTGTACTTCCAATCTTACAGTTACCTACATCACACTAATAATAAACGTAGCCTTCAGTTCCATCAGACGGTTGAAATGTTTATAGTCCGATAACCTTTCCACCCCTGTTGAGTTGACGACTTACGGTGTAACGTATTCAGGTATCTACAGTTCGTTATAGAAATTAGTCTGTATTTAATTTAGTTCCCAGGTACTTCGCAATAACCACTATACTTTCTTTTTAAGCAGATCATCTGATGATGAATGAGGCAAAACCGTTAATATTACCATTTGTGTGAAGTGAGGTTGAAATATATACTTAAAAACAATGTGTACGCTATATTTGTTTATGCAAATGTAGGAGTATTACAGTGGTTTTCATTCTGAGAATTCAGCGCTTTTCCCTGGATGGAAATAGTGATTAGAGAGAGCGGAATCGTACAGGGCGTGAAAAATGACATAACATGGCTTACTAACTTCCAGCTGACATAGGCAGCAAAAACTTTGCTTATGGAATTAGAGTACAGTTGAGTGCCAGCGAAAACAAGGAGATCAAACAGGGTTTCGTCAAGCGGGTCGGACTATTCCCACCTAAGATCGGTGCGGAACCTGTACAGTCAGATGCCGTGGCACTTAATACTGAGATTATGCAAGGTGCTGCTTTGGTTCAGATTATGGATTCGCGTAGAGAGCAGCCGAGTCAAAGATCACTTCATATCATACCTGTTCAGGTTTTCGGTAGTTTCCTTACAGCGCTTGAGGCGAATGACAGGGAGGTTCAAAAGAGTACGGTGAATTTCCCTCCCTATCCTATCCTATACGAAGCTCTCTATAGTTCTAATGACCTTGGCGTAGAAGGTGCGCTAAACCCTAATCTCCTCTGTGTTAAAATGTCGCTTGGAGGGGGGGGGGGGGGTGCTAGCCTAAATTAACAAAGACAGTATGCAAAGTCAAGTTGTGTAAGCCACTACACTGACTTCGGGGAAACTTGTCCGTACAGAGATTATGTCGCTAATGGTGACTGACAGTAGCGTCCTGTCTTAGCAAGCAACGACATTATTTAGTTTCAGTTAAATCGAAAATAACTTTGCCCTACTACAGTTGACAAATGACTCACTAAAGCGACTATTGGAACTTCATCACAACTCGTCTTAATCTGAAACAACCTCATGTGTTTGACTTCTTTTCTTCCCTAGCGTAACTACATTGTTTCTGTGTCTCAAATAAAAATACTTTTTTTTTTAAATATTTAGCCTTATATGTATTGATACCTCCGTTTGCAACACAATTAGACAAGCATGCGACCTGCAGGTGCCTTTGTAAAGTATTTACAGAACTTTCTCTTGTTTCAGGTATGTTGAGCCACACCAGCTGTTTTCCAGCTAAGCACGCCACGTAAGTGAAGTTAGAATAGTAACACACACCTAGCTAACGAATCCACCGATACACGGACGAAACGAACGCCTAGTGTGCAGCTGTAATCATCCCACTCTATAATTTTAGTTGTTCCCTGAAATTTGTCTGTCTAATATTTGTTAGTCTATATTTACTGATACCAATTTCTTTCTCTTTTTTTTTCAAAAAAAGAAATGGTTTAGCAAGGAAAGATATTGGTTGAACTGGCGTTTCCTCTGATTTTCGACTAATTCACGGTTTCCACTCTTACACAAAGCGTTCAGAATTAAAGTGGACCAAATCCATTAAATTAGTTTTGAGAGAAAAGATGGCGAAGGTGAATTGTCAATACACGATCACGATCACCAGACAAGAAGTAAGTGTAAACGTAGACTTCCGCGGCCACTGTCACAGTCAATAAAATTTTTGTGGGTTTATGACGGCATTGACAATAGGTAAAACTACCGACGTTTCGGTCGTTGTTACAAGTGACCTTTTTCGGGGTGTTTCTGCTTACTACTGAATGAGAAGACTTTGTTTCTTATATATCTGCAGACGTGGTTATTATCTAATTTTGATAGGCTGTTAAGGATGGAAGGAAGGGATGTTAGAAGTTTTGAGAATTAGATAACAGCCACGTCAGCAGGTATGTAAGAAACGAAGTTTTCTCATTCAGCAGTAAGCAAAAGCACCCTGAAGAAGGTCACTTGCAACAGTGACCGAAACGTAAGCAGTTTTACATATTGACAATGCCGTCAAAAACCCAGACAAATTCTATAAATAATCAAAACATATGGTCAGTGACTGTCTGCGTGTTTTTTTTCCCCCTTAGAGGAAATGAAAACGCCGTCCTAAGGTTGAAAGGGAACTAAACTTTATTTTTGACTTAATACGTTAGTAATTTAAAGTTGACTACCTTTTATACGGTAATTTCATATGCACAGCAAGGCTTTTGCTGCAGATACTAGACTGTAGTATTAAAACAGTACTTCACCAATTTGGTAGTTACAAAAAGAGATTATACACGTGAAAAAATGTGTATTGAGCTGTTTCAATATATATTAATTTACGAAATACATCACACGTTCCTGTAGCTTCCCTCTCTTTTTCTCCGTATTTTTATTTTCAGAATTGAAAGTCCACTCCTAGCAAATATTAGCGTCAAAATCTTTGGGAAACTTAGTATTATTCTCGTGAATGGCCTACAAGATCTGTTTTATTCTGTACACTGGCTCTCTCTGATGACTAGTCCTTTGTGAAATGAAACAACGGGTGGTTAGGTAGTAGACATAATTATAAAAATATTTCACATCTGGAACACCGAGAGAGCTGTTATTAACCCATATCAAAAAAAATTCTACATTATACTTACTTGAAACGTGCTGTTTTGGTGACTCATTTGTTTGGAACCTCTGTTACCAGTTCCTATTAGCAATGAAACACAAACTTCATGAGATGGAGGTGGGGGAAGCGGAGAGGATATTGTCGAGAATTATGTGATACAAACATATATACAGGGCTATTACAAATGATTGAAGCAATTTCATAAATTCACTGTAGCTCCATTCATTGACATATGGTCACGACACACTACAGATACGTAGAAAAACTCATAAAGTTTTGTTCGGCTGAAGCCGCACTTCAGGTTTCTGCCGCCAGAGCGCTCGAGAGCGCAGTGAGACAAAATGGTGACAGGAGCCGAGAACGCGTATGTCGTGCTTGAAATGCACTCACATCAGTCAGTCATAACAGTGCAACGACACTTCAGGGCGAAGTTCAACAAAGATCCACCAACTGCTAACTCCATTCGGCGATGGTATGCGCAGTTTAAAGCTTCTGGATGCCTCTGTAAGGGGAAATCAACGGGTCGGTCTGCAGTGAGCGAAGAAACGGTTGAACGCGTGCGGGCAAGTTTCACGCGTAGCCCGCGGAAGTCGACGAATAAATGGTTCAAATGGCTCTGAGCACTATAGGACTCAACTGCTGAGGTCATTAGTCCCCTAGAACTTAGAACTAGTTAAACCTAACTAACCTAAGGACATCACAAACATCCATGCCCGAGGCAGGATTCGAACCTGCGACCGTAGCGGTCTTGCGGTTCCAGACTGCAGCGCCTTTAACCGCACGGCCACTTCGGCCTCGACGAATAAAGCAAGCATGGAGCTAAACGTACCACAGCCGACGGTTTGGAAAATCTTTCGGAAAAGGCTAAAGCAGAAGCCTTACCGCTTACAATTGCTACAAGCCCTGACACCCGATGACAAAGTCAAACGCTTTGAATTTTCAGCGCGGTTGCAACAGCTCATGGAAGAGGATGCGTTCAGTGCGAAACTTGTTTTCAGTGATGAAGCAACATTTTTTCTTAATGGTGAAGTGAACAGACACAATGTGCGAATCTGGGCGGTAGAGAATCCTCACGCATTCGTGCAGCAAATTCGCAATTCACCAAAAGTTAACGTGTTTTGTGCAATCTCACGGTTTAAAGTTTACGGCCCCTTTTTCTTCTGCGAAAAAAACGTTACAGGACGCGTGTATCTGGACATGCTGGAAAATTGGCTCATGCCACAACTGGAGACCAACAGCGCCGACTTCATCTTTCAACAGGATGGTGCTCCACCGCACTTCCATCATGATGTTTGGCATTTCTGAAACAGGAGATTGGAAAACCGATGGATCGGTCGTGGTGGAGATCATGATCAGCAATTCATGTCATGGCCTCCACGCTCTCCCGACTTAACCCCATGCGATTTCTTTCTGTGGGGTTATGTGAAAGATTCAGTGTTTGAACCTCCTCTACCAAGAAACGTGCCAGAACTTCGAGCTCGCATCAACGATGCTTTCGAACTCATTGATGGGGACATGCTGCGCCGAGTGTGGGAGGAACTTGATTATCGGCTTGATGTCTGCCGAATCACTAAAGGGGCACATATCGAACATTTGTGAATGCCTAAAAAAACTTTTTGAGTTTTTGTATGTGCGTGCAAAGCATTGTGAAAATATCTCAAACAATAAAGTTATTGTAGAGCTGTGAAATCGCTTCAATCATTTGTAATAACCCTGTATATCTATGAGGAATACATTCTTAAAATCATTTCGAATATCTCAGTACATTTTATTGGCAAGTAATGTGTCTGCAGTTCTGTTTCGTCTGAATCTTTAACCAGGACAAAGGCTTGTATCATGATATGCAGTTGCACAGTTGATAGAGGCGTGCATCAAGGTTTGCAAGCGTTATTGCGTAACGATAGTAACAGCCATTATAAATGGCGCGTTATAATTCACGCGGGCGCTGGCTTTTAGTTCAGTCATAGGCATCAGCATTACACATTTATTCCAGTGTGAATGCTGTGATCGAAATCCATTTGCCAAGTTATTACGTTTGGCTTCTCACTCAGTCTGATTAACAGAAGTTTGTGCGATCGTACGTACTTGTTTTTGGATGATCACGGCGAATTATTTGGTTTTCAATTGATTTGGCGATGTGGCTCATAGTTACAAATAAATGAAACATGGGATCTAAGCTTAGTCTGTAGAATCGACTGCATATTGGCTTGATGAAGAAATAATTTTGTCAATTTAATCCTGAGACAAGGCCATTTCAGATATATAGGTTTGTCATGTATTAACTAAATTATCGAAATGTTTTCGATTTGAAGTCTATAGACGCACTTGCCATAGTTACGATGGGTTTCTAAAAATTATAGAATATTTTCGGACTGTGGTTGCTGCAGAGAAATCGGTCAGTTTCAAGTAACGTGTGCAGTGTTTGTGACACAGGCGCGCTCTGCACAGCTCTGGAAACTAAGCGATTTCTGTACAACTACAACTAACTTAATATGTTCTGTGACTGAATGTAAGCAACTGAACTAACTAAATATTTTCTGTGACTGAATGTAAGTAACTGTGGTTGCAAAAATTTCGACAATAGATGATAATAAGGCATTTCAATAAACGGTTATTGTAACATGGAATTGTACGCAATGTTGAGAATTCATTGCATTTTGGAAAGAATATGAATAATATCATTTCACTTGAAGACATTTTGTTAATGCATTAGTGCCTGACAATCACCGCCATTTTTCTCAGATCTCTTTTTACCAACGTGATTCGTATGTTATCTCTTGTTTCACGAATCTACTATCTCTCTCTCTCTCTTTTAATAATGTTCTTTTCACTTCTAAGTAGTTTCCTGATTTCTATTTCTAATTGCCGTATGGGGCAGCCCCGCGGTCTTGGGTGCCTAGACACGGTTCGCGCTTCTCCCCCCGTCGGAGTTTCGAGTCCTCCGTCGGGCGCGTGTGTGTGTGTGTGTGTGTGTGTGTGTGTGTGTGTGTGTGTGTGTGTGGTCCTTAGTGTTAGTTTAAGATAGTAGTGTTTAAGCCTAGGGACCGATGAGCTCACAAATTTCCAAAAAAAAATTCTATTCGTATTTCCCCTTTCTCCGTTAATATTCCATATTTGGCTTCGAGAGCTAGAGAATAATATTTGCCTTCACAATTCTATCTTGGCTTTGGTTACTCTCTGCGTACTATATTCATTGTTCACCTTTCACTACCGTATTAATTAAATTTCTGTGTCTCTTATTTCATGTTTTCCTTCACACTGTGTGTGTACCTCATTCGATGCACTCTGTGATCCCAGTTTTAGTAATTTTATTGAAGTCAGTTTCCTGTTTGTAGGTCACAAGATTGACCACAGCATCTGCTCTACAAGCTGTTTGTTGAAAACAGACTTGGAAATATTGGATCGTTTCCTATGAGACCAAAGATTTTTTTTTTTTTGTATTCTTTATCGTCATCACCTAAGATTTTCCAGTTAGTTTTCTTACCTGCATCTTATTTGGAGAGTTTATGTGTATTGCAGGTTAAAAAATGGTTCAAATGGCTCAGAGCACTATGAGACTTAACATCTGAGGTCATCAGTCCCCTAGAACTTAGAACTACTTAAACCTAACTAACCTAAGGACATCACACACATCCATGCCCGAGGCAGAATTCTAACGTGCGACCATAGCGGTCGCGCGGTTCCAGACTGTAGCGCCTGGAACCGTTCGGCCACACCGGCCGGCTATTGGAGGTTAAAATCAGTCTTTTGAAACATTATGTTGCTATCTCCGACAGCATTTTTAGTAATAAATTCAGTCAGCATCGCAAAGCAAAATTGCGATGTAGACTGAATTCGTTAACATAAAGTACTGCAATGCACTCTCCCTCTTACACTAACTTTGTCTTCTTTAAATAATACTTCGTCTACGCAATCTTCTGCTGAAATTAACCTCACGTTAATACCTTGACTCCTCTGTCGTAGAATGTAGTTTAGTTTTTATTATAATTTCTGTCCATAAATTTATAATTTCTATGTTTAAATCTACCGTTTAGTGACTTGTGATAAATATATTTATGTGTTAAGATTTCTTAATCTATAAATCTAGTATGAGTTTTAGGTTTGGTTTTCTAGCATATGTTCTCTACAATTTGTCTGGTTATTCTTATATTTCATAGTCCACATTTCCAAATATCAGTTTCTTTTTGCAAGAGAAAAATTGTTCGGCACACACGGGTCTGTATTTGAATTGATGATACCTCTAATTTTCGTCTACCTTCGTTTTACACTCTAATACGCGGTGTAATGGATTGTAAATGGTGTAATCTTTAGACTTAGGTGCGACGAATTACACTGGTCAACACTCATTTTCTTGCCAAGGATATTTGAGTGGCTTTAGGATGGGTTAGTGGTGCTGAGGACGAATATAGCAACCATTTATGCAGTTTGGCTCTAGTTTTTGAGATAATGCATGATTTATTCAAAAAATTAAAAAAATTGGTAATACTGAACTCGAGCGCTACAAACTACAATGAAAAAAGAAAATAATCTTTATAAATAGCTTCTATGAAAACCTGATAGGCATTTGTCCACGTATAAAACATAATTGAAAAGTTTCTCTATAAGTATATCATTTTCCGTCCATGACGAACCGCTTCCTGCACGCTTTCCTTTTATAGGTCTCTTCAGAACAGTCACGTTGCAGATTCCAGCAATAATCTGCCATCATATGCCTGTCCCATCTTCCTTTATATCTTTCCTCTATTCCTTTCATATCTTGATGGAACCGCTCTCCTTGTTCCTCACTGAAATCACCTAGATTACGAGGAAATCGATCCAAGTGGCTGTGAAGGAAGTGCAATTTTATGCTCATGTTAGCTCCTAAGTTTTGAAAGTTAGTGAGCATGTCTTTGACCAGTTCCTCGTAATTGGGAGCTTTATGATTGCCCAAAAAACAGCGACAAAACTGTTCCAGGCCGATGCTTCAGTGACAGTCATGACACTTGTAAAATTGGTATCGTTGATGAGCCTGCGAATTTGAGGACCATCAAATATTCCTGCCTTAAGTTTTTCACTACTGAGTCCAGGGAACGTATTGCAGATGTATGTGAAGCAATTACCATTTCTGTCTAAAGCTTTGGTGAATTGCTTCATTAGTCCTAACTTAATATGTAATGGTGGAAGAACAATCTTGTCCCTACTAACCAGAGGTTCATTAATGATGTTTGCTTCACCAACAGCCATATGTTCCCTTGGAGGCCATGTTTTCTGTTTCCAATGTTCGTGCTTTGCCCTACTATCCCACATGCAGATAAAACATGGGTGCTTTGTGTATCCACTTTGTTGTCCAAGCAAGAAGTTCACCATTTTCAAATCAACACAAATCAACCACTGGTGCTGCATATACTGAATTTTCTGCAGAACCATCTTGATGTTAGCATATGCTTCACAACGTTTTGTTGAGTGGGCAATTGGAATAGATGCGTAACGATTGCCATTGTGTAGGAGAACACATTTTAAACTTCTAGTGGAACTGTCTATGAAGAGACGCCAGTCCTCTGGTCTATATTACGGCAGCCCCAATTCAAGTAAAAGTCCAGGTATATTGCTGCAATACACTATAACCTCTTCTTGGTTGAAATATGGAAGAAGGTTTTCTTCTCTCGTCCGGTAAGCTGTTATTTTAACACTTGGATGAAGACAGTTCTTTTCCTTAAGCCTGGATGCTAAGAGTTCTGATGCTTGCTTTGAAAGATTGAGTTCTCGTATCAAGTCACTGAGCTCCTTCTGGTCGAACTGCTGGGGTTGTGTCTCACGTCCTTCGTATTCCGAACCACTACTTGTACATTCCTCGCCGTGCACATCGTCATCTGATGATGTTAGCGTGGGTAATGTTGTGAAGGTTGGTACAGGAACATCGTTGCTGTGCACCACCGGTCTTCTTGCTGACTCCAAATCGGGATATTCCCACTTTCGTTTTTTGAACCTATTAAAACCTTTCACATTAACAATGCAAAAATAGCAATCATCTGTATGGTGGTTCTGCTCTCGCCATACCATAGGCACTCCGAAGTTTAAGCTTTTCCTTTTTCGTTTTGTCCACTGCCGTAAGCACTCCACACAGCATTTACAAACTTTATGGGGTGCCCACGCCTTGTCTTGATCTCCAAGTTTAATTCCGAAATATGCCAGATACGCTTCCTTCACAAAAGGAGTGATATTCTTCCTGTTCTTTTGAAGAACGTATTCACCACAAATGTAGCAGAACTCATCTGGATGGTTCACGCAAAGACGGCGTGAAGAACTCATGTTTTCCTAAAACAAAATTGCACAAATACTACATATTATGCAGAACTTTCTTGTATTTGCATGTCAATCACATCCAACAAATATCATTAATTGTTTTGTGTGAAATGAATACTCACCTCTTATTTGCTACGTCACGATGAAAAGGTTCTATCTCCTTGAAGCTGCACTGCACATGTGTGTGGCTTTCGACCATCGCCATTTTTCTTGTTTACACTGAACGCTACCTATCGGCTGTTGCGGGGATTACCTCGGCCCACAAATGAATGTCGAGTACCGCCGAATTCAAATCTGCACAACCCTCAATATCTTCAACACACGCACCGCACAACAGGACTGAACACATGCTGACAGTGTGATGTTTGCATGATGTAATCCTCAACCACACAGATGCACTCCCTGAGCACAATTGTTTAATAAAGATAGCACATTATCACTAATTAAAAAACAGGTAGCAAATACATTACACCATATATGGACCCTGCAGTCGATATTATCCACATGAAACTCTCATTTCCACAAATAACCTATATCTCAAAAACCAGAGCCAATTTGGAAAAAGTACAAATATACTCGGAATGAGTATCATAACAATATCCCATTTTCGTTCAAACTTCCCTGGCAACGAAAAAAAAATTTTATTTTGTAGAGCTGTGTTATTAATGCCAAGAGTAGTATAAACCAAGAGTAGTATAAACTGCCTGAGAGAATTGGACGCTTCGTGCTACGGACGTATCTCTCTGGAATAAGTAACCAAAGATGTATATTTGAGGACTCTGTGTGAAGCGATTACAGAGATCGGACGTGTTTTATGTTGGAGAGATTCTGCTATTGTTGTGCTACGCTATTAAGCTCTGTTTTAAATGTTTAGTTACTCGATGACGCAATAAACAAATTCAAGAAAATAATACCCATTCAAGATGTGTATTTATCAATTTATAAAAGATTTGACAAATATTCTTCAGATATCACGTGACGTAGATCGATCGGAGGTGCAGTGTGATATGATAGTGCGAGTCTGCATCTTTTCACGGTCAATATTCTTCTATAAAATATCTCAGAAGCAATAAACTTTTCGTTGATCACTCCATACGCATCATACAGCATAGCACCGAGTTGTGCCGAACGATCTTCGTAGCGAAATAAACATTTTAGAGATTTCAGGTGGAGCAGTTCCGAGTATCAGCGAGATTGACGTTGCGGGACATATATCTAGCTCTCCTGTGGTATTTAAAACCAAAGACTTATATTCTTTATCTTTTTAAAGGACTGAAGCTAAAACCTAAATAAAACCACTGGAAATCGTAACTAAAAATACAAAAAATAAATAAGAAGGAGAGAATTCTCTACTAAACAAAATTTCGTAAATAAATTAACTAATTAATTAAAATATAATAGGAGGTTTCAGATTTAAAGAGGACCAGCTGATTAAATTCTTTCTTGAGATAAAAGGCTGAAAAGGTATGCCATTTGTGTATTTGATTCTTAACATGTAGGTATGTCGAATAGCCTTTCCAATGGACTACTTATTATGTAATATTATATCCCTAACCTCATTACAGCTGTTGGTTGGAAGGATAAACTTCAGTGATGTACGGGAACTGAATCAGCTTTCCCCTGAAATTTTTAGGAAAGTGCTTGACTGAAGATTTATTGTCAATGCTGATTTTATGTCACAAAACGCAAAAATCTTTTTCTTATTGTATTAACAGACGTTCTGTCTTCAATTTTCGAAGAAATGGTGCTTATATAGCCTGTAATCTTATTACACTTATCGCAACTGGATACTGAAGTACTTCTTAATATTCCGGTCACTAACGATATCATAATCGTCAGCATCATCATCATAATCATCATCGTCCTCAGCCTGCAAAGTTACATTACTGGACCGCGTCTTGAACTGCATTTTTTATGTAAACGTTGTAACCTCTCCACACGAAAAATGTTAAATAATAATGAAAATGGAGCCAAGCGTAAACTCCCCACAAAATATTGTTAAATGGAAATGTGCCAAGCGTAGCCTCGCCACAAAATAATAATTAAATGAATTTTTCTAATATTGTAACCTCCGAACAAAATTGGCTCCCATTTATTATCTGTGTGCAGAAATGCATTCACATTTAATGTTACCACAAAAATTCTTTTCTCATTCACTGTCAAGTTCGAAACAGAAAAATTCCTAAACACCAAAATAATAAAAAAGTTTTGTAACCTGATGAATTTTATGAGGACAGCAGCGCTGACCTTCGGCCCTGTATTCTGAATAACAAAAGCAAACATTCTTACCTCAATAAAACCGCAATAATATCTGCTCTTAATTAGTCATTTTTCGACACAGCTTCGTGCAATGCTGGCATATATATATATATATATATATATATATATATATATATATATATATATATATATATATATTTTATTCTTGGAAGCAATGATAATGCATTGGAAATTCTTTAAATTGAAATGAATGCTTTTCTTTAAAAGAGTTGCTTTATATTATAAAAATTATTATTGGGGCATTTCTTTGAACAAATTAAATTACAATTAACATACATTATTAAATATGCGCAAGGCTGCTTCTTTACCTTCTACAACAATACTCATCCTCCAGAGTCCTGACCAGAGTCGCGAGCAGAGCACACAGCCGACGCATGCCGACTCCCACCGACTCACGCAGACTACTACTAGACTACTACTGTCGACTCGCGCAGTCAAGCGCAGACTAGCGACAAGCAACAACTAACGATAAACTACTCTCTGGTCAGAGATTCTGTCATGCCTCGCCCGTCGCCGGCAAAGTAGACGTCTTACAACGTGATGTTTTTCCTTTGTTGCTCTCCTCGACGATTCTGCAGAGACTCTTATCTCTCCAGCCTCCCCCCTCCCCCCACCCCCCACGCTAATTAGCAACACTGATCAAAATGGTTCAAATGGCTTTGAGCACTATGGGACTTAACATCTGAGGTCATCAGTCCCCTAGAACTTGGAACTATTTAAACCTAACTAACCTAAGGACATGACACACATCCATGCCCGGTCAGGATTCGAACCTGCGACCGAAGCGGTCGCTCCGTTCCAGACTGAAGCCACACCGGCCGGCCAACATTGATCTATACCACCATGCCTCAAATGGATCGAGTCTCGCTAACGACGGTACGGGTCGCAAATAGCGGAATCCACCGGTGTGTGATCAGACTGTTATGGACCAGTGCCTAGAATATTTTGTATCACAAGTGTCGTAAGCGGTCGGCTGCTCGCATGTATGACCATTTACGGAAACTGGTTGAGGGGAAATAGAACATCTTGGACGTCCACGTCACAGAGGCTCCCCATTTTGTAAAGCAGGATAGGCGGTGACCTGTGGCAGATTTGTCCACAGACTACAAAGCTACTGCAAACACGTTTTGGAGCACACGGTTCAGCGCACATTGTTGTTGGACACGGGGCTCCACAGATGATGACCTCTCCTTGTTACTATGTAGACGCAATGAAGCTGTGAACTAAGATTTCATTCGGTATGGAATTTTTCGAGATTGGGCCGTGGTTGGATACGTCATCCAGGCGAAGGACTGCTGTAAACGTGCAATATGCCACAGACGTAGGTCGATATTGGCAGAAATGCTGTGATGGATAGTTACCTTGATTTCCATGGCACCTTCGGCTGTAATTGAAGATACCATGACAGTTGTGGACGACGCAACCATTATTGTGGACCGCCTGCACGCCTTAATGTTTGACGTCTTCCCCGAAGGCGATGGCGTCTTCCAGCAGTATAAGAATGGGTGTTACAAGCCCAGAATCTTGCGAGAGTGGTGCGAGGAACATGACAGTGAACACACGTTGATATCTCAGCCACCAGACTGACTGATCTGCGGCCAGTGGGACACATCTGAGATAGCTTGGCGCTCCAGTTGCGTACCCGCAAAACCACTCTCCAGTAATTTACGGTAATTGCGTAACCTACGCGCAGACATCTGGTGCCACATACCTCTGGAAACCTACCAAGGACTTGGCGCAGCTGTACCACGCAGAATTGCTGGGTATGGCTTATCGAAAGTGGCCCAACACGTTATGAGGCATGTGCTCATAAATTTTTGGACCATCAGCGTAGGTTCCAGTGAAAAGTAGCCATAAATGACAGGCCTATAGCGCTGCTCAGTTGTACATTCCAACTTTTGGAACGAGTCCTCCTAACCAGAATAGCACCGTTGATCGAGGCTGCTACCCCTCCTGAACAAGCTGGCTTCAGACAAGGACGCAGCTGCACTGATCAAGTTCTTGCCCTAACTACCCATACTGAAGCAGGTTTTGAAGGCCATCTGAATTCAACGGCTGTCTTCATCGACCTGACAGCCGCGTATGGCACTGTCTGGCGACAGGGACTGATCTACAAGCTACTGCAAGTTGTACCAAGTCGAGAAATTGTGGGTCTAATACGCAGCATGCTTAGTGAAAGGCAATTTGAAATGTTTGTAGGCAGCTCTAAAAGCCACAAACGTAAACTAAATAATGGACTACCACAGGGATCTGTTTTAGCCCCACCACTATTCAATTTATACATTAATGAATTACCAACCACAATATCAACTGAATTCATCTACGCCGATGACGTCGCACTTGTAGCACAGAGCAGAAATTTCGAAGATGGTGAACAAATTCTTACAGAGGATCTGGAGAAGATGTCAACTTTCTTTAAGACCTGGAGATTGATCCCAAGCACATCAAAAACAGAAGTCTCTTGTTTCCATCTAGCGAATCGTGCTGCGAACTGCAAACCAAGAGTTCTGCTCAATGGACAAACGTTGAGGTACAATCCTTTCCCAAAATATCTCGGAATCACTCTAGATAGAACCCTGAGCTACAAAGAGCACATCACCAAGCTTTCTCATAAAGTTGCTGCAAGGAACAACATACTGCATAAGCTCAGTGGTACCACCTGGGAACCTCTGCTGATTGTCTCCTTTCAACTGGCATCAGTCTTGTGTACTCTGCTGCCGAGTACTGTGCATCTGTCTGGTTGGAAAGTGTACATGTGAAGAACGTAGACACAAAACTTAACGACACAATGCGCTGCACTAATAGTTCCATCAAATCAACCCCATGTCACTGGCTACCTGTATTGAGTCACATCCCACCACCTCACTTAAGGCGGAAACAAGCTCTACTGAGGGAGGCCAAGAAAATCCCTGCATCACCTTCTCTACCACTGCACCAGAAATTCTGTCATCCGCCACAGCAACGATTGCGATCAAGAAGACCAGCAAGTGTTACTGCAGGACAACTCATCGCGGATGGTTTTGATCTAAATGAAAGCTGGAAGCATGAACGGTCAACAAAAACATTGGGAACAAGAGCCCATCACCTTGATCCCACAAAGAAGCCAAAAGGTTTTGACCTACTGAGGAAACTTTGGTGCCGTCCCAACAGGTTAAGAACTGGACATGGTTGTTGTAGCTACTTCAGGTACAAATGGGGCTGGATCAGTTCACCAGTGTGTGAATGTAATCAAGAAGAGCAGACAATTGAACACTTAGTCCAATGCTGTCCACTTCATTCATACCCTGGAATACCCGATGACTTGTTCACTGTACACCCAGCTTAAATAACTGATTGAAAAACACGGACTTTAAGGTTTGATCTTGTCTTATATCATATGTATATTGTATACAATCATTTGCCTTATATGACCTGTATATTGTATAAAAATCACCATACGATTAAATGTTTCTATTACAGATTAGATTAGAAAACAGATTAGAACTACTGACGGCCTTGGGAGAGCCAGTCCTGGCAAAACTCTACCATCTGGTGAGCAAGGTGTATGAGACAGGTGAAATACCCTCAGACTTCAAGAAGAATATAATAATTCCAATCCC
Source organism: Schistocerca americana (assembly GCF_021461395.2). Lineage (NCBI taxonomy): Eukaryota > Metazoa > Arthropoda > Insecta > Orthoptera > Acrididae > Schistocerca > Schistocerca americana. The sequence goes on along the minus strand of NC_060120.1, from coordinate 964,316,360 downwards.
AAAGAAAGCAGGTGTTGACAGATGTGAAAATTACCGAACTATGTTTAATAAGTCACAGCTGCAAAATACTAACGCGAATTCTTTACAGACGAATGGAAAAACTGGTAGAAGCGGACCTCGGGGAAGATCAGTTTGGATTCCGTAGAAATGTTGGAACACGTGAGACAATACTAACCTTACGACTTATCTCAGAAGAAAGATTAAGAAAAGGCAAACCTACGTTTCTAGCATTTGTAGACTTAGAGAAAGCTTTTGACAATGTTGATTGGAATACTCTCTTTCACATTCTAAAGGTGGCAGGGGTAAAATACAGGGAGCGAAAGGCTATTTACAATTTGTACAGAAACCAGATTGCAGTTATAAGAGTCGAGGGGCATGAAAGGGAAGCAGTGGTTGGGAAAGGAGTGAGACAGGGTTGTAGCCTCTCCCCGATGTTATTCAATCTGTATATTGAGCAAGCAGTAAAGGAAACAAAAGAAAAATTCGGAGTAGGTATTAAAATTCATGGAGAAGAAGTAAAAACTTTGAGGTTCGCCGATGACATTGTAATTCTGTCAGAGACAGCAAAGGACTTGGAAGAGCAGTTGAACGGAATGGACAGTGTCTTGAAAGGAGGATATAAGATGAACATCAACAAAAGCAAAACGAGGATAATGGAATGTAGTCAAATTAAATCGGGTGATGCTGAGGGAATTAGATTAGGAAATGAGACACTTAACTAGTAAAGGAGTTTTGCTATTTAGGGAATAAAATAACTGATGATGGTCGAAGTAGAGAGGATATAAAATGTAGACTGGCAATGGCAAGGAAATCGTTTCTGAAGAAGAGAAATTTGTTAACATCGAGTATAGATTTAAGTGTCAGGAAGTCGTTTCTGAAAGTATTTGTATGGAGTGTAGCCATGTATGGAAGTGAAACATGGACGATAACTAGTATGGACAAGAAGAGAATAGAAGCTTTCGAAATGTGGTGCTACAGAAGAATGCTGAAGATAAGGTGGGTAGATCACATAACTAATGAGGAGGTATTGAATAGGACTGGGGAGAAGAGAAGTTTGTGGCACAACTTGACTAGAAGAAGGGATCGGTTGGTAGGACATGTTCTGAGGCATCAAGGGATCACAAATTTAGCATTGGAGGGCAGCGTGGAGGGTAAAAATTGTAGAGGGAGACCAAGAGATTCAGAAGGATGCAGGTTGCAGTAGGTACTGAGAGATGAAGAAGCTTGCACAGGATAGAGTAGCATGGAGAGCTGCATCAAACCAGTCTCAGGATTGAAGACCACAACAACAACAACAACAACAACGATTAAATAAATAAATTTGTCTGATGTTTGCAAGTAGTAGGAACATCCTTCTGCTCGCAGATCTCGTATTCGGTGAAAAGGTTTGAGCGAAACAGACTCCATCCGTCGTCCGGAACAGACTCCATCCATTACTGTAGGTGGCGTAGGTGTGTTTCGCGTGGGAGCAGGCGGGGGCAAGTTCGCACGTTCCCAGGATGTCGACATGGCGGCCCCCAGTCGGGGGCTAGCTGGCCACACGCAGTCGCGCGCTGAGCTCGGCCCTGCTCCGCCAAACACGGCCCGGCGCAGGCCGCTGTCCTTGCGCGGAATGCTCTGCCGCACACCGGTTCCGGATGCGCGCGCCTTCTGAGGCTGTGGCCGCCTCCGCCAGAGTAACACTCCCACACTCTCGCCTTCTCTCACTGCCTCGCCACGCTCCGCGACTGCCGTACCTCTACATCTACGCCGCTGCTCTGCAGTTCACACTAAAGTGCTTGGCAGAGGCTCACGGAAACACTTTCAGACTATTTCTCGACTGTTCCATTTGTAACGGAGCATCCTCCACTAGCATTACTTTTCATCAATACTAGTTAGCGGTGCCACCATTATTTTTTTCGTATTTTGGACTGGTCAATATTATGTCAGTTTTTTTCTGAAAACCTTCATATAATTGTATTCACAGTATGTTATATTTCAAGCTAAAATTTATGACAAGGAATTAATTTATCAAATATTTTAGTTTCGAAATTATAATCGGTAAGTACTAGTTACCCGCAGGGTAGCCGAGAGCGCTAACGCGCTGCTTCCTGGGCTCGGGTAGGCGCGCCGGCTCCGGATCGAATCGGCCCGGCGGATTAACGACGAGGGCCGATGGGCCGGCCAGCCTGGATGTGGTTTTTAGGCGGTTTTCCACATCCCGCTAGGTGAATACCGGGCTGGTCCCCATGTTCCGCCACAGTTCCACGACTCGCAGACATCTGAACACATTGGCACTGTTCCATGGATTACACTCGACGCAGACAGTTGGGGTACACTAATTCCGTCCCAGAGGGTACAGAGTGGTAGCAGGAAGGGCATCCAGCCACCCCTTAAACATTAACATGCCAAATCCGATTATCGATGGCTGACCCTGCATAATTGCGGGACAAGACTCAAGTGATAGATAGATAGAATCGATAAGTACCAATTCTGAATGTACAGTTAAAATTATATGTTTGGGAGCATTTAAAACTACGAATTATTTACACACTTAAAATTTCTATTATTAATTACGCAAGAAGGAGGAAGGAAGGGGCAGATTACACGGTCTAGTACAGATGTGGGAAAAATGGACGCCTACATCTTTCCGTGTGAGCTCTTATTTCTCTACTTTAATACTACAGGGTTATTACAAATGATTGAAGCGATTTCACAGCTCTACAATAACTTTATTATTTGAGGTATTTTCACAATGCTTTGCACACACATACAAAAACTCAAAAAGTTTTTTTAGGCATTCACAAATGTTCGATATGTGCCCCTTTAGTGATTAGGCAGACATCAAGCCGATAATCAAGTTCCTCCTACACTCGGCGCAGCATGTCCCCATCAATGAGTTCGAAAGCATCGTTGATTCGAGCTCGCAGTTCTGGGACGATTCTTGGTAGAGGAGGTTTAAACACTGAATCTTTCACATAACCCCGCAGAAAGAAATCGCATGGGGTTAACTCGGGAGAGCGTGGAGGCCATGACATGAATTGTTGATCATGATCTCCACCACGACCGATCCATCGGTTTTCCAATCTCCTGTTTAAGAAATGCTTCTGCTTTAGCCTTTTCCGTAAGATTTTCCAAGCCGTCGGCTGTGGTGCGTTTAGCTCCCTGCTTGCTTTATTCGTCGACTTCCGCGGGCTACGCGTGAAACTTGCCCGCACGCGTTCAACCGTTTCTTCGCTCACTGCAGGCCGACCCATTGATTTCCCCTTACAGAGGCATCCAGAAGCTTTAAACTGCGCATATCATCGCCGAATGGAGTTAGCAGTTCGTGGATCTTTGTAGAACATCGTCCTGAAGTGTCGTTGCACTGTTATGACTGACTGATGTGAGTGCATTTCAAGCACGACATACGCGTTCTCGGCTCCTGTCACCATTTTGTCTCACTGCGCTCTCGAACGCTCTGGCGGCAGAAACCTGAAGTGCGGCTTCAGCCGAACAAAACTTTACGAGTTTTTCTACGTATCTGTAGTGTGTCGTGACCATATGTCAATGAATGGAGCTACAGTGAATTTATGAAATCACCTCAATCATTTGTAATAGCCCTGTATTGTTTAATCTTGGAAGCAAACGAATTAACCTCCTAACATATTTTGCATGTTTCCTTTCAATAATGTCTTGAGGAATAATTCTTTGGAGTGACGTATTACTTAGAAAGCACTGACTGCAGAAAAACGAGCAGTAAGAATAATACACGTTACAGACACATTACTGCGACCAGCGCCCATGCTCGATGCCAGCGTATGATAACCACCCACAGAGGACAGGTGTCAGCGCTAGCACTGTAAGATATACGGGGTGTTCAAAAAGTCTCTCCGCAGTGCTGTATGATTGTATGATTGTTAGCCACGCATGCCGTATGCCGCAGTGAATTTACCGAAATGAAACTCACTGAAACACAAGTTATTAATTCATTGAATATTCAGTTTTACTTACAAATTTTCACGTTAAATGTTGAAATTGTCCCCGCTGTTGTTGAATACACAATTCAATTCGTCTAATCATGTTTCCGAACACAAGCTGTAACATTTCTTCTTTAACAGAAGCAGTGAAAGTGGATATTGCAGTTTTCAGTTCATCGATTGGTTTTGGACGGTTTTTATAAACAGTTTCTTTCGCTGCGCCCCAGAAGAAAAAGCCAGGTCATGTTAGGTCAGGTGATCGTGGGGACCAAAGTCCCTGTGAAATTATGCGATCACCAAAAACATCAGCAAGCAGTGGCACTGAAACGCGAGCTGTATGCGCGGTTGCACCATCTTGTTGAAAATAACCGTTCAGTATTTCACTTAACACAAGTTCTCCTATGAATGGGTACAGAATATAACTGCAGTATCGTTGTGCGTTTATTGCTTCGTTGAAAAATATGGTACCCACAATCGACGTCTAGAAACTGCAATCCAAACTCCTATTTTCACAGACTGAAGTGGTTCCTCATGAATACACAATGAATTTGCAGTACACCACATACGACAATTTTGCGAGTTCATGTACCCGGATAAATGAAACCACGCCTAATCAGCGAAAAACGTTTCGTTAAGAATATACCTTCCATTTTGTTGAACGAAATTTTTGAACCATTGACAATAATGCAGTCTCTTGCCATGATCAGTATTTTTCAGTTATTGCACGATTGTCACTTTGTATGGGAAAAGTACTAATTTCTCCCCTACACATGTGTGGGCCGTTCCGACACTAACATAGAATTCCTGGGCGAGTTTTCTTACTGACTTGTTCGGAATCATGGACATTTTATCTGAAATATCGGGTAGTTTATCCTCAGATAAAAGGCTAGGACGACCACTTCTCGGTGCATCTGTCACTGAACCCGTACTTCGAAATTTGTTAATCAGATCTCGCACAGTACTGCGATGTGGGAGTGTTGTCTCTGGGAAAACTGAATTAAATATTTGACGAACTTAAACTGTGTATTTACCGCCAGCTTTGAACACTTGTTCGACTAAAAGCACACGTTCTTCAATGGTTAGCATTTTAACAGTGACAAAAACGAAACAAACGAACAAAGGCACTAAACTTAAATGTTCACGTCAACACCCAACGACACACACCAACGATACTACTGACGCTGGCTGAGATAAACGAAACAGTGGAATGTTGGGAGAGTACACTTGAAGGGAAGTAACCCACGCAGGCGAACAGTCATACGGCACGCACGGCTGACCATCATACGGCACTGCGGAGAGACTTTTTGAACAACCCGTATAAAGAGCGTGGAACGAAGGGAGGGGGGGGGGGGGGGGGGGATGCTGGTGGCAGGTCAGTCGTTGTTGTAATGAGAAAAGGGAGCGATTTATCTGACGTCCAAAAGGGCATGTCATTGGCTTTCAGGCAAAGAGTGGAATCATTTGCGAAACGGGATGGTTTTTAAACTGTTCGTGTGCAGCCATGGCTCAAATACACTGTGCTTGGTAAAATGGCTCTATCCAAAACTGCCTCTGAGGCACCTGCGGTGCGCCACAGGCCATAGATCACGGGGGTGAAAGAGGCTCCGGACGCGTGTACCGTCGAATAGACCTGCAACCGACCGCCCAAATGACCAAGAGGCTACCCACGGTGTATCCTTCAGCAAACATGATTGCGTATGAGCCTCTGAAGCAGGCGCCCGATTCAGGCAATCATTCTAGCTGTTCTTCATCGGCGACGGAAGCTGTTATTTGCGTGTAAAAATGGCAACTGTACGTCCAGTGGGTGGCGACAGGTGGCTTTTTTAGATAAATCATATTGTCTACTCCATCGGACGGATGACTTTTAGCGTGTATCACGTGAAACGTGTGAAAGCAAGCACCCTGCAACAAGGGTCAGGCCGGAGGAGGGAGCATTATGGTCTGGGGATAGCTTCCGTGGCGCTCTCTGGGTGATCTTGTTATACTTGAAGGCACAATGGATCAATACAAGTGTTTATCTATCCTTGGCGACCATATTCAGGCTTTTGACAGGTCATCACATTGATGTCATGTAGGTACCTTGAAACCTTCCCGACTCCTCTATATCTTTTTTGCTACGCAACTTTCCCTTCTACAATAACCTATGAAACCTTCTCTTAGGATTTTTATATCTTGCTTAATAATAACAAATGAAATCTTCCCTTTGAAATTAATTCTCTTTCTCAATAACAGTAAGTGCAATCTTCGCATACAAATTTAATTGCTGCTTATTAAAAGTGATTTTCTGATTATTTCGACGAACATAGAATGTGTCGTCGTCGTGGCCCTCAGTCGTTACCTGCAATAACCCAAAACTGTTCCTTACCTTTTTTGCTGTTACTGGATCGCCATCTGACTGCTACATCGAACTGCGACATGAATATACTTACTCTGTTTTACTATACTCTATTAGCTGCTGGAGGGCTGTCATAATAAGTGGCTGTATTTATTACCAATGTTGACGTTGTTATTTAATAGCAAAGCTGACGTTATTCTTTAAAAGCAAAGCTGACGTTATTCTTTAGTTAATTTGACAGAAGTTACGTAATTCATAGTCAAACGTTTTCTTGACAACAATAAAATTTTGCAAAGTTTTACGTTGATGGTTTTTGGGATGGATTATAATCAGTAATGCAATATTGCTGGCAAAAATTCATTATATTCTGAATGAAATGATTTTGCAAACGTTGAAATGGGACTTACTTATTTTCAACTAGCATTGCGCAAACATACCTTCAGTAGTCTTGAGTTCCTCAAAAAAAAAAAAAAAAAAAAAAAAAAAGAAAGAAAAAAAAAATTCAATACTATTAGTTCCTCTTATGATAATAGTTGGCTGACATATCTGTACATCCGTTTATAATCTCTTGTAAATCATAGCTGGTGGCTGGCAGGCACACCGCTCCTCTCGACCTCTCGCTTCAGACCTGCTACCGACTCTCTTCACATCTCGCTTACTACTTACTTCCTACGATGGCTCAAGTGCGGTCTCTCCCGCCAACCAACAATACTCTGGTGCAGACATTCCCTGCCACCACAATTATTTCCAACATGACAAATATTAATTATTCCTCCTTAATCCTATTAATAAAGTATAAACATCTTTCATAAATTCTGGTTTGACAATAGACAATAGAAATATACACGTCTTACAACCTCTTCAAGCAGCTAGGCATTTTAACTACGCCGTCACAGTACTTCCATTCGCTAATGAAATTCATCATCAGTAATCCATCACAATTTGAGAAGATTAGTGATATCTATACCTACAACAGTAGAGGAACAAATGACTATGTTACCCATTGTTAAAGCCGTCACTGACTCACAAAGGAGTTTAATATAGTGCAGTAAAAACCTCCGATCATTTGTCCAATACCATAAAATATCAGACGGGTAGAAAAGCATGTTTTAAATCTAATTTAAAATTATTTCTTCTGGACAACTCCTTCTCTTCCACTGACGAATTTCTGTTTAATGACTGGTAGCCAGACAAAAACTGGTTTTAAGTGTAGTTGACCCATTGGGACTAAAGGGATAATGTGTTCATTTCAGTTAACACTATTTATATATACATATTCTGTAAACAGACTTGTTCCAAGTCATTTCTATAACAGAATCTTTCAGATGATCTTTGGTATATGTAACTAACTAACTAACTAACTAACTCTCCATTCGAAATGAATCTTTGATTAAAAAACTAAGATCCTCAATGTACTAAAACCAATCAGAGATCCCTCAAAAGTTGAAAACTACCGCCTCGTTGCTCTCCTTAGAGTCACGTTCAAGGTCCTGAAGAGATTGATTCATAACAGAATCTGCTCAGCCATCAACAGACATGTCCCACGTCCCTATAGAGCAAGCTAAGTTTAAGCCAGGGAGAAAAAGTGAGAAACAACTGCTAACAAAAGTAACCCTAGTCGAAAATGGTTCGAGAAGCAGAATACAAACACTTGACGTCGTCAGACTTAACTGGAGGCTATCATACAATCTGGTGGGGCAGAGTCCTAGACTAATTCAGCAGTGTCATTCCTTGTCAGAAACCAACCGCTCTAATTACCACCATACAAAGTTCTGTTTTTTTTTTTTTTTTTTATTTCTGTACATACGACCTTCGAGAAACGGGGCCCGGGAAATTTATTAATGTTCCTTTCATCAGTCAGGATCAAATCCTTAGGTTAACTAAAAACACTAATATCAGACCTGAAGATGTTGGATAAATACATCAAACGTAATTCTCTCCGACCGAATCCTCAAAAGACCGTTATGTCATTATTCCGTCTACAAAATAAACTAGCGATTTCAAATCTAACAGCCGGCCGCGGTGGTCTAGCGGTTCTAGGCGCTCAGTCTGGAACCGCGCGACTGTTACGGTCGCAGGTTCGAATCCTGCCTCGGGCATGGATGTGTGTGATGTCCTTAGGTTAGTTAGGTTTAAGTAGTTCTAAGTTCTAGGGGACTGATGACCACAGATGTTAAGTCCCATAGTGCTCAGAGCCATTTGAGCCATTTTTCAAATCTAACAACACGTTAGAAATAGCATTTTACAATACTGCAACACTTCAAAATATCTAGGTGTGGACCTAGACAGGTCATCGATATTCGAAATCAATCTCCAGAATGTTGCAGCTAAAATCCGGAGGAATATGCACTAGAAGTTAACAGGAACCGCCTGGGGTGCCATCGCAGAAGTCCTCAAATCATCATCTTTAACTCTTTCATACTGAGTCGTAGAATTCGCTGTTCCGTTGGTTGAAGCGTGGTCAGACTTAAATAATTGACACAAAACTCACTCAAGCGATGCACTTCGTCACAGGCTTATTCGTCCCACAAACACACGCTAGATGTAGGTTGTTGGTAGTATTCAACCACTAGCAGTAAAAAGATCATTCCTTGCTGAAATTGTGTACAAAAAAAGCAGAATTACCAGTTCATTCAGAATTTTCATTATCAGAACTCCAGCGATTGAAGTATAGAAAACCACAGTGGCGCACAGCAATTGGTCTGCAGAACAGTCATTTCGACATGCATGATGCTTGGAACAATGAATGGCAGGAGAAAATTTTCTTGATGCAACAGTAGTCTCTGCAAGTGACCAACAGGTTTTCATCTACCTCGACGACTGTGATGCACAGTGAATCAGATCAGAACTGACCTGGACAGATGTGACTACAAACTGTACATCATCTAATATTTGAGTGTTCCCTCAGAGCATTCAAAAGGACAGTGGAAAACAGTCGCAATTTGTATGCGGAACCTTCTGGTTGGATTTCAAAGCTGGACTTGTCACGAACCCGTTATGAATTTGAGATGGTGTGTATCTGTGTACAAATGTTTATATTTGTTGTAAATACTCGTTTAGTATTTTCTCTTGTCATCATGTGATAAATAATAAATAAATTTCTCCCTATGCAGATAGGAGTCAACAAAATATTTTCCCAATCACAAGAGAAAATTCATGATTGAAACTTCGTGAAAAATTCTCGCCGCATCGTAAAGTGCCTTTGTTTCCACGATTACCACCTCAGCTGCTGCTTCTTATCAGTGACATTCCCTCCTCTTTTCTCCTCTATTCAGGAGAGGAGCTTCACCAGCTGAGCAAGTCAAAAATGCGTTATCTACCCTTATGTAAGCAGTTACTCTGTTTGACATTTATTGAGAGAGATGTCGAATTTCTTCATGAGGAATAACGTAGCAAATTCTTTTCAAATGGCACTTAGAACGTCAAAATCCCGTGCTGGGGAGGGAATGTCGATTACCCTCCAAACTTTCTCAGGTGGGGAGAGAACTGGCCACCTTGCTCGCCAAGGTAGGGTTTGGAAAGCACGAAAACAAGCAGTAGAAATTCTTGGTATGTGCAAGAGGGGAATTTTCTTGCTGAAATGAAAGTCAAGGATGGTTTGCCATAAGGGGCAACAAAACGGGTCGTCGAATATCGTCGACTTACCGCTGTGTTATAAGTATGCCGTGAATTACAACTGAAGGGGTTCTGCTATGAAGAGACATGTGACTTTTAGAGTATCACTCGTGGCTGTAGGGTCGCATGGCGGGTGACAGTCAGGTTGGTATCCCATAGCTTTCCTGAGCGTCTCCAAGAGATGTCTTCGGCTTGGAATCACATTGTTAGGAGTAAAATTGTTTTCAGAGACAACGCCAGCTTCGAATTCAGCCCTAATGACTCACCATATACAAAGCGTATACAAAGGGAGGCTGCACGAGTGGTCGCAGGTTTGAGTAACGGGACAGTGTCGCGGAGATGTTAACGAAGCTGAACTCGAAACCACTTACAGATAGACAACACTTATCTCACCAGATCCTACTTAAAAACCAGTATTAAGTGAAAAATCTCGGTATACCTTTCTCTCCCTATGTAGGCCTTTTAACAGCCATGCTTGTACGTCTGGAAAGTCACCAACGGATCCGAAGGACTACAGGCCAATATCTCTCCTTTGCCATCTATAAGATATTAGAGAGAATGATTCTTCACCGCTTAACTGCGGTAGTTGATCGATCGACTTCTTATCTCACAACAAGCTGGGTTTAGACCAGGCAAGAATTGCACCTCACAAATCCTTTATCTTTCTCAGTTCATAGAAGATGGCTTTGAGCAGAGAGAAATAACAGGTGTTACTGACAAAATCTACAACCTGACTAACGACTATGCGCTGACGAGGATAATTGCAACACTCCAGAATCGACGTTTTTTCGTGGACTTCCATGGAAAACACAGCCGATGGAGAACTCAAAAGAACGGTCTCCCTCAAGGAGGTGTACTGTTGCCTAATTTATTTATTGTGTACACTAGAGATCAACCACAGCCTCAAGGATGCACAAGTTTCATATATGCTGATGACCTCGCTCTTGCTGCCCAGGGCAATCGGTTTCAAGATGTAGAGATAATGCTTACACACGATCTACAACAACTTGGTACTTACTACGAAAAGAATAAACTCGCACCCAATCCTAAGAAAACTTAAGTGTCTTCATTCCATCTGAAACATAAACAACCTGACAGGACTCTTGAAATATTCTGAAATGGAGATGCACTAGAATATTGTTCCCACCCCAGGTATTTGGGTGTCACTCTCGACCGTACGCTGACCTGCAAGGAACATTGTCTGAAGCTGAACCAGGAAGTATCCTCCAGAAAGTGCCTTCTTTGGAAACTGGCGGGATCGAACGGGGGTACACATCCACAAACATTAAGAACAACAGCTCTTGCCTTACGCTATTCTGCAGGAGATTATGCTAGCCCAGTGTGGTACAATTCAGTGCATACAAAGCAGGTTGATGTAGCCTTAATGACAGCTGTAGGATTGTTACAGGCTGCGTAAGACCAACCCCCATGGACAAAGTTCAATGTCTCTCTGGGATTGCTCCATGTGACATCAGAAGAGAGGTCACCGCTAACAACAAGAGGCATAAATCAAATGCAGTGACCTCACATCCACTCTTTGGACATCAACCTGCCAAGCCAAGACTGAAGTCCTGGAAGAGTTTCCTAACAACTTCACAGCCCTTAGAAGGATCATCTGTGGCTAACCGACTCACCAAGTGGAAAGAAAGATGCCAACACCTGTCAAACTGGATGTCACCACAAGAATCCCTGCCGCCTGGACACATGGAGAAGTGGGTCATCTGGAAGTCCTTGAACAGACTACGGACCGAAGTAGCAAGATCGAGGGACAATCTCCTTAAATGGAACTTTCAACTGCCAACTGCCAACACAACACTGTGCCAATGAGGTGAATTGCAGACAACCCGGCATCTCTTCAAATGTAACTCATGCCCAACCAGCTGTAGCATGAAGGAGTTAACGTCTGCAGCACCAAGTGCTATCAAAGACGCCCAATTCTGGATGAACACTGTATAGTTTTCTTTGTATGTATTGTATATGTGTTCATTTTAGTGTACCTCTGACACGAATAAAGAAAGAACAGCCATGCTTCCCACGCTCCATACACTAATCGATCGGGAAGAAATCCTAAGATGCGGTACCATGCCAGTACCCTCTACCATGCAGTTCATAGTGGTTTGCAGAGTATGTATGTAGCTACGCTGAACTGGCCTTCCTTCAGCTGATCAGGAGCGAGAGACATGGCGCAGTGGTTAGCATACTGCACTCGCATTATGGAGGACGACGATTCAAACCCGCGTACGGCCCTCCTGATTTAGGTTTTTCGTGATTTCCCTAAATCGCTTCAGGAAACGCTGCGACGGTTCCTTTGAAAGGGCACGGCCGACTTTCTTCCTGATCCTTCCCTAATCCGAAGGGACCCATAACCTCGCATTTTCGCCCCCTCCCCCGAATCAACCAACCAATTAATAATGTTTTTATTATCTGTGAACTACACGGACTGGCTACTGTGGTTATTTGCTAAAACTGCTGGCGATTGACAGTTGGATCCTTCACTTGCAGGCATGATGGTTTTGTTGCAGAATGTGAATCTGGCTGGAATAATTACACGGCAGAAAATAAGAGAGCTCTAGGAAAAGGGGCTCAACAAACTAACATAATAAAAAGAAAGACCTAGAGAAAACAACGCGGTTGCATTGTTCATTAAACGATGCCATTTACACAGAAAGGAGATCACTGACAAATAACAGTACTGTTCACTGTAAATAACAGATACTGCATGATGATTCATGCGAATCGATAATATAAATTTTAATCAACAATTTAAAATATGGCCCGTCCTTGGCGTAACCAGGCGAGTGAGCACAACGAACGCTGCTTCTGGCCCTAGTCCACTACAGACTTGAAGAACACTCTTGAACACACTATGAGACTAACACCCAAGGCCGAAATATTGATGAATGGTTGGATACGGAACTTCCGTCATGGGTTCTTCTCTTGCATTGACTGCGAAGTCGGGATAAGAAGCGGCAGCGACTGGCGTTGCAGCAGCTACGACGCGATTGGTAAAATTAATATTCCACAAAACATGGCTTAAAGCGAAGAAAAAATTCTTGACGTCCTCGGCTCGTCAAAACTTGCTAAACATACCTGCATCGGAAAACAGACGAAGGTGGACGCACTATGCTAACGGCAGTTCTTCAAATGATCCATCTTCGTTGTGCTACTCAGGACAGAGAGTGCTATGAGGTGAGGTATACGCGCAGTTTTATCACCTCGCTTTCCTATAAACGAGAGACTGGCTAGGTCAGCATGTTGCGAACCCTGTAGCAACGGCGGCGTCAGCACCTTATGGCAAACCCCGCTGGTCTTGGAGAGACCATTGGAAATGCTTTCGTTTGGTACTGGGTATGTTTGGCGTCGGAGTGGTGGTGGTGGGTGGGGGTGGTGGTGGGTGGGGGGGGGGGGGGGGGTGGCGGGGCGCATGAGGCGAAAAGCCGCAGTTGATGGTTGGAGTGCTGGCACCACAGTTACAGACAGTCTGCGTGAACCGTTTATGTTCGCCACTCATGCAGCGTATATGTGGATCGTGATAACCGCATCAGCATCAACTAAGACGTGAAGATGGTGCACTGAAGCGCCGAAACTGGTAGCTACAAAATAAAGAAGACAATAAGGACGGCTGCTGGCGTTTCATTTTCTTACAATAAAGTGTAATTAGTTTTCTGATAAGAAAAGTTCTATATTGAAAAACTATCTCTTTCTTTGCTTTGCAAGCATTAATACACAAAAAATTACAGTTCTTGAGTGGACAAATGTAAGCAGTGTTTAACATCAAAAGAGATTCTTTCAAAAATGCAACTCGTTACAATGACATTAAATATTCAACATTTATTCTTACCCCAAATTCAAGTTGAAAGTTACGCATGACTGTTTATCTTTCTCTGTACTCAAGTGTCGGGATGTCTGAACCAATAATGCAGTAAAGCGCAAAATTTGAAATCAGTCACCATAAATTAAATCGTCTTCTGTTACTCATCAAAATATTCATTACAAAATGTTTCTGTCAAAATGCTTCAACCTCTTTTCTCATCTCATGTTCATGAGTTTAATTAAACATTTAACGACTAATGTGGTCAAACAAACTTCGAGTGCAGTGACTCCTGTAACTGGGGGTGTTATTGACAGTTGGTCTTCTTCAGTCCAAGTTAATTCAACACATGAATATTAAAATTGTATAAATTTCATATAAAATATGAATGACTCTAAAGCAATGATGGCTGTTCGCGCAGATCAAGATATGGACGGGGATTGCACTGTTTGCCGGTTTCAAGCGACGATTGCCGTTAGCGCATACACGTGCTCTGCGCTAGAAAAAAGCGTGTTTGCTGCAAATTATGATTCTCACTTGCCTGTGCGGAATTTGTTGCTTATCTCTATTGTCGACCGTGACAACTTGCAAGACATGGAATAAAAGTTTACTGAATAACTCGCTACGGTCGCGTTTAATGCTCACGATGACAACCACTTTCACAGCAGAGATCTGAGAACAGTACTGAACGCATATTAGTTGACGGAGAATGCGTGACGTAGATGCGCAGAACAGGCTTGACCCCAACTACAGTGAAAAAATCTTGCAAGGAAAGGTTCCCTTCCTAGTTCCGCCACACACTTTCGACCTAAATTCTGTAGAACTAGTCTAGAATCTTGGAAAGAATAAGATCTGTAGTTGTAATGCATAGAGCATCTCGCTCACTAACCCGAAAAAATAAAGACTGATGCTTCTGCTGTTAACAAATGTATCACATATCCTGAAGCAAGCCTTTCGACGTAAACCGTTATGTTAGCGATTTGCGCGTCAGTTTTGCTCCTTTTATATCCAATTAGCTTTTCTGTTGGTTTCCTAAGGCAGAAGTAATCTCCTTCCAGATCTTTCCACCAGATAAAGAAACTTCAGTGAGTACTGACTGAGTATTGAACCCAGGACCTTGATATTACTACCCAAAAACTGTACTCGTTACGCTACGACGTCGTTGGTAACATTTCGGGATTTAATTATAAGTATAGTATTATAATATGTATCAAGACTGTCATATACACAAAAATGGTGTGTGATAACTATTGGAGAAGAAATACTTTGACGAGCAGGGGAACTAAATATACAACAAAATCACTCGGAATAGATTCAAGCAAAGGATCGGCATTATCATTCGCGACGAATGAACATTCACAGCTATGAAAAATAACTACATCACCAGAGAAGATAGGTTAACTGTGGTTTTGACGGATACTGCCAGTGAAGAGTCGTTAGCAGCTAAATTAAGGTATACTGTTACGTACTGTTTCTGTTCTCTTAAATGGGCACTTATTTCTGTGGCGCATACAGACACAGGCGTCTAAAGCTAGCGGTAGCTTGACGCTAGAGCCTTCTATCGGTAGGTCAGGTAGTTGAGCATCCCTCATTTCGCTAGCTTTAGACGCCTGTGCGATCCAACACAAGCGAGGTTCCTTCCGTCGTCGGCGAAGCAAAGATAGGAGAGATAACCCGCTGCGACTTCAGAGGAACCAGTCACCTGTGGCGACTTAGAAGAAAGTGTTAGTGTTGTGGACTGGCCAGACAGCCAATCCACAGTGACGGGTAGCCGAAAGGCACGCGTTTAAGCTCACGCAGGCTAGCGTGAGGTCTGGAGAATGACAAGGAATTATAGTAGCCAAAAATAGTACATAGCTTCTGGAATACTTAACTTTAATCCATAATTGGTGTACATGGATCAGGACGGTACATGTTTTACAATCTCAGTATTAACTGGTAATGGTGCCTTGCTAGGTCGTAGCAAATGACGTAGCTGAAGGCTATGCTAACTATCGTCTCGGCAAATGAGAGCGTATTTGTCAGTGTAGCATCGCTAGCAAAGTCGGCTATACAACTGGGAAGAGTGCTAGGAAGTCTCTCTAGACCTGCCGTGTGGCGGCGCTCGGTCTACAATCACTGACAGTGGCGACACGCGGATCCGACGTATACTAATGGACCGCGGCCGATTTAAAGGCTACCACCTAGCAAGTGTGGTGTCTGGCGGTGACACCACAGTTAGGATGATACCGTGCTCCACCCCACCCCTTCCCCTCATCGCCATTTTGTATCCAATGAAACGTGGCACAACAGGTCCGGTGAGATTCTCCGAAGCAGCCTCCGCGCCAAAAGCGGCAAACAGGTGGTGGCGGCCGGCCTTGCACGTGCGGCCGCGTCCTTGCGGGCGTGACACACGCCGCGCCGTGCCGGCCTCTTAGCGCCGCCGTATTCCTGGAGAAGCCGCTAACAATAGCGGCTGCCGTCGGAGGCGCGTGGCTCCCTATACAATAGTGTACAGTGGCCGAGCCTGCCTGCGGTCGCGCTGCCGCACCTGCTGCTCTTCCGCCTCGGCGCTTCCAGGCGCCGCCAACGGCCACACACGGACCGTGCATCCGAACGTTGAGCGTGCCGAGTTCCTGACGTCATAGCGTGGAATAGCACGCTCGGGAGTCTTTCCGAACGTGCAGAGCAATATCTGGCATGTCAGATATTTTGAGCGTGCGTCTGAGCGTTGACCAATGAGACGACACAACGCTACCTACGTCACACGCACGCCGTCTCCCTTCAGTACAGAGTTGTGAGGCGCCATATTGGCATACATTTCAAGCCTGTATTTATATATGCCGTTTCTGAGCACCAGCAAATTGGGGATCACTGGAGAACCCGTTGTTAACTGTGTGATTCGTTCCAATAAAATATTGAGAAACATCATATTCGGGGCAAAAGAATTGTTGTAACTTGGGTAGTATGAGAGTAGGCTATTTGAAGGTAGCGACACACTGAAAATCCATCCAAAACTCATTGTTCTTGGTACAATTTGTTATAATTAAATTTCAATTAGTAACATATCTACGATTAAGGTTTTCAGCAAGGAGTAAGATAATATAATTAGTGACTGAAGGTGTGATGTTGGTTTAACCTGCCAGCACGGTAGCTGAGCGTGTTCGGTCAGAGGGTTAGCTGCCCTCTGTAATAAAAAAAACTGAGTTAATCGATCAACAACGAACTTAAAACGGGTGTCATATACGACGTCCACCCCGAGGAGATGAAACGAACGAAAGTGAACAAAAAAATAGTGCTTGGGTAGCTCAGTTGGTAGAGCACTTGCCCGCGAAGGGCAAATGTCCCGAGTTCGAGTGTCGGCCCGGCACACAGTTATAATCTGCCAGGAAGTTTCATATCAGCGCACACTCCGCTGCAGAGTGAAAATCTCATTCTGGATATATATAGATTATTACCCGGCACGGTAACTCAGCGTGTTCGGTCAGAGGGTTAGCGACCCTCTGTAATAAAAAAACTGAGTTAATGGATCAACGACGAACTGAAACGGGTGTCCTGCGACGTCCGCCCCGAGCACATACAACGAACGAAAACGAACAAAATAAGGTTAAAATAAAGCGTAATGAGTAGCGTCACTATCCTTCATTGAGAAGTTTGATGGGGCGGTGGTTCGCGTCTTGGCGTCTTGACACTCCCAATTTTTTTTCTTAACATTCGCGTTGTTATTAGGTTCTGATACTTCATTATTAGTTTAATGTAAGTATATACTATAATATTTGATGTTATGTAAATATAAGTTCACCTTTTTTTGAGGGGTGACTTTGTTCTATTGGCTTGATCTACAGGACAGCTTGCGCTACTTGCATGAAGATATTTCGCTCCTTTTTCTTTTACGCTTTGTAATTCACATGTTGCAAAGATTCTGCTACCGGGTAGGAACAGTGATCAAGTTAGACTGGCCGTGGGGTTTTACTAAAATGTGGAAATGATGAAATAATGTTTATGTTATGCGGAGAAGTATTCCACATTTGAAACGCACTGTTTGTAATGGAACTTTTATAAGCCTGACCTTTTTTATTGGCCATGGTACTTCCCTTTTCTTGGACGGTGGAGGAAATGTGCGTTTTAATAGAGCTAACGTGGGAATTTTACGCCAGGCCACTGAGTAAACAGTGTGATTTACGAACTAGAAACATCCTTCAACTGCCGCTGGAGTGCGTTGCGATCGCGTATACCACGTTGGGGCCCACGTACCGTACGCACATGTCGCATCTTTCCTGAGCGTTCAGCAGCACGTTTAACATGGCACGCTCAACGTTAACGTTCGACAGCACGGTCCGTGTGCCGATGGCTTTACCCACCGCCCTTTCTCTTGTTGGTATTGAGCCGGGCGTGGCTCGTGTTCGTGCCATATCTCATGTGACATCCTTTTTTTACTGTACTACCACCTCGTTTTGTTAATTTCAATTACTGGAGTCTCTGAGTTGCCGCGTTGCCTGCCCGTGAGCGGCAGCAGCGGCGCTTATCGATATAAGCATATTATCTTTGCTGACTGCTATCACTTCCCGGTTGTCGTGTGTTCGGAGTTAGTTGGGATCTTCCAGTCGGTTGGAACGTGCCAGCAAATGGTTCAAATGGCTCTGAGCACTATGGGACTCAACTGCTGTGGTCATAAGTCCCCTAGAACTTAGAACTACTTAAACCTAACTAACCTAAGGACAGCACACAACACCCAGCCATCACGAGGCAGAGAAAATCCCTGACCCCGCCGGGAATCGAACCCGGGAACCCGGGCGTGGGAAGCGAGAACGCTACCGCACGACCACGAGATGCGGGCAACGTGCCAGCAGTCAGTTCGGATCTGGCAGTGTTTGAGTTTGTAAGGTAGCAGTATTTTGCACCTTACTGTAATATAATAATTGTTGCAAAGACGAGTTAGATATCGATTTATTTTGCACCTTACTGTAATATAATAATTGTTGCAAAGACGAGTTAGATATTGGTTATTATTTTATTTATCTGGCGATCAGCCTATTGAAAATAATATAGGGAGTATCAGACGGCAGAAGACGCGTATTAACTTTAAGAAATTCGCATGTTGCATGAAGTCGGGGTTCAGGTGATATTTTCACGGAGTTTGGCTGCACCGGACGAGCAGCACTGCTCAAAGGCAGGGCAGAGATGTGCGGAAGTTTACAACCGACCATTACGAGTCGGCATGCGAAAGCGTCCCAGTGGGGGAGACGCGCCGCCGGAGCAGGTAGGCGTATGTCGAGATGAGCTGGCGCCTAAGGGAGCCTTCCCACGAATCTTAACGTTTTCTGGGGCCTTCTAAGAAACGCGGTTAAGCTAGTGCAATGACCTTTTCCCGCGCGAGGGCGAACAGAGAGACACGATTTGTGGGTTCAATTTTGGACGGAGTTTCAGTTTGTTCCAGAACATTCTAGGCGTAGTAAGGCGCAGAATGTTTTGATTGGCTGGAAGAAGCCAGGAAATAATAGTGGGAGCGAACTGTGCTGGTCTAGAGCCACGGGATTGGCCAGCTCGAAAAATAGCGTGGGGGTGCTGATTTTTGCAGAGGGAAGCTTTTGGAGCTGTTATCGAGGAGAAGAGTCTTAGTTCCTGTAGCGAGCGGACGTCGTGCTTTCGGCTCTGCTGTAGGAGAGTAAATTCTTTTCAGTGTGCTGCGCAGAACTTTGAATAATTCTGCCTGCTGCAACTGAAAATAATATTCAGTTAGGGGTACTGTCAGGTTTTACTGTTAGAGACAGGCTGATTCCGCTAATTACGGTTGAGAATACTGTCTCACAGGAAGCAGACAGGAGCAGAGCAATTTCCTTGAGCCACACTTTGCTAAAGACGTTACTGGATTCCGCCTTTGGGCTGGTGAGTCCCGTCTTAACGAGTGCGAGACGACTGGAAAGAAAGCAGAATTAGCTTTTGAATAGGAGTTTACGAACAGGAAGCCTGCTCGCGAAAATAAATTCATTTTGTTGCAATTGAGGCCCCTCGACGACGCAGAAGCCATCGGCAGCTTGCTGACCTGTCCACGATGCTGCATTTGGTAACATGATGCTCAGTTTCGGCATTTAATCCGATATTACGCACGCCTGTGATTACCAGAGCTCAGTTTTCCAGCGACGCTCTTATTGAGAATTTGTTAATTGCAGTAGGTTTGTCTGACGAATTTTATGCCGTCTGACAAGGGGAGGGAGTAGAAAATAACAAGTACAGATGCGTTATCCGACCTTAAGAGTTAGTTTTGGAATTTAAGGGCCATTGCCATTACTAGCTTAATTTTATCACTTATAAATGTATGTCATTGTTCAGTTTGATGTTAGGAAGATTGGTGTTCAATAAATGTGTTCAATGCTATCCTTGTTTGTTTAATAGTGATCACTTCCCTGAACACTATTTAGTTATTAAATATTAATCAAAATTAGCGAAGGGGCAGTTTTAATTAAAGGTTGGGTGTCATAACAGGCCTTCAGCCAGAGCTAAAGTAGGCAAAGTGAACAAGTAAAAGCATTCTTGTTAAACCCCCCCGCCCCCGCCACATTTGGCTGACCCACCTAGGGTCCCTAATCATTCATTTCACTGAAAGAAACCCCTTCCAAGTTGGCACGCACAACAAGTTCAGTCAGGGCGCGGCTGCAGTGATGTCCGGACCGCCACAGCTTGCCCTACGGTTTCCGACACACGATTGTAGTGGGGACGACTTTGGTCGGTCGTCGGTCGGTCGTCGGTCGGTCGTCGGTCGGTCGTCTCGCCGGACGACGTGTTTTTGGCCGGCGATCGCTTATGGGTTGGCTGTGTGTGCCGACTCGTGATTCGTCCCTGTTATTGTACAGTCACTGCCGTTAGCATTGTCTAGTTCTTCGTGAAAGTGTTCGTGAAACTGTGTGTAGTTTGTGTGATTTTGACTGACAAATTAGTTTAAATGTTGTCGGCGTACTAGCTCTGAGCTGTCGGTCGGTTGGTGTGGATCAGCCAGGAAATCTCCCCGCGGCGCAGTGGGCCGAGCCCACTGGCGGTCTCTACGCAGTGTCGGAGTGTGTGGGAGCTGTTCCGATTGCCACGTGGTTCGTGACTCAACGACCCAGGGCATCAAAGTTGAGTGGTGATTTAATTACCGTAGCCAGTCTGTTCACATTGTGCCGTTGGTTTTCATGGTTGGCTGTTGGGGGTATTCCCGTAAGCAACAGCGAGTGTTCGAGTTGGCGAAAGTTTGGCCACCATCCGGTGGAGTTTAACTGTATTTTGGTTATTTGAAGTCCAAGTGCACCAGCGGAATGTTCTGCCTTGTGGCCGTTAGCGTTGCGGTTACCTGCCCTGTCCGCTGACGTAAAATTCAGGCAGTGTCCTTTCCTCACCGTGTTGTCACTGTCCAGCACGTGTGTGTAGTTTTGACAGCTTAGGCATACTTGGTTGTGGGCGGCTACGCCTTTTACGTTTTGGCTTTGCAGTTCCTTGTGTGTGGAAAGCAAGTCGTCTTGTTGGTGGGTCCGTTGACTGTCTCTTGGTTGGGTTGCCGGCGGATCGGATATAGATGGGCCGACTACCTGTCTCCCCCAAGAGAACGTTAATATTTCAAGTGCAGACCGACCACCGGAAACTTCTGAGCGCCGTACTACCTTTTCTTATTGGTGTTTGATTGTGCATTTTAAAGGCTCGTAGGTGAGGGTTTGAATTTTTATGCTTTTAGTTGGGTTTTAGATAATGGGCCTTCAGCCGTTTGAAAGTTCCTAACTTGTCAAGTCTTGCATTTTTTGGGCCTTCGGCCTCGTTTAAAATATTTTTTTTTCTGGATAAAGTTTTGGGCCTTCTGCCTTTTGAATATTTGTTGTGTTTTGAATCATGGGCCTTCAGCCGTTTTAAAAGTAAAATTCCTTATTCTTAAGTCTTAGATTGTTTGGGCCTTCAGCCTCATTTGAAATACTGTTTAAGGATAAAACCTCGCGCTTTCTGCCTTTGGAAAATTGATTGTAGTTGTGTTTTAAATTATGGGCCTTCAGCCGTTTTAAAAAATTAAAGAGGTTATGCCTTAAGCCATAAGATTATGACATATTCAGTCGATAGTTAAGCTCGGAAATTTGCTCTGTAATATTTAGGCAACTAAATAAAGTTATATGTGTTCGAGTGTAACTGACAGTCACTCATTTTTGGCCCCCTTCCACAATTCCAACGATCTGCTCTGTCCTGCGGATTTAACCAGGTGTTTCAGGTATCATCGATGTCTTTTGAACTGGGCATAGTGAAATTAGCGCCAAAAAAAGGTCGCGGGAACGTCCACTAATCCCCCTGCCCGAACTCCGCAACATGCCCGGCAGGTAGAAGTATGTGGTAGTTTGAGGACTTGAGATGCTCGAACAAGAACTGTAAGGTGGCCCTCACGCGCTCTGTACTATTGACGCAATAATCTTGGGTCAATATATCGTGGGAGGCCAAGAAAGGCACAATGTTATTAGGCATTATTTATGCCCGGTACGCGCCAGGTAGAGCCCTACCTTCTTAGCGCGCATGCCATAGCTCGACGGTCTGGTACTAGCATCTGATGCGATTAACTTACTTGCTTCGCAAGGCACAAGGGGGAGTTAAGCAGATTCGTACAAACAACTCTGAGAAACATCCCGTGAATGTTTCAATGGACCAGGGCCACCTTCAAGGGAGCGCAGATTCGCAAACAACAACAAAAAATTACAAATTAAACAAGTGAACTGTATGATTTATCGTGTACATGTGCTGTTTTCTAAGTATTTCTTTACGGTTACTGGTTTTACACTGATTGAAAGCTTACGTGATTTGAAATGTGTACTGTGTCAACTGCTGCACGAAAAATAAGCATGTGTGCGATATCATCATCACTTTCTTCCATTGTGGACAGAAAGGTGTCTGGCGTTTCCTGATCAATCAGGATATCCATTTCTTTAAAGTACGACATTGTGCTGTGACATATATATCCGGGCCCCTTTCTAATTTTGTGTCGTTTACTTTCTACTGCTCTGTGTATAAGTTTATTCTGAGCGAATTTAATTTCTCTACTCCCGCATAAATGGGCAGATATTGCGCAATATAACCCTTACAAAATGTATTGACGAGCCTCACAATTTTTAAAAATCTTCACTATATAGCACTAACCGCCAACACTGATCTCACACTGTCGGTACTTTGCAATAAAATAATGTAGAGCGTGTCAGGGTCCTTAATGCCAAACTTTTTGCTACGGGAACTTATTATAATTTATTTTCTGTATGGTGCAATAACAAGTTTTTTACTTACCACTGAATCTTAAGAAACTACAAACACAAAGATAAAAACTGAGCCGGCCGCGGTGGCCGAGCGGTTGTAGACGCTTCAGTCTGAAACCGCGCTGCTGCTACGGCCGCTGGTTCGAATCCTGCCTCGGGCAAGGATGTGTGTGATGTCCTTAGATTAGTTAGGTTTAAGTAGTTCTAAGATCTAGGGGACTCATGACCTCAGATGTTAAGTCCCATAGCGCTCAGAGCCATTTGAACCATAAAAACTGAATTACAAATTAAAAATCATCTGTCTTCTTCTTGACAAAGCATATCTTAAAATAAATATAAAATAAAATATCTTCCATAGCCGTGGATCAGTACGTTGTACTTGTAATTTACAGGATTACCTAAAAGCCCGTTAACATTTGAAAATCCACTAATTGATGCAATAATGTAGGTAGCTAGGTAAAAACTGACACACTTGCCTGAAATGACATGGAATTTTATTGAAACAAAAGCCAGTGCAGAAACAGGCCGACACATACCTCAAGACAGCAACAAGTCAGTGACACCGCACGAGAATCGTGTATAAAGTGAGCTGTAATGAGAGAGGGAGTCTTATCATCCCTAGCCTGGCTGATAAACACTTGCTGGGAGATACGACTTACGCAGGAATGCGCTCCACCCCATATTGCTACGTGTGGGAGGCCTCTTTCGACGTCTTTGATGGAAGATCATGTGCTGAGCCGCCACATCTGTCGCGCTTGGCCTCCGAGATCCCCAGACCTCAATCCGTCTGATAATTGGTTGTGGGGTTACCTCAAGTCTCAAGTCCGCTGTAATCGTCCGACACCATTAGGGATGCTAAAAAACATCTGAAGGCAGTTTCTCAGCATACCTACTGATACGCTGTACAGTGCTCTTCAAAACATGGTCCCTCGAGTATAGGTATTGTTGATGAATGACGACCGATATGTTGAGCACTTGTTATGCTAATTATTGCTTTTGTATCACATGAAACACAATCTGTTTGTCGCATGTGCACTTTTTCGGTTTCAATGAAACTCCATGTCATATCAAGCGTCGGTGTCAATTTTCACCTTTCTATCTACATTATTGAATTTTCAAATGTTAATGGACTTCTCGATCTACTTTTATATAACTTGCGTTGTCATGCTAACTAAAAGGCCGGGATTATTCACGTATGTGGGTAACATGAGGTGACGTAAGCTGTACATAGCTTCTCCTCAGTCTCCTAGTGCTATAAGGGCGCCGCCTCTGTGTGACACGAAAACAGTTTTGCTTGTGATTATAATTCGTCATATTGTTGTCGTTATTGCCAAGTGGCAGTCGTATAAGCATTACAAAATACAATGTTAAGTAAGGTGCACTTTAAAGGGACAGTTTGTGCATCATAAATAATTTGTGTAAAAAGAAATAACATATTTTTACGGTGACAATACCTACTAATTTTTTCATAGTCGGACACAATACGAGTCATAAAAGAAGGAAAAGCAGGATCTAAAGGCCAAGATACAGGATGCAGCTTTCGTGTGTTCGTATTATTTTCAGTCCGAAGATCGGTCTGATCCAGTTTTCTACTTTAGACGAGCCTGTTCATTTCTCTATAACATTCCAACTTACATCCACTTGAAGCCTTCGTGCCCCTCTACAGTTTTTTCCTATAAACCGACCCCTTCTTTTTGCCCATGATCCCATTCATTACCTATTCATTTTTTGCCCAACCTACCACTCTAATTTTCACCACTCTTTTGTAGCACTAATTTCATTTGCTGCTACTGTTCTCTTCTTGCTCCTTCTGTGTTTTTTCCACGTTTTGCACTTCCATACAAGACTACAGCCAATAAGTGATCAGGTGGGTACTAAAGGCACTTTTGCGTCCCTCAGAACGCAAATTCACGTGTAAGTACGTGGATCAGGAAACGTAATGAATGTGGACCTAGATCACAGGTAATTGCTTCTCCTCGGCGCTTCTAGTGCCCTCGCTGCAGCCACAAACTACGCATTAGTTCCTGTAACTGCTTAATTAACAGTAGGTTGGTGATGCATATACATGATGAAGACCGCAAGTATCTGGTAATATTCCCTGAATATTCTATCAAGTAACACATAAGATGTGGACTTCACTGTTCACAAACTATTTAACTAATTCAGTAGTCACGAACTGTAACTAAGACGTCAGCCACATCGGTCTGTTTGTAAGTCCCTGAGACCTTATCATTGCGGTATTCTCTCGCAGAATTTACTAGTACCTCGATAATTTGATAGTCTCTTGCAGGACGTTCAGTTCTGGATTTGGTAATTGGTACAGTTCCTTATAATTGACATTGGCTCACAATAACGGTGCTGCCGATCTCTTTCACGAGTGTACGCGTATATACACTGTGTCAAAAGTATCCGGACACCCCAGAAACATAAGTTTTTCATATTAGGTGCATTGTGCTGCCGCCTACTGCCAGGTACTCCATATGAGCGACCTCAGTAGTCATTAGACATCGTGAGAGAGCAGAATGGGGCGGTCCGTGGAATTCGCGGACTTAGAAGGTGGTCAGGTGATTGGGTGTCACTTGCGTCATACGTCTGTGCGCGAGATTTCCGCACTCCGAAACATCCCTATGTCCACAGTTTCCGATGAGCTAGTGAATTGGAAACGTGAAGTAGCACCTGCAGCACAAAAGCGTACAGGCCGACCTCGTCTGTTGACTGACAGAGACCACCGACATTTGAAGAGGGTCGTAATGTGTAACAGGCAGACATCTATCCAGACCATCACACAGGAATTCCAGACTGCATCAGGATCCACTGCAAGTACTATGACAGTTAGGCGGGAGGTGAACAAACGTGGATTTCATGGTCGAGCGGTTCCTCATAAGCCAAACATCACACCGGTAGACGCCATACGACGCCTCGCTTCGTGTAATGAGTGTAAACATTGCACGATTGAACAGTGGAAAAACTTTGTGTGGAGTGACGAATCACGGTACACAATGAGGCGATCCGTGGCAGGGTGTGGGTATTGCGAATGCCTGATGAACGTGATCTGCCAGCGTGTGTAGCCAACAGTAAAATTCGGAGGCGGTGGTATTATGGTGTGGTCGTGTTTTTCATGGAGAGGGCTTACACCTCTTGTTTTGCGTGGCACTATCACAGCATGTTTAAAGCACCTTCCTGCTTCCCAATGTTGAAGAGCAATTCGGGGATGGCGATTGCATATTTTAACACGATCGAGCACCTGTTCATAGCGCACAGCCTGTGGCGGAGTGGTTACACGACAACAACATCCCTGTAATGGACTGGCCTGCACAGAGTCCTGACCTGAATCCTGTAGAACACCATCGGTACGTTTTGGAACGATGACGTAGTGCAGGCCTCACCGACTGACATCGATTTCTTTCCTCAGTGCACCACTCCTTGAAGAATGGGCTGCCATTCCCCAAGAAACCTTCCTGCACCTGATTGGACGTATGCCTGCGAGAGTGGAAGCTGTCATGAAGGCTAAGGGTGGGCCAACACCATACTGAATTCCAGCATTACCGATGGAGGGCGTTACTAACTTGTCATTTTCAGCCAGGTTTCCGGGTACTTTTCATCACATAGTGTATTTCGTTATGCGTTTGGTTGCTGATCTCGCGTCACAGTAAACGAGCTAAAGTATTTTGTCTCATGAATTCTAATCACATAAAGTCTATAGTGTCTCTCTTAAACACAATAATCACCGAATTATGTTCAAGTTTATGCTTGTTCTTCCGAAACCTTCGCGCCACTATAGACTATTGTCTCGATGACACGACACACGAATGCAGAACGTACACTCATTCATAATAATTCATCTCCTCATTAGTTACGTGATACATCTATACTTCAGCATTCTTCTGTAGCACCACATTTCGAAAGCCTCTAACCTCTCTTTGTTTGCACTGTTTATCGTCAATTTTCACTTCTTTTATAATTATAGCACACGAAAAAAAATCTGTCATTCCTGATCTCACTGTCTGTCTCTTCGTCCATCTGTTAAGGCACCTTTTCCTTAGGAACAGTTAGACGCATCAAGTTGAAGTTTATTACATCCATGGTCCCTTGGCGGCATAATAAACGTTAGATTCTAGTCATGCAATGAAAGGCTGCGATCAATTATATGACGCGCTGTGATACTCCGAAACTCACTCATCGAAACCTGTAAGGCACTTCCCGTTCATCTAAAATGATGAATAGTAGTAAGAAGTAAGCTTTTCAGTACAAGTAAGGAAAAAAAACGGAAATTTTTTAATTTGTAATTAATTATAACATACGAAAAAATATTTTCTTTCGTCATTTGTTATCCGACTTCAAACTTGAAATTAAAACCATAAGATACGATATCGCAGTGCGTTATTCCAAATTACGATGCAAATTTCCTTCGGACATGCTCACATACTCGAAGGAACAGGCATTGACGCGACTACAGCAGTTATAAAATACATGAAATGTATTCGCAGTTGCGAATATGGAAAACCGTCAGCTATATAGACACATACTTGATGACATATGATGGTTTGGGTCTGGCTGGGAGTCGTGCTCGGGTAGAAAAATGGTAAGGAGACCGCTCGCGAGAAGCGGGAAATCCGGGTTCGAATGCTGGCCCGACAAAAATTTTCGTTGTCGTCATTCCATTACACAGCTCCATGTTCGGTACAGCGAATACATTTCATATATGAAATTAAAAGAGTCAGTAGTTCCGCATTCATGCTAACTGGGTCGCAATCGTATTCGGAATTTATCCATTATCAGATATTCAGGAGTGATTACTGCATTACTGCGAGTGTTTGTTTCACTTACAACTTGAAATACCTTATCAACGTGCAGTAACCGCTCCTGATAAATTCGGAAACGTGTCTTATGAGCAATAAATTCATTCCTTGCCAGATTTTTGAATTTGTTCATTGCGATCCAGTCAGCCTGAAGGCGGAACTATATTACAGTGAAGCGACAAAGAAATTGGTACAGGCACGCGTGTTCAAACACGGAGATATGCAAATAGCCAGAATATGGCGCTGCGGTTGGCAACGCCTATATAAGACACGTGTCTGGCGAGTTGTTAGATCTGTTACTGTTGCTACAGTGGCAGGTTATCGAGATTTAAGTAAGTTGGGAACGTGGTGTTATAGTCGGCGCACGACGACGTGACACAGCATCTCCGAGACAGACATGAAATGGGGTTTTCCCGTACGAACATTTCACGACTGTATCGTGAATAGCAGGGATCCGGTGAAACATCAAATCTCCGACAGCGCTGCGGCCGGAAAAAAGATACTGCAAAAACGGGACCAACGACGACTGAAGAGAATCGTTCAACGTGACAGAAGTGCAACCGTTCCGCAAATAGATGCAGATTTCAATGCTGCGCCATCAACAAGTACAGCGTGAGAACCAGTCAACGAAACATCTACATCTACATCTAAATGGATACTCTACAAATCACATTTAAGTGCCTGGCACAGGGTTCATTGAACCACCTTCACAATTCTCTATTATTCCAATCTTGTATAGCGTGCGGAAAGAATGAACACGTATATCTTTCCGAACGAGCTCTGATTTCCCTTATTTTATAGTAGTGCTCGTTCCGCCCTATGTAGGTCGGTGTCAACAAAATATTTTCGCATTCGGAGGAGAAAGTTGGTGATTGGAATTTCGTGAGAAGATTCCGTCACAACGAAAAACGCCTTTCTTTTAACGATTTCCAGCCCAAATTCTGTATCATTTCTGTGACAGTCCCATATTTCGCGATAATACAAAACGTGCTGCCTTTCTTTGAACTTTTTCGATGTACTACGTCAGTCCTACCTGCTAGGGATCCCACACCGCGCAGCAGTATTCTAAAAGAAGACGGACAAGCGTAGTGTAGGCAGTGTCGTTAGTAGGTCTGTTACATTTTCTAAGTGTCCTGCCAATAAAATACAGCCTTTGGTTAGCCTTCCCCCACAACATTTTCTGTGTGGTCTTTCCAATTTAAGTTGTTCGTAATTGTAATACCTAGATATTTAGTTGAATTTACGACTTTTAGATTAGACTGATTTATCGTGTAACCGAAGTTTAACGAGTTCCTTTTAGCACTCATGAGGATGACCTCACACTTTTCGTTATTTAGGGTCAACTGCCACTTTTCGCACCATTCAGATATTTTTTCTAAATCGTTTTGCAGTTTGTTTTGGTCTTCTGATGACTTTATTAGTCGATAAACGACAGCGTTATCTGCAAACAACCGAAGATGGCTGCTCAGATTGACTCCCAAATCGTTTATATAGCTAAGGAACATCAAAGGGCCTATAACACTACACTGGGGAACGCCTGAATCACTTCTGTTTTACTCGATGACTTTCCGTTAATTACTACGAACTGTGACCTCTCTGACAGTAAATCTCAAATCCAGTCACATAACTGAGACGATATTCCACAAGCACGAAATTTCACTACGAGCCGCTTGTCTGGTACAGTGTCAAAAGCCTTCCGGAAATCCAGGAATACGGAATCGATCTGAAGCCCCTTGTCAATAGCACTAAGCACTTCATGTGATTAAAGAGCTAGTTGTGTTTCACAGGAACCATGTTTCCTAAACCCATGTTGACTGTGTGTCAATAGACCGTTTCCTTCGAGGTAATTCATAATGTGCGAACAGAATATATGTTCTAAAATCCTGCTGCATATCGACGTTAACGATATGGGCATATAACATCATCGATATGGGTTTCGGAGCCGAAGGCCCACGCGTGTACCCTTGAAGGTTGCACTACACATAGCATTACGTCTTGTTTGGGCCCGTCTACGCCTGGCTGGACGAGTCTCGTTTCAAATCGTATCGGGCAGATGGACCTGTGCGGGTATGGAGACAACCTCATGAGTCCGTGGACCCGGCATGGCAGCAGGGGACTTTTCAAGCTGGTGGAGGCTCTGTAATGATATGGGGCGTGTGCAGTTAGAGTGATGTGGGACCCCTGATACGTCTAGACACGACTCTGAAAGGTGACAGGTGAGCATCCTGTCTTATCACCTATATCCATTCATGTCCAGTGTGCATTCCGACGGGCTTGGTCAATTCCAGCAGGACGATGCAACATCCGCCACTTTCAAAATTGCTACAGATTGGCTCCAGGAACACTCTTCTGAGGTTAAACACTTCCCCTGCCGACCAGACTCCCCAGACATGTACATTATTGAACATATCTGGGATCCTTTGCAACGTGCTGCTCAGAAGAGATCTCCACCCAGTCGCACTACTACGGATTTATCGACAGTCCTGCAGGATTCATGGTGTCAGTTCACTCCAGCACTACTTCGGACGTTAGTCGAGTCCATGCGGCACATCTGCGTGCTCGCGTGATCCCTACACGATATTAGGCAGGTGTACCAGTTTCTTTGGCTCTTCAGTACATCATAATGGTCGCCTGCCTCCTGCTTCACTTTGTGTCACATTTATATTATTGAAATTAAAACGTTCTTGAACCTCTTGGGATCCCTGGGACCGATATTTCACCAGTATCACTGTTGATAACAGGGGAAAATGGTGGACATTCTCGATTTCCGGAATGAATGAACTGTGTGTGTACATAATTAAGTCTGCACAGAACCCTCAGTGCGCGGCATCCTACTCGCACCTGCATAATTTTCTTTTTCAAAATGGTTCAAATGGCCCTGAGCACTATGGGACTTAGCATCTGAGGTCATCAGTCCCCTAGACTTAGAGCTACTTAGACCTAACTAACCTAAGGACATCACACACATCCATGCCCGAGGTAGGATTCGAACTTGCGACCGTAGCAGGAGCGCGGTTCCGTACTGTAGCGTCTAGAACCACTCGGCCACAACGGCCGGCTTTTCTTTTTCAATTTTGTTGTTGTTCATCTTACAATCTTTTTTCAAGAGACTCTCCATTCCGTTCATCTAATCTTCCGATAGTTTGCGTCTCTCATAAGTTCACAGTGTGGTCGGCAAACTTCAAAGTATTTTCTCTTCAACTTTAATTCTCTTTCCGCATTTCTTCTTAGTTTTGCTCTACTGCTTTCTCTGTGAACAGATTGGATAACTTTGGGAATATTCTGCAACCTACTCAAACCTTTTACAGCTTCCGCTTCCAATTGATGTTCTTAGTCTTATAATTGCATTCTGTTTTTCTTCTAAGTCACAAATCACCTTCGCTCTCTACATCAGATGCGCGATAATTTCAGAAATCCCAAAAATGTAATTTCCTACTTTACCTACGCGCTATGCTCCTTGCTTGCAGTTACCCGGTTACTTTAATGTCTGCTTCGTTCCGGGTCTATCACAATGTAATTAACTAAGTTTCTTTTGGTTCGTTCAGTCTACAGAAGGGAAGGAGAAAATATTAGGATTTAACAACCCCTCAATGATGAAATCATTGCGGACAGAATAATAAATGTGACAGAGAAAAAATACGGAAGGAAAGCGGCTGCATCTTCTTAAAATCAATCAGATCGAAATTTACCTTACGTGGCTAACGGAAACTATAGGAAACCTACGTTTTAATAGTCGGGCCGGTATACGAACAGCTTTCCACCTGAATCAGAGGCCATTTTGTGAACCACTGCGCCAAGCCGTTTGGTTGATTAATTTAAACAATGAATATTCTGCAACTATCACATATTTGTGCCAGACCGGGACTCGAACAGTGGTACCTTGATTTTCAGGACCAATCAACGTTTAGACTGTCTGATCAAGCTTCCAAGTTTAACTTTCATTGTCACTGTTGTTTACACCTATGATTTCTGAGAATGTACCTTTAGTACACTGCATTCTAAGATAGTGAATCGTGGGCTGTGCGAAAACAGGAGTAGTAGGAGATGTAAGAATTTGAGCTTCTAGTCTGAAGAAAAATTTTGACAATTTTGAAAATTAGGTGGGCTGAGAGGAAACGACGAAGTTCTTCGCAGAAGTGACGAGGAGAGGAATCTGTGGCTAACATTGAGAAGAAAGGACAGGATTATAGACTTAATATGACACCGAGGAATAACGTCCATGGTACTTGGGAGAGCTGTAGAGGTAAAAATTACGGACCTAAGGGGAAAACAGAGCTTGGAATAAATTCAATAAATAATCGAAAACGTAGGGTGGAATTCA
Source organism: Schistocerca americana (assembly GCF_021461395.2). Taxonomy (NCBI): domain Eukaryota; kingdom Metazoa; phylum Arthropoda; class Insecta; order Orthoptera; family Acrididae; genus Schistocerca; species Schistocerca americana. Next base: position 964,284,314 of record NC_060120.1, on the reverse strand, counting down.
TAATCTAAGAGGAATTCGTGGCTGATCGAATCAAATCACTCAGAAAACTGATTAAAACAAGAAATCTATGGAGTAAGAGTCTATATTGTCCAAGCCGAGACGGGAATATGATGATGTTTGTGGTGGAGGAGGTAGATTTGGTGAAAATGAAGTGATAAGGTCGTCTAGATGGATTCTAGAAAATATAATTCAGTTTATTATTTATAAAGGAGAAATGCTTACCGAATAGATACAAATTTCTATATGTATTGTCTTCTCGTCAAGTGAGGCGTACTAAAAGCCATTGCAGAATGAGATTCAGTGTAGAAAAAACGTTCTGTAATAAGACAGTTATCTTCCGCGGTACGTTTTTTGGGTTCTACTCTTGCCTCCATATGTTCTTCTATACACAAGCGTTAAATTTGTGACACACTGCACACTGCACTGCACTGACAAAAACAATATATTTTTTCTTTTGCATGTTCTGTTTGGCCTATCCACATTCACCTGCTGCTGTACTTTGTTTTGAATACGCCGAATGCGCATTTATGAAATGTGGATGAACAAAAACATACAGTGCAAAAATACTGTGTGCTAAAAATCTAACGGCCTCATGTAGATCATCGCGTGGAAATAACGCAGCAGTCAAAAAAAAAACTGATCGCTCAACGTGCTCTAAGTGGAAACGTTTCTGGTCCATATAAAACTCTTTACAATCGCAAGAGACGGAATAACTTCGATATTAATTGAGCTTTTTCATCTTGAGAAGACAGAAGGATTGATCTGTTTTACCTTTTAAAAATATGCTAAAGCTATGCTCCCATATATATAAAAACAACCGGTTTCGACAGACTTTTCTGTTATCTTCAGGTCTTGTCAAAGTCTGTCGAAGCCAGTTGTTTTAAATAAAGAAATATTTATATCATGTCGACTTCAGATTATTTTTATCCTATATAAACTGTAAAACAGCGACTACGGAAGAAATGCCTGGAAAGCACAAAAAACAAAATATAAAACTGAGTATTTGAGCTCACACGCATATAGTTACTTTCGGTATAGTCTGTCTGGCTCGCTTTCTAGAACTTTGCTACCGTGTTAAGCCGTGGTAGATTCCTGAGTGCACACGAATGGCGAAGAGACCAAGTCATGCATAGAGGCGGCGGTTAACACGCTAGAATGCTCTCAGGACCCGGGTGATAAGTTCGTCTTCACACGGTGAGGAATATCGAGACGTCGTTTCACACGTTCTGAACCCCTTCCTATGAGCTTTACGAAAACACTTTACAGGAGGTACTGAGGACACTTTTCGACGTACCTGTTTCTCTCTCTCTCTCTCTCTCTCTCTCTCTCTCTCTCTCTCTCTTTCTTTGTTGCCGTGATAGCTAACGCAAAAGTGGAATGCTTCCATTTAGAAGATAAGCAGCCGCTCTTCAGAAAACATTCAACAATGTTTTTAGGAATGCATTTATTGACCGGAACTATGGTAGACGTCGTAAATGCATCTTCTTTCCCCAGAATCGCTGCAAATGAAATTAATAATTAAGTAAATGTTACTAGCCATTACACTAAAAAGTTCGCTTTTTTGTGAAGCTTGCTCGAGAAAAGTGACTTATTGTGACGACTTGAACACGAATATCAAGGATTTCCTTTCGATCTCTGTAAGTGCTACGTAGTGATATATGGTTGTTGTCGCGGGATTGACTGTGTGCTCCAGCTCTGATACTTAGTGGTTTTTCCCAGCTGCCGACTGCAGGGAAGTGAAAGGACAATGTACCGCTCCATGGCCAGCTAACGGCCACATGCAGGAGGTAAAACCTGGGCTACAGCTTTGCTTGACTAAAACGACCTGTTCGCTTTACAGTTTTTTCCTAGTCTGTGCTTCACGTTGCACGTAGACCCCTTTCTGCTTCTAACAATACCTGACGTCTCTACTTTATTCTCACACCCTGTCTATAAAAACATTCTGAATTTTGAAACATTTAGTCACTAAATTAGGGATTTTTTGGACACACACACACACACACACACACACACACACACACGCACATTAGTGGTCTCAACTGGCAGTCATGTCAGGTGGTATGCGAATGACACGCATAGGGTCTTTCGCCATCTACTGGAAATCAAAAGACATACAGATAATGCAGAAATAAATAAAAAAAATTATGTGTTATTTTTTGCGCAAACAACTACTTTTCTGTAGGTCACAAAAAGGCCGGAAAAATTTTAATTATTTCGCACATAAAATGTTTCCACTGTAACTATTTCGTTGAGCTGATTGGTCTGAAAGAACAACGCGAAGTTTCAGTAGTTAACTAAGCTAAAAAGGGTCGTTACTTTTTAAGCACCGCGCTTCCTCCAAGCTCGGTCGACGGAGACACTCCGCGAATGTCGTCGAACCAAAACGGCATATTTTTACATGTGTGTAATTACCGCATAGTGTCCAGAGAAACCAGGAAGTCTCCAACACGTCTGTTTGAACAAACAAACGGGAGTGGCTGGCTGTTTCGTCCACCGGCGGTTTCCGAAGATAGTTCTTTCTTGCTCTTCTTCTTCTTCTTCTTTTCTTCTTCAGTGCAAGGTTTAGGCGACATCCCTGTTCTGTTCAACACTATCTTTTCCTGAGGGCTGTTACAGTCATTCTGATTTTATCTTCGTCCATGCCTTTGAGATGTTTACTCCATTTCTACCTATATTCTTCCACTTTGTCGTGTAAGTTCAGCATTTCCTATTCTTATCGTATATTCTCATCTCTTATAAGATCCATCAGTAGTCAGCCTTATAATTCTCACTCCAAACGAGTGTATACTGATTTTATTGTTCTTTATTTCGATCAAAGATTAACTACCATCGGGGAAGACAGGCACAGCTATTGTTTTGTAAAATTTTAATTTCGTGTCTTTCTTCGAATTGTTCTTTAGGGTTTTACATATAGTTCGACGTATCTGCTGAAATTTATTGATTTATTCTGTACATCATTATCATTATTTAAGTTGATATCGCACCCTGAGTTGAGTGTCTAAAACTGGAGACTTGTTTCAGGCATTGTCGTCATTAAGAATTTTTGACTGGGGTGGGTGTTACAGAACCTTAACTTACGTTACATTTAAGTTGCATGTGTTGTTGGGCGCCGACTGATATTTGGTGGCAGAAATTTTTGCAGCCGAGATCGAGAGTCGAAATTTTTATTTCCTTGAAGACTGGTTTCGACATAGTCTCAGAGTCATTACCGGATCCGTGTATTTAGATTTATTCCGGGATATTTTCAGACTGTATCATTTTCTTCCTCGTTCATGTGATCTGTACACTGAATGTTTTAACTTCGCTTCATTATTCTATAATAAGACTACACCATTTCCATATAGCACAGCGTGTAGTTGAAAACCCTTTTTACTAGTATACCCTGATGCCCCTCATGTTTCCATTTTATTCTGAGAGCCTCAGTATAGATGATGAATCTGTAGACGTCATCCAATGATTCTACAGCCTTCAGGACATCAGATGGAATCGAACGCAGCACTTCTAGCAGCACTGCCTCAGCGTAGAAATTCTTGAGAAAGAATATTTTTTTGTTAAGAAAAGTAATTATATTTATGCTCCCTTGCCATAGTTCTTCAAAAATTATTATTTGTACGTCGCTACAGGTGCCCAAATAGTACTTAGGTGCGTTTTGCACAGAGCTGAAAATTACACGTACGCTATAACTATATACACATTGACTCAGCAAAGCTGTTCACCTCAGATGTTTCTTGAAGACTTAAAACATCGTAACTCTTTTTTCACCCTCATAAATTGTGAAATTGTCCTCACAAAATTAGTTATAATATTTACAGAGCTATATTAATTACAGAGGTATCGGTATCAATTTGGCTTTTTCAAACGGAAATATGTTTCGTAGTTTTACATGAAGTGAATTCAACGGCTTTTTGCTCTTCAATATGCTATTACTAACTTAGGAGAAATTGTAATATTTGGAGCATAGAGTTTATCTATTTTCAATATCAAACAGATTCCTGTCGAATGCAGAAGTTAGAGTTGTTATTCGGAACTGTTGCTTTAGGCTGATAGGGCGGTGCAGTTCGACTCAGCTAAGAGAGTCTGCTTATAAAAGCGGAATAGAGGAGAAAAGATTCATTTAAAACTCGCATTAATCACGCTTGGTTACATTTGTTTGAACAGACGCAACAGCTGGAAGGCAAAGGGTGAAGCTTCTAAGGATGACGCACAAATTGAGAACGGTAATAGTTCTGGTCTTTTTCTGCCAGAGCCCTGAAAGAAAGGTGCACATACAAAAAAATGTAATCGTTTTGTAAAACCTGGAATTAAGGTATAAAGATTTTTCGTAGAAAAATTTAACATCAAATATACATATGGGAAAATTACCTCAACTACAGCAACAAAAAGGAAATGACATAAGAATATTGTGGTAAACACTTCCATTCCCCTTACGTCACAAATGTCCGAAAAGTCTTCCATCTACTGCAATGAAATTCTGAACAGACCGAAGACATTCCTTCAGTATCACTGCACATGCTCCAACTACGCAATGTTTTAAATCCTCTTGCGTTGCCGGAACTTGTGTTTCATGTTTGAGTTAACTCCAGAGAAAAAAGTACAGTGGCGTGAAATCAGGTAAACGCGCGTGTTACTGATAACCCCTTCACGCCCTGTACAGCATCCAGAAAAGAAATGGGTGAGCATCCACAGGCACCCCCCCCCCCCTCCCGCCCCTCTTGCTGGTACACTTTGATAAGATATTGTTTGAAGCTTTTATTCGTAACTGTTTCTTCAATGAAGTAAGACCCAGGCAGTGTGACTAGGGCCTCCCGTCGGGTAGACCGTACGCCGGGTGCAAGTCATTGGATTTTACGCCATTTCGGCAACTTGGGCGTCGTTGGGGATGAAATGATGATGATTAGGACAACACAACACCCAATCCCTGAGCGGAGAAAATCTCCGACCGACCCCGGAATCGAACCCGGGCCCTTAGGATTGACATTCTGTCGCGCTGACCACTCTTTTCTTTTCTTGATTTTGTTCGGTGTTGTTCGTTGCGTTTGGTCTGGGCGGACGTCACATGATATCCGTTCAAATTGATCGTTGATTCCTTTACTAAGTGATTTTTATTTCAGAGGGCCACCGCCTATCTGACAGAACACGCTGAGTTACCGTGCCGGCATCTGCTGTCGCATCAGAACAGAGCGACAGCACGGTTTGAGCCTTCAGGAGTTCTGCTGGTTTATCTGTTGGCGAAGAAAAACATGATACGGGTGGAATCTGTTTGCGCGCAAAATGTAAACATGTGGCAGTCGCATTTTCTCTGCACCTGACATGAGGATTACGAGCAACATCTGCCAGAACATCTACTTTGTTCCTTCTGCTCCTTACAGGCTTGCTTCCCAGTGTGTGCGTAATATTGCAGTGCCCTTACAATAACATTTTTTTGCATATTCGCTGAAATGTCATTCCTGTTGGACACCGTGTGCTGGGATACCATTCTGTGTACAATCGAGCTGTTCTCTTCGTCGTTCTTCTGGAGTCTTCTTAAAGAAGTAGCGTATTTCTGTCCTTGGTCTGAGCCCGTTTTATATCGGTATCGCGGTGATCTAACACTGTTTTCTCATTATCCAACGTGAAATGTTTACACATTTGGGTATGGAATCACGAACCTCCACCTAAGACAGCAATCGGTTTCATGTTCAAAATAGAAACACCCTAACATCTACATCTTACTCCACAAGCCATCTAGTGGTGTGTGGCTGAGGGTACTTCCAGTACAGCTAACTGATGCCCCCTACCCTGCTCCATTCGCGAATGGCTCGAGGGAAGAATGATTGTCCGTCAGTCTCTCTACTGGCTCTAATATCTCGAATTTTCTCTTAGTAGTCATTACACAAGATGTGAGAGGATGAATAAGTTGACTGACTATTGTCTGAAAGTGTGCTCTCGAAATTTCAATAGTAAACCTCTCCGTGATGCACAACACTTTTCTTGTAATGTCTACCTGCGAACTTTGTTGAATATCTGGGTAACGCCCTAGCACCGACTAAACGATCTTGTGACGAAACGCGCCGGTCTTCGTCGGAGCTTCTCCCTCTCTCTTTCTCTCTCTCTCTCTCTCTCTATCAGTCCAACCTCCCAAGGATCCCATATCGACGAAGAGTACTCAAGAATCAGTCTAACAAGCTCCTTACGAGCCACTTCCTTCGTCAGTCAGTTACATCGCCTTTAGATTCTTGGCACGAATCTTTCTGACTTCTGCGTTTCGTACTACTGGTTTTATGTGGTCATTCCACTCAAGCTCATTCTGGTTAGTTACTCCTAGAGATTTAAAAAAAAATGGTTCAAATGGCTCTGAGCACTATCGGACTTAACATCTGTGGTCATCAGTCCCCTAGAACTTAGAACTACTTAAACCTAACTAACCTAAGGACATCACACACATCCATGCCCGAGGCAGGATTCGAACCTGCGACCGAAGCGGTCACGCGGTTCCAGACTGAAGCGCCTAGAACCGCACGGCCACACCTGCCGGCTAGAGATTTTACAGTGGATGCTGTTCCCACCAGCTTCTCGTCAATAGTATAATTGTACAGTAGTCGTTTACTTTTTCTATGTATGCTAAGTTCTAAATATTGTAATTACTCCGAAAGAAATAACCGAATTCTGAAGACTGAAGCGCCACTAAAGTCGTGTAGTTTAAAGCTACGTCACTGGCAGCAGAAATTACTGAAACGTTGAGGACAAGGAGCTGGGACTGGAAGTACGAAACGAAGAAAATATTTGTGACAGAGAAAGAAGTTATTTTATTTTTAAAGCCGGTAATGCACCGAAACGATAAACACTGCACAGACTTACAGCCTTGAGGCTTAACAACAAATCCAAGAAATTAATCGCGTGCTACATCAGAAATTAAAGAATTTATAACAACGTATTGTGATACCCACCAGGGTCGCCGAGAGCACTAACGTGCTGCTTCCTGGACTCGGGTAGGCGCGCCGGCCCCGGATCGAATCCGCCCAGTGGATTAACGACGAGGGCCGGTGTGCTGGCCAGCCTGAATGTGGTTTTTAGGCGGTTTTCCACATCCCACTAGGTGAATACTGGGATGGTCCCCACGTCCCGCCTCATTTACACGTGTCGCAGACATTTGAAACACGTTCGCACTATTTCACGATTTACACTAGATACAGACAGCTGGGGTACACTGATTCCATCCCTGGGGGTTCGGGGTGGCGGCAGGAAAGGCATCCAGCCACCCCTCAAACTAACCTTGCCAAATCTGTTGTAACCATGCCGACCCTGCGATCCATGCGGGCCTATGGCATAAGCGAAAGAAAGAAAGTAAGAATAACAACATATTTTGATGCAGACATTTTTCAACCAGGAGAGGGCCTCGGTCACCAGGACTCGATGCGCGCCGGCCTGAGTGGCCGTGCGGTTCTATGCGGTACAGTCTGGAACCGCGTGACCACTACGGTCGCAGGTTCGAATCCTGCCTCGGGCATGGATGTGTGTGATGTCCTTAGGTTAGTTAGGTTTCAGTAGTTCTAAGTTCTAGGGGCCTGATGACCACAGCAATTAAGTCCCATAGCGCTCAGAGCCATTTTATGACTCGATACGCACTCCACCTGGAAAAAGTTGACAGTCTCACGCAGTAAACTGGCCGTACATGGTAACTGGAATATTCAAAAGGCAACTCTCACTAAACATGGAAATTAATGATATACGCAATAAAAATATGAAAACAGACTCATGCCGGATTATGCAAGGAGCATGTCAAAACAAACCCAATCATCAGATCTCAGAATAAACATTTATAAAACGTGATACTAGTAAGTAAGGAACCACTGACCTTAAAGAACTATCCAACAGTGAAAAATCAACGTTGATAGCAAAACACGGTCGCCTGTAGACATATAAAATACTTCCTAAACGTTATGACATTCATTTACAACCTCTTTCAACACGCTGGTGGAGAAGCAAATACCGTGAGAACATCGCCATAGGCAGATGGCACATTCGCAACGCTTAGTTAAAGTTCGGATCGTAATCAGCCGTGAACACAAGTCAGTGGCTGTGGTACACAGGCAACTGTAAGCATATTTCCTACAAGACTACTCAACACATGAATTGTCTTCGGCGGTTCACTGGCGGTGCAGTCCCCAACAGGTAGTTTACGAGGTCCGCGGACCTCCGTGTGTCGCTTGGCCGTCCATTCAGGCCACAGCACGTTTCCCCACACGTTGTCTCGTCCAACTGGATGGTGTGAACAGGTTGGCGGCCATTCGCGCAAAGCAACGGCAGCACAAAGACTCCAGGGCGAACGGAGTGGAACGTAGACTAAGTAACACTGTGCGGAGAGCGCTATGACAAGGCCGCCGGGACAAGTCGCACCCTCTCGGAAGACGCCATTGTGCTCGGTGCTACTCTTACATTACACAACGAACGATACGACAAAAGCCGATACCTCTATCGATACGAGCCGGTACACCGCCATTTACTACATTTTCATTTGAAAAAGCTAAGATGATAGTGATACATCTGCAATTTATATAGTTGTAATTAATTTACAGTGTAATTTAAAGCCGATAGGCCTACACGGATTACAAAATCTGAGGGTAAGGTTGTCATCAACGTGCTGGTTCCACGGATGGACCATCGGTATATTTTCATTTGGGCGACAGCTGCTGCCATCTAGCCGTGCTGAACCGACTTAAAAGTTGAGAAACGTGCCACCGTCTTACAAGGGGAGGCCGCCAATTGTGAAATTCAGATTCGATTCATACTGCGCATAATAAAAGCTCATGGCCAGAGGTGTAATGTGGCAAAGCACCAAGATGCACTTCTCAGCCGTTGTCGAGAAAATCGACAGTTAAAAGAAACCGTTGCGGTGAAATACTCTCTACGATGAATAATTTTCTATAGCGTCGTGGCGCAGCGGTAAGCCCTCGGGTTCTTAATCCGAAGGTCGCCGGATCGAATCTCGCGACATGCAACCTTTTTTTTTAGTATTTGTTTTTTGTAATTCAAATATATATATATATATATATATATATATATATATATATATATATATATATAAATAATTCCCGGCAATCAGTTGCAACAATTATGCATATAATAAGTTGTTGACAGTCGTTTGTCGTGGAAAAACTCGCGACTTCGAACATCATTACGTTTTCCGCAAACAAAGTTGTATTTCACAAATGTTATTAATTATCTTCGTAATGTTATCCACGTATAGTTAACGGAAGACGTAGAAACGATATTCCGAAATGAATACGTATAGCGTAAGTCAAACGTTCGAATTAGAATAGAGACACCACGAACACAAATTTGCTGTGGCAGGTATGAAATATAAACTCCGTTACTCGCTCGTTACACTTGAAGGACAGATGTTGAATGGGCCGAAACGAGCCGCCGCATAACAGCGTAGTTGCGTGCTAACTTCGAAAGAAGGTAGATGCGGTCCCTAGTGCAACTTATAACATCGTCGAAAATCAGTGCGGACGGGATAGCTTTGGTACCCTGTTAAAAAAAAAGGGAAAAATGGTGGCGGTACAATTGGAGAGCGATCCGCCTTCACCAACATGCATAAGCAATTCATTAATAGTATATATATATATATATATATATATATATATATATATATATATATATAAAATTACAAAAAAGTAATAATAAAAAAAAGTTGCATGGCGCGAGATTCGATCCGGCGACCTTCGGATTACGAACCCGAGCGCTTACCGCTGCGCCACGACGCTGTAGGAAACGTATTAATCGTAGAGAGTTTTTCACCGCAACGGTTTCTTTTAACTGTCGATTTTCTCGACAACGGCTGAGTAGTGCATCTTGGTGCTTTGCCACATTACACCTTTGGCCATGAGCTTTTATTATGCGCAGTATGAATCGATCTGAATTTCACAATTGGCGGCCTCCCCTTGTTAGTCTCAAAGTTCTAGGTCAGAGTGAAGCACTGATGCAAATGCATGAAAAATACTGTGTTATTTGATGTAACGTCGGGTTCAAATTGAATTGCGTATGGTATTAACTTCGATTATTCCAAGTCACCTAGGCTGACCCGCCATGGTACCCGAGAGCGCTGACGCGGTGCTTCCTGGACTCAGGTAGGCGCGCCGGCCACGGATCGAATCCGCCCGGCGGACTAACGACTGGATGTGGCTTTTAGGTGGTTTTCCACATCCCACTAGGTGAATGCCGGGCTCGTCCCCACGTTACGCCTCAGTTGCACGACTCGCAGACATTTGAAAAACGTTCGCACTATTCCATGGCTTACACTGGATGCAGACAACTGGGGTGCACTGACTCTGTCCCAGGGGGTACAGGGTGTTGACAGGGAGGGCATCCGGCCACCCCTTACAATTAACATGCCACGTCCATTGAACCATAACAGCAGACTCAGCAAGTCAGGATTAATGCTTGGAAGGAGAGATTCCAAGTCTTCTTGGCGTATGACGGAATGAACAGTCTAATGAGTACACAGTATGCTTTGAGAGTAAATCGGAGAAAGACGAAGGTAATGAGAAGTAGTAGAAATGAGAACAGCGAGAAACTTAACTTCAGGATTGATGGTCATGAAGTCAATGAAGTTAAGGAATTCTGCTACCTAGGCAGTAAAATAACCAATGACGGATGGAGCAAGGAGGACATCAAAAGCAGACTCGCTATGGCAAAAAAAGGCATTTCTGGCCAAGAGAAGTCTACTAATATCAAATACCGACCTTAATTTGAGGAAGAAATTTCTGAGGATGTACTTCTGGAGTACAGCATTGTATGGTAGTGAAACATGGACTGTGGGAAAACCGGAACAGAAGAGAATCGAAGCATTTGAGATGTGGTGCTATAGGCGAATGTTGAAAATTAGGTGGACTGATAAGGTAAGGAATGAGGAGGTTCTACGCAGAATCGGAGAGGAAAGGAATATGTGGAAAACACTGATAAGGAGAAGGGACAGGATGATAGGACATCTGCTAAGACATGAGGGAATGACTTCCATGGTACTAGAGGAAGCTGTAGAGGGCAAAAACTGTAGAGGAAGACAGAGATTGGAATACGTCAAACAAATAATTGAGGTCGTAGGTTGCAAGTGCTACTCTGAGATAAAGAGGTAAAGAGGTTAGCACAGGAAAGGAATTCGTGGCGGGCCGCATCAAACCAGTCAGTAGACTGATGACCAAAAAAAAAAAAAAAGTGAATCCTATATACTTTTCATAGATATATTTAGATATATATTACTTGTCACAACTTCATATCTAATGGCGTGCGTAGCAGACTGTAAGGTGTTGTCACCATTGAACCACGGCTAGCTCCCATTCGTGGAAATACCGTAAAATTACTTAAGAATGTCATCTCTACAAACAACATTAGAATTTATTTATTTTATTGGAAGGAAATACGTACAAGAGGCCATTCATGTTCCTCTGATAAGTACATAAATATAATTGAAAGTAGCAATGTTCCAAATTGCAAGCTGCAATTAGATATTTATCAAATGATATTAAATTACTTTAGAACGTTATCAATATTCTAGGAAATTTAGTTAAAAACAGTCGTTAGTTGTATTTAGTACTACAATACTGATATCACACACACATACACACACACACACACACACACACACGCAAATGCACACTTACTTTGTAATGCAGTTAACTCCGATCCATTCAATGAAGAGTTACCAGTAGTGATGGAGCCACCACCAGCACCAACCACACCACCACCACCACCACCACTGACAGCCGTGGAAGGGACGTTAGGTTCAGTATTATACTTCGAAACCTCACCAAATCCACCAACGACCGCAAAGAAGATCGCAGTTTAATTTGTTTTTATGACCGGTTTCGGCTTACGTTAAAGTCATCAGATTTTTCTTAGGCCCGCTGTAGCTGGTGCAGGCGGCTCTCCAGTTCGTCACGTGGTTCCACGATCGTACACTGTGCTGTGAACCGAGGAACCGCCAGCACCATCTGTACAGTGTACAACCGTTGTATCACGTGTAGAACCGCAGAGCCGCCAGCACCAACTACAGTGGGCCTAAAAAAATAATAAAATAAAATAAACTGAGAATGCCTTTCGCATAAGCTGAAACCGGTGATAATAAAGAACTGTAATTGCGACCTCGACTGTTGCTGTAATCAAAGTTATCGCTGCACTCCATAGGCAACGTTGTCTAAATTTACGACCGCAAAGAACATCGGAAAAAAATACTGCTGGACCCTGTCGTTAGGTATTTTGGCTGCTCCTTTAGCAGACATTTCTCTAGTTCCCAAAGCTGCCACGTCACCGAAGGCCAGCTCATGAAAAGTCACGCAAAAGGTTTAATACTGACAAGTTCTCCACACAAGTATCAATTAGGAAGTAGTGCTAAACCTCTCGCTAACCTAGATGGAAACCTGCGTATAGCGAATCAAACGAAACAAGTGAAAAGCACCATAACCAATGATTGGTTTTTTGACTGATGTCGAAATCGATCAGCGGGAGACATGATATAGTGCATGGCACGCAAGAAGTGGGTGCATGAAAACTGTGCTCGAGTTAGGAAGAACACTAAAAGATACCTTTGTTTTAATTGCAGATAGATTGTATCCCGGTGTTATGGAAAATATTTTGAACTACCTCATAATTTGTCCACAATTATAAGCAATGGTACTTGTTATATAAAGTAACATTAATTTCATAATTAATTTAGAATTGTACTGCACTTCAACATTGGTCTAGTTTAGTTCTTTTTACTTTCAAAATCAACATTCTTCGTTCATATTGAAATTAATTTCCAGTTAATATTCCTTCTATTTTCTTAATGAAACTGTGTGGCCATATTCAAATTGACCCATGCGTTGTATACGAGAATAAGAGGTGTTTAATTACGAAATTTCGAATATACATCTGATGCTCCATTCATTAAATTCAACTGGTTCATTGACGGCGAGACAGAAGTTAACTGGTCCATAAATGACATCCTTACCCTACGACGTCTAAATTAACGATCGCTATGCCACGGCTTCGTTATTGGAGGATCGAATACATTGTCTATTTCATATTCATTGCTGCTAGATGTCGATTGTCTTTTGTTTCTTGGTTACTGTGACACGCTGTAAAATGACTACTCCGCAGCAGAAATCATTTTGTGTTCTCCAGTTTGCCAAATCTAATTCCGTGATTACAGTGCAAAGACGTTTCCGGTTTAGATACCAAACTGATCTTCCAAACGGATGGAACATGCGCAGATGGCATCGGCAGTTTGTAGGCACAGGATCTGTATGTGAAGGGAAGAGTACTTGTAGCCCTCGTGTTTCCGACGAATATGTCGCATGAATTCAAACCGCTTTCCAAAATGGCCCTACAAAATGAATTCGTCGTGCCAGTCGGGAGATACAATTGCCTACAACAACGGTTCGGTGTGTTTGAGCTATAGGTTGGTTACGAAGCCGTACAAATTATAGCTGTTCAAGTTCTGCATCATGACGACAAACACAAACGTGTGGCATTTTCTGACGAACTTCAGAATTCTGTTGATAATGACAACACTCTCGCAACCGTATCGTATTCAGTGTTGAAGCGACTTTTGGCCTTAGTGGAAAAGTAAACAAACACAACGTTTGAATTTCGGGCCTAGAAACCCACATACGTGAGATTCACACAAGTCAATTGTGTTGTGCGATACCCCACTCGCCTGTTTACGGGCTAGTCTTCTTGATGAAAACACGGTTAGCGGTATGTTGCTGTGCTACAAAACTGTTTCTGAGACTGAACTTCATTTTTCGGAAAGATGGGGCACTCCGTCACAGGAGTCGCCAAAGTGCGTGAATATATGAATGAAACTCTATGGAGCCGTTCGACTGGTCGTCAGAGAGCTGGCTATTTAGCACTTTGCAGCACCTCCACGGTCATCGTATCTGGCGCCCTGTGACTTATTCCTGCGAAGTTTCATGAAGAACAACATTTATGCACTAACACGCCACAGAAGCTAGAAGAGGTGTACTGCCACAACTTCAGTGAAGATGTACATCTTAACTGAGTATCACTGTGATATTGTTCGTGTCGCTGTCGGGAGACGTATTGAATATCTGTAATCTAAATTTGAGAGATCCATAAATATATGTCCTAAGTGTTTACAGTTTAATAAATATACGCATTCGAAATACGTTTCTTCTGTTTTGAAAAACCATGTATCAGTGTAATATATGTTAATATAGTTGAGATACCTAAGGAGAAGGGCTTAGCTGAATGGTTCTGTATAGATAGTAGGTTGAACGGAATCCGGCCGTGGGCCAAAACTACCACTTATTGTGTTTAGTGGCATCAAGAGCGACAGTAGGATGTGTGATGTCCACACATGACTATGCAGGAGGCCATAATGTGGATTCGGCCGTCCAGTACGGTCTGTGGTAAGCGCTATTTTGAGGTCATAGTGGCGGTGGTGGCAGTAGGTCTGCAGTCCTTCGGCGTCCCATGTATTTTCCGTCATATTTAACACTTCTAGATACATGATGTTCTCATGTAGAAGACACTCATCGCCGAGGACAGCCGTATACAGGCGCGCAAGCTGTTGGAGGAAGTCGTCTCTACACCATATACACCCCGTCACACTACATTGCCAAAGTATTTACGCTTTTCAGGAAAGATCAAGGTGAATCAATGGTGTAAATCATTAGACTGCCACTGCCCCACTCAGGGTTTGTAACACAACAAATATTTTGTGATTTTGTATGACAGCAATGTATCTAACGTATCTCTGCGCATATAAGACAACGTCTCTGAGCGAAGAAACACTGTTAGATTAAAGATATAGCTCACAACGTGTATTCAGAGTTTGTATCCGGGGAGCCACTGCAGCCAACGATCTTGGTGTTTAGGTTTAGTGAATTATATAGCCCAAGCTTTCAGGAGTGCTAGTTCTGCAAGGTTCGCAGGAGAGCTTCTGTAAAGTTTGGAAGGTAGGAGGCGAGGTACTGGCGGAAGTAAAGCTGTGAGGACGGGGCGTGAGTCGTGCTTGGGCAGCTCAGTTGAGCCGGCACGGTAGCTCAGCGTGTTCGGTCAGAGGGCTGCGTGTTCTCTGTAATAAAAAAAACTGAATCAACCATCAACTTGAACAGATGTCTTGTGACGTCCGCCCAGACCAAACCCAACGATCTATATCGAACATAATAAGACAAAATAAAGTTGGTAGAGCACTTGCCCGCGAAAGGCAAAGGTCCCGAGTTCGAGTCTCGGTCCGGCACACAGTTTTAATCTGACAGGAAGTTTCATATCAGCGCACACTCCGCTGCAGAGTGTAAATCTCTTTCTGGAATATAATCTCTAATTGCGAGAAATATGCTCATCGCTAGGGGACTACGTTGAGAAATAAATAAGTACACATGAACAACAAATATGTAGAGTAGTCTCCGCAATATCCTTTCTTTCAGGCGTGCTAGTTCTGCAAGGTTCGCAGGAGAGCTTCTGTAAAGTTTAGGAGACGAGGTACTGGCAGAAGTAAAGCTGTGAGTACCGGGCGTGAGTCGTGCTTCGGTAGCTCAGCAGTCTGCCTTCGGCAGGGCAACAGAGCGGACGCGTACGTGTTGACTTCGTGCGGCGCGCGAGCTCGCCTTGTTTACTTTCTGACGGCCGTTGCTTAAGTGCCGGCTTACCTTGTACGATCCATGGCGAACCGTTACCGTAAATCAACACTCCGATTTACTTTCTGCAACGATTATGCCCGACCCAAAGCACTCGAAGTGGGGCGTTTTCTGCGAGAGGAAGTGAAGATCCCGGTGACCGATATTATCGGCATACATTTGTCCATCGTGAGCAGCACGGTCTATGTGAAAATCATTAACGACGCGGCGTGCGAACGCATACTACGTGAGACCAAACAGGGGCTCCGCTTCTGTCACGCTGATGGCAATGTGGGAGAGGTAACCGTCGACCACGCAGGCTTAGGTATGCGAACGATACGCATTTTCGAATTGCCATTCGAACTTCCAGCTGAGGAAGTCGTCGCGGCACTACGCCCATACGGCACAGTCCACGGCCACAGTGCGGAGAAGTGGACACAGTTTCGGACGTATCCTGTCCTAAACGGGGTCCGACAGGTCACCATTGATCTCCGAAGCCACGTCCCGTCCTACTTACAGATCGGCGGATGCCGTGCCATAATTATATACGATGGCCAGCCTCGGACCTGTTCCGGGTGCGGCAAAGAAGGCCACCTTAGATCCGAATGCCTACAACGGCGTATTACGCAACTTCCAGCTGCCGAAGAACCACCCACGTCGCAACCTACAGTGCTACCGGTGACCTATGCCGCTGCTCTGGCTTCTCCTACCACTTTGCAACGTCGCCCGGTCACCACAAACGACGCCACCAACGAGCCCGACCAGACACCGACGGAGAGCGCCTCGGACGACCCGCCGCCTCGGCCGGCCATTGACGCCGTTCCGAAGATGCCGGCGCAACCAGACGCTGACCCTGATCTCGGAAACACGATGGAGATCGACTCGCTCATCGTTCCTACAGCGGCCTTTCTGCCAGAACGACGCGACTCCCTTCCGTCGTCGGACACGGAGGGTCGCACAAGGAAACAACGTTCCCCGAAACGTCGCAAGCGAAGACGTCGCACAGTTTCCGGCCAAGAGGGGACGTTACAAGTCGAGGAGGACGTAACCGTCGACCAGCACGAGGCCTCAGAACCCGCTACTGCTGACGAAGACGTAATGAGCGCGGAGACATCTATCGGTGTGCCTGTGCCCCATGCTGACGCTGAACTAAATCATGAACGTATCACAGGCGACACTACACCACGCACAATTACAACGTCTTCTGCAGACAAAATGGACGATACACCAGTTTCTGCTTCCACGGCGTGGCAAGAGGAGGAGGTCGAGGAGCAGGACCCGTTACGGGACCCTGCGCCGTCACGGCCGCACCACTAATCATACTCTCCCCAGACTCCCCTGCGGGCCAGCGGGATAACGTTCCGCTGCGACGCCCACACCCTTGCGCGGACGGCGGAGTGGACCAGCCTGCAGCAATCCGACACCAGGCCTACCGGATAGCAACCATCAACACCAACAACATCCATTCCAGGGTAAAAATCCGCCTTATACAGGAGATGTTCTGTGCTTCGGCTACTGATTTCGCCCTTCTGCAGGAAGTTCACTTGGCTAGTCTTCCGGATATCAATGGCTATACCGCCCACGCCTCCGCGAGTGATCCTATGGGCCGCGGGGTGGCCATCTACGTCCGCCACGGGATTTCTGTGACCGATGTCGCCTTCCTTCCATCAGCTCGGGGCATGGCACTCACTGCCATGGGGACACGCATCATTAATGTCTACGCTCCCTCAGGCACCGACCGACGGCATGGAAGAGCCCAGTTTTATTCCGAGGAAATCGCTCCCCTGTTTTTAGGGCGTTATGACCATTGCCTGCTAGGATGACTTTAACTGCGTTCTGCATCCTAAAGATCAGATTCCCCACTATACTACATGCCAGGAGCTACGTATAGTGGTGCGAGACCTCCTGCTTCACGATACCTGGGAAGTACAACATGGCGACCTTTCTGGCCATACCTTTCTTACAAGTCATTCCGCAAGCCGACTAGACAGGATATATGTCTTACAAACTCTTAGATCTGCGATACGGGGCGCCGAACGCTGGCCACTGGCCTTTTCAGACCATTGCGCCTACATCTGTACGGTCCTCCTTCCGCCGCAATCAGTACGGCGCAGCCGTGCGCCATGGAAACTCAATACCTCACACTTGCATGACCTGGCGTGTCGCCAACAAGTCACTGAAACGTGGAAAGCCTGCGAACGACGCCTTCCCCGCTACCACTCGACATTGACATGGTGGTTGGACTGCGCCAAGTCGGCGATCCGGAGGACACTGATGAGATACGGGAAGGACATGGCCGACTGGCATCGCACCACTGTTGACTTCTATTACGCGATTCTCCGAGATCTGGATGCTCAACCGCCAACCCCGGACAACCAGTTGGAACGGCAAAGAACTAAGGAGAAGATAATTGCGCTGGCACGCCAGAAACTGCAAGGGGTCGTGATACGGACGCGGCGCCACGATCACGCGGATTTAGAAATTCCATCCATGCATGGTATAGTGTCCGACAAACGAAGGCGTCGTCGGCAGATCATCAGCACTCTGACCACGCCTCATGGAACGCAGGTGACCACTCAGAATGACATCGTCCTCGCATTCGTCGAGCACTACCGTCGTACTTATAGTGATGACGACGCTGAAACTGCAGCAGACGACTCCATTTTGCATTACGTCACGCGCACCCTCCCCCACACGGAGGCGGATGCTTTGACAGTGGCGGTCACGCTAGACGAAGTCAACAACGCAATCGCCAAGGGTGCAGTCAACAGATCGCCCGGCATTGACGGCTTACCGATTGAGTTTTACCGTACCTTTCGGGACCTCATGGCCCCACGGTGGACGACTATGTATCAAGAACTGATAACATCTGACCAAGCAATCCCACCCGCCTTTGCTGAGGGCATCATTATACCAGTCCACAAACCAGCCCGTGGTTCGATGGTCACGAGTTACAGACCGCTCACCCTCCTCAATGCCGATTACAAGAATTTCTCGCGCTTACTGGCAATGCGGCTCCGAACTACACTCCCTCATATCCTCTCGCCAGAGCAAACGACGCCTGGCGGACAGATTAACATACAGACTGCCACAGGGGAATGCCGCGACTTAATTGCGATAGCGGCGGCCTGCAGGCTCCGGGCAGCGGTCGTCGCTATAGACTTCGACAGCGCCTTCCATAAATTGCGTCATCGTTTCCTGTTTTCGGTGGCAGCCCGAATGGGCATCCCCCCTCCGTTTCTCGACGTCATCCGGCGTCTTTACGACAATGCCAGTTCACGTGTCCAAGTCAATGGACGTATAGCAGGGCCGGTACCTATCTGCCGTTCGATACGGCAGGGGTGCCCCCTCTCTAGCCTCCTGCATGCCATTGCCCTTGAGCCCCTTATTGGGGGCTTGACGACCAAGCTCTCTGGCCTCACCCTACGCCAACACACTTTTCGATGTCGGGCATATGCTGATGACCTCCTCCTCCTCATTCGCTCCGGCTCTGAGATTCGGGATGTCCTCGAATTGATTACCCGTTATGGGGCTGCCGCTGGCAGTGCCATGAATGTCGCCAAATCTTCTGCAATGCACATTGGACGAGGCCTCCAGGAGGGTGAAGTGGCACCCCTGCCAATTGTGCGGACTTTCCGGTACCTGGGCATTACCTTTACCCCCACGGTCACACGCACGGCGGCAACGAATTTCCGTCGCCTGTTACACGTCATCCGCAACGACGTCCGCCAAAACCTCTTGCGCCGCCAGGACACACTTCAACGGGTTGCGTTTATTAATCTTTATGTGGCATCAAAATTGGTTCACATCGCGCAAGTTCTCCCTCTGCCAACTGCAATTGGGCGCAACCTTCAGGCGGCTTTTGGCTATTGTCTCACGGCTGGTTCAATGTTTAAAGTCCGTTATGAGACACTTACCCTGCCCTCACGGTATGGTGGCGTCGGGCTCGTCAATGTCCGTATGCGAGCTGCAGCCTTGTACATGAGTACCACGAGAAAACAGTGGATGGGCCAGGGTACATCTCTAACACGCAGCTTGCTTGAGGTCCTCCTACCTGCTTCCACCTCACCACCGGTGTCTGTCGGCCATGTCGTGCCTCATTTGTCCCATATTTCGACCTTTTTCGTCGACTACAGTTACATACATACCAGTCTCCCAGATACACGCCCACCTAGGACTAAGGATTTTTACAGCCTGTTGCTGCGCTGTGTTCCCCGGAATGTGATGGAGACCAAACACCCCTCCATCCAGTGGCCCATAGTGTGGACTACCGTCCACCAGCCCTTCCTCCCTACGAACGTCCGGGCACTGTGGTATCACATAGTCAACAGGAAATTTGCCACGAAGCAGCGCCTGCACAACATTGGCTTGTCAGAATCCCCTCTTTGTCTCCTTTGCCAGCAACTGGACACTGATGAACACCGTCTGACATGCGCCTCATCGCAAGATGTATGGCGCTTCGTGCAGCAAATCATTGCCTGCTATCTCCGGGTGCCACCAGACACAGTCGAGCCTCGAATGTTTCTATACCCGGAGGACCGACATTTTACCGCCGCCAAATGTCATGCTATTACGTGGGTCAAAGGGTGGGCTGTCGCTTATCTCTTTCATGAGGGACCTAAATGCCGCCTCGACTTCTGGACCTATTTACGAACAGCCCATGCAGCTCTCGAAAACACGCCACGTTACCGAACATTATTTGCAAACTATCTTCGAGCGGTCTTCGTTAGACCTCCACTGAGTTGGGGGGTGCCTGGCACAGAGGGCACCCACCCCTCCTCCCCCGGCAGTGTCTGAGTTTCAACTGCCTACGATCTATTCTACTTCTGACCTCCGCGGATGGGAGAGCGCGTCGCAGATTGCGCGGATTTTATTTCTTTTTGCTTTTCCTTTTTCCTTTCTTTTTCTTTACCCAGAATTTATATTTCTTTTCTCTTTCGCATATGTGTTCCCATAATTTCATGCTATTAGTGAATATTACAAAAACACATGCAAATAAATAAATAACAACGCCTTCCACTACTGTTGATTCCTGTTTCTCCCACTTCCCTAAACACCACAGGCTCGGTGGAGGTGAGGGAGACACTGTGGCCAGGCCTCGGGTTTCGACCCCTGCCCACTTTGCCCCCCCGAGCCCCCACCGGTCCACTAAAAAAAAAAAGGGGTAGCGTCAAAAAAAAAAAAAAAGGGGGGGTAGCGATTAAAAAAAAAAAAAGAAAAAAAAAGTTGGTAGAGCACTTGCCCGCGAAAGGCAAAGGTCCCGAGTTCGAGTCTCTGCCAGGAAGTTTCATATCAGCGCACACTCCGCTGCAGAGTGAAAATCTCATTCTCCAAATATGTAGAGTGTTAGTAAAGTTTCTTTCATTTAAAGATTTTTTACATAAAAAAATCGGTGGCGTTGCTTTTCAGCACGCCCTCGTAATAGTTTTGGGCGATGAATATAAGCCGGCCGAAGTGGCCGTGCGGTTAAAGGCGCTGCAGTCTGGAACCGCAAGACCGCTACGGTCGCAGGTTCGAATCCTGCCTCGGGCATGGATGTTTGTGATGTCCTTAGGTTAGTTAGGTTTAACTAGTTCTAAGTTCTAGGGGACTAATAACCTCACCAGTTGAGTCCCATAGTGCTCAGAGCCATTTGAACCATTTTTGATGAATATAAAAAATTTGTGTATGTCGTTCTGTTACGAATCGAAGTGTTCTGATTTATCTTATTCAGTGATGTTATTGACTATCTTAACTTCATGTTGGAATATGCGTATATTTATGTAATTCTAATGGGTATTTTTTCCTAATTTTCTTCTCTGTTGTTGCAGGTGAGTTCCACGTTGATGTCTCGCCCTGCTTTCGTACATAAGCATTACTTAACGTAAGTTCCAGCCTACTTTTGTAGCAAAATATCACTTTATCAAAAGGTTTTTGCCGTGTGATTGATCAATTATGTTTTCAATCCTGCAATCTTGCAAATTGGTTGTCATTTCAGGTTCTTACTCACTGTGTTGCGCTCTACAATTTTCACTGCGTCATTCTGTGTATAATTGCCTGATCAGCCTTCATTTCATATTTAAACAGCTGTACCACGCATTAAATACGAAGAAAAATATTGTTTTTCTTTCTAGCACGAAAAAATAGGACAAATAGTGTACTTACGACTCAGTCATATTAAACACCAAAAACTGAAATTAAAATGCTTCAAAAAAAAAAAAACGAGTTAGTCCCTGGCTCTCTTTCATTTTAGTCTGATGTACGATTTGATCCCACTCCGAAGTTCATTAACATTGATGGCCTGAGCACTCTGATGAGTCAGAGAGTGTTTCATCCTTAATAGCAGTTTTCTCGTGTCAAACAGTGTCAGAAAAACTGCGAACCGTCTACCGTTGAATAATCCAACATTCGAAATGCTTTATCCATAATGAAGCAAACAATATTTTCCAGTGCATTTTCTAACAGTACATTTATAAAGTGAAGTAACGAATGTTTCTCCTGAACAAATTACACGTGTTCCCTGGCTTGCCCATGGACCATTTCATTAAAACAATTTATTTCCTTAAAGTCTCCACTGTATACGTAACACAGGGACAAAGAAGATTAAGTATGAAATATTGGGACACTTCTGAAGTCAGACTGACATTAACTTTTCTGTAGCGCCAGAAGTGAATGGAACTAAACAGCAAGTAGATAATATTGATATGAACCAACCATGACAATATACAAATACACTGGCTTCGGACTGTAGTAGACTACCACAAAGGATCATATGAGACAAAAGTTTCTTCAACTGTTTCCATGTGTATTTTGCTTCGATCTTTAACAATGTCCTAACGTTGCACCGAGTTTCATCAAAATTTATTACAGCAGTCTTATAACAGACATGTTCTTGCGCAGCGCCAGAAAAAACCATGCACTTGGATACGGCAAAGTTATCTTCAGAGAATGACCCATTTGTGTCCACAAGAGCCTGCATTCGCTGCGGTTTGCCTTCCAGCAGTGGATGCAGAATGAAAAGGGCAAGCTAGCAAAGAACTGCAAGGTTACGAAGCCTAGACACTCAACTCCGAGCCAAATGGAACAAATCGTCTACATATGGAGAGAGAAACTACAACATTATACAACATACCTCATAACATGAGCGGAATACATTTCCGAAGCTATAATAACTAGTAGAGCTTACACAGAAACAAGTGAAATACAGTAGACGAAATTCTCAGTTATTTAGGACCAAAATGCGGTAACAGGATTTGCAGGAAAGACAAATTACAAGACATCTATCACGCTACAGAAATTAATATATCACCAAGAAAATGAAACTAAAATTTTATGGACACTATTATACAAAATGCCTTCTAAAATAGGCAGATTGCTTAGGAAGAATAACATTAATTTCATCTTCCGTTCACCAGCAAAGAGCAGAGCCTTAGTTGGATCCGTTAAAGACGATATACAATTGAGGAAGGCGGGTGTTTATAAAATACCCTGTGAGTGTGGTTCTGTACATATAGGTCAGACAACACGAACGGTACAGGAACGCTGTGTAAAACACGAAAGACACACCCGTCTTGGCAACCTTTAAAACCAGCAGTAGCAGGACATTGCATTTCCATCGGCCTTTCAATTGAATACAATAAAATCAAAGTTTTAGCACCGGTTTCCAGCTTCTGGTACTCTGTAATTAAAGAATCCGTGGAAATAAGTCTTGCTGATAATTTAATGAATCATGATAACGGATTTCAGCTGGATAAAAATTGGTATCCAATTATTAAAAGTATGCGGTCACAACAGAATCGACATGTTCAGTCGATACTAAGTGAATAGGTTGTTCGTACTTGACCATTGAGAGCAGCACACACAACTTGGCTGCCTCGCGC
Source organism: Schistocerca americana (assembly GCF_021461395.2). NCBI lineage: Eukaryota > Metazoa > Arthropoda > Insecta > Orthoptera > Acrididae > Schistocerca > Schistocerca americana. The sequence continues at coordinate 964,260,856 of NC_060120.1, read as the reverse complement.
ATGTCACCACCTGACGGATGCGCCGTAAACCGCCAGCGCGATTCGCATGCGCGGAGTTTGCTATAAATACCATGACTGCATCAGGCACTTCACCCTCACCATTAAGTACCTTGGCGTCACCCTCGACCGTCGCCTCTCCTGGACCCCCCATCTCCGGACAATCCAAGCCAAGGCACGCTCCCAACTCCGTCTCCTCAAGCTCCTTTCCGGCCGTACGTGGGGTCTGGACTCCTCCACCATACTCCACACCTATAAATCCCCATCTGCCCTATCCTCTGTTACGCCCATCCTGCCTGGATCTCCAACCCCCCTACCTTTTACAAATCCCTTCATATCCTTCAACACCATGCTCTCCGCGTCGCCTATCGCATCCGTCTCCCCTCCCCCATGCGGATCCTGTACGACCTCATTCCGTTCCCCCACCTCCTCCTTTTCCTCGAACAGATACGGATCCTCTACACCTCCTGTAAACTCGATCCTCCTCATCTGCTTGTCTCACCTATCCTCTCCCACCCCCACCCGCTGCTGCGCCTGTATCTCCACGTCCCACCTGCCCTCCATCTCTCCACCCTCCTTACCCTCTCCCAAGGTGGCTTCCGCCAGCTCCCCCTCCCTGATGATGTACTCCTCCCCTCCATCTACCCCTCCTACCAACTTTGATCCTCCCATCCTCCCACTTCCTGTGTTTTTTCCTTTGGGCACCCTCCCTCCCTTCTCTCTCCTTTTCCCTCCATCCCCCCTTCCTCCACCCCTCTTCTCCCGGGCTTCCCCTACCCCCCCCCTCCTCCCTTCATTCCTCCCCCTTATCTCCCCTGCCCATGGCATCTCTGCTCTCCCCTCTTCCACCCCCGTCCTCCTCTCTTGGCAGATCCCCAGACTCGTACACGCTCAGTGGACATTCGCGCGCTGGAGATCATCGCCATCAGTGTCTCGTGTGTGTGCCTTCGCGTTTGTGTTTAGTGTTCTTTCACCGTCACACCCCACCGTTCACATGGGCCGTCACAGTCGTCAGTGTTTGTGCACCGTGTCAAAAGGTTTTAGTGTTTTTTCTTGTCCAGCGTGAACGGCTTCATGTATATTGTTTTCTGTGTCTACAGTTTTTTTGCCCACCATTTGTATTGTATCATCTGTACCTCCCCTTTATGTCTTCTATTGTACCACTCGAGGCTGAAGAGCAGCATACTCTGCTGCTGACAGCCCACCCATGTACAAGGTGTTTAAAATAACAATAAAGAAAAAAAAGAGAGGCACTTCAGTACTTTGTCTACTCACCTGAGGATGGCCGGACGTCTGTGGGTCGAAATATCGTTGCTGAATATTGATGGGATACGGCTGCAAACCCGAAAATTACTGAAACAGAGCAAAGTTGCTCATAGCTTTATTTTTTTATGCAGAGCTGTTCGTGTGTATAGGCGCC